>NC_092636.1:57725990-58925990 GCF_039555335.1 Amphiura filiformis
CTTTCATTTATGGATAACAAGTGCTGTAAGACACGATATAAAGCTAATCCTTTTTATGTTGTATTGAGGTTATACGAGGTATTGTTGGTTCATTATCTGAATCAATATATTATTGAAAAATAACACTTTGGTGTTTTGCAAAAGTTCATTCTACAAATCATATACTTTGAAAACTTCCTTAATTTATTGTTGTTAATGAGTTATGTACGTTTTACGAAAGTGTTGTTTCAGCCCTCTTTACAACATAACGCAAGAACCACAGGACCTACAAAAGTATATCACATTATTTGAATTCTTCTGCACGCTCGCTATGAATTGAGCAATGCAATTTTTGCTAAAGCTCACTACCATTCGGAAGATGCTGTGAACTACTTTTTTTTGCTGCTTCGACCAACAATACATCGTATACCCTAAACTTTTACGGTACTGCAACGATGGCTTCATATCTCTGTATCTCGCGGATGTCTGTTTACATTTTATGAAATTAATCAATTTTGAGAAATTTGACAAACTGTAAAAGACACAGTCGCAAATATGCTGTACAACAATATTCTACTGACAATCAATTTTTTTCTCGACAAGATGGTATTAGATTTCCAAGTGTGCTGAAATATACACGCGCAGACCCACACGTTTCCATATCTTATCCACGGTACTACATGTACTTCGGCTATATTGATAAGCAAGTTATAAACAAGACTTATCTGCTCTCCTGAAAGTCTTTTAGCACTAGGCAAATCGACTGCTTACGCAAGCTGAAATAATATCTCTTGGAATTGTTACATATTCAGATAAAATCAAGAGTAAATTTTATTTACACTCGGAGAATGATCACTTAAGTTCTTAATATAGTCGCGGTGAACGATTTCACTTTCTAGCTAGAAGTTAAGTGTCTAATATGGAGCAACTTAAGTATTCGCATTTATGTTAAATTCAACTGCCGTTATTTTGAATCCATCCATATTGTACATTATTTGCATCAAGTTTATAAGGATAATGAACTGAGTGCAATGCACAATCGCACTCGCCGCGGAGCCGTAAGACACGAGAGTTTATGGGTATACGAGGTATTGTTGGTCGAAGCAGCCCAAAAAAATCGACTTTCATTATCTGAATCAATATATTATTGAAAAATAACACGTTGGTGTTTTGCAAAAGTTCATTCTACAAATCATATGCTTTGAAAACTTGCTTAATTTATTGTTGTTAATGAGTTATATACGTTTTTACAAATGTGTTGTTGTTTCAGCCCTCTTTACAACATAACTCACGAACCACAGGACCTACAAAAGTATATCTGTGATATTTGAATTTTTCTACACGCTCGCTATGAATTGAGCAATGCCATTTTTGCTAAAGATTACTACAAGATGCTGCGAACTACTTTTTTTTCTGCTGCTTCGACCAACAATACATCGGTATCGGTAAGGTAGTATGAACGGCTAATCATACATTAAACAGTTAAAAGTGATATCGTGCTAATGTATACAGATGCTTTTGAGTCGTTTTCAACTTTAATTTCCCCTCTTTTACACAAATTATTCACTTTTATGGTATTTTTAAAGCTGATTTAAAATGTATCTATTAATGACAAAATTGGTGGCGCTATTTAGTTACTGGAAATTACCCTTTCAAGCTTTTAATACAAATAATTCCTTTTATTGTTCGAAATAATATGTTTATAAAATTTCCTTGTTGCTTGTTTCACCTATTCCAGCTGTTTTAATCTAACCCTTGCAAATAAAGAAATATGATTTAGGATAAATAGCGCAATCTATAGTTTGCATTTTGTTAATAATGAAGCCAATTCTATATATATCAAACAGCCGTGAGATCTAATTGAATACCGGGATAAAAAAAAATATGAATATCTCCTTTTATTTTTGGTTTCTATAAAAAAAAACAATTGTAAGGCTTGCACTTGATAATCTTTAGTGCGCGTATTGAAAACCAAGCCTGCGTATTGAAATCAAAAACTGACATAAAATAAATCGGATTTTATATGCGCGGAACAAACAAAATGAGTCCTTCAAGCAGATGAGGGGCTGCCGCGCATCTGGGAAAGAAACGTACCAGGCTCACTGATCTCTGCAGAGGTACAGTGACCAGGCTATTGTCAATAGCCTTAATCGGAGCTCCCTCAGCCCATAGTCTCAAAACTATTTAACAGGTCGGAACAAAATGGCCATACGTGGCTGTTGACGAACTAGTGGGTTCGACCTACCATCATGGGGATTTCTGCCATTCGGAACTTATGCCGTTATTCGCTACCTCAGTCTCAAAGGACTCACGGGCTTACCACCTAAAGATGTTGATCACTTGAGGAGGATTTCCTATCGGGCAACATGGTAAAGAAGTGTGCTGTTAAGATCAAATGTTGCAAGGAGTGTCCCATCAAACACAAAATGTTCGACATTATTCGCAAAAGGTTAGAAAATGTTGCCAGAAAACGTTTAAATATCGGGTTATATGAAGGGTATATAAAATGTATAAAGCGTTTTTATAACATTCAAAAATAATTAAAATATTCTAACATAATATGCTATTTTAGTGTCGACATAATATTTGGCACAAATGTTTGCATAAAATACTTAACAATAACATTTTAACAACACTTTTAAAATATAGTGTATTTTACCCAAACCCAAACCAAAAATATAACCCTTTTAAAACGGTTTTTGTTGGCTAGAACGGCCAGGCAACATCACTGAAGGCAATTGCCAATTATCCTGACATCATCAGGGTAGATCAACGCGTTACATTGCCGACGAGCTGGATATCTCCCAGCTATGAACGCTTCCTGTCGTCATCCTCAACAAATTACAAACGTTCAAGGTATCATCTCGTTGGGTTCCGAAGGTATATGGACCTGAGATGAAATGGAATCGGCACAGCATGTCACGTTGGCATATTGAGACGTATCCAGAGAGGAATTCGTGACCATGGATGCGACCTGCGTCCTGCATGGATATGTGACTTCCAGCCAGAAACGACAAAACTACCGCAGCGGGGGAAACATCCAGTTTTCCAGATCCCAGGAAAGCAGATGCATTGAAGTCAGCAAGCAACGGCATCCACATTATATGATACAGAAAGATTGCTGCTTGTGGGTTATATGACTAAGAGTCACGCTGCTATCAGGACCTACTACATTTGTATGAAGCAGCTACTGGACAAATTCAGTGATATTTAGTTTGGAAAGCTAAAAAGAGGACGCTCTTCCACCAGAATTGCTTTTCAAGTCCTTAAGTCCATCCAGCAATGTGGATTCGAATACATACAGTGTTCGAATTGATTGTTTTACCTTGGAGTGCACTTTTGCAAAACATTTTGAAAGTTGTGGTGCAATTAATGTTGAGCAATTTGAAGTGCAGCAATGAATACTACCTATTGTTTTAATATAACTGATATACTCGAAGTAAGGTAGTATGAACGGCTACGGTGTCATGCTCAGATTTGGTTGAAAATAATACAGAATGTGTAGAGAGGTGAGAAAAACTCACCTGCCAATTCTCATTTTTTTCCAAACGAGCGTTTTTGACTTTTTTTAAAAATGTTTGTGATTGAAAAATCAGCTTAATTTATTTCTTCTTTATACCCACTGCATAAATCTGGTTTTTGATATATGTTATTGCAAAAATGCTACTAAATAAGGACAGTGATTTTTTTCCAAGATTTTAGTTTTAACAAAGGAGATATTTAATGGTAATGTTAGTACTTTTTTCAAGTTTCTTTACTTTTTCTAGAAACACTAAATTACCTAAATTCTAGAATTATTTTGAGCTAAATATATTTCCAATTTCAACAAACAAGGTGTCATATGAAAGGTAATCAAATTTAGAAAATGTTCTCGCCAGCGTTTTTTAATTAAATGTTTCAATTTTAAGTTATAGGTGTTTCTAAATTTCCCTAAAATCAAAAATTAAAAAATTAAACACTTTATCTAAAAAAGCTGGCGAGAGAATTTAGATATTAGAGAGATTGCGAAATTTACGTGAAACGTGACACGGGAACGCGAACGGCAAGCTACATTAGTCGAAAATCGGTTATTATGCCCTCTAGAGGGTGAAATCTATTGTGAATTGGTCAATCGTGGAATTACCGTATGGCGATTACGATGCGGTTGGTAGCAAAAAATGACGTTCCAAAATGACAAAAAACGCATTATTAAAATATGCAGAAAAATGTTATGTTTATCATGTTATGAAACGAATCAAAGTATCCTAATAGAACAAGTAGAGTCCGACATGTAATAAAATCCATTTTGGGGGTTAAAATTTGTTCTAGTATAGACAAGAAGAAGTGAACAAATCTCGATTTTTTTCGACGCGAATTCGAACGGGCAGATTGCCTATTCATTTGTGTGTGGAAAATGCCGTCCAAAATCAGCTTGCGAAGAGGCGTTTTAGGCAAGATTGTGTCGTGTTACGGCATAAATGCGGTATAATTGTCTGTTTGGGACGGGGAACAGAAGTTCGTGCAACGCTATTTTTCGCCTTGCTTTTTCGTTGTGCATTAAACAGCTGTCAAAGTGTTTTGCTTATGGATACTATTCAGCAAACTCCAAAATGTTTTTAAAACATGATAATGCATGTGTTTTTGGTTTAAGTTGAAACGTTTTGATAACATATCGATGATTGTTTATATAAAAATCATGAAAACTCGTGTTATACTGAAAAAATAATACAACAACATTTTAAGCCAAATTTCGAAATGCTATAGTAAAATATCATTTGGCAAACATATTTAAGTGTCTATTGTGTTAGAACGTTTATCAGCAAGTTTTGAACAAAGGGTTGCTTGAATGTTATTAAAACTTTTAATGCCCTTGACCCTCACATAACCTTTAACCCGACATTTAACGTTTTCTGTAATATATTTGTGTTTGCTGGGTAGTAATCGAACTAGGCATATCAGATTATCTATTTTCATTTTGCTTTAGAAAATAAACAGGGTATTATTTATATGATAATGGAGTTTGTTTCTTGTTATTCGAATAATATACACCAAGACTTCCTAGGCATCCAACACCAAACTCTGTTTAGATTATTTAGACAAATAGCATACACGTGTGAACATAAGCCTATACTCATTTTCCAATAGCCCGCAAAACTCAAATATCGCTAATCTGGACTGAATGCTTAGAGCATTATAGATGCTTTTTAAGTCACTCAGCCCCTATTTTCAAGAATTACAATTTGCTTAATGTTTATGATAGTTATGATCTCGAACTAAGCACTTTTATGTACAAGTATAATACCAATCAGTTACCAAAGGCCTTCAATAGTTATTTTGTTGAGCAGAGGAATCACCTCAGGTATCACACAAGAAACGCTGAAGATTACAAGATCTGTCTTACAAAAACAGAGTTTGCTAACAAAACAATAAGAACCGCCGGGCCAAGAAAATGGCATTCGATTGACAGATGCGCCAAAACGGCTACATCAGTAAAACTCTTTAGATCCCTAATTAAAACAATCCTTATAGAAATGTACACTTAATACCTCTTAGTTTGGATTTACTTATTTTTATTTTTCTCCCTTTTAAAACAAAAAATCGATTAAAATTAACTGATCTCTTATAGCATTTATACTATATTCACAAAATGTCAGCTTTCTTGTGCGATATACGTACGTGAGCAAATGTTATGAAATCCTATTTTATATTCTGCATGTTCTTTATTCATCATTTTTTCCTGCTTAGTTCGTTCTACATGAATGTATGAAAGAGGGTGGGGGGGGGGTGTTTGTATGTATGAAATTGTATTTTATTAGACAAATTAAGAAACTTAGGCTAAGGTTAAGGGGGTGCTTGTTCAGGCCTTTTTGGCCTTCTGAGCATCTCCTCATTCAAATGTGTTGTTTTGCTGTTATTGTATTGTTGTATTTTGAATGAAATAAAGATTGATTGATTGATTGATTGATACAGCCAGTCGTATTTGCATATCAATACCGAGGAAAGTAGTTCGATGAAAGGATATGATCTTCTCTGGTTCGATGCACCCAAGGTGAATCAATGGGTGCTTCCTATTACCTTTAGATTATTTGTCTCAGCATAGCGCCATCATGATTGCAATTGCGTTTACACGTAGTCTTGGTTCAGACTCTATGCGGCTATCACGAACATACTAGGAACGACGAGCGTTAGGACCGACACAAACTGGCTGTGTAGGAGGCTAGTTTGGATGTGAACGGGACTATGACGTTCTACCGCAAAATGCAGAAATCCGTAACCCGTATGGCGTTTGCAGTGAACGCCTCTCCGCAATCTCTCTATTAAGCTTATACACCATCCCTGAAACTTTGGATACCATAGCACACTCCATGTAGGCTAAAAAAAATCAAATGTGGCAAAATTTAGGTAATTTTCAAAAAATAAAGAAATACATAAGAATACTACCTGCCTAAAATTTGGTTATACATGATGTTTTGTTTGAAAAACTAATAAACGATCCCGTCAAACAACCATGATCTATTTTCTTAATATCAAAAAGCAGATACACCACTCTACGCCGTGTACAACTCGGCATACCCAATTCCCCTAGCACTCTTAGAAAGGACAAGAGCGCAAGCGGTTACTTTAAGGTTGGTCTGAACCCTGGAATTATGGAAACTTTCGGGCCTCATAACTTCTAAATTGTTGGTCTAAAGTATATAAAAGTATACATATTTAGAATGGCAAAGACTTGATAAGTTCATCTGTGAGGTCAAATTTGGGCCAAAATGGCACTTTTGGCCCAAAATCCCCAAAATAACGGTTTTTTTCTTAATTTTTAAAAACTAGATCAAAATATCTAGGACCAGTTTTTTAATTTTTTTTTAATTTTGACCAATTTCACCAAAAATATTTGAAATTTGTGCCAAAATCGGGATTTTTTATGATTTTTTTGAAAAATCAGGATTTTTTGACCATTTTTGGCGCAAATTTCTCAAAGTAAGTCGAAATTCAAAAAAATGAAAAAACGGGTCCTAGATATTTTGATCTAGTTTTTAAAAATTAATAAAAAAAAAATTTGGCCCAAGAATTTTTTGTTACGGTGCACAAAAAAGAAGTGGGCCAAAAACCGTTATTTTTGGGATTTTGGGCCAAAAGTGCCACTTTGGCCCAAATTTGACCTCACAGATGAACTTATCAAGTCTTTACCATTCTAAATATGTATACTTTTATATACTTTAGACCAACAATTTAGAAGTTATGAGGCCCGAAAGTTTCCATAATTCCAGGGTTCAGACCAACCTTAAATTATCCCATTGCCACCATGGTCAGGAATTCTATAGAGACAGTGATACACCGATTATTTTATTGTCCCGTCAACAATTTAGTAGTTTTTATTCTATTTGCATGGTCATTACTAACATTAGGGTAGTTACCATTAAGCGCTGAATAAAAATGTCAACTCAGATACACATGTATTGATTTAGTTTCCCGCCTGTGCAACATAATTATTAACCTGGTGTTGTGCGATGGATGATTGTTGCTCATTTTTCATTTACAAGGTATAGTTCTCAGGAACCGCTAACTATAATGGTTTATTTGTCTGTAACAGACCAAAATAAAATAAGATAGCTTCAAACTGTCGGTGTAATCATTTAACAAGTTGAACTTCAACATTTGCGCCAACCTTAGCCCACGACAATGCCCCTCGTAGATAACCATTAACCGTATTATACATGTGTAGTTATAGGTATAGCAAATGGGAACCTATGACCATGATCTTCGATCTGCATATCACTTAAGACGACCTTAAAACAAACACGTATGTTTGAACAGGATTCATGGAACACGCAGATGCATTTGAATCTGTCAGTCACCAGCTGGTCTACTGAGATCCTTTCTGGATATTGGGTTTCCCATTTAATATTGCGGTACTTGATCGGGCTTTGTACATCATAATGATTGGGGTTTAAGCTGACATTTTTTTTCACAGTTATATTTTACATAGTAGATATTTTATGAGACAGATTTCAAAAGAAATGAAAAATCAGCAATATATATATATTTTTCAAGCATTTTTCCAATCAATTATTTTATCGTATTATTACTGTGTATTTTGGTTTGAGAGAAGTGCAATAATCCTTTCTCATGTCGCAAGCCTGCTACGCTAATTCCCTAAGTCAGGTTTTGTAATTTTGTCCAAACTATGGTTCGAACATGCATTTAAACATATTCATTAAACAACTACTACCCTAAACGCCCTAGTGGTAATTTTTTCACATTACATGTATTTTAAGTTCTACAACCGTTTTTACATTCGTGCGAGATTAAAAATAGAGGCATTAAATGCATGTTATATCAGCCCTGTTATAATGTAAAATTTTCAGGATATACCTAGAAATGTCTAGCCGGTAGCTAGATAGTATCTTTTGTCAGTGTATGGAAGCCATTCTCGAAAAATACTAAACTGTACTCCAATCGGTACTTGAACTCTACTGTGCGATCATTGGCTTCCAGCTGAGTCAATTTTGAAGCCATTTACTATTCTTGATCATCAACATTGCAAAACTAAATTGATTTTAAAGCATTAAAAGTTAAAAGCATTGGATGGCATAAATATGTACCAACAGTGCAAATTGACATTTGTGAGCTACAGTAATCTTTCTTGCAAATGACTGTCAGTTGCCCGGTTAAATGAAAAGTTCAACAACAACACCACAAGATTTTTTAGCATTAAAATTCATATTTACCAATCACCTTTTATACCACGAAGATAAATATGTTATACATCTCTTAGATTATCTTCTCTTTTTTCTTAACACATTAGTATGAACGGGGGTAGAATGGGATCCAAATTTTATCATAAATAATAATAACAATAATGTCGGTAACGCGCATTTCATCTAAGCATGACCTAGTAATCAGCACACTTCAACAATTATTCCGCTGCCATTATGATATATCAGAATCATATCCGCTTCATTAAGTCCGCAACTGATGCACATGTGCTTTCGGCGACTTAGATTGGGATTACCACCAGCAGCTCCCCCAGCAACACACTGGCTGTGGTGGGGCTCACACTGATTTACTGATTCAACCCTTTGTCTTTCACTCCTTGTGACCTTCATGGTCACAGAAAGCATTGTACTTGTAATCTTGTAATATGGGATTAAGTAAACAATGACCACTGATGTGAATAATTTTTTACTGATTATTACATATGTTGACTTCCTCCAAATTCACGAAAGAAGAGGATTAAGTAAATGAGCGCAGAAAAAAAATCCATGGACACTAATACAAGGCAATACGACTTTGCTGCAACTTTCAAATCTACACTCTTCAAAAACAGTTTGGAAACTTTCAGAAACGGCTGTATATCAGAGATGTTTGAGATCTATCTCCACATTGTTTCATATCAGTGAAAGCATCGTTCTTTCCTGTCAACAATGACACCTCATTTGTGACGATAACTTAATCCACGGCTGAGTAACTTTCTTTGAAAGACAGAGAGGTCTCATAGAAAATGTGCCAAACTGACCATTGTCTGCGCTCATCTTATGCTTCAAATGAATGAACGAGTGGTTTCATACATGAATAAAAGTATGAATGCCGGAAAAGTTCATCATGTTGAATAAAAAGTGCTAGGATGGTTCTACATGTGGATTCAAATGGATCAAGGCAGGTCAGTCTCTCTTGCGCTTGCTGGTCACCTCTTCATAGTGGTCATTTGCGATAAAGTTCTAATCAATCATGGTTCAATTATCAGATCTGGATAAGGCTCGAGCTATTGGTCAGCTTCAGGCTGGCATACCACAGAATCAAAGTGCGGCAACTATTGGAGTTTCTTCAAGCTAAAAGTCAAATTTCGTCAGACCGGAGATGTCAAAGACAGACCCAGAAGTGGCCGCCCACGAAAAACATCGGCTGCAGATAGAAGACCGGGATATCAGACTGGCAACACTATGAAACCGTTTTTAATGAAACAGTGTAATATGCCTTATTCATGTTTACTGATGCAAATGGCGCAGACAATGGCAGATTTGGCACATTTTGTTTGAGACCTCCTTGTCTTTCAAAGACAATTACTCAACAATGGAATAAGTTATGGTCACAAATTTGGTGTCATGTTTGTATTGATATGAAACAATATGAAAATAGATTTCAACTATTTCTGTTATAAAGCCGTTTTGGAAAGTTTCCAAACTTTCGTTGAAGAGTTTAGTTACTTTCATTTAGATATACGCTGCAACATCGATTTTGGGACCATTACAACAAATGAGTTATCATAATGCGCAGTAACAAATTCTGCTTTGACTACATATTTCAATTTTGGCATACGATTAACCGTTTAGATATAACGGCCATTATTTAAAGGGGTAATTACATTTTGGTAGATGTTTATATTTGTTTGATTGGAGTTCGCTATCTAAGAGTGTATGATTAACACGTATTGAATTGAAAGGATTGGGTACGTTCATCAAATTAGTTAGTAATGTATAAATCATAAGCATCGCAAACCACCGCTTTAGGCTGTGATCTGAATTGCCAGATGTTTCGTGGTAAATTTAGTTTCAATTCATCAACACGCACTTAGTAATACAAATTTTTCAGGATACTAAAAGCTAAGTGTAACACAAGATTGCATACCAATATGACACTCAGCTGCAAGTGTATTTCCTGTCCACACTACCAAGGTGATGATCATTTCTATATTACGTTGAACAGGATGATGCCTGTTCATAGGGACAATGTCGGGAAACACGTCATGCTATTGTTCGACCTAGGCTACATCATTTTTAACGCATGCGTGTTCGTCAATACAGATTTAGTCTCATCCACCTTCGCAACACGGTACGTGGAGTGACTGGAATCACATTGACGGCGGAGGAGAATACTATCAAGCATATAATACCTGAACAATCACCGTCATTTGATCAATTTACTACGAGTATATTGTATACTTAAAATATAATTTAAAAATGGTAAGCCTGTTAATTTATATATGTGTGTACTAAAGTATACGACACGTGAATAACATCATGTAGGAAACAAAATGGTCACTAATCCGCCTATTGTCTAGACCTAGGCTACATCTTCCGGTTTGGTTACGTCCTTTCAGATGCCCATCCCATTGTCTATTATTCCTGCGTTGATTTTGCATTCGGAATTTTACTTCTTGGAATGCGGTTCATTAGTGGAGACACACATTAAGCCCTATGACATTACGTAACATGAATATTCGATAGTCAGCTATTATTGTGATTTAGTGTTCTTAGGAAGGGGATCTTAGGATCATCTATTGATAAACACACGTCAAAAGATATTTTGAAAAACAATCAGTCAACAACCACTAAATATAATTTTTAACATAGGATGATATACGCTGGCGAAGTTATGTTATAATCGGATTAACTACCATATCAATAGGTGAAAACAATGGATTTTACTGTTTTGCACCAGTACGTTCACGCGGTACGTTACTATTGAGCCATATCATACTGATAACTCGCACCTGCAAGAATAGTATTCGTTGAAAAGACAATCTATGACGGCAGACATACACAGGTGATGGGTGCAACCTATTTGTAGTGCAGCGCGATATATTCAAAATTGTTTTCACCTATTGCTATGGCAGTTAATCCGATTTATTACGTCACTTCGCCAGTGTATTCTCCATATAATAATATGTTCATAAAGTTGTTTTTCTCAATATAGTCTTTACAAGCAATATGTGATGGGTGGATATTGAATCACGCTATAGGTACTAGGCGCTAATAATTGGTATTTGCCAGACAAGGGAATGTGCCGTTGGCCACACTTAGTCCATATTTCTTTCCACGAGATGTCATCGACGGTAAATATGACATTTTGGCATTGAAAACAAGGTGATCCAAGATTGAGTGTTTACTACAACTGCACAATTTGTTAAGTTTATGTAATAACATTTACAAGAGTGTACACTCTAGAATTTTAGTCGTTGGAAAACTAAGGGCGAGTTACGAACAAAAGAACAACTTATGTAGCGAGGTAAGTGCCACGCTGCAGCGGCACTACTTGCTGGGAGTCAAGTCTCATTTGTCCATACACAAATCTATTGGCTGTACCCGAGTGGCAAACTGATGATTTCTGTAAGCACTGTTCAATTTAAATCGATTTTAACAACATAACTTCCAACCAATTATGGATCGAAGTTAATTTTACAGGTATCTTGATCAACTTAGAGTTCCACTTCAGTATGCAAGATTCCGTGCATACTATTTCATTTTTTTTTAAATTCAGTTTCCAACTTTGTACACATTTTAAATGCTGATGCACTAAATTACACCTTGAATATTGAATGTTAATTGTAACAGACAATAATGCATACAAATTTACGATTTCAGTGTAGATTTATGCTGAAATTTTGTGGACATGTTGACAAACTGGATTTTGATCCTTCACATTGAAACCAGCGCCTTTATCATTATTATTATTTCACCTTATATTTGATCCCTTTTTCAGATTGTGTGTGAAAAGTAGCCTGAAAAGATGAAGACTTTCTTACCACTCTGGACTTACGACTTGCGTTCCCGCACAGTCCCCAACACAGCCCATACCCACACCCCCACACTCCAACCCACATCCACACACACACAACCATTGTGGCGACACCTGAATTGTTCTGGGTGGAGCAATGGGTCACACGGGGACGGCTATTTCAAAACAATTAGTAGCCTCATGTTGAATGTCGAAGTTAACAAAATGTAATAACCGCCTAATTGGGCAGGATATATTTATTATCATATCACAAATTCTTTCAGCAAAATTAATATGGAGTGGTTGGGCACGGAATCAAATAGAATAACCCCTGCATAAACCATGCATACTAGTTATAATACATTTTGACACCATTGAGATACTAATTTAAAGGGCATTCCCACAGGTGTGTCATAAGGGCCGTTCTAGTTAAGTTATCGCCTTCCGGTCAAAGAGAAGACGTCTCATGATAACAGCACGATTTCGCGCCGAAACGTGATGGCCGTATTAAATTGTGCAAACGCAATCCTTCAAATGCTTCTATTGATCTTTTGACAACTTCGATGACTTTATTTATCATTAGAATATAAACGAATCTATACTTATGCAAACAAACAATACCTGCTATATTCTGAAAATATGAAACTGGCCAATAGTTTGGCCGACGAGAAATAAGAAGTAGCGCACGTGTATATGTACAATTTGTTTATAAGTTGGTCTTAACCCTGGAATTATGGAACCTTTTGGGCCTCATAACTGCTAAATTGTTTGTCTAAAGTATATAAAAGTATACATAATAGTCCAAGCGAGAGTAAAACCAATGATTGGTAAAGTACTCGACCAATTGGGAGCATTATAATAATTACAAACAAGGAACACAATTACATAACTGTTTCTTGAGGTCTTGAAACAATTAAGACCTCACTCTTCAGAAACCAAAATGTAGAGTGTCTAAAACCGGAGATCTCGGAAAAAAACCCTTCAACCCGGTACCTCAGTGGTGCAAGGCGAGGGAGCAACACTGCACCAACTCACACTCCCTGGTATGTGTTAAGAGGGGCACCATTAGATTTCCGCGGGAGAGGCATCTACATCTTGTTGGAAATGAAAAACTCACCCACTCAATGAACAATCAATGCCTGCTATCTCTTAAAATCTCTTATGGGCAAATTTGGTATCAATTGAAAGCAGCTAACATGCTCTTTGTAATTAAGTCATCTTCCAGTTACTTTGGTTATCATGAAATTTCTTCTGCTCCTAGCAAGAGTTAACGTTTTTCACAGCTGTCCCATAGGTACAAAAATTGGTATCTTTATTTAGCAATACTACGAGGATCTAGTCGTGAATGTTGAGTATTAAAAAAACAAAAAAAGGTTCCACTGAAATGGGTTTAAGCGTGAGTTACCATGCAACAACCCGTATTTTTTTTTAATACATTTTGACAAATTCTCAGTGTGTCGTTATATGTCGCAATCATTTTAGCTTGATGCCCGAAATCTAAAATGAGGAAAACATTATGTGAAATGTTGCCATAATGTGGTAATGCTGATAAAAACCACATTAAAGGTTGGCTGCGCACTGTTGATAATGGATTACATTTAACCTCAAAAACACACCTGCTGTCGGATATGAACCTTAGAAAAGGTGTCTGTTCTCTAAACCCCTTGTCAAATGACGTACTTCTTTAACGACTACATTACGAAATGGCTGTTTGAGCTATGTTGGAACATTGGCGACAAATTCGGGATGGGATTCAATTACGGACGTACATCGGGCAGAACTGTAAAACAGCTGCAGACATCTTCAAAGTCATTGTTCGCTGGAAAGGGAGATACGAAGTTCAATGTTCATGCTACTACGGTATTTTGACACCTCACTAATTAAAACTGTAATTAAATAGATTATATTTTTAGGTCATCAACAAACTGATTCTTTCAAAATGTATTCAAAATTTGCACATATCTTCGGTGACCATCGTAATCAAGTGCAAATAAACACTTTCAAGAGCCACATAAGATGATCAAAATTTAAATCAAATTTCAATAAGTAATACAATTTTGATTTATAAAGAAAGATAATAATATGGGTCTTCATCATATTAGTCATAGTATGTGAGTTTGCTAAACCAAATTATGTTAGTACAATGTCGTGTACCAAATATTATTATTATTATTATTATTATTATTATTATTATTATTATTATTATTATTATTATTATTATTGTTGTTGTTGTTGTTGTTGTTGTTGTTGTTGTTGTTGTTGTTGTTGTTGTTGTTGTTGTTATTATTATTATTATTATTATTATTATTATCATTATTATTATTATTATTATTATCATTATTATTATTATTATTATTATTATTATTATTATTATTATTATTATTATTATTATTTATAATATTATTATTATTATTATTATTATTATTATTATTATTATTATTATTATTATTATTATTATTATTATTAGTAGTAGTAGTAGTAGTAGTAGAAGTAGTAGTAGTAGTAGTAGTAGTAGTAGTAGTAGTAGTAGTAGTAGTAGTAGTAGTAGTAGTAGTAGTAGTAGTAGTAGTAGTAGTAGTAGTATTAGTAATAAACATTGATGACAGAATCAGGATAAAACATTATTATTAAGAATCAGGATAAGACATTATTATTCTTATCTCTTGCAATAATTACACGATAGCAAAATAAAAAATCATTTATTTTTACAGCACAAACCTATGTTGGGCCTCAACTCCTTCCTCTATGATAATTTTTGATGGTCGTTACTACCCCAGGGTACTTAAATGAGCGCGAAGGATGGATCTACAATTAGATTTATGCCGGATAAAAAACCTTTTAGGGGACTAGGATTAAGGATTAATTAGTAAAATGTGGAAAAAATAGAAAAATGTATAGCTGTAAAAGTACGAAACTCTTTACGCAGTTATATACAATGATTTGAAATGAAATACGTTATGCTTTACACCTGTTTGAGAGCATCGAGATATTTTGTAGTAATTTGCTTCACATTTGCTGCGCTTGAATTCATTTAACACCTACCCGTATTAATTAATGAGCAATTTTGATTAACGTGTCAGCCATTAAGATTCTATTTAGATCCCCTTGGTTAAGTTATTATTGTTGTAATGAAAGTGGCTCATCAATATGGATTATTGTTTTATTTTCCATCAAAAGAGCAATCAAAAAGCTTTCAAGTTCAGTTTAATTTGAATCATTAAGACTTTCCCACAACTGACATTGTTACAGCTAATTGCATTGCCAAAAATATGTTAGCAGAGTTAAAAGGTGACGTTGTTGGAGTAATTACCCAAATGAGTCATTTGAAGAGCATTATCAAAATGAAATAGTCCTCAATTATTAATGATGCAAATTACAACTAAATTTGCTCCTTTAAAGCAGTCCTGGTATATCAAAGAATATGGTTAATTTAGTTAACATAAATGCAAAATACGAGCGTAATATAATAAAGTACAGTGTATATTTGACAAATATTTCAAGTCACCCTGTTCAATCATATCTGATATGAAGAATCGGATATTTAGAATACATATGTATCAACTATTCTTTAAGAGTAATGTAAATTTCAGATCTATACAGGGTGTCCCAGAAAAAATTACGAGGTGAATTAAATTGGACATAAGTTGAGAAATAAGCTTTGGGATCATAAAATTTTGAAAAGCAGAAAGTAACTCATTTTATTATGCGTCGCTGTTTTTATACTCGCACACCCCTTCCTAAAGTGCATATCTTAGTATATAAATACATAAATAAATTAGTCTGCAGCACGTTTGGTTCTGCTCACTCCACGCCAACAGCGGAACCAAACTGTCTGCGGAGGAGATTATTTCTCGATGCCGCTTTCTTTTTTTGCGGCGGAGGAGGAGACTATTCTTGGTGCGTTATTTTATTTCTCGATGATTTTTTTTTAATTCTCAGTTATATTTTTGTTTTTATTTTTTTCATTAGGGAGGGCGAGTTAGCGCAGCGGTAATTCCCTCGCTTTGCACCACTGAGGTCACGGGTTCAAGCCCGGCGCGGCCCAAGGACTCATGTGCACTTGGTTTATCCTGATTCCATGCTCGCTCTCGCAGGTTTTCTCCGGGATCTCCGGTTTCCTCCTGTATCGCAAAAATCGGTGATTAGTTGTTTGGTGATCAAAACTTCCTTCACCCAATGGAATTTGGGGAGCTGCACAGATAATTGTTGGATGTTACAATCTAAATGCGGATAGGTGTGCGCCGTTCGGCAGCAACCTAGTTGATGCGATCTGATTGTGATGATTCACCATTGCAGCAAAATTACAGCGCTTTGAGTCCTCTAAGATCTGGAGAAAGGCGCTTTATAAATCCAAAATCTATTTATTTTATTTATTTATTCTCGGTAAATTAATTTTTCGCGATGTAATTTTTTTTCTCAATGGGTTGTTTATTCGAGATTTTGCCCACTCTGGCCAGCCATATCTGCATGCAATGTGTGCATGCTCCCATCACTCGTGGGCCCTTTCCGCTCACACCCCGACTCACTCCTGCATGCTGCTGCATATGTGACAATAGCACCATGGTTTCTTAGTGCAATATTTTTCTTCTTTTACCATGCCTGATTTAAATATTATTTTGTTGTTTTGTTTTTGTATTTGTAATTTTGTAATATTTTGATGTATTTTACTGACAATTACTCTATTTGGGCGTAGGGTTTTTCTAATAAAATGAAATGAAATAAAATGATGTGTGTGTGTTAAAATGCTCAACGAAATCCGTCATTAACCGGGTTTTTTTTTACCCTGCTGTATTATATTACTCTGGGCGGATATGATCATGATAATTTATTGAGCTGTTCATTACGTTGCTCACAATACGATACATTTACGCAATGAGTTTAATTCCATATCTGAAGCCTCTATCAGTGGTTAGCTACATAATTACATCTGAAGAAATGTTGGGTTGGGAAAAAGTACAAGTGGGTAAATGTTTGCAAACTTGTACAAAGTTGTACAAAGTTGCCAATGCGAGTGTGTGTAAGGAGCTGCATAAGCTAATTAGTCTATAAGTTTGTACGACTGTGTATTAATTTATTAATACCTTCATTGCACAAGAACATCACAGCTACGATATGTGCTGCAGAAGGGAACCCCGGACGCGATTTTCGTACATCATAGTTTACGCATACGTGTAAAATCAGTTGATTTTTCAGAAAATCGTATTTATTCAGTGAGTTTTGCTTTATTCCATGTTTGATTATTAAAAACGAAAAAAAAAAATCAAAATTTTCAAATTAATGATGTACGAAAAATATAATCACACCCGGACAGGTACAGGGTCCTCTTTACACATCAATTTAAAGTATATTAATGCATAAAATTACTACAGTTATTAAACATGATCTAACTTTACAGTTCTATGTTCTCGGCGAAAGATGTATTCTTCCATTCCACTCGCCGTTCCGGCTCGTGGAATTGAACAATCCATCTTTCACCTTGTGATTAAATTTCGACCATCACACTCAAAGACAGTAAATATTTGTATATGTGACCGTACACCACGAATGAGCCGTAAATGTCCTCAATTGTATTCTGAGTTACAGTGTAAAATGGGCATGAAGGTCGTATTCATAGGTACCTCAATTTGGTGCTACGTGTATCTCATTTAATGAGATACACGTAGCACCAAATTGAATTACCTATGAATATGACCTTCATGCCCATTTTAAACTGTAACTCAGAATACAATTGAGGACATTTACGGCTCATTCGTGGTGTACGGTCACATATTATCTGTCCAGATTCTGCGATGCGTCTTTGCAGTATCGTTTTGTAGCGAGTGTGTAGATGAATTCAAATATCACAGATATACCTTTGTAGGTCCCGTGGTACTTGGGTTATGTTGTAAAGAGGGCTGAAACAACATCACATTTGTAAAACGTACATAACTCATTAACAACAATAAATCAAGTCAGTTTTCAAAGTATATGATAATTGTGTAGACTGAACTTCTCAAAACATCAAGGTGCAATAATCTATTAAATTAAAATCGATATTTTTGGCTCAACCAACAATACTTAGTCAACCCTTAAGCCTTTAATCTTTCTTATCAAAGTTGATAGAGACACTATATTTTTAGAACCATTGTCTTTTTCTGTTTAGAGAGAGAAAAAGAGTCACGTGAATTCGGAGTAGCAGCGATGATTTCCCTAATGAACATGATGAGTATTATGCACATGAAAACAATCATGTCAAGTATCGTGTTACGATTTAATCACCAAAGAATCTTCAATAACTCAGAAAATCAGAAAACATAAGGTTTACTAAGAAATCGAACACAAAAAGTAACGATATTACAAGGCTTTCATAATTCATACATGTCCCAAAAGAACCCAAGCTTTCATATTTTAAAAACAGTAAGGGGAAGATAGCGATTGGCATTTATGAGTGAAACATCTAGGTAATGCTGTCAGAATTATGAATATCAATGTGTAAAACGAAGCCTACAGATATAATTTATTATTGCTTATTAAGTTAAATGGATTGAGCATTACGTATAATACGATTTGTGGCACAAACCCAAGACACGAAAAACACTCATTATTATAAGTTGTGATCTGAATTGACAGGTGTTTCGCAACAGCTTTGATTTCAATGCATCTTTCTAACTCTTGTAAAAATCGCAATCAAGATAATGCTGTACGAACTTTCCTTTATACATCAAACATATGAAACTAATTTATGAATTGATATCCATCTAACCCGCCCAGATATAATCTAAGTTGTGTTAAAGGAATATTATAGTAACTGTTTTCCCGAGGGAGGTGAAGGAGGGACAAACGATGGGATTTCACAAAACTTGTCATTATTGGGCAAAACAAATAAAAAACCCAAAATCTAAAATATCACGGAGGCTAGCAAGGGACAGCTGCCTCTGCCTGCTTGAAGTACCAACAACAGATGACATTAATTTATGGAATTTCAAATAAATTGTATTAAGAAGAATATAAGTAAAAATAAATACATAAACTTGAAAAATGAGCACCACTTTGATAAAGATGGTTTCTTTTAGTGTGTTACATGACTTGCGTGTAATATTCAGTCAACCTATAGATGCCTTTAATTGGCATACAAGGTAAGATGCCGTGGGCAACACTTAGTCCAGATTTTCTCCGTAGATCTGGAGAGGCCTTTCTAACCATATATCTTTGATTTTAGACTTGATTTCTAACGTGTATAGTAACGTCCTTGTCATTTGTTATTGAAAACATGGTCCATTATTGAGGGTGTTTCAGACGTACAAGTTGACTTTACATTGTTTAACCTGACCCTTTTCCATCAATATTGATTGTATCCGTTATTAAGAATTGTACCGCTAAAAGAACCCGATCAAAATGTAATGGATGTTATACTTATCAGCAAAATGCCAAAAAGTACAATAGCATGAGGAATTACAGATACTTAGCCTTATTATAGTGTATATATTTACCTCCAGTCACCGGCACTAGCTTTAAAGTCCAGCGAGTTGTTTAGCGTTGTAACGTGTGTGTAAATACGCACCACTTTGATAGCGCGCGTGAAAGCATGTACACGCACCAAGTAACGCAAAGCTAACGTGGGACACGATGAACTTCAAAGCTAGTGCCACTGACTGGAGGTAGATAATGGACTATAGGTACATTTGTATATGTTAAGGGCTGGGGTATGAACGTTTGGACAGTATTTATTGTGAGACATTAGAGCACATCAGACATATCGAATTGCATTCTGAATACGAAGAATGTCCTTCTGATATCAAATAATTTTGATTTTTTTGAAATTCGCAATGTAATACACATTTTATGACAAATGATTAAAAATTGATATTTTTGATATTTAACAGTACTCGAAGTAAACTTTGTAAATCTTATGATTTATACTTAAAGTGTTTGTAGGTGGGATGAAAAGCCGACGATCAATTGAAAATTTTGACCTTTCGTATTGAAGATATGAATTTTTTTCCCCAAAACATCAACCAAAAAAAAAAAGGTCTTTTGGGGAAAAATCCATGATGAAAGGTCAAAATTTTCAATTGATCGTCGGCTTTTCCTCCCAGCTACATACTTTTTAAGAATATATCATTAGAATTATAACATTTACTTCGAGGACTGTTATATATCAAAAAAGTGAAAAATATCAAATGTTAGTAATTTGTCATAAAATTTGTATTAAATCGTGAATTTCAATGTTTTTTAATTATTTGATATCAGAATGACATTCTTCGTATTCAGAATACAATTCGATATGTCTGATGTGCTCTCATGCCCCACAAAAAATATTGTCGAAACGCTCAAAACACTCATTCCAGATCCCTTAAGAAGAGTATAATTTATAGCAACATAAGTAAATGAGAGTAATATCGCTCCAATTCTCACCCAGTATTCTCTTTATGCGGTTTATCAAATAGTGTCAATGTTATTGGAAAGCTCTTGGGTAATGGAAATAATGCTGAAATGGTCAAGAATGTCAAACATAAACAACTTACATCACTGTATTACAGATGCGATTAGCCAATGTCTGGATTAAAATACTGGCTTTGGGTTTATTGGAAATGAGAGTAAGACATCAATATGTTCAAGTCGAGAACTCACTCGATACAACTAAATGCAGTCAACAATTCTTTTAGGCTTACTACACATCGTGGTGTGGCGTGAGTAGTCTAATTTGATCGTTTAAATTTACATTATAAAGCTATTTCATGAGAGAGAGATGAGAAATGGAAAGCCCCTTTTAAAACAATAATGCAAGAGTTTGTTTGTAATGAAATGTTTTAGGGGAAACACACATTGGTTGCAATACTCAATTCAGTCAAGATATATTAATAGTGAATCCCCAGTTTTTCAGAATATTCACCGCATTGCAAAATGTAACATCCGTGAGCTATTAATGTATTTTAGGTTTTTATAAGTATAAAGAAAAAGGAAAATATATGCTCTGGGCAATTATATAAAGAGAGTTTGAGGCTCTCTGTAATGTGTTGGAAGTCTGCGTGTCTAGAAAGATACCCGTGAACCAGTCATTTGCATAGTCAAAAATGTAATACACCAATAATATTTTTGCTGGTATTAGTTGTTTGTTTTTAATTAAAATTAAAGGATATTAACTAGGAATAAATTGATGAATGTTCTCAGTCATCCAGTTGTAGTAACATGACATTTGGAATTAAATCAAAATACTGGATTTACTATTTTTAGCAAAGCTACGCATCACACTTCATCAGGCAACTGACCCGCTGGACTGGTCATGTGACAGACGGCTGGGGATCGGCTTGATGGCTGAACTGAACTGAACTGAACTGAACTGAACTGAACTGGCTCTGTCCCATGCGTGAGATGTGAACATTAAGTTCACCCAAGAACTTTGCAAAGACAGCTCCCTTGCATTTCTTGACTGTTTAACCACCGTGAAAGGTGACGGCTCTCTATCACCCAAAGTATATAGGAAACCTTCACCATCCTCTCATACACAAGCTAGGAGTCGTACGAACCCTCAAATATAGAGCGGACACTATCATAAGTGAAACTGAACAGGGCCCGGAGGAGATAGACCACATTGAAAAATCACTCAAAAACTGTGGCTACCCGAACTGGACATTCTTGAAAGCCAAAAAGAAAACAAGCCAGAATACCCAACAAACCAACGGGGGTGGTGGACCTACTAAAGCGCGGGCTACGCTATCATTCATCAGGGGAACCTCGGAACGCGTCAAGAAACATCTAAAAGCGTACGGGATTGCAGCATCTTTTAAACCAGGAAATACCCTCCGTGGAAATCTTGTTCAAGTTAAGGACAAACAGCCCATAGAGAAATCCTCTACTCTTGTGTATGGACTTGTGTGTGTGCAGACAAAGACTGCACTGAATCATATGTGGTTGAAACCAAAACAAGCCCTAAAATCCAGAGTAAACCAACATAGGCGGCCGAGCACCAACGAAGCCCAAAACCCCGCTGTTTATTTACACCTCAAAGAAAGTGGTCATTCCATAAACATCGAGGATGCAACCATTTTAGACAGGGAGGAACAGTGACACCGTCGAGGCATTAAAGATGCTATTTGGGAGAGAGTAGAATCACCATCACTCAATAAAAGGGGAGGCCTACGATACAACCTATCTCACGCATGGGACAGAGCCATCAGGCCGATCCCTATCCGTCTGTCACATGAACAGTCCAGCGGGTCAGTTACCTGATGTAGTGTGACGGTACGTATCACAAGCAACGTAGCATTGCTAAAAATAGTAAGTCCAATATTTTGATTTAATTCCAAATTTCATTAAAGGGAATATTAAAATGTTTTGCTCCCTTTAGGGGATGTGAAGAGTGCGAACCGTGGTTTATGTTCCAGAGGGAGGGTGTCTCCTGTGATATTAATCCTTGATAATGCTTAATGAAAGGAGAGTGTCCATATGTTTTTTTGTTTTATATCATACTAATGCAAGTTTTATGGCAAAATACATGTGATAATGAAGGCACGATTAGCGGGTATAGCCAATTCTGTACTTATGATAAATTCAAGGTAAAATGAAACCGCTAATAATGCTGACATATTTCCTTCACTAATTTCATATCACCACAAAATAAATGAAAACTGAACTCTTGGTAATTTCAAAAACGACACAGGGCATGCACAGTCGGAATAATTTTAGAAGAGTCGTTGCGTGAATCGATCTGAGACAGAGAATCGATTCTCATGACGACTCTTCTAAAATTATTTTGTTTGCGAGAATTTTATTCTCCTAAATTCCAAACGCAGTATTGTTGCTTCTCTTGAATGATGCATTTGATAGCAATATATATCGCCCCACAGAGCACGGAAGTGTGTATACTTTCCTATTGTACATGCACTTGGTACTTTATTTCTGTTATTGTACTGGAATCCTTTTTGCCTGCCTGCTTGAGCCTTGCAAATGTAGTATGTTATGCTACTCTGCGCATAACAGATTCTAAACTAAACTGGAAAGTAGCTTTTACTTTGTCCCATTTTCTACACAAGCTAACACCATTGCTACTAATGAGTAGTAATTTCATTGTTGACAATCGTCAAATCTCAAGATCTGACGTCGACAAGTTGTCGACTAAGCAATGTATTAATAATGTCAACATATTAAGTTCAGATACCACGTTATACGTCATTTATGTACATCAAAATATTACCAGATACCCTTTGCGCGCAGCATCATAATATTGGGATTGTAATGGAAACATAATCTGCACCACTTGCGAATATAATAAAACAGGTGATGTTAATATATCTAATATCTTTAATGTCTAGATTTTTGTCGACAATCGATCCCTGCTCGTCGAAAAATAGGAAAATTGCTTAGTCGACAATATTGTCAACAACAACCTTGTCGAAAACTTCCCTATTAAACATACAGCTATGACTTGTCTGGTCTCTTACGAAAAAGTACAGTAGATCAGTGATGATAAAATCTAGGTGATAAAGATAAATCCAATTATTATTGAAATTAAGTCATAGGAAATCATCAACCTGAAATTCAAGATCAAATTCTTTACAAGCAATTCTCGCTATTCACAATAAGGGCGCCGCCAGCGGTTTGCGATGTAATCGTGATGTATCATGGGAAAAGGTCGACATCCAAGTCCGCGCAATACGAATATTACCATGCTATTACATAGGAACACGTGACAATATTTTTTAGTTTGTCAAAATAAAGGTGTTACACGCGAATCGATACTCAATAATACTTAATAATGTGATTTGAAATGTGCACAATTAATTTTTTCTCTATCGATTTGCGTGTAATACCGTTATATTGACAAACTAAAAAATATTGTCACGTTTTCCTATGTAACAGCATGGTAATATTCGTATTGCGCGGACTTGGATCATGGGATGTCGACCTTTTCCCATGATACATTACGATTACATCGCAAACCGCTGGCGGCGCCCTTATTGTGAATAGCGACAATTAAAACAAAAACACACTGTTTCCATGTTATGAAAACATAGGTAAACACACATGGTAAAGAAAATAATAATATGTTTCAAAATGTTCAATAGCTTGATGCCAGTAAGCATAAGTGTTGCACTCGATACAGAGGTGCCGTAAAAAAGTATTACGCCTATTAATGAGCCGATTGAAATAATTAGTTCGGTTTGTTAAAGCTAAGGGGCAAAGGCTTCTTTACATACCAACGTATACTTGATCAACTTTTCTGAAATAGGAGAAAAAGAGGGCGCAATGAGGGGCATTTTTGGGGGCACCCTATACATTACTCCTTTCCCTATACCTGTATTGAAAGTGTATTTAGTAAAGAGGAAACGCCGTTCACCATATTAAAAATGTGACGTTTCGTGTTTAAGATTTGCATGAAGTTTTTTTTTAAACACGAATATATTAGCTACCAGAAAAAATAGCCATATAGTATTAAGAACAACTTCGGTTCTTAATAAAACTATGCGGGAGTTCTTTCTACTGTATGTGTTATCTGGAAAGAAATGTAATTTTCAAAATTTGTATTATATCGTGAATTAAACAAATAGTTTGATATCGCAAGGACATTCAGAATGCAATTTGGTGTGTCTGATGTGCTCACAGGCCCTACAAACTGTTTCGTGCAAACTTCGTTAATGGAGTAAGAAAATTTGAGTTTGTACGGACTAAATACATGTCTATGTTTTCCATTATACAACTGTTAGTCATCACAAAATCACTTTAAACCGCATTCCGAATGTGTAAATGTTTTGTGGTAAAATAATTTTCTCTTTCATTGTTACGCATTCACGCATTACTCTCTGTACCAGCTGCACTGAGTAATGCGAGGTTATTTTGATAACACAGCTCTAAAGATAACACTTTTACATAAATTGGCAGCATCAGTTTATCGCACCCAGCTACAATACACAATTGTCGTACAATTTCAAGACATCTCTGCTTTATACAATACATACATTTTGCATTACCTTAAAATTACTATGTGTAAAAAGCACATACTTTACTGTGTGTTTTCATTACGTGCTTGAGACCAGTCTGCTGTTTTTCAATTGTTTAAAACGAGGTGGCAAAGTGGTTAAGTGTATTTTAACATAAATTAAAATACATTTCTAATGCATTCCATATATGAAAGTAAAGATCAGTAACATGCTTTTAACTACAACACAAGCTGCTCCATTTTGATTTAATGTGTACAAATCATTTTGTGTGCAATGTTTATTCTTGTTGCCGTAAAGGTACTTCCCTTTAATATATTTATTATGCGATTAAGTGTTATGTATATTATCATATATTTACCAGATTGTCTAAAAGCTCAGTTACTTAATTTTCAATTACAGATGTTAAAAACACCAACAACTATCACAATAATATTTAGTATTGAATATTGTTTTGCAAAATTTCAAGACTGGTCTGGGAGGGTCTGCATAAACCGCACGGAGTAAATATTATTTGGGGTGTGTCGGGAGATGGTGTAAAGTAATTATTTGACAGATAATGTGTTTTCCTAAAGTGGCGGACTAAATGAGACTGAATTTGATTTTGTGGTAACATTTCTGAATTTTAGCAACATTATTCTGATATTATCAAAATTGATTGAGGTTTAAGGTGATATCACCTTGGTCTGGGGCGGACATTTTAAAAATGAATTTAGAAGAGCAGCAACGACATCTCTTGCATTACATTCCAGATGTTAAATCTACATCATATGCAAAATTTGAGGACATTCGCACGAGGCCGTTTTATTTTAGGGCCATTTGTCTATAACTGGTCTTTACATGTATCCCTATGGAGAGAGTGCCCGTTGAGGGCGCTATAACCCCCATTTTAGGAACAAAAATGTGATTTAAAAAAAACGGCCTCGTGCGAATTTTCTAAAATTTTCAGAGTATGTAGTATGAACATGTAGAAATATAATCAAGTAGTTGTCCTACCTGCTCTTCTCCGATAAAATAAAAATGATAATGAAACCTAGGTGTGATATTTACTGAACCTAAATACCAATAAGTGTTCGTCAGAACCGAAATGCACTGTGACCTACTAGTTTTGAAAGTGAAAGGAGCTTAAAAAAACACGGATCTGAAAAGTGGTACGCACTCAGAAAGATTGAATGGCCGCCTGGGGTTAAATGTTATAAATTTACTGTATACAAAGAAACAGCGTGAGTTCATTGGGCAACCAAGAATTCACGCAGTTGTTTTGTACCGTAGGTTTTTAAAGGTGAACTTCATTGAAAATAAAGTTCTATATCAATGGAAAGCTTATGATGCCAGGAAGCAGAAAGGAATATTTTTTATTTGCCTAACGTACCAGGCTAGACATAATCTCCATGCAAAGATTGGATATTGGCACCCCCCTAAATTACAAAACGAAATCGTTCAAATTGGGCGCTTTCGTTGATGACGTCAGCTCGGGGACACGCAGTTACTTCCGGGTTTGATTGTAAACACAATGTCCATGCATTACTGTGGCATGCATCGGGCCAATGTACGAATTCAGTCATTGTCAACTTAATACTTTACATGAAAAATAAAATATGAATAACATGAAGGAAACATCATGATCAAATCAAGAATGAAGCTCCTGAATAAACTGTGTGAAAAGTGCTGGCCGGGGTGATTTGGGATAGGCCAAGCCACCCACGATATGCATAGGGAATATTGCAGTAAAGCACAAAGAGCGAAGATTCGCCGAAGAACCGGAATGAAAACAGATTGCAAAAAATAACTGCTAGTGCTACCAGTTCAGATCGTTACACCAAGTTGAGATGAACTTATCACAATGAGAAAATGAAGGAATAGAATAAGGTACATGTACAGGATTTTTAAATTATTTCTTAGCTTTACAACCGGTCATGTATGATAGGCGAACTCGTAGATACATCCCTACGGGATGAACTCAGTGACTGACTGAGTCTAAGTCGCCGAGTGTTCGGTATCCGCGACTGTACTGTACTTGCAGACAAAATGACCGATTTGATATTCACATTCTGATATTTCCAACTTATTGCTACTTCATCAGCAAAATTTATTCCTGTAAATGTTCCAAATATAAGCGATTGATCAAATCTGCTGAAACACACAGCCGGGCACACAGCGCAAGTGCTACCGGACGAAGCGAGTCGCTGTGTTTGTGCATGTCCACCTTGATCGGGTTCCTGTAATTTCTTCAGCAGCAATTTACGCATCATGTTCGGTAATCCATAAAACATGAATGTTTCACTTTTTCAGTACCGTACACTGATTGTACTATCATTAAAGAATCGTGACACAAGTGACAATATTTTAATTTTATTCTGATTTCGAATTCCATCAAATAATGGTCTACTAAGCCTAAATTGCATTTATTTCATAATAAAGTGTCTGTTTCTTTCAATCGTGATTGTATGGAAAGAATGTATTACCGCAATGCGCTAAATATGAAAACCTTTATATGGGCTGGATTTTTTATCAATTTTTTGATTACTGCAAGACGATATTTAAAAAAATCAGATATTTTAAAATGAATCAAGAATAGGGAATGTCACAAACAAGTATTTAATTTGTTATTCGATCAATGACGATCATGTTTATTCAGTCCATGACATGAACAGTATACGGTAGCAGCAAGCATTTGCGCATGGAATTGATCCCAGCGCGAAATTCAAACTCAATTACCCAATTATACCCAGCCAGTTGTGACTGAAAATTTATGTTGACAATAATTCTATTATTTCTAATATATATAGAAGGAACCAGCAACTTGAATATTCCTCTAATTTCAAGCTTTATTGTGAAAATCAGACTTGCCGGGCAACTTGCAAAGTACAGGAGGCAAGTCTTGTTTACATGTTTCCGAGTAGCGATTGATTTGGGTGCTTTTTGGGCGCCTTCAAAAAGACCAAAAATTCACTAATTTTTTTAATTTTTCACCTGTATTGGTCATCAAAAAATTTTAGTATCCTGACATCATAAGCTTTCCATTGATATATAACTTTATTTTCAATGAGGTTCACCTTTAACATTTGACCTCAGAGGGCCATTCAAACTTTCTGAGTACGTACAATATTTTAAGAGCCATATTTTAAACCCCTATAAATTTCACAATAACGAAATTGTGTCCCCACAAATCTCAAATTCAGCCCCCCTAAATCCGTCATTTTAGGCGAATTCGCTGCATTACAGGGTGTATCAAAATGATTGGTACCGGGATGTGTGACATTTTCAAAAATATATCAAAAATATAAAATTGCTTATTAATATAGTGTTTGTACTATGAATAGAAAGGGGCATATGTGAACTTAATCTGGAAGCTATTGTCATTTAAACGAAGATCGTCGTAATCATAGTTTTACTTACACAACACAAGATGAATAATTGTGTTCACTGCTTGAACTATTTATTGCATGCATGCCCTCAATCAATATTTCATTTCAGTCACATGTACTTTTAGAAAGGTAGTTCCTGAAGTCTCCGCCTTACGACTATGGCAGTGTGAGGTAAAGTCCCATCTTGAATGAACTTAACACCAGGGGTGGATCCATTCTGCCCATATCAACTTTTGAAACATTGTAATGTTTGCACAGGATACTCCTTGCTCTTGGAAACTGTCTCCTAAACCTTCTCATGCACCTTTCCATAGCTTCGTGTCAACCAGTAATTCTTATGAAACCACGCTTGAAAACCCATTCAGTGATCCCAGCGAAAGTGTAAAAAAATTGAAATTGTTTATAAATTGCTTAAAAGTTTAGGATAAGTCATTCAAATTGTCATTTGGTATTTTTGAAATGAAAAATGTGGCAAAAAACAAACAAAGAAAACCGCAGTATTAACGAAGATGAAGCTCCATTCGAATACATGTAGCTAATTTAGACACGATGGGTGGGTGTTGATCAAAACAACGTGTCTTGGGGCGTGCTTTGGCAAATGGAACCTTTCTGTGCATATCAACATAAGATCTATTACCAATACCAGCCAACTTGAGCGTCTGGTATCAGAACGAGACAGACTGCTGTAACATGTGTGGAAAGAAGGATGCTCTGCAACATATTCTGAGTACATGTACACCTGCGCTTGCAAGTGGTATGCACACCTGGAGGCATAACAACGTCCATGGAGTGATAGTGGTGACATTCAAGCTACAAATTGATCACAAGCTCAAAAATAACATCAAGCGATCATTTGTGAAGAAGGGATCTCAGTCCAGGTTATACAGTTCTAGTTCAAGATCGAACACCCATTCTCCAGTAAACGACTGGTGTATTATGGCTGATCTGGACGGTAAAAGGAGGATTTTCAGGAGAGATATTGACCACTGCACTGCGTTCAGATATTGTCATATGGTCAGAGGTTCGAAAGGAAGTGATCATCGGAGAGTTGACTGTCAAGTGGGATGACAACATTGATGAAGATCATGAGAGAAACATTGATAAAGTATTCAGAATTGAGAGGAGAATGCAAGGACAGAGGGTGGAAGGCTTCTTGCTACTCCCTTCGAAGTCGGCTGACGTGGTTTTGATGCACTCTTTCCAAAAGTGGTTGTGAAATCTAGGCTTTAACAGGAGAATGATAAAGTCAGTTAGCAGGGCAGCGTCAGAGGCTGTAGAATCGTCGCGGGTGTGGCCCAAGTACATTAAGAAGAGCAGATACTCTGAAAAACATTGAGATTAATTATTTAGCTGCAGATGCGAGAAGCATATAGTTTTAGTTTCATTAGTATTCAGGTAACATAATCGTCAAAGTCAAGTTGAAAGGAAGAGTTGAGTGGAACAGTGTATAGGGGAGAGGAGAGTGTAGGGGAGGTGAGCGGAGAGGATAATGATACACTGGTGGGTGGTGGAGAGGGATTAGGGAATAGGAAGTGATATAGATGAGGGGCGAGGGAAGTTTAGGTGAGAGATAGGGGTTGCGCTTTCTGGAGACAGTATATTAATATATAATCAAATCATCTTCGCTTTTGTCTTATACAATCAAACAAATAACAAAAACCGTGCACGCGTGATGATATACAGGTTGTAACAAAAAACGTATACAACGTAGAAAGCAGTATTAGATAAATATGCCACGTATTGGTTTTACTAAGTCGTCAAGATAATTTCTTATGCTACTACATAAGCGTTGTTTCAATAAAATCGAAGCGAAGCGAAGGTATGACCAATTGTGCAAAATAGTCCTAAAACAACTTGGTTTTTTACATCCATTAGGGGTCCTAACTATAGAATGTATATAAAGCACGCACATTAATATTTGATCCATTTGTTTCATCAGAAAATGGGGTGATCAATATGTGTAAGTAAGGTTTTCGTGTTGTTGGTTTTTTGGTCTAAATGAATAATTTGAAACGATCTGAGACAAAGTTTAGACGAATGGGAACATTTTCAAAATTGGGATATAATGTAAAAGGTCGTTGACCTTTGATCTACTACTATTTGACGTCATAATCCATGATCTGTGCATTATATGGAAATATGACAATTGACTTTTTTGTTCCTTATGATGAGATAAATAATTTGAGTTATCACACAGTATGTTCCGAACAACTTTAACATTTTACATCATTATGACCTTTGACGTAAGCTGGTGACCATACAAAGGATATGCTATTTTGGACTGACATTGGTGCCCTGTTCTCGAAATTGAGAGGATGGGAATGCGATACAGTTTTGTTTAACACCTCTTGTCAGAATGATAAACAGATGGTGCATGGGATCTATAGAAAATAAATAGGAAAGTTTATACTTCACTCTATAAAATGTTATCCTACGTCCCTTTCATGTATGTAAGATCTTATCTCTACTGTATAGCAAACATTAACCGAGTTATATCACGTCGCATAAATTCGTCATTCACGAATTCTGATTCCCTAAAGTCTAGTAGATGTCTTTTGATTGCGTTCAATATAAACCACGGTAGGATGAGAAGATCACCCAAAAACAATATTGACAAGAATAGTAAATCATATCATGTCTTAGTGCAGCGTGTAGTCGTCCTATTGATAACACCCTCTACCCGACAGTGCCTTTTAAACTACTGCAATGAATCTCATATACATTGATCCTGGTTTGTAAAGAATTAGGTTTGATCAGATATAGCACTACACGTTGTCCTAATAAAACGTTCTGAACATATCAAAACATAGGCTAAATGTATGTTTGTTTAAGGTTATACGATGTATTGTTGGTCGAAGCAGCAGAAAAAAGTAGTTCACAGCATCTTGCGAATGGTAGTGAGCTTTAGCGAACATTGCATTGCTCAATTCATAGCGAGCGTGTAGAAGAATTCAAATATCACAGATACACTTTTGTAGGTCCTGTGGTTCTTGAGTTATGTTGTAAATAGGGCTGCAACAACAACACTTTTGTAAAACGTGCATAACGCATTAACAACAATAAATTAAGCAAGTTTTCAAAGTGTATGATTTGTAGAATGAACTTTTGCAAAACACCAAAGTGCTATTTTTCAATAATATATTGATTCAGATATTAAAAGAAAATCGATTTTTTTTTGGGCTGCTTCGACCAACAATACCTCGCATACCCTTAATAAAAGAGATTACTTGAAATCCATAGTATCCCTTGAACGCTTCTGGGTAGCTCGACATGTTTGCTTTTCGGTCTTTAAACAGTAAACCTGGCATTTTCCACAAAAGATCGAACTCGTACTATAATCTTTGTGTATGGGTATTTATCAAGTTGAAACCAAATTCCCTTCTGACGACAGGTAAACTTTGCGGAGATAGGGTTCGCATGGCCTCCCTACGTAAGGTAATTGCTCTGTTCTGTTTTTCTGACAATTACAACACATCCTAAATGCTGTACCTCCTTGAGCCTCCCTAAACGTTTAAACATTAATCATACACGTTATATAGGATAAGATTGCTGTGTGGTGTAGCTACTGAAACCATAATAGCATGATACGAGTGATTAGAGGAATCAGGCTCTCGGCACATTGTTTGACAATATATGTTGGAAGTGGGTCCAGGATGCAGGTTTTATTGGGCATTTCCTTCATCATAGCAACAATATCCTCTTCACAAACCGGAGAAAAAATATCAAACACTGGACCATCATAAATAGCAAAGCATGGAGGCTGGCAATGCCGAGAATCTAATTCCTCTCTTAGGCCTGTTATTTTGTCAGAGAAGAATTGGCAAAACTTGTCTGGCAATTCATCTACAGGAATATTAGATGGGAGGGCACGAGATTTTGATTTGCCCAGAAGCTCATTTGACACATTGAAAAGTTGTTTGGTGGAAAAACCGACAGAGTCTGTTTTACTTCCATAGTAGTCTTTCTTCGCGGCAGTAACATGCTTGATAGTATCGTTCCTAGCATTAATATACAACTCTTCGTGAACAGACAGTTTTGTCTTGCGCCAGAGTCGTTCGGCACGTCGACGCCTACGTTGCGCATTCCTGACTTCTGTGGTGAGCCAGGGGGCGGATGGTCTATCCTTAACACTGCGAGTGGTCAACGGAGCATGCTGATCGAGTGTCTGTCGGAGGGTATCATTATAGGTATCAAGAAGACTATCGACAGTCAAGTTATTCATGCTAAGGGACATCACAGACAAGTCCTCTTTCAGTTGATCTGTATCAATTGCCCTCAGATTTCGTGAGGTCACAACACGTTTAGCAGGAGCAGGTCTTAAGATGATCATCTGTCCTAAAATAGCAAAATGATCCGATATCCCACGATAAATACGAACATCATTAAAAGTTATAAGAGATCTTTCATTCCGTACTACGGCCCAATCGAGAATATGATTCTTAATATGGGTAGGTTTATCTACAAGTTGCAAGAGTTGAAAGTCGGATAACACAGCATTAACGCGTTTCACACAAGATTCATCAGGCTCATCGAAGTGCAGGTTAAAGTCACCAATGAATGACAAATCACTGTTTGAATCCGCGTATGAGGAAAGCATATCGACAAAGTCGCACATGAAACCATTAAAAGTTACATTATTCTTCTTGGTATGATGGATTCTATATAAACAAATGCATGTAACTGAAAGTTGGTTAACACACAACTTCATTTCAACACTTTCAAAAGAAGAGTAGTTCAACGGAGTAAATTTGACATATCTGGATAAGTTGGATCTAATGATGAAAGCAATTCCACCTCCTCTTTTTCCGCGACGTGGGAAAGAGTAAGACTTGTAACCATGTGGGGTCATTGTACTTTCATATGCCTCATCACCTTCAGCATATAGCCAAGTGTCAGTTAACATTAAGATGTCTAGGTCATTATCGAGGATAATTTCAGAAATGTCAGTAGCTACATCGCGACATGATTGAGTATTAAAACACATCCATTTCAGATGATCACGATTAATTTCCATAGGCTTACCATTTTTGCGGTGGTAACGTTTACGTGGTAGGCCAGTGCCAATTTCTAGCGATCGAAGATTGGAAGCCAAATCTTTAGTCAAGCGTGCAGGTTGAAGAGCGATCAATTGATCACGATTGTACAATATTCGTTGCTCACGATCAATGATGGATGTCAAATTACTCGGCCTTGGTTCAGCTTGTTGGTCTGGCATGTATAATGGCGTATGCAATATAAATATGCATCGTGAAGAAAATAACACTGCCAGAACCAAGAGATGGTATCGTGCTAGAACCATAAAAGATGACCAGGAGAATGAGATCGCCATGGCAAACCATATATCCAAAATTCACAGAGCAACACAGAGTACAAACACCAAAAATAAACGCAAACAGGCGGAGCATGAGATCGCTCAAACCTCGCGGCAAGCGACCCAATGACCAATTAATAGTGGGACCATTAGGGACCGTTCAGAAATACTTTGGTGGGGGGGGGGCTGGGCACTTGGAAATTTTGGAGTCAAAACTTTTGACCCCCTCCAGAGAACCTAAAACTTTTTGACCCCCTCTTTAGACATATAAAACTTTTTTTGACCCCCCTTTCCAACTGAGACGAATATACTTTAGGTATATTCGTCTCAGCTTCCAAGAGGTTAAAAACAGTCTGGGGAGGGGCTACTCCATTTGTGCAAACTCTGTCACAATTATAGGCCTGAATGTTTAAGTTGTTTTTCACACGCTGTGACTTGTATGAAGTTTAATTTCAATTTATGCATTCTAATTTTTGTTTCATTCTTATAACCAATAAATAAATAAAAGTAATACAAAAAAGGGAAATTGACAGTGGCGTAGCTAGGGCTTGTGGCACCCAGGGCTAAGGATAGGTGTCGTTCCCGATTCTTGAAATAATGATTGCGCCCGGAGCACAAATAGGGCCTACCACTAATTAATTTTGGTTATAATGAAAGAATATCTTAAATTGATCTTTCAAATGACTCTGTCCTGATATGCGGGCAAAGCGCGAAAATTTTGACTTTCATCGCTTAGAGTGGCGCAGAATCGATGCTGAATTGGTTAATTTGGCGCCCCCTAAGAGTGGCGCCCTGGGCACATGCCCCCACTTTTCCCCGTCGCTATCCATTGGAAATTCAGAGCAACATCTGGGCACATACTCAAGATTTTTAATACTTAGGACTTGTTTATCAGGGGCGTAGCCAGCTTTCTTGGTCGGGGGGCAAAATATAAATTTCGGGGCAAAGACAAAAAATCCTGGTTGCATCATTTTGACCCGGTATTATCAGTGGGATACATACATAATCACCCTTTTCTTATAGCGACTGTGGAATACATGTTAAGTCTTTGGGATTCCAAAAAGGCTTTAATGGGACATCGGTAATGAGCGCGCGTAGCGCGCCAAAAATGTATTTTACACTCATTGGGCCATAATCGTGGTAAAAAAGGGCTTTATTGGTACATATGCGCGCGTAGCGCGCAAAAATTTTGTATGCTCTTGTTCTTTTGGTATTTTTTTGTTTAAAACTTTTTTGACCCCCCTCCTTTAGTAACCAAAACTTTTTGGTCCCCCCCTTTGTGCAACTCAAAACTTTTTGTGTCCCCCCACACTTTGCCCAGTCCCCCCACCAAAGTATTTATGAACGGTCCCTTACAACAAACGAGGTGTCGTAATGCACAGAAATAAATTAGGCTTATCCCAGATTTGGCATACGGTAAACAGTTTTGAAATAATGGCCATTTGTTAAGGGGAAATTGGGTAATTACATTTTTGATGTGCTTACATGAATTATCTTTGGATAATGATTGGGTTTTATCAGATATACCATTAGACGTTGTATACACTGTCCTAATAAAAACGTTAAAGCGGCATTAAAAACCCTTTTTTGATCATTTTGCAAACAAAAGATACGAAGATTGCAAGGTGATCCATTTTACTTTTACCAATTATGCTCGCATTTTAACAATATTACAAATCACAATCATGCGTATCTTACAACTTAAACAACAGTCATGTCAGTATTTCAATATTCACCAGTGGACTTCGGGTATATATATAAATGCGCATATATAAATGCGCACGTGACATCTAGAAGTCGCCATACCGTGTTCAACGATGTAAGGTACCCGGATGTGCACAAATTCCACACGCAAAAGGATAGGCGAAAATGACAGGTTACAAGGAAAATTGGCTTTGCAAAATAGTGGCATTGATTGCAAAGGGCAAAATAATTTGACCCGAAACATAAACTCTTTATTTGGATTTTCCATTACGGAAAAAAAAATTGTGACGGAAAAGCTAGATAGCTGATTAAAAAAGTTATATTTCATTATTTCCGTTCTAAATGGGCGTGGCAATTGGCCATATTGATGACGAAATGTGATTCTTACTGGCATTAAGGTCAGAACTGGGTAGCTGCCGATGATGTTATTTGATAATGTTTGCACATAGGGAACTTTTCGGAAGGAAGGGGTCATGGATTGATTTATTTGGGAGGCAAGATAAGTACCCCCCCCGGTAGTGCCGCCAATGAACATAACTCTGACCCTAATTTTAACTCTAATTATAACGTAAATTGAGGAAACTATAACTTTAGCCCTTTTCGGCATAATGACCCTCTCAAACTAATAGGCTAGATGTCCCCGCCCGACCTCCTTAATTCTAACTTACTCATTCGCTCGCAAATGGACAAAAAAACAAATTCAAAATGTGTTTTTAAAGCACCTTTTTGTGTCCCCCATGCTAAATCGGTAATCTGTACACCCTTTGTCACCCTTTGACGTACAATTTAGAGTATAAACACGTATATGACTGTACATGATCTAATCATCCCGGCTGGAAGATGTTGAGGAAGACTCGTATACTATACATCACGCTCATACGTTATATGACAATTTGACGTACAATCACGTATGTGATGCATGGTTTGAGGTTTATTCAGCTAGTAAGTTAGATCCGTCATACACATTATTGTCATGGTATTATATTGTAATTGTATACGTCAATTTTGTTCAGTTTGATTCAACCGGCTTATAAAGTTTTACTTTACACGGAAGGGGAAAGTTAACAAAAAAAAACAACAATTAATTTACGAGTGTAAAAGGGGAGGGGTGGTTTTTGGGGAAGGGGGGAGAGACAAATAATATTTATAAAATTAAAGTAAGGCGAGAAAGAGAGAAACCCTGTTCTACGGGCGAACGGACCTTTCAAGTACGGTCGGTCGGTCGGTTGGTATTTTTTTTTAAAATTTTTAAATAACCCAAAAAATCAAAAAAATCTGTAAATAAATTTCAATTTGAGAAAATACAAAAAAAAAAATTGTCCTGAAATTTCCGAAATTTGGGGTCGGCATTCATTTGTACAGGAAAAATTTGTTTCCCAATTTGTTCAAAATAGAACAGGGTTTTCGTTTTTCGTCGCATAAATAAATAAATAAATAAAAATAAATAAATAAATAAATAAATAAATAAATAAATAAATAAATAAATAAATAAATAAATAAATAAATAAATAAATAAATAAATAAAATAAATAAATAAACATTAGTTATGTTTGTACATGGGGTGCCGTGCAATAATCATGATCCTTTGATATCCATGATTTATCCTTGCAAATTTATAGCATCGAACCTCCAGCCAATGTTCCTTGCCAGTGCTAGCCACGAAACAAGGTCACAACTGTAGCCACTCCTTCAATGATCGCCATTTCAGTGATTGACAGTGATGTAATGCAAATATGGCGCTGGCCATCTGGTCACGTGCGCATTTATAAAAGCGCATTTATATATACAGCCGAAGTCTACTGTTCACTTAGAGAAGGTAGTGCAGACCGGCTATTACCCAAACCCGGGCATCAACTTAAAGTAGCAGGAAAGAAAAAGCACAACCATGCAACCATGGCTGTGGGTTAAATCTTTAGCAGGTAGCAACTCTTTTTCAGGTCCTAATGCGGGTAGTACAGCTTTTAAAAGATGTAAGTATCCCCAAGATATTTTGGTATAATCCAAAAATTACTATCAATTTCTATGTTTTACTAGACTGATTACTTATGAATTATGTTGTTTTCATTTGTTTGTTTATTTATTTGTTTAACTTAAGATGTTCATGATTTAGGTTTTACACATTTTACAAGTGTTTTATGGTCATGTATAAGGAACAACCCAAAAGTTCGATGAAGCCCTATAAACGAAAGTCCTTTCGTTAGGGAGGGTGGGGGTCAAAAAGTCCGATTACGTTTGTAAAAATGTAGTTAAAACATCGGTCAAAGTTGATCTTTTTTAAGGATTTAATTATAATTTTAAAATTTTAGTATTTTCTGAAGTACGATATTGACATTTTACAATGGTTGCTTCAAAATAATTTCAAATCAATATAGAGTGCAGTACTCGCAACCTGTAAGTTCAATTTTTGAATCAGCTGTACCTCACCTTGATTCATTTTCATTATAAAATCCAGCAAGTCATAATTTTTTTTCATGCCCAAAAAGTATGAAGAAAAATATTTTAAAATAAAATAGAATATTGGTTTCTTCCATAAACGTGATAAATTGCATTGTCGCACTCCTCCACATCCACCATAGCGACGGTCCCGTATCCTATGAATCCGGGTTGGAATTTTCGATATTTGAAAACTTACGTTAGAAGGGAGGGGGAGGGGGTTAACCTTCTAACGAAAGGACTTTCGTTTATAGGGCTTCATCGAACTTTTGGGTTGTTCCCTAAACAAGAGTTGTCCTTTCATGCATCGGATATGTTAGTGAGGAAAAACAAATACATCTTGTGTTCATTAATATATTCAATCGAAGGATGAATCGATTCAATCCCTATTGCTGGAACCCAAATTTTTTTAATTAAAAAACTTTTAACTTTCCTCTCTTTTGCTAAATCCTATCTAACCAAGGACGCACACCTCATCAATAAATCGACATACCGTGGACCTTATTTATACACGTTGTCCGAGGACCTGTCCATAACCCATTTGCCGGTATTTACCAACGCACCCCACACACACAAACAACAACAACAACATGAGACTCGATTTGTTACAAGCGGTAAGTAAGGTACTACACCAACTTACAGGATTTTGCAACAAATCCTGCAACATGCGCGGAATCAACTGCAGTGAAGAACTATTGTCAAGAATATGCGCAAGAAATGCTTGATAAAACCCACCTCACATAATTATAGAAGGACCTATACATTATTAAAATAAATCTTGTATTTTGCAGCATTCATTCTTAAATTATTCACTGAATCATAACACGTGATTTGAATGTGTGACACGTAAATATTGAACATCTTAGGTTATTAATGTTTGTTTTTGAATAAATTGCTCACTTCGTGCCCTTAGAGGGTTGTCGTTAAAGAGTTTTGGAACACAAATTGATGCATAAAAAGGATAGAAAATACATTTTTTTTATGCCGAAATTTTACAAATGGATGTATTTTTCAGTAAAAATAGCAACCAATACCTACTTACTTAAAACATAACTAATCAGTCTATGTTCCAAACGTTTAAACAAGGAAATTGATTAAGTACTTATGCTAATACCAAAACGTCTTAGGGCATGCATCATGAGAACACTAAGTAATTATAATAATATGGTATGAATTGTAACGGGAGACGGAACAACAATCTTGAGCGTTTTACAAACAATAGTGCATACTCTTGTGTCACGATATGTGAATGAGGTGCGTTTTGGGTAGATTCTTGCAAAAAGGGCTTGATTTCAGTGGCGAAACCTATGTCTAAACCATTGTCTAAGAACCCAATAAAAACAGTAACATTTGTTAATTTGGTTCAGCCAGCATTCTTGAATTTCACCGTCATTTTCTTTCCACTTTATGAAATTATAAAAGAACCAAATGAAAACAGTAATATGTGTATATTGGGTTCAGCCAGTAATCTTGAATTTCACCGACATATTCTTTCCACTTTATGAAATTATGAAAAAAAAATGTCTGCAAAATTCAAAATGGCTGCCAAAAATGAGTGCCATTCATATGGAAAGAAAAAAGCAAGGTACACCAACTTGATGTGGGGAAACAAGTAAAATGCAGACTATAGACAGTATGCAGGGGGACACAAACAGCAAATGTAGGCAGAAGAAGTAGGCAAAGTTCGATAGCCAAAATTTACCAGTTCCAAGGCCCACAGAAGTAAGTGCTGAACCTGCAAAAACAACAAGGATCAATGGTAATACAAAACTGCACTGGAACAAGTGATGAAAATCACTGTGCATATAAACAGACAAGCTTAACCAAACATCCAGAGTAGGCACAAAACAGGCAAAGTTCGATGGCCAAAAATTGCCAATTCCAGAGCCCACAAAAGTGTAAGGAAAACAGTACACTGGAAATGATGAAAATCACTGTGTACATATCAGTCAAACACTAAACAGACAAAAAACAACCCCATTCGTCCAATTGCGTTAAACATGGGTTTAACCAAAATCAAGCCCTTACGTGTTTCCACAACTGAGATATAAGTAAAATTGATTTTGAATTGCGGCCATTTTGAAAATCAAGATAGCTGCCTCCACCGAAGGAGCCAATGTTATTGGGACTGGTCTAATGGGAATCATTGACCTTAAAACATGAGCGTTATGGTCAAAAATTGTGATTTTAAATGTCAGATTTCCCAATGGCCACCACCATACCAAGATTTTTTGATAATTATATGATGTATTGAATGGAAAATGTGATTCGCAAGAATCTGCCAAAAAAGTCCACTAAATTAGCCCACTCAATCAACATGCTAGGGAACATATTTATGTCTGCTGCTCAGGTTTCAGAAAAACTTTTTTGTAGCTAAATCTGAGCACCCACACCGTGAAGCTGGTCAATTGTTGCCGGGTCTAGAGTGTCTCTGACTCACTAAATGTTCTTGTTCTCATTTTTATCTGATGTTCACACCTGCATGTCTGCACATTTTAATACTGGTTGGTTGGTGTAGGTTTCATGTAACAGGATCTACAATATGCATTGCCGCTGAATCGTATTAATTAATGTTACATGCAATTATTTTTCTTTTGCTCATAATTCCAAGGAGAAATTTACGTCAACCATCTAACCAACCATAGAAGAAGAACAACAACGAAAAACCAAAAGAGCAGAATATGATTATGATAACTTCATAGAATGCAAAATTAAATAAAAAAAATCACATGGAACAAGGCGGAACGACCTGCCTTTTGAATGTAAAGTAGTCCTATAGCATAAGCGCTAACCCTTCCACGTTTTCTATTGCGACACAAGTGATGAAACAAACAAAAACAATACGCTAAAATGTAAAACTTAAAAGCTTGTCGCGGTCTCCTAAGACAATCCTCCTTTTTTGGCTTTATTGCTTTGTGAGCGTTTAATGTAAAGTTGATTAGGAAGGTGTTACATTTCGGAGAATTATGATTTGGTGGGTTTTTTGCCAGATACTCGTGCTTGTAAAATAATACTGTAATGTTTCACAGAGAGTATTATTATTCATTTGCATCATCATTATAATGATGATAACCAACCCCGAAGGCTGTGTCTTATCATAATTAAATTCAGAGTGTATGAAAGAATGCTGACGCTATTGATTACGATTTTCAATATTCGTATGTTCCAGTTTCCAATGCTCCTTTTCCCGTCCTAACACCATAAACTCAACTTTATTGAAAAATGTGTTTCTCCATTTTCAAAAGAAATGTTTAAAACTAAATGTGCATGCAGGCAAGCTTTCTTTCTATGAGAGGGTCTAGTGGTTAGGTGTATTTAAACATAAATTTAATAAATTTCTAATGCATTTCAATCATTCACACTATTAAGTTCAGTAACATGCTTTCAGAAAACGACAATAGATGGAGCTTTCTTATTTTTTTTTTATATTTAAATTATTTTCTACGCCAGATGATTTTACCTTAAGCAAATGCTACACGTAACTCACCGTGAACTAATTTCTGTCGGAGATTTGATTTCGCTAATGGCCATATGAGGGGTGCTTTTATATGAGTTATTCTTGTTTTACATTTTGTTTACGTAATTTGTTTTCTCTCTGTTTGGGAAAATGTTATTCATTATCTACGGTAGATTGAAACCGCCGTCGTAAAAATTGTACATAAGATGGTCATAATATTTCTACCATGCGTGACTTACGTGCGTTAGGGTTACATCGTACGACAAGCTTAGGTAAATACTTACGTCTACATGTGTACGATGTATACCCATTCGATCTCTTATACTCATTGCTTCGCAGTGGCGTGGATTTATTGTTGACATTGGGGGATAGGGTTGGACAAAAAATGCTTGAAGTATAGTAAATTCAGCACCTTTTGGCGACATAAGTTTATGGTAGAAATGCGCCAAAACATTTGCCATTTTGAAGCTAAACTGTTGAAATATGGTGCAAAATGGAATAAATTCGCGCAAAAAAAGCACTTTTGGAGCTAAATGGCCACATATGAGGTTAATTTGGTCAGAAACTCAACTAGATGCGTCAACATGGGGGGTGTATGGATCATCCCCAGTCAAAATATGGGGATGTAATGCCCTACCCGGATCTACGCCTATGTTTCTTCGATCAATGTGGTACTGTAAATGTACTGTATCACAAACAATGTCACTTTACCTTAAGGTTATTAATTATTTTAAACCGTTGTGATTTGGTAATTCACAGCATCTTACGAATGGTAGTGAGCTTTGGCAAAAACTGCATTGCTCAATTCATAGCGAGCGTGTAGAAGAATTAAAATATCACAGATACACTTTTATAGGTGCTGCGATTCTTGAGTTACGTTATAAAGAGGGCTGAAACAACAACACTTTTGTAAAACTCATTAACAACAATAAATTAAGCAAGTTTGCAAAGTATATGATTTGTAGAATGAACTTTTACAAAACATCAAAGCGTTAATTTTCAATAATATATTGATATAGATAATGAAAATCTATTTTTAGGTTGCTTCGACCAACAATACCTCGTCTACCCTTAAGCTTATAATTCCAATTCGTTTTAATATTCCGACACATTTTTTTTGAAATTTGATTGCGGGTAAAATTGCTTCTGTAAACATCTAATGCACAGATAGTTCTTCTAGTGGTCACCTCAAAGTTCGATTGTAATGATGAATTACACCAGGAAAGCCCCCCCCCCCCCACCCCATGTTTAAGCATAGCTGGAGTATGTGTGACGAAAAAGAAAAAAATACTGGAATCTCTGCTGCCCAGCTGCAATTTTCTCAAGCATTTCATAAGCAAAATGTGAGAACATATATCCGGGAAGCTGGGCAATAATAGCCGAGTCTACAAGAAACTTAACTATCGTTTTCTCCACTCTAATTATTTTGCTTGATATTCAGCCTTCATGTCTGCACTGAACCATACTCGAGACTGATGTCAATAGTATTCATGTTACAAGAGCTGTCAGTATTTGTACATTGACAATTTCTTACCTTAAATATTGTGATTCTTTCTTTACACCAGTTAAGAAACTACCGTCTGGTTTCCATTACCAGCCATATGAGGCCAACATTTTTTTTATTGGAACAGTATTATAGATTTGCCCTACATATTCATAATTAAATTTGTTTGTCAGTGATTTTATGAATGTAAATTGCAATTCTTTATTAAGAGGGCTTGTAATTTCCAAGAAAATTACTTTTTGTTCTTTGTTTCAAGGTACGTGTAACATGAAACTGTGTTGTTTCACAAGTGGTATTAGTTTTCAATTCCATCTTCATCATATGATGATACTGAATCCACAGGCTGTGTGTAATCAAAATTAAGTACACCTACATTTACAACATCTTACAAAGTATAAAGGAATGTTCAACGCTATTGATTACAATTTTCATGTGATGCATGCGAAGAGGCTGCTTTATTCTTAATCGTCACCCGTTGAATATTACAATAAGAGTTCTAGCTTTGCTCCAAAGCCAACCTATTTTCCATCCAATTGAAAGAAAAAATGAAAAACCATGCCATATGCCCTCTGACACTAATAGTAGAGACCGGCGCACAGTGGGCCAGAATCGCCTCAAAGTGTGCAAAAATTATAAACGGACAATCAAATGCATAAAAATACGGTAAAATGACTACATTAGGGGTTTTTGAGGCTGCAGAATTCAATGGAGGCATTTTCAAAAATGTATGACGTCATCAAAATGCTGAACGGTGATTGGTCGATTATTTTAACAACAGTATTTCAAATGACATATGTTAAAATTTTAATTGAAAAGGCAAAATAGGGTTTCCAAGGGGTGCGAAATTCAGTGATGACATTTTGGAAAGCGTATGACGTCATTAATATGCTGATATGTGATTGGTCAATTATTCCTCCCACAGTTATTCAAATGCCTGTGTAAGAATTATTATAAAAACTTTCAAATCAAGGGTTTTAAGGACTGCGGAATCCAATAGAGTAGTTTTCCAAAGTATATGACGTCATTAAAATACCGAACCGTGATTGGCTAATTACTCTTACAACAGTAATTCAAATATCCGGTTGGAAAAGTATTAGCAAATAGCATACTCAAGGTTATACGGACTGCGAAATTAACTTACGGCATTTTTTAATACCAACGAATCTAATATAATATATAATTCGCAGATTTAATATTAAATTCGTAGATTTAATATTTAATATATTCAATATTAAATTCATAGATATAATATTGAATTCACAGATTTGAAATTTAATTCACGAAATTTATATTAAAATCACGGATTTTATATTTAATTCGCAGATTTGATATTTAATTTACAAATTTTATATTTAATTCTTGAATTTAATATTAAATTCGCAGATTTGATATTAAATCTGCGAATACAAATGCTAATATAATAGCAAAATATACGGATATTAATAAATCTGCAAATTTAGTTATTAAATCTGCGAATTAATATTAAATTCAAGAATTAAATATGAAATATATAATATTAAATCTGTGAATTAATTACTTAGAAATTTAAAATTAGCAGATTTAATATTAAATCGGTGAATAAAATATCAAATCGGTGAATTAGATATTAAATCGGTGAATTAAATGTGACCGTTCACGGCGAATGAGCCGTAAATTCCTCCCCCGGTCAATTTTGTTTTATTTCATGTTTAACAAATATACATCATAAGCTTTAAAATGGTATATCATTTGACTTCAAACGATACCCAGAAGCGGGGTTATAGTTTGTTAAACTTTGCTCCTTCAACGACATTGAATACGACATTCGTACACATTTTACGCTGTAACTCAGAATACAATTTAGGGAATTTACGGCTCATTCGTGCTGTACGGTCACAAATATCAAATCTGCGAATTCAATGCTAAATTCGAGAATTAAATATTAAATTCTAGGTCTACTAGTGTATTTAAAACTTTGTTAAACTTTATCCATCTCTATACGGCGGTTGTAGATGTTTGTACACGCTGCAGCGCGGTACATCTCTTTTCACCTGAATTTACGATTTTGTGGCCACTTTTACTGGCACAGGGCCTCATAAAACTGACTCCACTGCAGAAGACTGCAGAAAGCTGCAGCTGAATTTGGTACCATCACAAAGATTAACCTTTTCTGATTGTGCCTGTATAAATTTTAAGGCGGGAATCAACGGGAATCTAATCTTTCGAGATCAAGTTTGTTAAAATGTAATTTTTCTTAGTTTCTAGGACGTTTAAGCCAAAATATGTAATTCCCTGAAGGTTTTCACATTCTTCATATCCTATTGTTATATTCTACTAATAGTTTCTCAAATAGCTGTGAAAGCACAGATGAATCAGAAATGTCAAAACAAAATTATAGAATTTTACCCCAAATCATGATTTTTCTAATAAGAAGCAGATTGTTGCAATTTCGCGTGTTTATTATAAAAAATACCACCTTTAAGAACAAACCAGTGGTGAAATATTTTCAGAAAATATTCTTAGGTTCATTATCTTTCCAAATCGCAAAAAAAAATTCGAACATTGAAAGTCACCAAAGTAGGGTTTTGGCACACTTTGACTTTGACCCGGCCCACTGTGCGGCGCCTGGCGGCTCGGTGCGTGGGCTTTCGCGGTTGGTGGGTTTTGTAGACCAATATCTTAGGCAGACAGTGATCTTTTACTGTATAGTGGTCCTACTGCATAGTGGTCCTACTAATACTTGTTGGTGACTTATGTAGCTTGCCTATAGTGAAGCTTGCCTTCGGCAAGCTCTGTACATGTACTGCTGGGAGTGGTATTAATTTTTTACAGAATGGTCTAAACCAGGCAGGGTTTGGCCTATATATATATACATTTTTTAAAATACCAGTCACTTGCTTGGGTTTATTTTACTTGGGGATCACTGGATCTTCTAAGGTACTGCGAGGGCTCTGATCAAGAGCTATAAGAGTTCATGTTTACAATTTTCTATCTCACCATCGATCAAGTTTAATATTGTTTCGCTTGAGCTTGATAACAAATCTAAACATTGTTTGCAAGTCCCGATGATATGGTTATGTGTAACAATAAGATGTAACAAGTTTAGTGCTCCATTGTGCAGCTTGCACATTCAGTTAGGACGCGGGACTACCGATTGTTATTGTTCTGCAAGGCTCACTCAGTCATTTAATAAGGCAATACAAACGATCGAATTTGGTATTCAAATGAACAAAATTTTGAGTTACACCTTTTCAGTGTAAAATTTCTCAGTCAAATGAAAAGCAATAATTTTCATTTTTTCAGTAAATGTCAGGAAAAACTGTAATGCTTGATACTGTATTTTTTTTCAAATCTTAGTGTTAAACTTAGTCGTGAAATTCAGTCATTTAGTGTAAGATTGTCGATTTTGATAGGCTTCAACTCTGCCCGCGAGCCTTTTTTTTGGATCAATCTTTTAGCTTTTCAAAGTAATATAGTTCGCTAAAGAAGGATTTTCCCAACTTTCTAACGCACATCACCGTGAGCGATATATCATAGTTTTGTCAGAATTTCCGTTTTGATTCCATAATTTTTGACTACTAGCTAAAACATTTTCAAATCTATGCGTGAAATCTTAGGCTAATAATAGCATTGTGGATCGATATCTCTGGGTGCCCGGCCTGGATACAGTGTTGCCAGAACTTCAATATAGCAAAGAAATTACCTAGTGTTTCAATTGTCATGAAGGTGACTGGGTATAGTGCCTTTTGTTTGTGTTTGTTTGAAATTGCTTAAACCCACCGAAAGTCATAATGAAGCAGCCAAAACAATACAAGGTTAAACATGGAAGTTTATAACAACCTATTATTATGACCTAAAGGAAAAATCATTTATGGCAACAATGAGCTTTGCATTGTAAGTCATGGTTAAAATGTGTTGAGTACCCACCCCACCCCCATGGCCTACATATTATTACATACCGGTACCTTATAATATAAAGCACGGCTATAGCTATAGCCTACATTTAGAAAGTATGACCTATAGCGCTAAATTATAACAAATAGGCATACACAAACCCGAACGCAAGTCTGAAGGGTGTAATGAAAATGCCAACCCGCGATGGGGGGGGAATTCAAAATTCACATGGAGATAGGAGGGACAGAAAATTAAAATCCCCTCTAATAACACGCGAATTTTTCTAGGTTTGGACAGTGGATTTTCCCAAGGACCTCATGCTAGGTAAATAAACAAACAAACAAACAGACAAAATGGTTTTCATAATCATGGAATCCATAGCCCCTATAAATTGTAATTGCAGGCTATCACAGGAGCAAATTTCCAAAATTCACCTCATTTACCAGAATTGGGGATTTGGGCTACCAAATCGCTGGTCAGGCAATCCTGGTTTTCAATGGAAAAGGGACCTGGTTGACAACAATTGAAATATCGATTATTTCTGCTGGTTGTTCTCGAGATAAAGTACTAAGTTTGACATTTTCGGAGCATGAAGGGAAAAAGGGTAAAATAAAAACGGAAATTCTGACAAAACTATAATATATAGACCCACACGATGTGCTTTACAGAGGTGGGAAATATCTTTCTTTAGCAAACTATATTAGTTTGAGACGCTAAAAATGAATTCCGTAAAAAGGTCACGGGCGAACTAAAGGCCTATAAAAATCAAAAATATCACACTAAAAGACAAAATATGATGCTTGAATTTTAACACCAGGATTTAAAAAAAGTATATCCAAGCACTATGTCTTTAACTGACATTACTGAAGAAAAAAAAAATATTGCTTTATATTTGACCGAGAAAATAAATTTCATAGCAAAAAGGTGTATCTCTGAATTGTGCTGATTTTAACATGTATCGATCGACTTTTAGCGCGACTACGCATTTCTAAAGAATTGGTAGTCCCGCGTCCTAACTGCATTGTAATATAACTATCTGAAAAACACGTTCTGGAGTTGTTTATAAATAAATAGTAAATACAACATTGCTGTAACACTTAATGAGACACACTTTCTAGATTTTTTCTGATGATGTGACCAAATGGTATAATGGTGCTATGTGTTTGGAGTTTAATTCGATACATTAGTGGAAACAATGTGGTTTTTTTTACATCCTTACACAAAATAGCAATAAACTGTAGTTGCCTCCATTTTTCACATGACCCTATGCTTCCATCGAGGGGTCAAAGGTCACAAAACTCAAATATTTTTGTCTCTCATTGCTATTTAATAAAACGGGTTTTTAACGTCAAAAATGTATCAAATTTTATAAACGGTTTCAAATACCCCTCAAACATAAGATCTCACACCACCAAATAAATCCTCATAGACCCAGCAAACACAAAAACGTTTTAAAAACGTTTTAAATAAGTTATATTTTGGCTTTTGGTTTAGGTAAAAACGTTTTAATAACATTAAAATGTCGGGTTATATAAAGGTCATGATAACGTTTTAAAACGTTTTGTATGAAAACACACTACAACAATATTTTTAAATGTTTTCAAAAAATGTTATTGTAAACCATTTTTGCAAACATTTTTGCCAAATATTTTGTCAATACTTAAATAACATAATGTTAAAATATTTGAACCCAGCAAACACAGAAATGTTCTTAAAATGGTTTTTCAAAACATTTTAATAACATTTAAATGTCGGGTTATATAAATGGAATGAAAACGTTTTTAAAACGTTATTGCAAATATTTTGGGCAAACATTTTTCGCAAAATATTTTATCAACCCCAAAATAACATTCTGTTTAGAATGTTTTGTATCAAGTTTTCAAGAATGTTTTTGGAATGTTATCAAAACGTTTTTATATCCTTTTTAACCCGACATTTAAACGTTTTCTGTAAAACATTTTTGTTTGCTGAGCAGTAGATTATCAAACAATGTTTTTAAGGTTATGAAACCGTTTTATACTCTTAATATACCCTTTATATAACCCGACATTTAAACGTTTTCTGACTACCTTTTATAACCTTTTGCGAATGATGTCGAAAACGTTTTGTGTTTGCTGGGGAGATATCTACTAAATTTGCCTCAAGAAAACGTCATTTTTTTCTTCGCAGTAGCGACTCAGTTCAGCGACAGCTATGATGGTTAAATTAGCCCTAGCCTGATCTCTCTGGGAAAAAAGTATTATTTTTTTACGATTGGCCCTCGAAGGCTATGATGTCTGGGAATGACTTAATTTACATGCAAAATCATGCAAGTGTGTCAATCAGAAAATGCTGCTTAAAATCATTAAAAAATACTCGATCTCTCCTATCTGTAGTACACTTGCAGGATTTGATATTACTAATCATGACCAATCCAAATTTAGCCAAAGTTATGCAAATTTATGCTCATCTAAACGCTTGCTTTAGGCCATCTATGAGTTTTTTGAAGAAAAAAAAAAATGCATTAAGGGCGCGCACCCATATAATACTATTTGGTGCTGTGAAATTATAAGTACTCACATACATACATTTAATTCACAATTTTGTTGCACTTTGCAGTGTCATGTTCCCCTTCAACAATAACGCAGCCAAAGCATAATTGGAATAAAGAGACCGGGCGTGCCTGTATGCTGTAGCTAAAGACTACCACATTTGTAAGAGCATTGCGCTTTCAGTAACGGCAGGAGAAGGGACAATAAAATCACGATGCAAGGGCGGACTTGTCCCGTGCTGGGGCAAGTCCGCCAATTGCGAATCGCCATGTTAAAAAGAAAAGGTTTTAATTTTGCATAGCAATGATAAATTTAATGCAAACGTTTACTAAAGGGTGTATTGGGTACTCATTCTCTTTCAAAGAGTATACTAAATTCATTGAAGGGATATAATGTATGCTAATAAATGTGGGGGTTCAAAATGAGCGAAACCTTTATTTACAACTTCGGCAATTTTGGTATTGCTCTCAATCGGCCCTGATTTGGTAAAATGATCTAACTTGAAATTAAAATTGCTGTTTCGAGAAAAAGAGCTTTAAAGTTTGAACACTTGACATTTTTCTTTTTGAATAAAATAAATTATTAAATAGATCTTATTGCTTATACCAAAATATAAAAATCTCATTATTTGGTGGCATAGTGGTGATTTTAGGATGTTACCAATGGAAAGAGCGCCCTCACAATACCCATGATATGGATTTATTTCAAAATATCCAAATTTCAAGTTAGATCGTTTTACCAAATCAGGGCCGCAATGTTGTGCTCTAACAGAACCCAGGGTAGTTCCAATTTATATAATCCGAGGGTACTTGTGCCTGCACTATGAAACTGAAGAAGATGAGAGTATTAAAATGTGATTAAAGAGTATGTGCATTAAATGTTCATTTTTAATAACTGTGGTCTGTGGAGTATGAATTTTATTTTATGAAGACAAAGATTGCAATGGCTTGGTCAATGGATAGGCCTCTGCTTTTCCTTGCAATAGCCAGTCTTCTCTTAATTTCAGTTGTGCTGTCACCACTGTTGTTAATCATTGAACCCAGATATTCAAATTGCTTCACCTCCTCAATCTGCTGTCCATCTATCACTAACTCATCACTTTTCCGCTCTCTATCTACAATCATTATTTCTGCCTTCTTTGTGTTTAGGAGAAGGTCCACCTTCAAACCCCTCCAAAGCTGTTCTCATTATGTCTAGTCTTCAGAGTAGATGTTAAATAGATTTGGTTTATACACGTAACGTATTTGTGCCTTTTACACAATCAGAACGGACCGGGTGAGACTGACAACTGCGATTCTTTCTTTTCTTTGAGTTTAATGGCGCCTTCAGCTACTATGGCTATTTGCGCCGACAACTGCGATTAATGTTAATGTTTGTTTTTCTTGTTGTAAATTTCGAGGTGTTATAAGGTTGGCATTGTAACACATTGAAAAGTCACACCGTTATGTCATGTCTAGATGGAATGTGACAAGTATGTGGGAATACGTTGTTACGCCTTTAAATGTAAGCCGATGGCTTAGATACGAGATGTTGTATTCAAACATATCTAATTCAAAATGCACTCGTGGTTTTAGTTGTATTTCCTTTTGTTGGAATCTTCAGGTAATCACTGGTTACCATGGGTACCATGGGCTTACATAAAACCTTTCACATTCTAAGAAGTATCGGATCTCTGAAAAGATGATTACGAAATGAATTATTTCACATTGTGGAGCATTCCATGTTATAATATCAGGGAGAACTTACTTTGTTATGTTGCATTAAAATTGAACCTTGAAAACATCATCAGTTATTATTTGAATTTTGATATAGAAGTTGCTTAAATTCAGTGATAACAAGTATCATCACTTGCAGAAGGATATAAACATGGGACCTGTGTACATGGGCCTCAATTTCAACCTCTTTTTGACAATCTTGTCCAATTGAACCCCCCCCCCATACACACACCCCCACACACCCACATTTCAAGCTGGCTTGGCTGTGTATCTAAAATAGACAAACACGAAATTGAATAAGATTAAGAACATCGAAAGTTCAAAGGCACTCGAAAAATCTAACTATAAACCAGATGGAGGGAAAATCAGACCCTAATTGTAAGACCAACCATGTACTCAAGGTGATATTGTCGCCTACAATGTTAATATCTGGCCATTTTCCTGGGAAATGAGGAATTGACCAAGAAAACCATTTGAATGGATGGGCTGGCCAATATTTTTTATCATAGTGGATACCGGCGCAAAATCCTATCTTTTATTCTCATTCTTATTCAGTTTAAATGTAACTTTTTGAGAAAACTGCCTTTTTACAGAAAAAACAAAAGTTACCTTTGTGAGGATATCCCCATTGTTTTAAATGAACGAAACCATCACGAACAGCTAAGTCGCCGAACTACGTTCTTAGTTCTCGCATGTGTAATACGCGAACGTATATTAACGCGCGATCATTGGGGAGCAACAAGCGTGCCGCCGTTGTGTGATATTATGCACCAGAATACCAATTGAATTCTGAAAGGTGAATTATTTACAAGACACACCCACTGAACAATAATATGATTTATAATATAGTCCCAGATGATATTCCCAGATGATACGAAATAAGCAATGTGCGATATTCAACGCAAACTGATGCAAGCAGTATGCAATTTTAATTTACTTGTATCTATAATAAACTACTGAGTTTGGAGAAATGGTAAGGCTAAAAACTTTTACAGTTTACATTATTTCGGAAAACGGACTTTTGCGATGCGAAGAACAAGGTTGTGCGCACTTCAACAAAATGTCGAATTCTGTTTTTGTTTACGTTAAGGGTGTCAAATTAAGTTAATTAGTTTCAAAAGCACTGAAAGCTCCCTGCGAGCTAAACACTGAATAAACACTGAGGAAACAGTCACAATACACTACAATACAGTCATCTGTCCGAAAGCCTTAGCTGTGTAGTCCAGTACTCCGGTCACTGAATTAACTATAATTATACCCTAGACATTCAATATCCTTCTTGGAGATCCAGACTCAGGGTTGCCAAACATGTTCAGTGAGAATAGAGGGTCAAATCATCGGGACATCGCCCAATTTTTCTCTTATAAAACCATTGGTTTTCTAGGAAACCATCACATGGTCATGGGAGCCAATGTTGAAAACTAGCTCAATTTCTTTTCCTTAACCATTGCTTTAAATGGGACAGGAAATGTACAAATTGCAGGGACCATTTCAAAAGTCACCTACTTGGGCTACCAAATTGTTGGTTTGGCAACCCTGACTATGAAGAAACATCTCATTTACACCTATTGTTACACATCTTGAAGAGTCACCAAACACAGATATTGGAATAATCTGAGCACCAAATCAATTACCATATGTAAACATTTACTCAAGAGCATGAAATGTCCTTTTTGGAGGTCAATACTGAACATCTCATACCAAAATAATAAACAACCAGCCAATGGCTACAAAATATTGACCAGTCACCTTGAACATGTACAATCCCTCATTTCAAATATATAGTTTTGGTTTCTCTTTTGTTCAGAAACCAAAAATCAAGGGATTAAAAAGTAGAGCTGATCTGATCTGCAATCATAACACTATTATGCTGGGAGGACACAGTATAGGGTATATAACCAGAAGTATACAATAGCCTATTGTGCTAACATAATTATTATCATGATTGATATCGGAAATCTATCCCGCGGACGACAGTTGATGCTCTCTGTCGAAGGTATAGGTGGCATATTACACTCACGAGTTCTAGGCCTAGAAATCATATACATGCGCGTATACTGAAGGATGGGGTGGGGTGGGGAATTTGTTTGTTTGTATGAAACATAAACGATGCATGGAGATGATTTGATTATGAATTTGTTTATTATCCCAGGAAGCACAACCCATACCTCTTTAAGAGGGGCTCCCTCCCTATATAACCACCTCTTTCCTAAATTACCCTTTTCCCCTCCTCCTCCCCTACATTCGATATCTTCATCTCGAGCTCTCCTCCCCTTCTCTTTCACTTCCAATGCTCTCTCTCATATGTTTCTCTCTCTCCCGGCCCATATCCCCCTTGCCCTCCAGCCCCCCCTCCCCCCCACACCACACACACCCCAATCTTTTCCCCTCTATCTTCTACTTTTTGCAGTAAAAATTGCTTCAGTAAAAGTCATTAGGTTATTAGAGGTCATATAATGGCCTTCCATCGATTCTGGTACATGGGATTAAGGACATGAATCGATTTTGTTTATAGCACCTATATAATTACAGTAGTGGCCCCTATTGTAATGTCGAATGCAAATATTTCGATGGTCTATATATTTTCACAGTGAAATCAGCTAAGGCTATTTCGTAGTCTCAAGCCAATGCTTTCAAACTAAATCAATGCTTTCAAATGTAGACTGTTTTGTTCGACTTCTCTGCTCGTGAATATTGCACTGCGACATTTAAACATTTCTTTTGTATACTTAGATCAGGTAACTCGAAAATCCTGTGATTTTATTCGTCACACCACTTATAAGAAACTGAAACCAAAACCGAAACTACCTGTCACAAATGTTTAGTTTTAAACAAAAGGTAGAAACAAAGAGTTCGATATCTTGTGATTCAAGTGGTTAGGCAGGACAATAGGAAACCACGTGACCAAAACCAAAACCAAAACTAAAACTATATATTTGAAATGAGGCAATGTATGTGACCCAATGAGTTTGAGTATTATAGTAGCCATTCTCTCATTTACATAATGACAATGATATTGGTCAGTACTGGAGTGAGTGATCATTGTTTATACGCTCATCAATTACATGCTGACAATTATTATATTGACTTCTGAATTACTCTTGAGGGGCTGTTGAGGACTTTCCTCTCAACTTTTCATGAGTAGTTTCATCTTTTTCTGATGTGTACTTTACAAATAATCCACCTCGCTATTGTATTTATAAATAAAAGTAATCACATGAAATAGAACATTTACACACCCAACAAATCAGTATAATTTACCCACCGCCGAAAGGATTTGACCGCTAAAGATTGAGACCGCGAAGCACGGGTAGTATCACAAAATACCGAATACTGTTAAATGTTCAAGGCTTCCCTGCACAAGTGTTTCTATTCTTATCATATTATATGGAATCTATTAATATAAAACAAAATTCTATGCATACGTAAGCGAATCTTCTCGTTGTATTTGCTGTGAAGTATAATGCATTAGGTTACAACAAACGCAGCATTGTGAAATTTCATTAATAATGGAACTCCTTTTCACAAGAGCAAAGCCCCTACATCATAATTAATTGAGAAGCAAAAATACATTTATATACTTATTAATTTCGTATTCATGCACTGAAAGTTTGTTCTGCTTATGTATAAAGTATTATTGTCATCCACACATTTATTTTTATCAAATGCCAAGTGACAACTTGGCATAGTTCTAAAACGAAAAAGACTATAGCTATTTCATATCAACTGTTGCAAATGCATTAGCCTCTTAAATGTGTGTAAGGTTGTTTTTTTTTGGGGGCTGAATTGTCAAAAAGTGGGTCATTTTGTGAAAAGGGGGGGGGGTGCTGGAATAAAATATTGTACAAAAGATTCAAAGCACCTTTTTAGTCAGAAGCGAAATGAGTAATTGATAAGGGAAAAAGATGGGCATCGATAAATCACTGAACATTGTCCTACACTTCGTTTCGTTTATGTGTTTTGCCTAGCTTGTCGTTGTCTTTGAACACTTAGTGATAACAAGGATCGATAGCTAATAGCAAACATTTTTGAGTCTATTGCACGGACTTTCTGATCGCAATTTATTTCATCTCTCTAAATGCACGGATTGGAAAAAGAAAATATCAGGATCAGAACCTTGAAACCCATGACACGAGAACTACACCGGGCCCGAAGGTCTATTTTAATTCAGTTCACTATTGTAATAATTATTATATTAAGGGTATACGATGTATTGTTGGTCGAAGCAGCAAAAAATAATTTAGTTCACAGCATCTTGCGAATGGTAGTGAGCTTTAGCACTGATTATAGCGAGCGTGTAGAAGAACTCAAATATCACAGATATACTTTTGTAGGTCCTGTGGTTTTTGAGTTATGTTGTAGAGAGGGCTGAAACAGCAACACTTTTGGAAAACGTGTATAACTCATTAACAACAATAAATTAAGCAAGTTTTCCAAGTATATGATTTGTAGAATGAACTTTTGCAAAACACCAAAGTGTTATTTTTCAATAATATATTGATTTAGATAATGAAAATCGATTTTTTTTTGTTTGCTTCTACCAACAATACCTCGTATAACCTTAACCGTGTCTTACTGATATATTTGTTGGTTGCATTCTTTACTAACTTAAAATATTTTGTAAGAGCAAAGCTACATATTCGTGGGCTTCATCAACCCCACAATGGGCCAGGTCACCACCATCAAGGGTCAACTAAAATGTGAGGAAATGATGGTTTAGTCAATTTGAGCGTCGTATTATGCCGGCTAACATTTTTTTTGGTTTGTACACCTCCCCAACTAGTAAAACAAAGAATATAAAATTAATAAATGTTTCTTCAAATGGAAAATACTCTAATTTGACCCTCTATATCTCTGGTCAGTGGTACATGGTGGGAAACGCATTGCGAGCACAGTATGTGTATCCGTGACATTTTCATTGAACATTGTGATTGGAGTTTGTGATGTCCAGCCACATATCAGACTGGTAAGTAGGCTTACCTTTTAAAATCATCAGATCGTGGTTTGTACCTGGTATCATGATGACCATGATAATGACCTGCACGTGTTTCACAAGCGGATCTTCTAACTATTCTACCTGCATGTTCTGTCACTTCAGTTACATTTTCAATTTTAGTTTGAAATCCTAATCAGTGTTTCATATACAAATGACGTTGTTTACAAGTTAGCTGTGACGGATATCCAGAAATGACACTAAGAAAATATCTCATCAGAATTCTCGGATCCCCCCCCCAACTCATACATACTTTGCTCCCATCAGAATGTCTAATTTGCACGCAGACGATGGTGGTCGACGTCATTTAATGCGGCCACCACAAACATCGTAAACGAACCATAATACGCAATTCTTCCCCGAGCAGATGTGCATTTCTGGTTCTATTGGCCCCATTACAGGAAAAAAAATGCACAAAATATATTTACCAGTGTACATAATTTCACATGAAAATAACCAATTTTTTTTATTAAAAATGAATGGGAAAATATTACATCCACCGGGAATCTATCTCGGACCGCCCAATCACAGGGCGAGTATGCTAGCCACTACATCAGTAATCAATTGCAACCCGTGTGCGAATACATATAATAACACATCGTAGCCACACGCGAAAAACGTGTGAACATACTTTACAATTAGGTGTACTTTTACACCCCAGCAAGTTTAGACTAGTAACATATTGCTTGATAACATACATGTTAATACACTTTTGGAATTATTTGTCAAAATTAAGTCAGCCAATTATTTTTTTACGGCCTCAGGTCGTTGTCGTCGTGGTCTTATGGGTCATGACTGACCCTTTGTGACCCTGTTGATGATGGTATTCCAGCAGCTTCTGTCTTGAGCCAGACGGTGGGTTGCGACGAGAGAAAGGCATGTTAATTGTTTAATTCCATCAGTCCATCTAAGATTCTGTCTACCTCTTCTACGACTGCCTTCTACGTGACCTTGAATAATTATCTTCTCGATGCTGTCACCATCTCTTCTAGAAATGTGGCCAAAATATGCCAGTTTAAACGATCTATTTTTTGGCACATGGAAGCATGGTCTCCAATTTGGTTTCTTACAAGTTCGTTAGTCTTATGTTCTTTCCACGATATTCTCAGCATCTTCCGCCGGCACCACATTTCAAATGCCATGATCTTTTTCTTATCTGTCATTCTAACCGCCCACGTTTCACAGCCATACAAGGCAATCGGGAAAACCAGAGCATTGAATCTTGATAGCTTTAGAAATGCCACTGTCTTTCCATATATCTGTCAACGCAATTGCCGATGATCTTGCCATGGCTAGGCGTATTCTGACTTCCTGTGCACAGCCCCCTGCATTGTCTATAAGTGATCCCAGAAAGTTGAAAGTGTCAACTTGTTCCACATCTTCTCCATTCACCTTCACTTGCTGATTTGTATCTCCTCCACAGATCATTATCTTTGTTTTTTCTTGCCATTGAGATACAGCCCACATTCCTCACTGTTTGCTTTTACTCTGTATATGAGGTCCTGAAGCTTATCTGATGACGTTGCAATAAGGGCGGTGTCGTCAGCGTATCTGAGGTTCTTTATCTTTCATCCTCCGACTGACACCTGACCTGTAACACCAACAAATGCTCTCCACATGATGTAATCTGCATATATGAAGAGATTTGTTGTAAAACCCCTTACATCCACTTTTGACTTTTTGAGAAAAACAGCTTTTTTAATTGTGCAAGTATTACTTGTTCGATTTGATTCAATTTGGGATTGGATAAAGTGTTGATGAATAGAAACTAAAAGAATAAGTTTGGGACAATTTTCAAGGCTTCCTATTTATTTTAGTATTTCTTTTATATCGCACCTTTTGTGGATGTAAGGGGTTTTGCAACAACATTAATTTACCCCTTTTCTAGAAACCACCTTTGCAATCAAATTTGAGCCCATTTGTTTGCACTACATTATGTAACTTGGCTAATGCTTTGAAAATCAAAAAGAAAAATTGAAATATCTAATTTTTTTAATTATGAATTTTTAATTCAATTCAGGAAAATGGCATTTTTTGGGTATTTCCGAAGCTACACCTTTTGTTAATTAAAATGATTTTTTCAAACATAGTGACCCAAAAACAGTTCCTTTTGGTTTTAATAGGTAAAGAACATTCCAGGCTACCATTATACATCAAAAAATTAAAACAAAACAATTCTATATTCATTTTAATTTCAGATTTCCGGAAATTCCCTAAGATTTCCCAAACGGGAAATATGCGATAACTCCGGAAGGGAAGGTAGTATGAAGGTCAAACAACCACCAAAATGTGTATTTTTACCCACACTATAATATTATGACAATAACTCAATTTGACCAAAAGTGGATGTAAGGGGTTTTGAAACAAAGCTCTTCATATGTTGAAAAGGTACGGTGACAGAATGCATCCTTGACGAACGCCTTGGCCAATAGTGAACCACTCACTGTCTCCACTCTCTGTTCTAACGGTGGCTTCTTGGTTGTGATATAATGAGCAATTCAGATCGGTCACATGCTCGGAGAACACCATTTCTTTAATTTTTCTCCATAGCTGCCCAATGAAATGCCTTTGAGCACCTTAATGTAAAAACTGGCAATCCTGATAATCAAATAAAGAAATGAAAATGTTAGGATTTGCATACACGTAATTCTAGTTCATTCTAGTTGTACTGCAATTATTTCTTTTAATACAAACACATTGCTGCCTAAAATGACTTTAAAGCACTGTTTATATATCAAAATGAAGTAATAATTACAAATTGCAGTCTCAGTCTCAGTCTCATACTATCGCCTCTGTAACGTTTCATATAGACATCACGAATATTTTCTACATCACTGTGAGTAAAAAGTAAGTTAAGACTCAAGCGAAAGAGCGAGAAGCGCGTACGTTTCTCGCCCAAAAAAGTTTGACAGTCACGAATTCAGTACTAACAAGGCCTAAAAGGTTTAATCAGGAAACGGCTCACGTTACATCTGCCACCTCTTTTAACGAAGAATCGGCTGTTATGTGAGACAACATGCAAAACCAAGTCATATGACTGTTCAAAATTACGCATTTGTTTTTCACTGTTCACGCTTGATTTGCATCACATACCAGTAATTACCATGATGCGGGAGGAGGAGATTGTCTCAAGTATCGACGGTTTATGCTTTAACGTATTTCGATGGCACAGTTTCTACACTTTTGGAATAGCTTACACGGAATTACTCTAGTAACCTGATTTAAAAAGATGAAAAAAGAAAAAGTAAAAATAAACCCGAAAAAAAACACATGAAATACATAAGATTATGCCTTAACGAAATTTGACATAACCAATCGTCGATCCTACATCTTGGATAACTGGGGAAGGATTATAAGGATGTAGAACTATACACTACGCCACACTCTGACATGGTCCACCCTGAATCTTGATTGAAGTGTTGCAATCACAGATACAATTATTATATGATGCAAAAAAAACAAAAAACAAAAAACACAAAAAAAACCACATAAAACATAAAAAAACCCGCCTTTGTCAATTCCCAGGACATATTTTTTGTTAAATAATAATAATATTTCTTCATGTATCAAGTGTTTAAACATTTCCGGTTAATGTCTGGTGTTCTTGATGTGTTCTTCTGCTAATTCTGTAGGATTTGAGGTGGCCTGGTCGTGTCTGTCAAAATCGTCAAAATCACACGGTGTGTGGTTCACCACTCCTGACATTATGTGGATGCCCTAAAGGAGATACTCGAGTATCTTGATTAACCACTGACAAAATTCTCCATTTTCTTTGTTTACGCGCAGAAAAGGGTAACTGACCGTCCTTTTCGGGATCATTAGTGAACTCGATATGCTCGTTTTGACAGTCAATTTGCTATACTAGAATGCACAGTCCCAATGGACAAAAAGAGCACATTGTAAACGTCCAGAATAAATGAGTGAAGTGAAAAGTGTGGGTGTTTCTGAACAGTATTAAATTTCTACTCGGAGATAAAAAATCATTGTCCGAGAGTGAATGAAAAACTTGTGGAGAAAATTGGAATTTTTACAAGTTGTACTGGGAACATATTACTTATACCTGACTAATACTACTACCTATTATACGAAATGACAATAATCTTTCTCGAAGACGTATTTTATAAAATTGAAGTAATAAAAACACAATTCCTCCACAACATGTAAATAAGCGCGTGTGATGCTGTTCACTATTTATCTGCCCTGCGCTATTTTGTCTGGTTGGGTGCTCAGAAGTGAAATTATTTAATAATTCTGTGAGCGAATTGGTAAATGTTATCAATTATGATTTACAATTGGCACCGTTATTAACGATATTCTGTTACAAAAGTAATTCAAAAATGAAATAACATTTTTTATATTATTGAAAGTACGAAGTGTTTAGCTAGGGAACAGTTCCCGATGCGTGAGCAGATGATATAGCCAGGTCAGTGTGGTCAAACTAGGAAGGCTAACTCGATTCTATTTGGACTACGGTAGGTTTATGCACTTTCTCGCATTACTCTAGTTTTTTGAACAATAAAGAAACCGCAAATGACAGTACAGCGCTTAAATTATTACCAATTTTGTGGCACACGAGTGTGTCACGATTTATAACTTGCTTTTTCACGCACGTTTGTTTCAGATGTGATCTATGGCAGGCATGAATAATGTGTTCAAAAACTGAAGAAATATATGATATTTAAAGTTGATCTTAACAAAGTTAATTAGTAACATTTTATCTCTGTGCGTTTGTAAAAGTTTTCTGGTTAATACCACGCAAGTTAACACTGTTCGGCAAATCAAAGACTCTAATCTAATAGAATGCGGTAGATGGATCCAGAAACAAACCTGATCCATTGTGTATAAGTATAATACAAATATGTTCAGACCGATGTTGACACTTTCAATTTTTTCCAGTTAAAACTGTCAGGTTAAATTACAACTATATACCATTCTCACCTCCCCTCACCTCACCTGGCTGTGTTCGACCAATAATGGATGTAGCCCTCTTCATGATTAGTCCCCTCTTTTTCTGTCTCTTGCATTTCTTGTCCACGTAGGTCCCATGTAGGCAGCATCACGCCACCTCCTCTTTTGCCTTCCTCCTGATCTTTTCCCTGTTCTTGGTTGTCATCCTGTAAGTCGTTAGTTCACCTGTTATCTTCCCTTCTTGCAAGGTGACCTGCCCATCTTCATTTCGCTTCTTTGAGTTTCACCATAATGTCTTTCACCATAACGTCATATTTTAGTGTTCTTAATTAATCCCTTAATTAATGAGTAGCATCTTCCTTTCTATTGCTCTTTGGCTCAGTTGGTCAAAGTGCAGCGCGCTTAAAAATTTAATCGCACATATCGGAAGCAGAGACTAAATTAGATCGAAAAACAAAACTATTCAAAGTCTACCGTTCATGCCGTTTGTAGTGATTAAGTGCACAGAGATATTTGAGAAAAAACGGACAAAATGGGACATGGTCATAGTTTTGGATTTGGTTATTTGGTACCCTTTACTGTGCATTACGTCTTGGCTACATACCCCGAAAACGTGAAGAATGCTTTTACAGTTTTCCCATTTAGTATATTACGTAATCACCTGACAGCAGAGTTTACTGCTTAAGTCACTGCTATTCACAGGGAAAATTTTGCCATATTGAAGCTTAACTTAAGTAATTGTGTAACAGTATAATAGATGCGCGCGAATCGCACAAAATTCTGTGTTAAATACGAAGTTAAGTTGGTTATACACCTACATACATGCGTCAGCATGGGGGGGGGGGTTGATTGTATGGGCATCCCCTATCAAAATGATGGGGGGGGGGATTTATCCCCCATCCCCCGGGATCTACGCCTAAGATATAGCGATTTTAGTAGAGCGATTTAATCAGACCGTAGTATGTTTTTTCGCGTGGTAGATAGCCTTACAAAACCAAAGTCGGAAAATACTCTTCCTTCGCATGAAGACCCGAAAGAACTCGCTGACCGCTTCGCCGGCTACTTTAGTGATAAAGTGAATGGTCTCCGTGCAAGCCTGGACGAACAAGCTACCACATCTGCTTATTCATCGACATATCAAGAAGACGCGTGCTCCAGTGTTCTTAATTGCTTCCGCACAGTTTCTGAGGACGAGGTCCTGAAAGAAATCAAGAAGTCTAACATTATGTCATGTGAGCTTGATCCGCTACCTGGTTCCATTTTTAAGGACTGCCTACCTGACATTCTACCTGCTTTGACGGAGATTGTTAACAAGTCACTGTCTTCTGGTTGCTTTCCTACCAACTTAAAGCATGCCATCGTCAGACCTTCGCTAAAGAAAGCAAACCTTGATGTCGACGCTCTTTCCAATTATCGTCCAATCTCAAATTTGAGCTACCTGAGTAAGCTGATTGAAAGAATTGCCAGCGGTCAAATTCAAGATTACCTCAGTAGAAATGGACTTGTGTCTCAAGTACAGTCTGCTTATCGACCTCAACATAGTGTTGAAACCGCGCTCCTCCGAATTCAAAATGATCTGCTCCAAGCTCTGGATCGCGGTAAGGAAGCCATTGTCGTGTTGTTGGACTTTTCGGCCGCATTTGATCTGATCGATCACGAGCTTCTTTCACGCCGCCTGGAGGACAGATATGGAATATCTGGTTCTGTTCTGAAATGGATCAACTCCTATCTAACTGGAAGAACACAATCCGTCGCGGTAAAGGATGTGCTCTCTGATGGAACTCCCCTTACGTGTGGTGTTCCACAGGGTTCCGTGTTGGGCCCACTCTTATTCACTCTGTATAGTGAGCCGTTGCAAGACCTGATTGCATCATATGGAATCCAGGTAATGGTCTACGCAGATGACACACAACTCTACCTATGCTTTGATCCTGCCGACCGAGCCAAGGTCATTGCCGTCATCGAGAAATGTATCGCAAATGTGAGAATGTGGGCTATAAATAACAAACTGGCTCTGAATGTTAGTAAGACTGAAGTTATTCATCTGAGATCTAAGTTCCGTCAAGCTCCGGACCCAGTTACATTGGTTGTAGGAGATTCTGTTATTCATGCATCCGACAGTGCCCGAAACCTAGGCGTCATCATCGATTCCAATCTGACCATGAAACCGCACATAGACCGTGTTTGTAGATCTGCCACAATTGGAATACATCGCATCGGTCAGATTCGCGATCACCTTGACAAGGCTACAACTGAGAGACTTGTTCATGCATTTGTGACTTCGGTTCTGGACTCGTGCAACTCGCTCCTATATGGCCTGCCGGATTGTTACATAAAGCGACTGCAACGCATTCAGAACACTGCCGCTCGACTTGTCGCTAGAGTTCCTCGTATTAATCACATGACTCCGGTTCTTCGCTCACTCCATTGGCTTCCTATGAAACAACGCTCCATCTACAAGATTCTGCTGCTTACATACAAGACTCAAAACAATCTCGCTCCTCAATATCTCATCGACACCATAACTTCTCCATTCAAGCTCCAACTCAATCTCCGCTCTCTTTCACAAGGACTCCTCTTCATACCGTATCGTCCGGCAACCAAGTATTACGGTGACAGATCTTTCGCCTACGCTGCTACAACTCTATGGAACCAACTCCCACTGGATGTTCGTCACGCCAAATCTGTTAGTGTTTTTAAAAGACGGCTGAAAACCGCTCTGTTTTAACTTTATGTACTTTATATCGCGATGTAGGTGCCGGTCACCTTTAGTATCCTCGCTTGTTATTTGACTGTATATGTTTTTATCACGGGCATTTTAATTGTTTATCATGGACTTTAATGTGTTTTCTCATGGACATGGATATTTGCTTGTCTTTATATAATTTTGCCTAGTATAGCATGATGTATTTTGTTGTAGTGTTTAAGATGGTATAGTGTTTCTACCTTATATATTTTTGTCTCACTGAATTTTGGTGTAGTTTTTAAGATTGTATACATAATGGTGTTTAAATGATTGTTTTTATTGTACAGCGCTTAGAGTCGTATGTATTAGGCGCTTTAAAATCCCCTTTTATTATAGTATTATTATTTATTTAATTAGACTTCGAAATGAATAGTTGATGATTCTAAACAATATTTTAAAGTCATCAGCAGATGTTTTATAACATTCATATTTCTTCCTCTTGGACTACTACATTTTGATATTATCTTCCAAGAGGTACTTTGGTAACAGTTCTCAGCAATGGATTATCAAGTGGGTATTCACAGACACCAGAAAGACAGTTGGCATCCTTCAGGCAGAATTAGTATTTCATTAGTAATTCAGTATTTTTTTATTTGCTGGTTTTGAAAGAAATCAAATAATTTCTGGAAAAAACTCGTATCATTCCTAATTTATGACACAGAGATACATACACGTTAGACTGAATCAACATTGCTGCAAAAGGATCATCCAATAAAGGAATTTAAGAATTCTGTCACTAAATTGCGTTTGGCAATAGGTAGCAGTGGAGGTTGATTTCGTGCATTGTTGTCTCTGTTCTTGTTTTCATATGACATTTTGTTCCTATGTTTTTCTTTCTTGTAAAGGACCCCAATGGAAATAAGCTTTTCCCAAGGCTTTTTGGGCTATCCTTGGCACTTGTGGTTTGTAATTCGTAATACTTCATGTTCTGCAATCTCGATGTGCAATATATTTTATTTTCAACAAATAGTACTGTAACTGTGTTTTAGTTTGTATTTATATGTATAAAGTACCGAATCAAATCAAATCAAATCAAATCTATATGTTTTTCCTCTTTGTTTTTGGAATTGTATGGTTGGAGCCATTTGATTGCTGGTGACACTTCTGTTTGCATCTTGAATAAAAGGGAGTAGACCCTCAGCTAATGCTCATATTTCCCGTTATATTTACCATCTTCGAGGGAGTACTCACAGCCATTGAAGATGTGAAATACGGTGCAATACTTGTAATTGGATATAGCTGGCATACATTTTGCGTCCAATTTTGCGTGCAATGTCTGGGTCACATCCTGATGCAATTGCGAGAGTAGCTGCTGTTGGGCGAAACAATTTCGCTGTGAATCCGCAATTGTCCAGGCCAGCCAACTTAATGGCATTATTCAACTGTTCTGCGATTGTCCCTGCAGAGATTGCTCCATATGGCGCCTTAAGTGACACAAACAGCGGATTGTTCCCAAACAAAAGTCTATGTGGCATAGATTTCCGGATGTACACCTTTAAACAGCCGATAGGGTCAATAAATTTGTTTTCTGCAGGGGGAATGGTCACAACATATCCTTTGCGATGGATATCATTTTTATGCCAAAAAGTTGAATTGACAATGTGCCATTCTCGTGGAATTTCACTTAGTCAGCAGACAAAATCATTGGTTTGCAAGTGCCCTCTTGAGTAAACATGACACCTTTGGGTGCAAGATCATCCGATGGTCTTGCCATGATTGCCAGTGTTAACAATGCTATGGCTTTCAGTCTAAGCCGCTTCAGGTCGAGATTGTCATTTTCACCCCATGTCTCAAATAATGTAACAAATGGTTGCACTGGCATAACTGAAGAGCGTGACATAGGTTCTTGCGTGTTTGTCTTTTCAAGAGCTGTTATAAGTCTCTTAATTTCAACACTTTCTATTGGATTTATTCCTCCTAATGCCTGATACACCGCTGTCATTGCTGACGTTGTACACCGAAGAATAGATCTTGGTTTTGTTGATGAATCTGCTATCTCACACAGAAACTCTGCTACTGTTCCCGAGTCACTTGATGGAAATGCAATTTGTTTTTCCACAAACTCATTTAATTTTTGATGTTGGCGGTCATAAGTTTGTTTGGTCGATGGTGCCCAACTCATTGAATTTGAGCTCTCACTGGCCAATTAAGTTCACTTAAATGATTGCGCCAGATACTCTCCAAGCCACCAGCTGCTATTTTGGATTTTTCAGTGGTTCTGCTGTTGGCCCTGCTGACCACATTGTTCAATGTGTTGTGTGAAGAACAACTGGCTTTGCAAGGGAGAGCTTTTTCAGCGTTTGAAACCAAACCTGGCCTGGCCAAAGTGGCGTGATTATTGTTGCCATCGCTTCCTGTTGCTTTATTAGCTCGATAACTTTTGGTATCAGACGAAAAGGTGGATTTGCATAATTGTTTTCCGAATTCCAATTTAGTTGAGCTAGTGCGTCGATGCCCTCCGATTTGGGATCAAAGAACCTGCTGTCATTGGTCAGTGTCGCGAATCGATCCACCGTATGTGGACCCCACACATTGTCTATCCAATTGAATAGCTTTGTATGAAGTCTCCATTCGTAAGTCAAATTCAGTCTTGACAATCTGTCTGCTTGGACATTCTCTCTGCCGGCTAAATATCGTGCGGATATGTGTATACCGTTGTGGAAGGCTAGCGCCCCGATGACCTTTGCAAGGTCCGATAGTTCTTGCACAGGGCCACCCAGATGGTTCAGGTATGCTATTGTGGATATGTTGTCCGACACAATTTGTACCGACTTTGTTGTTTGTCCCTACGGGACAAGGTCCTTCACACAATCTTAGTTCTGGATCTAGCGTTATACGTGCCACAGAATCACGAATACTCTGGTATTCTTTTTGTATGTCTAGGAGTAAAGTTTGTTCCTGATATTGGTGATTTGTCTGACAAACGTCACCTTCCACTGCTTGCATAAGCTTATTATTGTTAATTTCAATGGAACTTGCCTGATTTATCGTCTGCGAATTTTCCAATTGTTTTTTGCTTTATTGTTCACTCGCTTCTTCTTTATTTCCGTTGATTTTAGTCTCTAAAGTTGCCAGACGTTTTTGTATATCTGCGAGTATAGTTTTCAAATCGGAATTGTCTTCATTTCCCGACATAATAGTAATTTTCTACGGCCGAAACCGGGCCCAGTGGCGAAATTTGCGCAGGTAAAACAGAAGACGAAGTTGGATGTCGTGTCAAAGGTCACGACACGACATTGTCCTTCACACAATCTTAGTTCTGGATCTAGCGTTATACGTGCCACAGAATCACGAATACTCTGGTATTCTTTTTGTATAATTCTGGAGACAAGGTATATAAAACTTTATTCCAAGATATATCTATTTGCCCGATATTGTTCCATGTAGTCCGATTTCCGTGCGACCCACGGGCATATTAATGAATGAGCATAGCCTCCTCATTGACCTCTTTGATAAGACTTTTTAAGATACCTTGATGATAAGGCGGCATTCTCTCTGTTCTGTTTTTCTGACACCATTCCATCGTGCATGCTTCGTCCTTGTCTCTAGTACTTCTGATGGGTTCCATCTTTGAAGTACTTGTTGAGAAGGTGTTTTGTCAGCTGCATGCATTTTATTGATGTGGTCGGTTTCTTCACAGGAGCAGCAACCTCACAAAAATGACTTCGTTCATCCCCCACTACATACAAGGTTTGACACCATAGGTAGTTAGTGTGGACCCTCTAGATCACTACTAGGTAGGTAGTGGTCTCAAATTGTGGTATCACTTTTTTTTTACAGGTCATTTTATATACTCGTGATTTTGAATTCATTTTGGTTTCAATATGTAGCTAAATGATTTTCCTAACTTTCTAGTATTATTTTTAAACAAAAACAGGTTTCATATGAGCATATTTGGAAGTATAGTCCATAAATGAGTGTTAATCTGACTTTTTAACCATGTGTGTAAAGTTTGACATTGGCCTCAAATCTCACAACTATACCACTTTATATTTTCAAAATTGATTCAGTTTCCATTTTTAATTTTTTAATTTAGATTTTAATGTTTTATTTTGTTTTTAATGTTAAGCATATCAAGGGAAACATTATTGTAACAGTTCCAATCATGTGTATGAGTTCGTTGGGGTGTCTGTGGCACGAGGTGTGTGTGGGGTGCTTGGTTTACATAGGGTATGTGTGGGTGCGGGGATGGCGGTGTGTGTACATGTCTTAATAACAAAAATTATGTCAATACACTGCACCAACTTCCATTTACAAAATCCCTTAAGTTTCCATTGATGTAATATTTTGAATATTTATGTGTAGGGTGTGAGTAACCACTGGGAAAAAGACAAAAAATGTTTTAAAAAAAACAATAAACCCAACAAAAACTGATGTTGATTTCCCTCGTTTATCAGCATAACATAGAAAAATATTAAGGGGCAGGGGAAAATAAATCATCAGAACTCAATATTTTACTCATGATATTGACTTCATCTTGGTATTAATTCTATTCAATTCAATTCAATATGTATATCTAATTGATTGTTCTAACTTTTAGTATTATTTTAAAGCAAAGCGACCATTGGTTGTCAGGTAGATACACAGAAACTGTGAGAAAAGGGTACGTTTTCTATGTCTAACAGCGTAAATATGACAACATGAAGGGGTAGGGGAAATATAAACTGCCATAACTCAACTTTTACTCATGAAAATGAATTCATCTTGGTATCAAAATGTATCTATGTGATTGTTCTAACTTTCTAGTATCATTTTAAAGCAAAGCAACCATTAGTTGTCAGACAGACAGAAACTGTGAGGAAAAGGTTACTTTTCTATGTCTAACAGCGTGAAAATGACAATATTACGGGGTAGGGGAAATGTAAACTGTCATAACTCAACTTTTGCTCATGAAAATGAATTCATCTTGGTATCAAAATATATCCAAGTTATTGGTCTAGCTTTCTAGTATTATCTGAAAGCAAAGCGACCATTATTTTTCAGGCAGATACAGGGTGAGTCAAAAAAGTGCAATAGAGCAAAGAATCGATATTTGTGTAAGAACCACGTTGAACTTTCCAGTTATGGAAAGTTTCATAAATGCCACACTTAATAGTCACCTGTTGTGAAAAAATGAAGTCAATCACATCTACTGTTTAATTTTTATTAATCCTTTTGCTACGATACCCAATTTCATTATTTGTATCATGTATTATCATGTATTTTGAATGAGAGCACACACTGTACGATAAAGGCACCAGCTCTGAAACTGACTTTACCTTAATAAGGTTGATTTTTGCGTTATTTCAATTTCTTTTTTCTGAAAAAAAATCCGCCTACAAATGTGTATGTTTTTGATAGAGAATAAACATCTTTAAAGTAAAGGTAAATCTTACACAGAGTGGGCTGACATTCAAATTTTAGACCCTTCTTGGACAAACATTAAAATTGGGTATCGCTATAAAATGGGTCATAAAAACAAAACGGTAAATGCTAATTCCTTGTTTTTTCACAAAAGGTCACTAATGGATATATCCTTTATAAAATGTTTTAAAACCTAAAAGGTTCAAATCGGTTCTTAAACAAAAATGGATTCTTTTCTCTATTGCCCTTTTTTTGACTCACCCTGTATATACAGAAACTGTGAGGAAAAGGTAAATTTTCTATGTCTAACAGCGTAAAATGACAATATTAAGGGGTAGGGGAAATTTATAACTGCCATAACTCAACTTTTACTCATGAAAATGAATTCATCTTGGTATCAAAATATATCCAAGTGATTGGTCTAGCTTTATTTTTTTTTAAAAGCAAAGCGACCATTATTTGTCAGGCAGATATACAGAAACTGTGAGGAAAAGGTAAATTTTCTATGTCTAGCAGCGTAAAATGACAATATTAAGGGGTAGGGGAAATTTATACTCAACTTTTACTCATGAAAATGAATTCATCTTGGTATCAAAATGTATCTGTTTGCTGTTTTAACTTTCTATAAACAAAGCGATCATTAGTTGTCAGGTAGATTATTAGATACACAGAAACTGTCAGAAGAAGTCATTTTCTATATCTAGCAGCGTAAGGGACCGTTCACAAACACTTGTAAGGGGGAGGGGCCTGTTTTGTCTATCTACCTCACAACTAATGGTTTAATTGCTTTTAAATAATACTAGAAAGTTACAACTATCAATTAACTACATATTGTTACCAAAATGAATTCATTTTCATCAGTAAAACTTGAGTTTTGGTGATTTGAATGTCCCCCTACACCTTAATATTGTCATATTTTACGGTACTACACATGAAAAATTGACATTTTTTAAACATGTTATGTCTTTCCAGCTAACAATTAATGGTTATTTTGCTTTAAAAGATTACAACAACGAAATAGCTATATATTAATGCCAAAATGAATGAATTATAATGAATAAATGTCGAGTTACGTTGGTTTGTACATCCCCTAACCTTTAATATTGTCAAATTTTACGCTGTTACACATTGGAAAATTAACATTTTATCATATTTTATGTCTATCTTATGGTTTTTCTGTTAAAAATAATACTGGAAAGTTAGAACAATCAATTAGCTACATGTTGATACCAAAATGAATTCGTTATTATGAGTAAAGGTTGAGTTATGGTGGTTTTTATTTCCCCTACCCTTTAATACTGCCATATTTGACATGGTTATACATAGAAAAGTAACCTTTTCTCACATTTTATGGCTATCTACCTGACAATTAATGTTTGCTTTGCTTTAAAATAATACTAACACGTTTGAACAACCAATTAGCTACATATTAATTCCAAAATGAATTCATTATCATGAGTTGAAATTGAGTTATGATGGTTTATATTTCCCCTACCCCTTAATATTGTTACACACGCTGCTACAAGTCAAGTCCAAGTCAAGTTAAACTTTATTAATCCATTTCTGGAAATTACATGCACATATGAGATCATAAAACTACATTATATTAGAGAACAAGCATTATACAAAAACAGGTATTATAAGCAAAATGAAATTCAAGGGCATTCCCTAGAAATGGAATGAAAACATAAATTAACGACGGTACTTCAAGTTATGATAAAACATAGCTTGAGGAACAAATGAGTTCAGGTACCTGTCTGTATTTGCACGCGGCAGTTGCATACGACCAGATTTTGAGTTATGGTGATATGACAAGCGATGGTGGAGTGAATGTTGGGGATCCTCCATCACATCGGAAAAGCAACATCACATGTGGAAAAGCAACTTTTTTTTTTACATTTTCAGTCTATTTTCCTGACAAACAGCGGTTGATCTCACCCCACACATATAAATATTCAAAATATTACATGAATGGCAACTTACCAAACACATTGTGTTAATAGAACTTATATAGTTCAGCCGAGTAACATATTAAGACATGTAAAACACCCCAACCCTGAACCCTATACACACCCCGCACCCACCCCCACATACCCACACCCCCAAACACACCAAACACAAACCAACATGCAAGCAAACATGCACATACATAAATATTTGAACCAGAACATCAAAGTTTTTATTTCACCTACCCCTTAATAATGCCATATTTGACATGGTTATACATAGAAAAGTAACCTTTTCTCACATTTTATGGCTATCTACCTGACAATTAATGTTTGCTTTGCTTTAAAATAATACTAACACGTTTGAACAACCAATTAGCTACATATTAATTCCAAAATGAATTCATTATCATGAGTTGAAGTTGAGTTATGATGGTTTATATTTCCCCTACCCCTTAATATTGTTACACACGCTGCTACAAGTCAAGTCCAAGTCAAGTTAAACTTTATTAATCCATTTCTGGAAATTACATGCACATATGAGATCATAAAACTACATTATATTAGAGAACAAGCATTATACAAAAACAGGTATTATAGGCAAAATGAAATTCAAGGGCATTCCCTAGAAATGGAATGAAAACATAAATTAACGACGGTACTTCAAGTTATGATAAAACATAGCTTGAGGAACAAATGAGTTCAGGTACCTGTCTGTATTTGCACGCGGCAGTTGCATACGACCAGATTTTGAGTTATGGTGATATGACAAGCGATGGTGGAGTGAATGTTGGGGATCCTCCATCACATCGGAAAAGCAACATCACATGTGGAAAAGCAACTATTTTTTTTACATTTTCAGTCTATTTTCCTGACAAACAGCGGTTGATCTCACCCCACACATATAAATATTCAAAATATTACATGAATGGCAACTTACCAAACAAATTGTGTTAATAGAACTTATATAGTTCAGCCGAGTAACATATTAAGACATGTAAAACACCCCAACCCTGAACCCTATACACACCCCGCACCCACCCCCAACCCCCCCCCCCCCAAACACACCCAACACAAACCAACATGCAAGCAAACATGCACATACATAAATATTTGAACCAGAACATCAAAGTTTTGCCTAGATATGCTTGATATTAAAAACAAAATTAAAAAATGGAAACTGAATTAATTTTGAAAATAGAAATTGGCACAATAGTAAAATTTGAAGCCAATGTCACAAAAACACCCACCCTACGCATTGTTTTGAAAAATCAGATTTTTCACTAGTGTATGGACTGGCCACTTCCAATCATGATCAAATGAAACCTAGGTTTGCTTTCAAATAATACTAGGCAGTTAGAACAATCAATTAGCTACATATTCATACCAAAATAAATTCATTATTATGAGTAAAAGTTGAGTTATGGGAATTTATATCTCCCCTACCCCTTAATTTTGTCCTATTTTTTTGTGATTTTATGTGATTATACGTCCATATATAAAATGACTTGTAAAAAAAAAGTGATACCACAATTTGAGACCACTACCTACGTAGCAGTGATCTAGAGGGTCCATACTAACTACCTATGGTGTCAAACCTTGTATGTAGTGGTGGATGAACCCACTCCTTATTTAGGGCCCCTGTGAGATCTTGCTCCTGGACTATCCAGGCCATACTTCGATCTTCTTCTGTATATAATGCACTAGTAGGGGTGTTTCAGCTGATACTGGCCTCTTTTCTTAAAGGACATTGTTCATGTAGCTTCTAGTTTCTCCACAAAGATAATTGGGAAGTTGTAGATTTTGTACTCCTTGGGACAATTGAAGTGTTGTGACAATTGCCTTATTGTACACAAACAGTTTCATGATCCCATTGATTTGGCTTTTGTATCCGTAACCTCCCTGAGAACTACAACACACTACAAACAACTTCACAGCTAGTGTGTACATCTACAGGATGGCGTAATCACCCTGAGTGATTCGAACCCGAGACACCTCGCATGTCAAGCACTATGGCTAAAATAATATTTTCTCGATCATGATAGCTCAATTGGCACGCAATGACAATTGCGCCGAGCGTACAACGCTTACCACACACGCTTCTAAAGGTTACCATACCGCGCTATTTCTTGTGCGTGCACACATGACGCGCTATCGTGTTATTCCATTACAATTGCGACATTGTGCATTGCACGCAGTACATTCATTCTATCATGTTCGAGAAACTATTATTTTAGATATAGGCCGCCGACGCTTAGCCACGGATATTACGCTAGCTGGGCCAGAGAAAGCGTGTCTATATATGTGACGTGTCATGTCAAAAGGAGACACTTTTGGGCAGGATCATAAATGGAGGAATAGCCAAAAATCTGTCCGGGGGTGATTTTTTCCCAATTTGGGTTTGTTGTGAATTTGTGATGTTATTAATGTTAAAAATATTGTCTGATAGTTTCAGACCGGAATATAAATGGCATCTTGTATTTTTTGAGACATTTTTCAAGGTAATTCCTACTCTCAACATTGCCAATAATATTTTTAAAGGCCGATATCTCAATTTCCAATTTTATAATGCCATAACATACGAACTCAATGTCCAAGGTGTACAAAATCCACAAGTTCCCAATTTTCGTCGGGCGTCAGGGTTAAGTTACATCTAGCAGACTCTATAGCTCCTCTGTTACTTGGTTTCTTATTCCGTCATCTATTAGGTTCTTTGTAGATGACTTGACCCAGAACATGAATATGATGGCAAAAATATGCGTTTCTCGTTGAGAATTATAATCGAATTTTGTAAGCAAAAAATAGATAAAAGTATAAACAAATGTACGATGTTTTGCTCCAATAATTTATAAGAATAGGTCCAATTCCCTGACACTTCATACGCTTGTGAATATACCTTGATAATAAGTTTTCAAGTTACTGTTAATATGGCCTTTATTCGGTAACAGGAAACGATGAACCTTCCAGGGCATGCCACCGGGAACGAAACTTACCCATCAATAGGGAAATATAATATAGATGAAAGATAACATCTTGAATGTTCCATCATACTTCCGGAGTCACAATGCAAAAAATACTCATGCGAAAAGGACTCAATTTCTTTCATTTTCTTTAAAGTGTCTGTCCCCGTTAACATTAGCATGTGTTATACTGTATAAAAGAACATACAAAATCAAGCCAAATAACTTGTTCCCATTACTGTAAAACAAATTTGTTTTGCTCACATCATGTTTACGCTTGATTGGCATCACATACAGGGTGTCCCAGAACGATTTATATCGGGAAAGTTGTATTTTGTTTAGGTATTAAGGGCATTACTATTGGTAGTATTGTTTTAATTCTAATATTAGAATATATTTAGCTTTCTTAGGAATTTTAGATTTTAGAAATTGGACGTTTCTAATAGAAGTTACAGGATATTGCGTAAAAATGGTGAATTCCAAGTTTTGATAAAACTACCTATTTTTAAAACCGCTAAAATTACTAACCGTTCAGCAGAAGTTATGCAGTGTATTTGTCGTGTCCTGTTCTTACTTCTACTAAATAGTCGATATCTATCGATTATTTATGATGTTACGAAGTAATCCTTGTATATGGAATAAAGGATTTTCCACGCTTGAGTGACCTAAAACTATTCTTTCATTGGCGGCAATTTTGAAAACAATCATTGCAGTGTGTGAGTTTCATCTTTTGAAATGCCGGCAGAGATTTTTCATAAAAGTATAGAGAAGGTTCGTCCTTAGTGCCACAGGATGTATTTATGTCCTCAGTATATTGGCAAACCCACAGCTACGTAACGGAGAAGATTAAATTACCTGCCGAGGATCCTTGAGGAAGTTATATCCTCTGTAATAATGACATTTTTGAGTAAAAATGGTGGTAAAATCACATCAAAAGTATGTTTTTCAACCTAAATATCTGAAGTAATATTGAAATGTTTCACTTAATCCCATATCAAGAATTATTCAGCGTTGTAAGCTCTACATCTGTACCAAAGTTGGTGTATTTCCTATAAAATAATGTAGGATTTCTCCAATATATTGCACAGTGCGGCGGGACGATGGTGATGATTTCACACCACCAACTAGAATTATATGGTTGTGCGCCCTTATTTCACTTCTCAGAAAAACTCAATTTAAGCATTAAAATGAGCAGAAATTTGCATAATTTTAGCCAAATTTGGATTGGTCATGATTAGTAATATTACTTCCTGCAAGTGTACCACAGATGGGAGAGATCGAATAACTTTTAATGATCTTAAGCAGTCTTTTTTTACAGAAACGCTGGCATGGTTTTGCCTGTAAAATAGGCAATTCCCGGACATCGTAGACTTCGAGGGCCAGTCGTAAAAAATAATGACGGTCAACCTATATTTTTTCCCAGCCAGAGGGATCAGGCAAGGGCTGATTTCAACCATCATAGCTGTCGCTTAAAACTGAGTCGCTCCTGTGAAGAAAAAATGACGTTTTCTTAAGGCAAATTTAGCACATATATCTATTGGACTCTGATTTGGTGGTATGAGATCTGAAAAAGGATCCATGTATTATGAAGCCGTTGTGCTGTAAATAACACGCATGCAGTTTTTGTCTATTTTCAGTAATAGCAATGTCACGCCAAAACGAATCAAGCTATTTCCATGAAAGTCACATAATAAGTAGGAGACATTGTATTGCACTTATTAAAAGTAGATACACTGATGACTATATTTTTGATATTTTGTTCAAACACGGTATAAATCATTCTGGGACACCCTGTACTACTAAATCACGTACTAATAAATAACCTTGCGGCGAAAGTCTCATGTTGTAATAATGTAATTTGATAACAGTTCCTACACTTTTGAATTTGCTTAAACAGATATAATAGTGACCTCATTTGCAAAATTAAAAAAACATGAACAAGTTAAGATTATTTTCTTCAATGATCCAAACAAGGTTTATTCAATTACTTATATCTGATTTATCATAATCGTATCAAATAGTATAATCCTCAGAGCTGGGATATAAAGTAATGACTACTTCGCTTTATTTTTAAAAAAAAAAGCAAATTAAATGTGGAATGCAAGTAAGTATTGCCTAAAGACAGATAGTCAGCTATGTTTCAATCTTGGCGAAATTGTTAATTCGGTCTTCATTCATTCATTCATTCATTCATTCATTCATTCATTCATTCATTCATTCATTCATTCATTCATTCATTCATTCATTCATTCATTCATTCATTCATTCATTCATTCATTCATTCATTCATTCATTCATTCATTCATTCATTCATTCATTCATTCATTCATTCATTCGGCTGCGATTTGAAGCCAAAATGATAATCACTTTCGCTAAAATGTTACTCATTCACTTCTGCAGGTCGGGTATCATGATATCCAAGCGTAAATTGCTAACGTAAAATGGAATTGTCTTTAGACAGTTTGTAGTCAACTGTCGAAATATCATCATACAATCAGAGATAGTTGCATTACTTGGATAGGATGTATATACCAGCGTACACAATGTAATTTGCGCCACCATTGGAATACAGTTAAATTAATTGTTTTGTTTTCACCAAAACAAAAAATATCCCCAGATTTAGACTAATTCTGGGGATATTCTTACCTGCTACCTTTACCGGAGAATAGTGTGATCCTTATTGAATTATATATTTTGTGACATTGTTGATGGTCATCATGTTTTAGGAAGAATCAACAATTCTCACAAGTGAAGTTGATGACCCTGGAAAATATTAGTTAGGCGGAGAATCTATCACCTTACGTGATAGTGCTCTTATGTTGTCTATGGATAACACGCCCTACGCCTGGTCCAGAAATATCAATAATTAAGCCACAAAATATGGTTCAATAATATTACCAACATTTAATCATTTTTATTTGCTTTCCCTGTACATGCAAAACAATCAAGATAATGAATGTAATACCATGCTTTCCCTCAGAACGGTGGTCATCAGCCTATTTTGTTATGCATGATAGTCGCGTTAAAAGTCGATCAATACAAGTTGAAATCAGTACAATTCAGAAATACACCTTTTTTTTATATGAAATTAATGTTCTCGGCCAAATATAAATCAATATTTTTTCCTTCAGAAATGTCAGTTAAAAACATTGTGCTTGGATATACATTAAAAAAATCCTGGCATGAAATTGTGTGTTTTAGTGTAAATTGTTGATTTTTATAGGTCTTTACTTTGCCCGCGAGCTTTTGTCGGAATTCATTTTTTAGGGTTTCAAACTAATATAGTTTATAGTAAAAGGAAGATATTTTCCAACTCTGTAAGGCACATTGTGTGGGTCTATTATAGTTTTATCATAATTTCTGTTTTAATTTCACCCTTTTCCATTTCAGACTGCTGAAATGTCAAACTCAGTACTTAATACTTGTATTTCGAAAGCAACCAGCAGAAATAATCGATATTTCTATTGTGGCCTGCAGAATCATTCATCCATGGGTATATTTACGCGTTGATTTTGAAATCAAAAATTAATCGGAAGTGGAGAATGGTGAAATCAAAACGTAAATTCTGACAAAACTATGATATATAGCCCACAATAATGTGCGTTAGATAGTTGGGAAAGTTTATAAGCGAACTATATTACTTTGAACGCTAAACAGTTCATTAAAAAGGTTCGCGTGCCAAGTTACAGCCCGTTAAAATCCAATATCTTACACCTAAATGTCACGCCTAAATTTAGCATCATGATTTGAAAAAAAAATACAGTATCAAGCATTATGGCTTTGTTCTGACATTTACTGAAAAAATGAAAGATATTACTTGTATTTTGGCCGAGAAAATTAATTTTAACATCAGTTTCGGTTTCAGTTATCCCGAGAAATTTTGTGTGAGAGACCCTTGAGGTTTGTTTTCAATATTGATTGAAATAGTGTCAGGATACGTTAAACTTGTGTTGTGTTTGTTTTTAAATAACATATACGTGGTATTTTTAATATTAAGGGAACGTTTGTTTACTTTGAGCCATGTGGAAATTTTTGTAAGTTCGATGCTGAATGTATGAGGTGATGGAGATTTTTATGTGAAGCCAATAAATTAGTGTCATCAGCATAGATGACAAATGAGAAGAATTTACTTGAAAACACAATGTCTTTTATATATTACATTAATAATAAGGGTCTTTAGATCGAGCCCTGTTGAACTCCACAACTTGTATTCAAATGAATTGATTTACGATGATTAAAGTTATCGAACTGGGACCTATCAGTAAGGTAACTCCTGAACCAATCGAAGGCATTCCCATGAATACCGTAATTAGCGAGTTTCGAGAATAGAATATCACGGTTAACCGTGTCGAATGCCTTCGCGGCGAGAGGTCCAGGAAGATACCAAGGGTGTGATTTTTGTTATCAAGACCGTTAACAATTTTATTGTAGACTTCCATGATGGCCATAGATGTGGAACGGTTAGAACGAAAACCAAATTGAGAGCTATGAAGTAGATTAAATCGGAAAATAAAATTATACAACCTCTTGTGGACTAGGAGCTCAAGATTTTTTGAAAAAACAGGAAGAACTGAAATTGGTCTATAATTGGAAGAATCGTGGCGATCACCATCTTTAAAAATAGGAACAACTTTGGCGATCTTGAGTTGGTGGGGAACAAAACCAGAAGACGGGGATAAATTAAAAATGTGGACAAGTGGGGTTGCGATTAAGGTGCTGAGTGCTTTAATAACCTCAGGTTTGATGTCATCATGACCAATGCTTGCTCCAGGCTTCAGTGCCATACAAAGATTAACTACTTCATCGAAGTTGGTGGGTGAAAGAAAGAGTGAGTAAACAGGAGAATGAGCATTACTTAAAAATTCACGAAAATCAATATTTGGTTCTTGCCAGCTACTTTAGACCCAATATTAACAAAATATGAATTGAAATGATCTGCAATATGCTGAGAATCCGAAGTTGAAACGTTATTGATGTTAAACATAGTTGGAAGATCAGGCCTCTGTTGGCGACCGAGAATGGAATTAAAAATATTCCAAGTTCGTTTTAAGTTACTTTTACAATTCTCTAGTTTCTCAGCGTAGTAGTTTTTTTTTGAAGAACTACTGATAGAAGTCAGTCGATTGCGATAAACATGATAATTCGTTTTATTATACTCTGTTGGATGGCCGACATACTTTCTGTAACGTTTTTCATTTCGAAAAATTGAGTTAAGGACTGCTGTTGTAATCCACGGTTTGCGAGGAGTTCGACGACAACTGGAACTACTAGAGCGAAACGATTTCAAGGGAAAATTAATGTTATATAAATCAGAAAATTTATTAAGAAAAGCCACGTAGGCAGGCTCACAAGAACCTATGTTTTCAACAAAATTCCAATCAACCAGATTTAAATGATTCTGAAAATTTCGGATTCTATTTTGATTAATTAATCGATAATAGTATGCTGGTGGTGGTGTGGGTGTGTAAGTAGAATAGATTTGGTAATTTGAAAAATAGGGTAATGATCAGTTAAGCCTCAAACGAAAATACCAGATTTTATTTGGTGTGTGAGGACGTTTGTAAAAATATCACAACATAATCACAATTACAATGATGTTGATAATATAGCAAATAAACCCATAAATATCCATATTTTAAGCCTCAACGATGTATATGCATAACTTATCAAACGAATCTCGAATTTGGTGCAAGATGATTACCTCCAATCTACCGATTTGAATGAAGTTTCAGGAGGCATACGCAGCATGGCAAGCATACACGTGTGTCCGCCATTTGCCTATGTCATTTTAAACAATAATTGGTTAAATTCAGTGGCGCGAAACATATCGTTAATTACGGTTTTAAAGGGACATTCAGCATGTTCTGGGATATTTTTAAGTTTCAATGTTTGCAAAAAAAACCTTGTATAATGACCGACCATAGTATAAACTAGAAAAGTTAAATATGAAGAAAACTATTTTGGCACGTTACATGATCATGTCTGTTATGCCTAGAGCTTTTCAAGGTCCTGATTGGATCATAATAATTAATATTGCTGTTTTAGGATTGCAGGCATTTGTTGCTATATATAAAATTTAGACTTACTTTATCTTGTATCATAAGCAACAAAACGGTATTCACACACAAACATAACCCAAACCTTTTACAGAGTTTTTGAGTAGGCCTGATGAGAAATTCATAACTTTCACAAATCATGCTGTTTTGTCAAATTAAATGTTGTTGCAATTTGTATTTGTTATTTCAAGTTGATTGCACCACATCATGATATCAAAACAGTCTAAAAATGTCCGTAAATGTGCCTTTAAACAACCAGGCTTTTTCCATAACTAACCCACTTGCTTAAAGGCTTTAACTTGTGAAAAGTTAACGGATGTTACATTTTTCTGTTTAAACCTGTTAAACGGAATTGTTTGAAAGAAAATGTTTGCCTTTTAACATATATTGCTTAAAACTCTTTTTCTTAAACAGCACAATCTTAACTTCTGAAATAAGAGTGATAATTAAATGACTGAGTGGGCCTTGTACAACAATAGCTAGCATGAGACCATCGTTCTACGTGCTTTGATTATGCTCACACACCTCAACTTAGCTGTTTCTGTATTAAACCCAGATTTTATAAAGGAAATAAAGATGTTGAATCATTCTCTCAAGAACAGAAAACATGAATTTTACATGGAAATGCAAGGCTGCTTTGAATTGATTGATGTAGTGTACTTTGCATACTCTGTATATACACTCCAAAAGCAATTGATATGTTTCCTTAACAATTAAGGTCACGGAGTCTTAGCAAAGAACTTTTAAAGAATAACAATGCATAGTATGTTTCTACATGCTGTAGGATTAACCCTAGAACTACGAAGTTGGGGGGGGGGTGGTGGTGTGTAAGATTATCTATCCGTCATAAACAAAACGCATGGAATTGTATGTCTTTTCATTCTTTTTGTCTTTTTTAATGATGTGTCGTTATTTAGTCTAATAAAAATACGATTTGACCCAAAACAAATAGCAACAAAAAACATTTTAACTTGGAATATCTGACGAAAGAATATCTGAATTCAAAATTCGGCTGTATCTCGGGATCTGAGACGGGCAGAGGCTTAATGTTGGTGTTTACTCATTTTTTGAGGTCAATTAAGGAATACACTTATAACAATATTTATATAGTTCGGTGTTTTACTCAACCTACTTTGCATAAATTTAAAATGACGCTTTTTTGAAACCACTTTTGTATATAAATAATATTTTGGTATCTAACACTAGCAGAGGCTTAGTTCTGGTGTATACACTCTATTTGTAGGGTCAAGCAACACAATAATGATAGTATTTATAACAGTGAGGCGTTTTATCACACGTCATTTCCATCAATTAAAAATGGCCGCAACTTAAAACATCTTAGGGTCTGAGACTGCATGGACCCCATCTGGAGTCAGTTTACATGGGTTCATCAACAAAGCAACAAAATTAAACATTTTTACACTTTGCTAATGGTTTCGTTTTTCTCCCAAACACAGCTTTATTCGTTACAGTTTGCTTGTTAAAAGATACATGATGATACAGTGACACATACATCTTGCTTTAGTCAAACTTGTTACAAAAACCTTTCAATTTTGGTATGTTTTGCTGCACGACACATATATAAAGGTAAGCAACTATTTTAAACAGTTGCGATATATCACAGAAATACTTTTGTGGGTCCTGTGGTTCTTGAGTTAACTTGTAAAGAGGGCTGAAACAACAAGACTTTTGAAAAACACACATAACTCATTAACAACAATAAATCTTTTTTTTTTTTTGCTTTGACCAACAATACCTAGTCTACCGTTAATGACACCATGTGCTGCCCTTCAGCTACCAGACATCAGCAGCATTAATGTTTAAAAAGCTTAAGGGATCTGGAATTAGCGTTTTGAGCGTTTCGACAGTATTTTTTGTTGGACATGTGGGCACATCAGACATATCGAATTGCATTCTGAATATGAAGAATGTCTTTCTGATACCAAATAATTTTCATTTCTTGAAATTCACGATATAATACAAATTTTATGACAAATTATTAAAATTTGATATTTTTCACATTTTTGATATATAGCAATCCTCGAAGTAAATTTTATAAAACTAATGGTATATTCTTAAAGTGTATGTAGCTGGGAGGAAAAGCCGACGATCAATAATGAACATTTTGACATTTTCATATTGAAGATATGCATTTTTTTCCCAAAAAGACCTAATGTTTTTTTGGTGTTTTGGGAAAAAAATCCATATCTTCAATTGATCGTCGGCTTTTTATGCCACCTACATACACTTTAAGTATAAATCATCTGATTTATAAAGTTTACTTCGAGTACTGTTAAATATCAAAAATATCAATTTTTAATGATTTGCCATAAAATGTGTATTACATTGCGAATTTCAAAAAATCAAAATTATTTGATATCAAAAGGACATTCTTCGTATTCAGAATGCAATTCGATATGTCTGATGTGCTCTAATGTCCCACAATACATACTGTCCAAACGTTCATACACCGTCCCTTAATCATAGATCAGACCGTAACTTATGCATATCTAATGTTATCTATGTTTCTGTTCAGCAATAAACATATCTCTTAGCCTCTCATGAGATTAAAAAACTTGACATTAATGCAACTGGAGTGGACTGGGATGTAATGTATTTCGAACTCTGTTTCTTTAGTTAATCACTCGATTTAAGACACTCATCTCCTTTTAAATTGGGTAAATAAATCAATGAGACGAGTGATCCTTCCTTTCGGTCACCTGCACATAAGTCCAGTTACCCGTGGATGTGGCAGAAGTGACAATGTACAGATTTTAAAATACAATGTTATATTTCGGGTAAAGACCCTTTTCCAGGTACAGAGGAAAAAAACATACACAAATACAAATTATGTAATATATACAAAATATAGATTCCATGGCGTCAAATACACACATATGCAGAACAGGTTATGGTGTAAAACATGGAATGTTAACAAGAGGGCCATTTGTAATTTAAAAGATCAAACATCGTATTGAGTCCTTGCGGTTTAATAGTATGTTGTTTGATTGCTCAGCTGTATGACGTTCCTTGTCTGTGTTACCAGTGGTGGATAATAAACCGGTGATGCTAACATCTTCCAAACTGTGATTCTGCCTGTTAAAATGCGCGGGCATTGGTTTAACAGGTTCATTATTGTCAATTAACCTTCGATATGTGGAGAAGCGAACAGACAGTGGAGTTTGGCTGTTGACACCATGGAATGTAAATTATTGCATTTCTGCATCGTATCATCTGACGATCGTCTTTAGGAGTGAAACCCAGATTAACGACTCTGTTCCTGAAGTTCTAAAATATATATCAACACCAGGCTACGAACTACGCTACTGTCTCATATTTCGTCTTTGCTGATTTTGTTTGAGGTATTTCGAAGTTTTCCATTTATTACAAAGTTTGGCAGTCACGAAGTCTCTACCAGCTAGAAATTGTCACCAGCAAATGGCTGACATTACGCTCCATCTGCAATCTCTCAGCGTTAGCATACCGGCTGTTATATGAGACAACATTCAAAACAAAGTCACATGACTGTTTCCTATTGAGACACATTTGTTTTGGCCTCACCATGTTCACGCTTGATTTGCATTACATACTAGTAATTACCTTGATGCGGGAGGAGGGGATTGTCTCAAGTATCGACGGTTTATGCTTTAACGTATTTTGATGGCACCGTTTCTACACTGTTAGAATAGCTTACACGGAAGTACCAGTAATATGATTTATACAGATGGAACAATATATAATAATATATAGTTAGTTATATATATAATAATACAAACAAAATATCACTGTCTATTTATTTGCCAGGAATTCTTTGGTAAAGTGAATGTTTGTAACAGTTCTCTCAACAAAATAGTGACTACTTTTATATTTCCTCATCACATCTGTAGGACTTCATCAGAATTGTGACAGGAGTGGTAAAGGTAAAGCTAATCTCATGACTCAAGGGAAGAGCCGGAGTCACGTGACTTGATTATCGGTTTATAGACGGAGGCAGGTAGTGTCGTCTCTTAATTGGCCTGGTTATGGTCGGGATCCAGTGCGGCGATATACATTAGTCTCATCGAACTTGTGTCCTTCTGACCGGGGAGGACTCTTTCTCTCTCTCTCTTGTGCCCAGTGAGACGTTTCCTCCAGTGACACGGTGCTCCGATGTTCGTACGACACCCAACTTGCCTTTCAAAGGTTGATAACTGTCTAAGTGCAAGCAGTATGGGTGCTTTAAAGGTACACACGATCTCTACGCATGAACCTCGCGTTTGAAATAAATCAAATTTTAACACATCGCTGTAGGTTTATTATAATGATTTCTTACAAACAAAATGGATCATATTAATAGTTAGACCTTCCTTCGCATGTTCAATATCCTTTATTCATTATTGTACAACGGACACATTTTGAACATTTTCGTCTTCCCCTGCATGTTCATTTCAAAATTGCAAAATCGTCAATGTTGGCTAAATACGCGACCTCGCAGGAAAGTGGTTTTGAATAGTTATACAGCGTTTGAAAATCGCAAGCTCGCTACTAATTGAATTGAATTGATAAGAAAGAAGTGAAGTAAGCACTGTGGGAAATGTATTGTCCGAGAGTAAATGAAAAAAGGTTAAGAAAAATATGACTTTGTGACAGATGTTACTACGTGGCTAGTAATGTACTAAACAATTACTGCTAAAAATCTGTACATCTTTGTTTAATTCAATGAAACCAAATAAGTCAAGTTCACAAAGCTTCTTTGAAGATAAATTTTAGGGAAGCCAACCATCGTCACAATTGTCATGTAGCACTTTAGGACCTATTGTGGCGCACCTGTTTTGTGGATTTTGCAATTTATAATTTATGCACACATAAAAGTTTGCTTTATATGTTTTATTATATCGGGATACCTCTAACATGAAAAATATGCACACACTTTTAAAATAAAACATACAAAACTAAGGAAATATAGGCTATGTACAGCTAATCATGGCAATTTTTAAAATCCCATAGGAAAATTGCTGAGAAACGGCTTCTCCCCCCCCCGCTTGACCCAGTGCCCTCCCCCCAAATATGGTCGGTGCCCCCCCCTGCCAATGTGGTACGCCACCGAATAATGGATACGAATGCATTATGCATACGAACTACATTATGCCGCTGAAAAGACCACAGAATCACTTTGAAATGATCTCTGATGACATTGAAATGACCTTATTGACCTTGGGCATTGTATTTTCGTGAAGAATCCATGCACTAAGTTTCATAACAAACCATTTAGTAAAATATTTTGACCATCGATTGACCTCTGATGACCTTGAATTAAACTACAAAATATTTTGAAGCATGTCGACATTACATATACAATGATTATATTCATAACTTTTGACAAAGGCGCGCAACTTTGCAGTTATTAACTAGATTGTGGAGAAAGCATCACCTGCCCATTATATTCATATTATCAGTGCGCTATACGGGCTCAATCTTTTTTCTTGTGTGTTCCATTTTATCTATCTCAGAATGAAATAGGGGTCAGGAAAAAAGCGTGTTTAGCAAAAATCCCAGATGACCACCGTTTTCCCCGAAAATCACAGTTTTAGCGATAACTTTGTTATTTTAGGGGCTTTACATAATAATATTTCATTTTACGTATATTTTAAATATTTATATATTGTTGCTACATTTAGAACAAAAGGCTACAACTACTGAGGAAACAGACTGATTGTGACTCCCTGATACCAATTGCGAGGCGCAACATAGGAGAAGGTCTTGCTTTCAGCTCACATAAGGGATTTTGCTCCGTCAGGAGGGTGGTATCAAGCGGCAGAACACAGGCCAGCACGTACAGTGCAGGGAACCACAATCAGACATGTACTCGGGAACACTCTTGGTGAGGCATTTAAACACTGTGACAGGAACTTTGAAAGTGACCTGTTCTTCAACAGGGAGCCATTGCAACTGTTTTATGTGCGGACTCACATGAACACAGAGGGCTTTACAATCACGACGCAGCCCAATTCTAGATGCGTTGTCTGGATATGGTTTTGACTCGATTGTGGTGTCTAACCTCATGTTTTCAGGTTCAAGCAATTTATTATGCAACTAGAAATAATCACAAACCATCAGATGTTGAGGCAATAATACCTTTTTTGACCAAATTTACACCTTTTCCCCTAATTGTCAGCAGCGACAATTTTTTCTCTATAAAATGTATTTTTAGTGACTTTGGGGGCATTCTGGCCAAAAAGGGATCCTTTTTCACCATTTTAGCCAATTATTGCATTACAGACGTAGAAGTAGAACACACAGGCAAAAATTGACTGTTGTCGTGAAAACCATGTGATTGTCGGCAAATGTAGTCAAAGCTATGTGATTGTCGGCAAATTGTAAGAGTCATATAAGATCCTGTGTCATATACCGGGGTACCCAAAAGGTGGTTTTGTTACATTTTGGATTTCAAAACACTGTCTCTTGAGTATTCCTTCACTTACAAGATTCAATTAGGTCTTGGTCTGGATTTCAAAACACTGTCTCTTGAGTATTCCTTCACTTACAAGATTCAATTAGGTCTAAAATCGATGCAACTAGAAATAATCACAAACCATCAGATGTTGAGGCAATAATACCTTTTTTGACCAAATTTACACCTTTTCCCCTAATTGTCAGCAGCGACAATTTTTTCTCTATAAAATGTATTTTTAGTGACTTTGGGGGCATTCTGGCCAAAAAGGGATCCTTTTTCACCATTTTAGCCAATTATTGCATTACAGACGTAGAAGTAGAACACACAGGCAAAAATTGACTGTTGTCGTGAAAACCATGTGATTGTCGGCAAATGTAGTCAAAGCTATGTGATTGTCGGCAAATTGTAAGAGTCATATAAGATCCTGTGTCATATACCGGGGTACCCAAAAAGGTGGTTTTGTTACATTTTGATGTGCAGCTTGGATTTCAAAACACTGTCTCTTGAGTATTCCTTCACTTACAAGATTCAATTAGGTCTAAAATCGAGGCTAATTTATTCTATATTACTCGTGTGTTTGTCCTGTTTTAAAATAATCTATAATTATTTTCTTATGACGTCTGGCATGAAATGTGCCAAGTGTGCTTGAGGATTAGGGGGAGGAGGATTAGGGGTAGGGATTCATATCGTAAAATTGATCTAAAACCCCCATTAAAAATTTGAATCTGTAAAAAATGTCTAAATGAACTCCCAGACATCTAAACCAAGTAAACAAATACAGAAGGTCACTTAAAAGACTAATACTTGCTCAGAATGATTGTAAATGTGGAAAAAAGAGGTGGGGTTAAATCCCACCTACTTTGTGATTGTTTTTGCCGCACTCTCTCATTTTTAACCGATTTCCATAAAAAAAAAGGTATCAAAATGCTCAGGAGGATGAACCACTTCAAATGAGACGTGTAGGTAAAGTGTTTGAAACATTTCTTTTTTTTTAATTATGTAACTCAAAGGTACCCCAGTTTGTGACACAGGACCATAAAAGATTATTTTGTTACGAAATTGTGCTGTTGTTACGTAATAGACCTATTGTTAATGTTATAGTATTTACTAATTAAAAAAAAAATTGTCGAAATAATTTGTTGGACCGTTACCCTCAACCCCCACCCGCCACTCCCCACTTGTTAGATTCTTGAGCTAAAAAAAATTGGTCTACAATTCACAAAATATTTCCGTCGGCAAAACATGCTGTACACCACCCAAATCATATTTGTCTAGCGACGCTCCTGAGAACACACACAAAAACACTCTAAACAAAACAAGAGATGACCCATTTAAAGCCCACTTATAAAGTAAATACGTACTTCCATTTATTTAATACCCGTCAAAACACTTACAGACATTTCTGTCCTAAAATAAACAATATTATAGAAAATTCATGAAAAAATAACGAAGGAAAGCCGATTTTAATGTCTGAAAATGATTATTTCAGTGGGAGAGACTAAGCGGTTAAAGTATTATTTCTGTGAATTGCAACAATTCAACCAAGATTAAATCAACGTATACCCTTGGGTAATGCTTACTTGCTTTCAACCTTTAAAACTGGTTTGTTTTTTGTTTTATATAATTTTTGTTCATCTGTGTAAAGAAAAAATAGCGTATTTTTAACTTATCTCTCAATCGCAGAGGATTACACTAAAAGTCAATCGGATAAATCGGATATAGATAATAATAAATAGAAATAATTATTATTTTGGATCTTTGAAGATAGTAATCTTATATACAGGGTGTCCCAGAATGACTTATACCGTGTTTGAACAAAATATCAAAATATATAGTCAACAGTGTATCAATACAATGGCACACATGTTTCCTACTTACTTTGTGACTTTCATCGAAATAGGGTGATTCGTTTTGCCGTGACATTGCTAAAACTGGTTTGTTTTTTTGTTTTGTATTGTTCATATTTGTAACGAGAAATAACATATTTTGAACTTATCTCTCAATCGCAGAGGATTACACTAAAAGTCAATAAAATAAATCGGATATAGATAATAATAGATAGAAATAATCATTATTTTGGATCTTTCAAGATAGTAATCTTATATACAGGGTGTCCCAGAATAATTTATACCGTGTTTGAACAAAATATCAGAAATATATGGTCAACAGTGTATCAATACAATGACACACATGTTTCCTACTTATTCTCTGATTTTCATGGAAACAGCGTGATTCGTTTTGCCGTGACATTGATATTACACGTTTGTGTAATTTACGGTGCAAGGGCATCATAACACACAGATCCTTTATTACCATCGTCCATCCCCACTATGCAATATATTGGAGAAATTCTACATTCGTTCATAGGAAATACACCAAATTTGGCACAGATGTAGAGCTTACGACGCTGAATAATTCTTGATTTGGGACATTGAGGTTGAAAAAAATACTTTTTTACCAATTTTGTTTACCAAAATGTCATTATTACAGAAGATATATTCTTCAAGGATCCTCCGCAGTATAGTAATCTTATATACAGGGTGTCCCAGAATAATTTATACCGTGTTTGAACAAAATATCAGAAATATATGGTCAACAGTGTATCAATACAATGACACACATGTTTCCTACTTATTCTCTGATTTTCATGGAAACAGCGTGATTCGTTTTGCCGTGACATTGCTATTACACGTTTGTGTAATTTACGGTGCAAGGGCATCATAACACACAGATCCTTTATTACCATCGTCCATCCCCACTATGCAATATATTGGAGAAATTCTACATTCGTTCATAGGAAATACACCAAATTTGGCACAGATGTAGAGCTTACGACGCTGAATAATTCTTGATTTGGGACATTTAGGTTGAAAAACATATTTTTTTACCAAATGTTTTACCAAAATGTCACTATTACAGAGGATATATCTTCTTCAAGGATCCTCCGTTATGTAGCTGTAGGTTTGCCAATATACTGTGGACATAATACATGCTGTGACACTTAGGACGAATCTTCTCTATACATCCATATCTGCTGGCATTTCAAATGATGAAACTCACACACCGTTTTGTCTTCAAAACTGCCACCAAAGAATGACTAGTTTAAGGTCTTTTAGGCGTAACAAAACCTTTATTCCATACAAGGATTGCTTCGTAACATCATAAATATTCGATAAATGTCGACTATTTAGTAGAAGTAAGAACATGACACAACAAATATACTCCATAATATTCCAAATAACTTTGTGCTCAACGGCTAGTAAATTTACAGGTTTTCAAAATAGGTAGTTTTGTCAATTAGAAACGTTCAATTTCTTAATTCTAAAATTCCTAAGAAAGCTATATATAATGTAAATTTTAGAAACAATAGTACCAATAGTAATGCTCTTCACACCTCAAAATATTCAACTTTTCCGGTATAAATCATTCTGGGACACTCTTTATACTTTTTTCTTTCATTTTTTATAAATCAGGTCACTAGCATATGTGATGCGATCAAGCAAAATCAGTCGGAACTCGGGAATATTGATTTTGAGATATAGCTAAACAAAGGTAATATTTCCTTTTGTTTCCTATTGTTTTGGAAACTCTGTTATTGGTAATATCTTTGGAACTGGTTGTTCAATTTTAATGGGGTTTTCTGCAAAATGCAGCTTTTTAAATGCGTTTTACTATTCTATAAGAAACTGAAAATTTAATATTTCCGAGTTCCGACTGATTTTGTTTGATCGCATCACATATCTGTATAAGCTATTCCAGAAGCGAAGGAACTGTGGTATCAAATTACGTTAAAAAGGCAACTAGTACATGTATGTGGTGTAAATCAAGCGTGAACATGATGGATGAGAGCAAGGCAAATATGTATTACAGTAATGAGAAACAGTTGTTTGGCTTGATTTTGTATGTTCTTTCCCATAACACAGATATTTCGTTCAATCTAAGAGTTTGCTGATGGTAATGGGAATCCTTTAACGGAAATGAAATAAACGTTAACCTGTTCTCATTGTATTGTATTCTCGAGTAATAAGGAGGAGGTGAGATGATTTCCATCAACTATATTATATTTTCCCAAATTATACGTGAGTTTCGTTCCGGCCAGCACTTTTGCTAAAGGGCCCAATTACTAAAAGTTGACAACTTATTATTAAAAATTGTTCGAACAAACCATGCATTTTGGTATTCATTCTTTACCTACTGCTTGCTGAAAAACCTCACTCTACATCCACCCTCATATATCAGCGTATTTCTCAGCCCTTTCATATTTGCTACGATTATAAGCTAGGATCTATAATATGTAGCTTGTGCGAACAGTTTGGTTTCATATCTTTCCCCATATGTTGTGGGCGAGGTAAAATTTAAATCATAATTCGGTGTCGCTGAAACTGATCATAAATGCCATTTGGTCACTTCTGTTTGCATAAATTGAAGCCAATATAAAGCCAAATATTACAAATTACGAGGGTCAGTCAGTATGTTTTAAGAGTTGACTTGTGACGTCATATGTGGATTGTTTTTATGGCATTTCTCAATGATTACATAAACACTGTACCTTTGTCTTTCAAACAACACATGTAAGAATTATATCACACACATGATTACGTAACAGCATTAGCATAAAATCAATAGACTAGGGACACTGCCAAATCACGCAAAAAGGCAGGCCTTTTAAATTACAGCAAATACACGTGTTACGGAAACTTTAACACGATTTACACGATTGTAGTGCCTGTGAACTGAAATCTCTTTAACTATGCAAGAGCACCATATGTATAATGAGTTCTGTCTCAGAGCTAAAAGTTAAAAACAACAACAACAACAACAAAAATTTATAAAGCGCCAATATACAAAAAGTCAATTGTTCAAAGGCGTTGAAAGGCAGACACAAGAATTCAAGTCTGATAGGCTTGTTGGAACAGATGGCATTTTAGCAGATTTTTGAAAATGCCAACAGTCTGAGCATTTCTAACACGGATGGGAAGTTTGTTCCACTCTTTTGGTCCAAAGCATGAAAAAGATCTGTCTGCGAATGACACACTATGGGTTCTGAGTTCAAGAAACTGAGGATGATGATGTTGATGACCGCAGTTGTCGACGAACCGGTTGTGGCTGAAGCAAATCAGAGATGTATTCAAGGAGACAGTTTGTGTTGAGCTTTGTATACTAAAAGGAGGACTTTGAAAATGATGCGTTGCTGTATGGGGAGCCAGTGGAGCGCAACAAGTTCATGAGATTGAGTCAAATTTTCTACGCTTAGCGATGATCCTGGCTGAAGTGCGTTGTACATTTTGGAGTCTGATGATGAGAGATTTGCTGATGCCTGTCAACACTGGTCAAGAGGCTGCTGCAATAGTCCAGTCTGCTGGTGACAAGGGTATGCACTGCAAACTTAGCAGCTTCTGTTGTAAGCATTTTGCGAGCTCTACTGATGTTGATGAGATGGTAATTGGCAGTCTTGATAACATTTGTAACATGGGAGTTCATTGTCAACTCAGGATCGAACCCGACCCCAAGATTTCTAACAGGGTTCTCTGAACGGGGACATCGACACCAGCGATATTCACAAAAAAATTGAACTTTGCCAACTGTGCTCTATAACCGATCACCATAACTTCAGTTTTTTCAGCATTAAGTTTGAGACTATTTTTGGACATCCAAATGTGCACTTTTCCAGCCTTCCAGCTTTGTCACAGCTTGAGTTACACCCTCCTCAGATGTTGGACACACCGACGCATGCAGCTGTGTGTCACATGCATAAAAATGCAGGTCGAGTTCATACTGACGAATGAGTTTCCCGAGAGGCAGCACATAGATGGCAAATAAATGGGGACCTAGAACAGATCCTTGTGGCACGCCGTAGATCAAAGATTTGCTAGAAGAGGATATTCCATTAATGAGAATGCGTTGAGAACGTCCCGACAAATATGATCTTAACCATGCCAAAGGGATGCCATGCACACCCAACATATCTTCTAATCGACGCAGTAACACTCCGTGATCTATAGTGTCAAACGCACTACTTTTAAGTAGTGCGTTTGACACTATAGAAGTCAAGAAGGACAAGGATACTGACCTCTTGTCTCTCCATTGCCCAAAAATGAAAAAAAAGAAAGACATCGAACAACTTGTTGTCACTTGATAATTCAAATTAGTTTACTTGGTGTTTAATTACAAGTCAACTCTTAAAACATACTGACTGACCCTCGTATTTAAATGACAAAAAGCTGGTTCACGTCAACAAAATTCTTTGTTTTTAGCAAAGAAACGAAAACAGCCGATAAGAACTATATAAAACCAAATTTGATGCTTTTCCTAAAAACCGCAATAAAGGCAGCTATTTAAACCGGTCATAGACATGTCACTTGGGAATTAAACACCAAGTAAACTAATTTGAATTATCAAGTGACAACAAGTTGTTCGATGTCTTTCTTTTTAACTTTCAACTCATTATACAGATGGTGCTCCAGCATAGTTAAAGAGATTTCACAGGCACTACAATCGTGTTAAAGTTGCCGTATTTGGCTGAGTAATAGTATTTATAAAAGTGATTATTCTAGGCTATGGAGCCATTTCAACAACACCCCTCATTTAGTGGAAAAAAGATAATTGAACTTTGCATATAATGAAAGACAAAGATAAAGAGAATTTATCGCGTCTGACGTCATCTGTCAATCAAGCTCGAGCACGGTTTGTTTACAAGTGTCGTGATGATGACTTGCTGAACGCGGATTTATAACCGGGCGCCTTATTGTTAATTTTGCACCTTTCGACATGCAAACCATCTCTTGTAAAAGTACGTAATTTTTTTCGCCATTTGCTGCTATTCCTTTTCCCCGATCAGCACCAGATAGATCGGTCTTCCTTTTACGCGCTGATTAACCTGTGTAAACCAATCAAGGATCGTAATTGACAGTGACATCAGACGCGATAAATTATTGACTTAAATTACGCGATTTTATTATTGTCTTTAATTATAGGCGGTCAAGTTCAAAGTTATTCAAACTTGTTTACATACTAACGTCATTCTCTGGCCATACGGATTCAGAAAAAGTATATACACTGTCCAATCTATGACGTATGGTTATGGAGTTATGGGCAAGAGTGTAACATCGTGACGTCATATGCCTAACTTTGTCTCCGTAGGGGGCGAAAATGAAAATTGGTCTGATTTTGTTGAATTTGGTCTCAAATTATTCATCTTATTGCAAGAAATGAGAAAAAGAATATTTATAACTCTCCAAGGGTACTTTCGTATCCAGGTAACACAACAACTGTCAAGGTCAAATTGACTCAGTATAGAATTAAATTCGATTTAGTGGATATTGTCCTATTTTGCATTATTACCAAGGTAACGAAACATCCTACATAGAGAAAACTACATTTCTTCTGATTTATCATGGCAAAACAAATATTTTGAGACCATTGTCAACAAAATCGGCGGAATTTTCGTTTTCGTACCCGTGGAGCCAAAATTCGACCAATGACGTCATTATTTGCCCGTAATTCCATAACCGTACACCGTAGATAGGTTAAACTATACCTTTTCTCAATCCTTATGACTACATGAACACATTATTATTGTTTTTAACCAAGTCCCAACAGTTTTGAACTTGACCACCGTGTATAAGTTCAATGACCTTTTAACACAAAATATGGGCGCTGTTGAAATGGCGCCATAGAGTAATGATTAGCTCTATAATTACTATATATCTGCCAAATATGGAAAATTTAACATACTTTGCACGGTGGTTACGGCAATCTATTTGACTAGCATATTCTCATGTTCTAAAAGACCGTGAAACATAATAGTAAAAATTGGATTTTGGTATAATTTTTAAAAATTAAAATGCATTTTTTACTGGCTATCTTGTATATTAACATTTGATGCTGTTTTAGTTAGAGTCTATTAGCAAAATCATAACACTAATATATCGAACTAATCTTGTAGGAGGGATCAGAGGAGGGAGGTGTATCAAATCTTATTACTTGTAAACATTTAAAATCTAGTTATACGGCCGGACCGACCCAGATTGTCCGTTTTTGAAATTAAAAAAAAATGCTGCAAAATGTAAAATCAGCCGTTTTTGGACATAATTGGATTGAGTTTGATTGAAATGTATAAATGTAAAATTAGATGTTTGGGGCAAAAAGTAGATTACTTTGTCTGAATAAAATGTGTGCCAAGCGAAATGGCATTTTTGTTTACAGATGTGTGTGATTTTTAGAGTTATTATCTAAAAACAACAACAAAAAAACAAAAGAATGTTAACAACAGCAACAACAACACACCCGACCGACAGACAAGCAAACACCGTCCGAAACAAAGAATATACAATCTGTTTGGACATGATTGGTAAGGATTAAATTAAAAACCTCGCGTCGAGGTTTTACCAAGTTTTAAAAATAACGGTTACTTAATGAAATAACGATTAGTTCATGAAAAAGAAGAAGTGAAATTTAGCAAAACGCGACGAGGTTTATTTGCCCGTAAAGAGCTATATTGTTCCGCTATTGTATCCACTATTGTATTCTATTCATAAAAGCTACTGCAAGAATCGCGGCAATCCCTGATATCGCTGGTGTCTACCGCCGGCGTTTCGTATTTATTAACATTCAAAATGATCCGATACTCTTACATTTATAGACTTATTCGCGCTTTTTATATAATATTCAGAAATTGCAATTATGAAAACTACAAACTTTGAAAGTGAAAATATATTACCATCGAAAATATATCATACTTAAATTCTATAGAATCTATAGAGGCATTGCATGTGACGTATCATCCCGTAAATATGGCAGACTACTCAAATGCATTCAACAAAAGCCTGATTGCAATCTACCGTGACAGTTCGTCTCACACACATAACCCTGCACTACGATCAAATAGGTTGATGACAACATTTGATTGAATGGACTGTACTCCGCCATAACTACGGTGAAGGACCCCGGTTCAAATCCTTTGTTTGGAGCCAATCAATAATTTCATGCAGGGCCTCTATAGATACCCAACCCAGAAGTGCCCATTTATTTTCTAATTTTTTGTAATCGCGCCCAAATATCCCCGCAAATATCTTATACACGGTTTTATTGATTCATTTTGGGCATTTCAAAAGTTAGAAGTCGTCAAAATGGCAACATCCATTTATAGCAATGGTTGAGTAAACATTGTCTAAACACTAGATAAAAAGACAGCTTTGTACTACAGAGAAGATGTGAGGAAAAGGAGATAGATCCAGCTATCCTCAAACAAAATATGTGTGCTGCCGCTCATTCAAAAGTAATCACGCTATTCAGGTTTAACAATAAAATACAATAAAGGGGGTTCGAACCCATGATGGGTGTGATACACAACTTGCTGCTTAATAGTTTTAGGGAAAGGTCAGTGTCTGTATATCCTCATACTATGCATACCATGCATGCAGACCCTAACATCCAGTTATATTTCAAATAAAATATGACCGAAGTTCCATGGCAAATTATAATTTCTGACGCTTGTTGACTTTTTCAACCTCTACGATTTATGATACAGACTATTTTCAATTATCAAAATATCTTTATTAGGTTTGCAGGAAATGGCAGGAAAATACATACAACAATAAAATAAACATGATCAACAATCATCCCTTTTCTAACAAAATCCTAAAACACTCTCCCTAAATAATTATAATTCGAAATAATAACACCTATTCATTTATTCATTATAAACCTCTCGCAAACTGGAACGTGTATGTGGTGAATTGTAATTTTAATAACCGATATATGGAAACAAACAGGTACTATAATATTATTCAAAATCAAGAATAATATCAAACAAATCCTCCTACTCGAACAGTACACTTAATTTAGGCCCGGGATTGAGGCCTGCATTATGATTAAAGACCTAAGGTAAAAATACTTGAAGAGATAACAAGAAACCTTTCGTGCTTGGCCACTGTAGTGCTTGGCTGATCCTTGCTGGATGAAGGTCAATATTGATCTATTATGTGAGTGAAATCAAACACCGTGTCCTCGTTGCTACTCCCATGTAATCGAAGGTCGTAAAAATTAATCCGATAACAATAGAGGGTATTCATTACTACATCATTGATGTGGTTGCTCAATGCTCATGCATAAAGTTCTTCCACATAGGCTGTTTAGCTTAATCATGTTAATCGGGAAGTGACCTCTTGAAATGATATCATCACACTGATCAGAAAGACTTTATGTTATTACAGTGCGGCCCACATGCAATGTTCAACACAGAGTGAACGATGTTATAACTTGGAGGGCTAACAAACCAACACCGCCAAATTCGACTGACATGTGTACAACGTGAGAAGCTATGAGGAAATGGATCACTCGTTGTCTGATAATGCATGTGTTTATGGTTCGGATAGCGGTTACTTAGCAGCTCTCGTTCCGCTTGGGTTTATTGAATACACTATATATAGTCATCAATATGTCGTTTCCAGTCCCTGGAACTATAGGGTTCAGCTATTATTTTTTTAAATAATTCTTTTACCCCATGCAGCTGATTGGGGTGGTTACGGGTCGTTTAAAAACCACTAACCGCGAAATGAGGATATCGAACATAGGCCCCCACAGGGCTACAAAAAACTGCTAACCGCGATATATGGATATCCAACTAGTTTGCCCCTCGAAGCTGTAAAAAAACACTCATTGCGAAATATGGATATCCAACTAGTTTGCCCCGCAGGGCTACAAAGAACCACAAACCGCGAAATATGGATATCCAACAAGTTTGCCCCGCAGGGCTACAAAGAACTGCTAACCGCGAAATATGGATATCCAACTAGTTTGCCCCTCGAAGCTTCAAAAAACCACTCATCGCGAAATATGGATATCCAACTAGTTTGCCCCGCAGGGCTACAAAGAACCATTAACCGCGAAATATCTTTTTACCTCAAAAACAGAATTAATATCTACCAAAACACGTTTCAAAACGTAAAAAGGGGCCAAGTTTAAAAAATCATTCCTGTGTGGCTTTTCACCCTTTTTTAAACTTGGTCCCATTTATGAAAGTTTCTAAAGACCCATACGAAGTCATATTTAGGCTACTTGTTTGTTTTCTTAGTCGTCAGTGTTCATTTTGTAGAGTAAATTAATTAATGTTCGTGCTTGATTGAAGTTTTTCCGTAAAGACGTTATAATGTATTTTGATTTAAGCAAAAGTAGCAAATACTCACTTTGTTAAATTCTTCATCGTCTTGTGCGATCCTGCGCCTTATGTACAGATGTAGGGCCTATAATATGTAACAGATTGACAGACAGTCAATTTGCAAAGTATATATAATACTCTACTACTCTTTATGAACACGCAATATAATGAAACATAAACCTTCAAATGTTTTTGATAATACATAGCCTACGTCATATTGCACCGCTTTCGAACAGTCTTAAACCTAATTGTTGCATGTAGAAATTAGGACTCATTCTTCATGTTATTACGGTACCACTTTACTGAATGGGACCAAGTTTAAAAAAGGGTGAAAAGCCACACAGGAAAGATTTTTTAAACTTGGCCCCTTTTTACGTTTTGAAACGTGTTTTGGTAGATATTGATGTTTACTGAAAAGTCTGGATCTTCACAATGCTTCAAAATATTTGACCTAATACAATAAAATGAATCTAATCTTGTATCATTTGCATATGGCAGTCTTTCCCATTAGAGGCTGACTGGTGCCAATCAGTTTAGTACAGTGTCATTATAATTATATCATATATAACGTCTTTTTATAGAAAATCATTCTTATGTGGTAATGTTAAAACGTTACGATAAATTCTTATTATTGAGTTGTTACATAATACGTGTAATAAAACATGTTTGTTGTCTGGAATATTAAATTTGTTTCTTAATCTCTCAAACAGCATCCCACAAGTCATGAATTACTGATTCTGCCTGAAAAAAATGACAACCGTTTTCCCTGGTGGTCGAGAATAGACACTTGGTTTCCCGAGGCTGACAAATATTAACTAAAGACCAGTTTTACAGAAAAACATCTTAAATACGGAAGACTCGTTGAATGACGTCACTGGGCGTTTCAATTTTGTGCGAATACGGTATACAGTGTGTTTCAGAAAAAAACGTTACCAGGCAAATTAATCTAGACATAAGTCGAGAAATACCACAAAAATAATGCTGTGTTTGTCCTCCACAGCGTTGAAAGAGGAAGTGCTGGCGGACGGAATGTTTTTATTCCCTTCAGGTGGACTATGTCTGTGATATTTAGCATCTAAGGCTACACTGCTGACACCATATTATATTTATACACCAAGTCGACAGTGTACCGACAGCGAGTACGGTGTCATTTTGAGGTCAAGGGGAAGATACAGGGTGAGTAAAAAAGTGCAATAGAGAAAAGAATCCATTTTTATTTAAAAACCGAGCTGAACCTTTTAGGTTTTAAAACAATTTGTAAATAACATATCCATTAGTGATCTTGTGTGAACAAATCTAGGAATTGGCATTTACCGCTTTGTTTTTATGACATATTTTATAGAGATACCCAATTTCATTGTTTGTCCAAGAGACATCTAAAATGTGAATGTCAGCCCACTCTGTATAAGGTTGATTTGGAACAACTGCCATTTTCTTATTATGGTTTCGCTATGTAGATGACACCCATTGCAAACTTAAAAAGTGTCACTCGCAAGAATTAACTTACCATCAAAATTCGCTGGACAAGGACATCAAATTCACCACCGAAGGAGAGGAAAAAAACTCGCCTGCCTTTCTAGATACCCTCACCGTAATCCAACCAGACAGATCTATCAAAGTCACCATTTACCGCAAAAGCACACGCACACCGATCAATATCTCAATTCCGCGTCCAATCACCCCATTGATCACAAACTTGGAGTCATCCGAGCTTTGTACCATAGGGCTGATACCGTGGTCACTAACCACCAGGATAAATAGAAATCACACGTGAACAATGCTTTAGCGAAATGTGGATACACCAAATGGGCTCTCGATAAAGCTACACAACCAAAAACTCAAAAAATGAGTGACATGGGAAAAAAACCGCCCAAATAAAGGTCACGTAGTTCTCCCCTATATCAAAGGCATAATTGAAGCCATCACCCAAAGACAAGTCAAGCCTATATTGGCAAAACTGAACGCTCTCTGAAAATAGGTTTTAATGAACACAGGAGACCCAGTAGTACAGCATCAGGGGTCTCAAAACACATTCACATCGAGTCTCCAGGACTTGGATAAAGTCCGCATACTCGACAGAGACAGCAGGTGGTTCCAACATGGAGTCAAAGAAGCAGTTCACATCAAAGCCAACCAACCGGGGGCCGGTTCAAACTTTCAGGAGTCTACGAGTCTGTTATCAGATCCAATGTCAAGAAAATCGCGACCTGATACAGTCACTCACTCGCTGATGAAAGATGGAGTACCATCTGAAAATTCCGAGGTAGGAATTAATTCTTTGTGTTTGGATCAAAAGTTTAAATCAAAATCATTTTCATATGTGGTAGTTTACAGCATCTTCGAATGATAGTGAGCTTTAGCAAAATTTACATTGATCATTTCATAGCGAGTGTGTAGAAGAATTCAAATAGCACATGTATACTTTTGTAGGGCCAAGTCACATCTGATGGTAATTGGGTTATGTTTTAAAGAGGGCTGGAACAACAACACTTTGGTAAAACGTACATAACGCATTAACAACAATACATCAAGCAGGTATATGATTTGTAGATTGACCTTTTTGCAAAACATCAAAGTGTCATTTTTTAATAATATATTGCTTTTGATAATGAAAAATTCCTAGGAATGTGCTTCAAACCTCTAGAATTGCTCACCGAGTTGATTTTTGTCGGGCTGAACTTAAGATTCGGAGTCTATGCCCTGGTATACTTTAAACTGACCATAGATTACTTAGTGTTACACTTCGTTACGTGTCATTAACGACAAAATATAAAACAGTTGCTTGGCTCCAATGATCATGAATGAACGTAAAAAAACGCATTAGGCATCTACAATAATTGTAAGGGGTGAAAACCGTGAAATTAGAAAATCGTAATAAGGTTTCTGAGGGGAAAACGCGCGTGTTTAATTTTAAAGCATCCTTCCCATGTGTATCTTCAAGCTTTCAATAGAGTATTATAGACTCCAATTTTGCCAGGAGTATTTTGTTTGATTTGATTATTTATACCATATTTAAAGCAGCGCATAACACGATTAGTGAGAAGTGTGAAAGTGATTGGACGTGATTAATATTTTGCATTGGTTGTGGAAAGCGAAGAGGTCGAGTTCGACAGTAAAAGTTCGGGCGTGACCAGAAGTTCGGTGAAGCTTTGCTTTATTTTAGCCATGAATGGTAATGACCAATTATGACTAAATGTGCCCTAAGATTTACACGATTGCTATCAATGATATTCTGTATTAGCCTAAACATGATATGTTAATACCGTAATTAACGCGTTGTTCATTTTGTGAATGGATTTGTTGACATACTCATTAATCATAAAATTGGTACCATTGTCCGAAAAAGCACATAAACCAACAGTATACTCATCACTCAGTGCGATTATTAGAATAGAATTGTCTGTAAACTGTAAAGGTGTATAAGCCGCGAAGAGAAAAGCACTTAATTCACAATTTCTCTTTATCAACGCAAACCTATGACGGGTACTACGGATCAAAATATCCGCGGTATCTTATCTATTGTTTAAGCACCTGCATATTATGAATACTTATTCAGAAGTTGCATTTGCCTCGATCAAGTTTGATAGTCATATAATAACTGCAATAGTTGTTCCAGATATTACCTGTCTACCAGCTATGAACTTAGGTAGTACAGTGACATCCATAATCTTTCGACCGGTAATCATTAGACATGCATGGGTTTACATCACTGAGTCCTGTCTTCTCCCTGGATTTATTGTGGGGTGACCTGGGGCTCATTTCATTTCTTGGGCTTGTTTTATTTTGTTTCCGATCCTAGCCCATTTATTGCATCCAGCATACAGGGTGTCCCATAAAAAAGTACCGAGCGAAAATATTTGCTCGTAAGTCGCGAAATAGACATCGGAATCAAAATTAAAAAGTAGCGCGTAGCTCGTTCTAGTGTGCATCACATACGCAAATTTTATTTGATTTGGTTGACTGGTTGGGAAGAAATTCCCAACATGAGCTCTTTCATACTCGCTCACCCCTTCCTAAAGTTTGTGTATCTCGTTAAATTTAGTCCTCATTATCTATTTTATAATCTGATGATGCTATGTTATTCATGCTTTCACTGAAGATGAACAACAGTTTGTCCGAGAAAACTAAGATTTTTGCAATGGGGTGAAGCATCTATAGGCAGTCGTATTTAACTTAGGCTATGTTAGCTATGCAAATCAGTTGGTCAATTGCGTATGTCCATTTTGGAGGACGGCAAGATCTTGGGGGCTATTACATCTCAGTGGGGCAATTAGTAAAACTAATTCCAACCTCCTCCGGTAATTGTGCGTAATTAAATTCAGTAACGAAGGAATGAGGCGGGCTAGATATCGTCAAGAAATGGCAAAGCCCCATATGTCCAATTATGCTTCAGCTAGTAGCAGCTCAGGGTACATTAAACAATTCTAGATACACTTATAATATGCAAGGATCGGGAACAAATGACGCAAGCTCACGAAATTATGATGACCTCATGACGTTATGAATTGCAATAATTCAACAACTTAATTATTGTATTTGCAAGTTTTAATGGCCATGGTATATTAACACAGGCGTCATATTACGAGACGTATGGTTAGCAATAGCCATTGCTAATGCCCTTGCGTTGACGGGGTAATCAAACCATTCCTTGAGTTGGTGATTAAGTGAATTTCCCATGCGTACCCTGTTAAAATGAACGCTTAATTGCTTGCGATCCTTATAAAAGGCTCAAATGACGTCATCAATCAGTCGCATCCCGTGAGACTTGCTTGTGGGATATGTTCTCCATCATGACGTTCATACGATCAAAATCACCGTGTTTTTAACACTTCTCAGTCAGCTTTCCAAATATATCATACAACAAGGGGATTTGCAATAATGTGTGATTTGCATAAAGAAGAGATCCATATTTAAATGTTATAGTCCATTTCGAATTTCAAACCAATCAACCGAGGCAAATCGAAGAAAATTGCTATTTCATTCCAGCGCCTACAATGCGTGTACCAGCTCTCGCTGAATGTATTATTGTCATGGACATTGCCCTAGTTTTACACAGCTAGGACAAATAAACAGAACGTAAGACTAAATTCGATATGCACACAGATTATACGTCAAGACGGACAGCGCTTACAATGTGTATATAATCTCGCCAATCGTATTATTATCATGATTATTGGAAGAGTTACACGCAGCTGATGAGATGTGCGAACAAGAGGTAAGACGAATATCGATATGCATACAGTGTATACGGTACGTCACGGATGCAATTATTTAATGTAAACGCGCACGCGGTGTGTTTATTCAGCACTCGATCAGTGAGCTCAGATCAAACCCGGAGATACCGGTTTTATTATAAATGTTAACAGGGCATTTATGTACACCAATGGCCATTACAATTATGCATAGGAGAAATTTGAAAAATATTGAGGACGTTGCTGTGGAGCAAATGACACATTATGGTTTTAATTGGACAGCATGTATAGACTATAATGTTTTCTGGTAGTATACCATTTGAGAATATTATAAATGTTATATGGCGACCTCATACCCCATGATCACCTGAATCAAAATGACCTGTATGAATCATCACTGAATATCACATGATGCACTTAAACAAAACAAAAACACGGGAAAATAGAACCACCTTTGTTTTGCCAAAGAACACCTTGCGGCAATCGCTGGTCCACCCTAATGACAAACAACTAAAGGACAGACAAGCAACATTGTGTACGCAATTCAGTGCAATGACAGTGGATGCGATGACTTGTACATAGGGGAGACAAAACAAGCTCTAGCGAAGCACATGTACCAGCATAGGAGAGCTAACACTGGTTGCGCGAGACTCTGCGGTTTACTCGCACTCGATGTTGGTGGACGTCCTCTTCCTCGTCGGCCTTCCATAGCCCCTTGCAAAATGTGTATTTTTACACCTCCATATTTCCTGACAATATGGCCAAAGTACTTCAGCGTTCTCTCCATTATGCCGTTTCTAATGGTTCGACTTGTACCAATCTTGTCGAGTATCCAGGAATTTGCACCTCTAGGGCCGCTTGTTGCTCCGAGATCCCCTACATATCTGCCTGGGGTCGCAAGATCCCAGTTACCGGTAGTGACAAACGTGGATGTTATTTAGAAGTCTTGAGATAGGAGAGGCTATGTACTGGCAGGAGAAGACTTACTCAATCTGCTTCTCTTTTCACCTTTCGGCTAGCATAGGAGTGTTTCAAGCAGGCAAAGAAGCGAAACAAACAAAACGTAGCAAGGAGAAGGATATGAAGGCATGAAGGAAGAGAAGGAATGAATGAAGGATAGGGAAACAGCAACTACAACTACTTCTACAACTACAACTATTATGCACTAGACGTATCACTATACTCCTGTGACAATTTGTCACCCACCACTGATTTTGTTCTCCCGTCTTTCCATGTCACTTGTAGAAGCCTCCTGTAACACCACATCTCAAAAGCATCTACTCTTTTCCTATCATTCAGACTCGCATCCGTAAGTAGCAATGGAAAACACAGTTTGAGGTCAATGGATATGCCTATGCTTTTCCATATGCTTTAATAACATGCCCTGAATAGTTGTCCTTGCAATAGCCAGTCTTCTCTTAATTTCAGTTGTGCTTTCACCACTGTTGTTAATCATTGAACCCAGATATTCAAATTGCTTAGCATTCAAATCTTAGCATTCCAATCCCCCAGTACGATGAGTAAGTCTCTTCTAGGTATGTTATCCATAATTCTTTGTACCATCTCATAGTAGGGGGGTGTGTTATTTAGCAAATTTCAACTTTTTAATATGAATTGCAGTTCAAAATATGGTATCAACATTGGAAATCAAGAATATGAAAAATTTTTATTCAAAAAAGATTTTAACCCCCCTGTACATGCCCCTTGAAAATTTTGAAACAATGTTTCCGAATTCGGCAGGCTTGTATACTTGCTGCATGTAGCAGACGACATTAATGGAAGTTGAAATGGCTGTGAACACTTGATTAAAGTGCTTTTTGCTAAAATTATGGGTTGTATATGTGGCCTTCTTGATAAACTAGTGTGAAATTAGTTCCATATGATGACATTTGAGCAATTTTGGACATTTATAGGTTAGAGCCACATTTTTCACTATACTAAACTTCAACAGTTACAACCTACTCAAAACTGATACCAGCCTTTTATGATGACTAATTGCGCAATGATCCCAAGAACCTTCTTAACATCAACATACCAGCATTCTCCTTTGTGTCAATGGACATATTTCCAGCAAATCACGAACATGTATAATAATAACATATTATGATAGGCCTATATAGTATATACTCATTTAAAGTAGCAGAATCCTTCTTATATATGAAGCCACAAAGAGAAAGATGATCGATCATGTCTTGTTCCGGTTTTCAGAAGCAGAAGGGAGACAGTTTTACCTTTGGGGAATGTGATCTTACAGCTGAGCATGCCATATAGGCCTATCTTCCATGGATCCAGAGAAGCTTGACAAGCCACCGATCCTTGCAGCTGTATCTTGAAGATGTGCAAGGGACACCAGTCGTTCACTTCTTAAATCAAGTGATGTTTGCAATTAAAAGATCATAGAAAACTGTGTGTGAAATATAATGCCGAAAACCTGAACCTCTGTTTGAGGAATGTGATGTCTAACGCACTTAACTGAAGCATTGCACCCCGGCATTGCACTCTCTTGTAGACAAATAAAAGTGATATTTATCCTCCAGCTGATAAGCTGTTTATGTTATTGTCAACACATTTGACCAAACTCAGCATTTACAATACAAAATAACCATTAAACAGGCTCAAGAATCACAATTTCTTGCAGTTTCTATGATAACCTACTACATTAAGCAATGTGCAAGGCTGCCGAATTCGGAAACTTTGTTACCAAATCTTCAGGGGCATGTACAGGGGGGTTAATCTACTTAATTTTGTTTAATGATCATATTCTTGATTAGTATAGTCAATACCATATTTTCAGCAGCAATTCATAAAAAGTTGGAATTATCACACCCCCCTACTCATAGAAGTCTGTCATCTCGCTCTCTGATACATCTGATGTTGGTGCATAAACTTGTAGGATAGAAATATATATTTAAAGGATGTCCTTGCAGTATTACAGTCATCACTCTCTCATTTATTGGATTATATCCCAAAACACACTTGGCTGTGGTTCTTTTTATTATGAAACCCACACCTCCTCGTTTCCTTCCATTATCTTTTCCAGAATAGATGAACATACTTCCATCATCTGTAGTGAACCTCCCTTGTCCAAGCCACCACAACTCTGTTACTCCTAGGATCTTAATATTGTTTGCAACCATCTCCTTCTCCACAACTTCAATCTTTCCTCCTGACATACTGCGTACATTCCATGTAGCAATATTTATTGGCTTCCTTAAAGGGGTGATGTTCCTTTCCTTCCTGGGACCGTCAAGAACAGGGCTTCCTGTAGCAGGCTTTAATCCTGATCTGTCATTACCAACAGGTGTACTCTGAGCAGCATCTCTCTCTTCCCCAGTAATCTTTGACGTATCTTTCGGCCTACGGGTCGCACATTCCGATACCCTAGTTTTCTTTTGAGTTCTTACAGTACTGGCCTCCTCTTGACACAAACCATCTCCCTGGATGCCAGATGTGAGCTTTGTGTAATTGTGTTTTGTCGTTGCCCTGATTTGGTAAAATGATCTAACTTGGAATTTTGACATAAAACAATGTAAAAGAATCTAACCCCCTAAAATGGTTGTTATTTCAAAATTACTCAACCAAATTAGCCAATTTATTTGCAAACAATAAGATTTTTATATTTTCTAAGATATTAGATGTGTATAATAATTTACGAGTATCTTATTCAAAAAGAAAAACGTCAAGTGTTCAAACTTAAAAACTGTTTTTCTCCAAACAGCGATTTTCAAATTAGATCATTTTACCAAATCAGGGCCGCATGATACCGTTGATTTTTCGGCGCTACACATACACCAATGCCTGAAAATTCTCCATTCCTTTTGCCTACTCATACCACACTGGCGTGGTAAATGGTAGAGGCCGGGTGAGCTCCGAGTTGGAAAAGAGGAGTTCTTGAAGTCAGCTCTTGCTGTTATAATGATAGGAGGTCTCAGTGCCACCTGAGAATCCACATTCCTACACTATAGATAGGGATAGAAATATATATTTAAAGGATGTCCTTGCAGTATTACAGTCATCACTCTCTCATTTATTGGATTATATCCCAAAACACACTTGGCTGTGGTTCTTTTTATTATGAAACCCACACCTCCTCGTTTCCTTCCATTATCTTTTCCAGAATAGATGAACATACTTCCATCATCTGTAGTGAACCTCCCTTGTCCAAGCCACCACAACTCTGTTACTCCTAGGATCTTAATATTGTTTGCAACCATCTCCTTCTCCACAACTTCAATCTTTCCTCCTGACATACTGCGTACATTCCATGTAGCAATATTTATTGGCTTCCTTAAAGGGGTGATGTTCCTTTCCTTCCTGGGACCGTCAAGAACAGGGCTTCCTGTAGCAGGCTTTAATCCTGATCTGTCATTACCAACAGGTGTACTCTGAGCAGCATCTCTCTCTTCCCCAGTAATCTTTGACGTATCTTTCGGCCTACGGGTCGCACATTCCGATACCCTAGTTTTCTTTTGAGTTCTTACAGTACTGGCCTCCTCTTGACACAAACCATCTCCCTGGATGCCAGATGTGAGCTTTGTGTAATTGTGTTTTGTCGTTGCCCTGATTTGGTAAAATGATCTAACTTGGAATTTTGACATAAAACAATGTAAAAGAATCTAACCCCCTAAAATGGTTGTTATTTCAAAATTACTCAACCAAATTAGCCAATGTATTTGCAAACAATAAGATTTTTATATTTTCTAAGATATTAGATGTGTATAATAATTTACGAGTATCTTATTCAAAAAGAAAAACGTCAAGTGTTCAAACTTAAAAACTGTTTTTCTCCAAACAGCGATTTTCAAATTAGATCATTTTACCAAATCAGGGCCGCATGATACCGTTGATTTTTCGGCGCTACACATACACCAATGCCTGAAAATTCTCCATTCCTTTTGCCTACTCATACCACACTGGCGTGGTAAATGGTAGAGGCCGGGTGAGCTCCGAGTTGGAAAAGAGGAGTTCTTGAAGTCAGCTCTTGCTGTTATAATGATAGGAGGTCTCAGTGCCACCTGAGAATCCACATTCCTACACTAAACACTATGATTGGGACAGCAAGAAAGAAAAGATGAAGGGAAGAAGAAAAAGTCACAACACAAGCTGGTACATACACTAGCTTTTACCTGACAAAGGAAAAAGACGATGTGTTCCGTCTGTGGACATCCTTTTAGTCCGCAGTCCGGATATAATGTGACAGCATCGCTGATTTCCTGATGCCCGTGTGGGGTTGCGCCGTCACCTTCAACTGGGGACCTGCGAAATGTTCCACCAGTATAAAATGGGTAATATGCCCATCTGTGCGGGATTTCAGCGCCTTTACCCTAGTATGTGGAATAAAAACCCCATCCTCTACGAAACTCTAGCTCCCTTCAAAAAACAACACCAGACAAAAACAATTAATGTACCAAGCCAACTAATTTGGCTCACCTTTCGTAACTAGCTGTGTTGTGAAAGGAAGTTTTAAGGTAGAGAAGGTAGTAGACAGGTTGAAAGATGAAAAAGAATAAAGCAGTGTAGGTAGGAGCATCCAAAATGAGACAAGGTGTAAGTACTGAATTGAAGAAAATACAGCATAGATGGAAAGAGTTGGCACATGTGTCAAAATGTTGGCAAAAGGTGTTTTTCAGCTCCTTGACACTAAGGTGTCTACATAAACACACTGCCAAATCGGGCTAATGCTGGCTAAAGAAAAATACAATTGAAAGAAAGACGTTCAGTAGTTTCATCATAGTTACCATGTATCTACAAAATTTAGTATATAATACTCGGGGATCGATATGTTCCTTGGATCTCAACAATCATAATTATGTCAAAAGATATATATTTTAAAGATTTATAAGCAACAAAACTTGTGTACTCAACCTCGGAAAAGCTAAATGCAGCAGATCACACTATTATCATTAATTCACATTCATTGTCCCAAGTTTCGCTCACTCTTTTCAATGAAATGCTTTGAAGGTGTATATCTATCTTTATTTCGTAATCACATTGTATACAAATAAAAGGAGTCCTTATCACCTTACCGCAGCGGGTTTCATAGCAGCGGACGGTGTTTGATGCTTCTCATATTGTCAAATATCCCAGATAGGATATGAAATAGTGCTACTCACAAAAATGTAAGTCCAGTAGATCTGATTATAATTTCAAGTTCATAGTATTATACAGTATTATACACGGTTTTTTGGCTAAAATAGTATGAAATCTATACATTCAAATTCGCCGGCTTTGCGTTAATAATAATCGCAGTTGTCCCCGTAAACAGCTTTGCCTATCCTGCTGATGTCTTACCACTGGTATCTAGTCAGCTTGGGACAGAAAGGAAAAAGAGGGCTTTCAGGAGACAGAAGCTGACCATAGATTGCTTAGTGTTACACTTCGCTACGTGTCATCAACGACCAATAACACAGTAGCTTGGCTCCAGTGACCAGGAACGTAGAAACGCATTAGGCATCTACAATTGCAAGTGGTGATAACCGTGAAATTAGAAAATCGTAATAAGGTTTCTGAGGGCAAACGTTCGTGTTTAATTATAAAGCATCCATCTCATGTGTGTCTTTAATCTTTATTAAATATATACAGTATTATAGACTCCAAGTTTGCCAGAACTGTTTTGTTTCATTTGATTTTTATAGTATATTTAAAGCAACACGTATATCAATATAATTAGTGAGAAGTTTCAGAGACTGTAGAGTGATTGGACGTGTAAATATTTTGCATTGGTTGTGGAAAGCGAAGATGCCGAGTTCGACAGCGTTGAAATGATTTCGTAGAAAGTTCGGGCGTTTTAGTCATAACTGTAATGAGCGATTATGACTTAACATTTACACGATTGCTATCAATGATATTCTATGTTAACCTAAACATGATAGCTGTTAATACCGTAAGAGTAACGCATTGTCCATTTTGTGAATTGAAGCCCTGTATACTTTTATCGATTGGTTCCAAACAAAGGATTTGAACCGGTGTTCTTCACCGTAATCATGGCGCAGTCCGGTCCATTCAATTAATGTTGTCATCTACCTATTTGATCGTAGTGCATTAATTTGTTATGTGTGTGAGATGAACTATCGAAGGTGGATTGCAATCTACCTTTTGTTGGATGCATTTGAGTAGTCCGTCATAATTACGGTATGATACGTCATATGCACAACCTCTATGGATTTGCTGACATACTAACTATTTACAAAACTGGTACCATTTGGAAAATACATACACCATCAGCATACTCGTTACTCAGCATGTGAATGCCAAACAATGCGAATATTAATATCAACTTTTCTGTAAAAGCGAATGTGCAGCGAAGAGAGAATGCACTACATTCACACTAAATTTATCTTTATCGACGCAAACCTATGACGGGTACGGGACAAAATATCGGTGCTATCTACTGTTTAAGCACCTGTATGAATAATATTATTCAGAAGTTGCATTTGCCTCGATCATGTTTGCAATGATAGTCAGATAATACAAATAATACTTGCCAAAGTTGTCCCGGAGATTACCTGTCTACCAGCTGTGAACTTAGGTGGTGCATTTGTATCCATGCGTGCTCTGATAAAAAGACGCTTAATTGCTTGCGATTCTTATAAAAGGCTCAAGTGACGTCATCAATCAATCGCATCCCGTGAGAATTGCTTGTGGGATATGTACTCCATCATGACGTCCATACAGTCAAAATCAACTTGTCTTTTAACACTTCTCAGTCAACTTTCCAAACCTACAACAAGGGGATTTAAATAAATTGGACACGATGTATAGACTGTAATGTTTCCTGCCATCACACCGTCCGAGAACATCACAAAAAAGTAACTAGCCCCCTTACAAATTGACTATTGTATTACAAATCTGTAAAATACATTGGAAGCAGAATTTACAAACATACTGTAAAAATATAATCCCAGCAAAATCGGGCCTGAATAATGCAATTTTATACTTCACACTCGACATAAAGTCTAGGCACTCCACCAGAAATGAACAGGAAAATGCTTCAATTGGGCCTTCACATTTATTGAATATTTTTCCAAACTAACATTTTACATAATAATAGCCTGTATCACGCAAGCCTTCTTTGCGGTCACATTTAATAAAACTTCCATCCCCCGATCATCGGAATGACCCCTTGGTAACACACAAGGTTAATAAACCTGAAATGAAACACAAAAATGTTTTTAAAACGTTTTAAACATGTTATATTCTGGGGTTTGGCTTAGATAAAAACGTTTTAATAACATTAAATGTCAGGTTTTATGTTATTTTAAAATATTTGTTTGCAAACATTTTTGGCTTAAAGGAGTATTTCGTGATCCAAGCATCCTCTATTTATGTCATCCACGAAAAAAGACTATTCCCAAATTTTCAGTTATGCATGATTATTTGTATTACACTGCTCCATAGACAATGCGTTGTAATTTCGTTCTGGTGCACCAGAACGAAATTCAAATTTCACGATATCTTTGCTAAACGAATCTGTAATCTGCAAGAAATATTTTGTACATAAACATTATGTAGCCAGAAGTTTCCAGTGATGTAAAAATCTCAACTTTTTTTGAGAAAAGTGTGTGTGTGTGTGGGGGGGGGGGTGAGGCTGTGGATCACGAAATGCCCTTTTAAATAACATTATTTTGGAATATTTGCAGTAGGTTATAAACAAATGTTTTTGAATGATATGAGCACGTTTTATACCATTTACATGTCCTTAATTTATCAATAATTTTTACAACACCTTCACCAGGCAAAGTGTAATTTGCAACGGACCCGCCTCACGAGCTTTAGCGCATTCAACGCTACGGTAAAATACTATGTCAATGACAGATAGACATTGACATAGATTTGCGTATGACGTCCTGTCGACCAGACCCAAAATGTAGTACTGCGCAGGTCAACAGCCATGACGTCAGACGCAAACTAGTCTTTTTAATTCGGTCTTCAATTATAGTCAGTGATCTGTGCATGCACGGTACGGAATGATTTGTCGTATATGGGTAAAATATAGTGTGCCAGGGACAATTCCGATGATACAGATAAAGTAGCTATAACGGATATGTTCCAAGAACACCGTAAAAGCCACACCTCACAAGCATATGTTTGAAACAAGTTTGTCAGCAGAGACTAGACCAAACAACCGATGTAAGTTTTTGACCGTGTGAACTTGCTTTCTAATGAATAAAAACACAGCTTATTTTGCTCTGAACCTGTTGACTTGTTTGCTACGGAGTTCTGTTTGAACTTACATTCAGTTTTGACTTGAAACTACAGCATGTAATGTTTTTAAACTACACAATTTTTGTCTGTTTGGTTTTGCTCGTCTGCTAACGTGTACATTCAATGCTGTGACGAAAGAATCAACATACAGTATAAATGAAATTAACTATTCTTTATACTCAAATTGGAATTATTAACATATATTGACACAAAGTCCATATTGTATTACGTTATCACTTTTTTCTACTGAACTAATGGTTATTTTGTCGCAGTTGAAGAAAATATAAAATCAGTGACATTATGTCTTCTGTGCATCAGTCAAGGTCACCTTACCGTATAACACTTTATATACGTGATATCCAGAGTGGATACAGACAATTACTGTTGCTACTTAAGTTGCTTTATCAATGAATTAAACCATTGGAATTTGACTTCAAGATTTTGAAGGTTATATCAAATGTAATATACATTTTTGTAAACTCAACAATAGCAACTGTGGTTTTATTCACAATTGAATATCAATTAAGAAACAGACATTTACAATAATAGAGCCCCACTACATTCACCGTTAAGGAAAGAATACCAGGTACTTTCAGCTTTCAACGTGGTATTGATAAAGGTAGCCAAATATGACGCCGCGTTGTATTATTCAATATACAGGGTGTCTAAACAAATTAACCATGTAGATTGGAGGGCATAAATTAAAATATCCAAGTAAAATTAAAACTCAAATATTCAAAAAACCGTGGAGCATATTCTGTAAAATATTGCACAAATCATCAAAATCCGTTCACGAATCACTGAGGTAATTGGGAAACTACAAACATACTCGATTTTGGACCATTTCAATGGGGCAAGACACATTAACAATAAAAGTGTGCTACATTGCAGTTTAGAAGTCAACTCCAAGTGCTGCAGGGAGTGCTGGGTATAAGATAACTTCTGATCAACAACAATATCTCTTCTTTAGGTTAAATACCACTAATAGGCCTGGGCGATACATTGAAATACGATGAGTAACTATTTGTTTTCATGGCATTCGAAAAGACTGCATTAAAATCGCTGAAATTGATCAAGTTATATAGCCAAAAAGTACTTTTTAGAGTTTGATGCTTCAAAATGGTACATTTTCTCTCATTATATGACATTTTTGATGTAATAGTACCAAAATTCATACGCACGGCTTCGGTTTTTAGTAAATAGTCGCCCTATCATATTGTAACTTTCAGCTTCGAGGGCGCACTGTCATTTTAAGGTGTTTACGGTTCAGTGCGTTAAAACAAGAAAAGTCTCAGGTCAACCTATGTTGAATTTTTGATCATTTGGCATCTAAATCATATAGTTTCACCTGATATTGGTGGCATTGAACTGTGAGAGTTCTGAATATGAGAAAATTCCACCCGAAATTAGGCATTTTCCCATTGAAACCCGTGTAATACATAATTAGTGGTATTTAACCTTTATTTTTTTGTTTATTCCACCATCATTACTATCACCGGGACTAGAGTACTCTGCCTGTACCATTTTATTTCAACCACTTCAATAGAAAGGCAAGCCCTACTCACCCAGAACGGTGGTAACCAGCTTCTTTTGTTTTGCATAGTTGCGCTAAAAGTCGATCGATACATGTTGAAATTAGCACAATTCAGAGATACACCTTTTTTTATGAAATAAATTTTCTCGGTCAAATATATTTTTTTACTTCAGTAATGTCAGTTAAAAGCATAGTGCTTGGATAAACATTTGTTTAAATCCTGGTTTTAAAATTAGGCATTGTGTCTTTTAGTGTAAGATTGTTTCCTTTTTATATTAGGCCTTCACTTCGCCCGCGAGCTTTTTTCGGAGTTTATTTTTTTCGGAGTTTTATTAAGACATTTCCCACCTCTATAAGGCAGATCGTGTGGATCTATATATTATAGTTTTGTCAGAATATCCGTTTTTGTTCCACCTTTCCCCCCTCGCGACTTCCAAAATGTCCAACCATGTGTACTTCAATTCTAATACTAATATAACCAGCAGAAATAATTGATTTTTTTCTATTGTGGCTTGCAAAATCATCCATCCATGTGTACATTCGCGAATTGATTTTGACAAACCCAGTGACAAACCCAGTGTCAGAATTTCGGTTTTGATTGCACCATTTTTCAATTGCTTATGCGCTACGGGTTGAAGTTAGTGGCTTTAGTTATAGTTAGTGGCTTTATTTGATTTGTAGATTTCAAAGCTGTGAATCCCGACTGTGAGTAGGGGTCTTTTATATGACGACGACTCCTCTACTTTTTAGTATAGTAAGAGAGGGCTTATGATGGTAAATAAGGGTCAATGTAAATGTGAATAAAAATAATATCACAATGGCAATGGATGTATAAAATGGTGTTATCCTTGATTTATGACAATAAATTGTTTAATGAAACATTTTTTTTCAAAAAATCGGGTGGTGGACAGTTTCGAACAAGACTGAAAAATCATAAATTGATTAGAAGTCCATCTCTCTTACGAGACGCGATAGATAGATCAATGCGTGAAAGTGGAGAATTTATTAATATAAATGTATGCTTCGGAAAGAATAAAATAATCGAGAAAAACTTGATTTTTTTGGCAAATGGTTCAGAATTTGTATGTTAGGTATGCTAAGGTATATTTTAAAAGGAATCTGAACAAGTAGTCCAAAACTGATTCTCTATAACGTTTGACTAGCTCGAAATCGGCGTAACTTGTTAGGTTTTTACCACCACCTACGCCATAAAGTAGACTCATGTACTAAGAGTGATAATAATCTTTTGTGGTCTATATTGTGTGTGTGTTCAATAAAGTAGACAAAGTATATGTCATGAATTAAAAATTCATGATACTTCTGGCGAGTTCTCACTAAAAACTTCTCGAAATGAAAATAATTGGTATATTCCGCGGTGTTATAAGGTCCTCCTATTACGAGGTGATCAAACTATAACAGGATGTAGCCGTGTTCAAAAATTCTGGATATCAGTATTATTTGTTGGCTATGGAATACCGCGTGAAATTAAGCGAGAATATTCGTTTATTATCAAACAACGATTGAATTTCCATGAGTTACACTTGGGGCAGTAGATTAGGGGTTCATTCATAGGATTGAGGGCATGATCGCTGTTTATCCCCGAGGCGTGAGCCGAGGGCATAAATCAACGATCATGCCCGAAATCCTATGAATGAACCCCGTTCATACATACCCAACATTCTGAACATTATTAGCAATCATAAACAAATGAAAATAATAAGGTTTACAAGTTTAAATAACAGTTTCATACCGTTTTCCTTTGGGAGAAAATGAGTAGGCCTACTTGCAGGAAGCAGCTCGTGAGGTCAACGGCCGGGAGTCAACGCGTTCATCTCTTGCGCTCCGAGTGTGATGGGCGCGGTGACATGCGCGTGTACGCAACACTTGCAAATCGTGGATCGCGTTAATTGGGTTCCAACGCTGCGTGACGCAGCTTGTTTATGCCCTGCGTACTGGTCATAAACGGTACTTATGACCAGCAAAAAAGGGCGCAAATCCAATCAGAAACGTCGTTATATCGTGAGTATGTATGAATAATATTTACCATGGTATTAGATAGGCTATATTTTGTTCCAGTGAAAAATTTCATAGAACAATATAACTCAAGTGTTTTAGTGATTTAGTCTCGCGGGAGCATCTGCGTATTCTTCTTTATGTCGTTTATCTTAAAAATTGCTGGTCACGGCTACCGGGTGACTCTAATAGCACTTGACATTATTAACATGTGTACTTGAGCTCAAGGTATTTACTTAGTGGGGTTGGCTACGGTCATTTTTGTTCTTTTTGAGGTGAATGAGCTTTAGTTGAAGGTTACACAAATGTATTTTGAAAGTTCTTTGCTGAGTCCTTTGCCGTAGAAACGACCAAATATGTGCTCTTTGCTAAAAATTACCTTGAAGGAGCTGAGAGCATGCCATTGCCTGGATGTTAAAATTGGTGTATTTTATAATAAACAATCTACTTATGAGGTATTGTTTACCGAAAATATGTTTAAATATTGATTTCGCATTTATTTTTTTATATCACATCCTTACAAAGAAATATGATTGATGCTATATTGTTATCATTGAGTAATTCAAAATATGACTAAAATGGCTGAAATTGGCAAACTTTCAGAATAAGGTAATTTGTTTGTATTGAATTAAGGATTGCTTGGCGTTTGATTTACACATCTACCATCTAAGTAGATATCAAGCATCAAATTACATTGATATGCGATAGGAAATTGGTTTAGTTAAAATCGGCAAAGAATTCCCAATGTGTAATTATTTAAATGCTGATACAATGTAGTTTATCGTAGTTTAGTTGCAATTTTATATTTCTTTGTGGCTGACTGTAAGTAAGAAATTAATTTGAACTTGACACTTTTTTCTTTGAAATATAAAACGTACCACTTATTTATTATCGAAGGTAAGCTATGGGTTGAAATTGTATCCAAAAGAGCAATATAGAAGATGTAATGACTTGTGCAGGGGTTGGTGACCTAGAATAAACATGACGAGGATCCATTATTATAGCACAAATACGATTTCTAGGAATATAAGAATGTTAGATTCCTCAGGAGATTTGCATTAAGGCACATTTGATGTATCTTTTGAATCACATTATTTCCCATCGGGCTAATCAATACTTTTTGCTATCGTTCGATGTATTGAAATTTTGACCCACAGTTATTTGCTTTCTTTCTGGATTTCAACAATACTTATTGCCACATAACAGTAAGATGAGGTATATAAGGGTAACATGTTAAGAAGATTATGAAGCAGGTAAAGCCCTCCTTGCAAATTAAAAATTTTGGTAGACGATGTGCGGTGCGATACTGTTACCAGGACTCAAGGCACACATCACATTTTACCCGAATTCACTTCAGAATGCACAACAAAGCACACTGTTCGTCTGAGATAACAAACATTATCGACAAAGACTCTTGTAACCAGACCAGATGTATCACAGAAGCAATGTGGATAAGAAAACGGGGGGGGTATCAACCGCGATGAACAGACGCATTCACTAAATCATGTATACGACAGTAATTCAAAGTATTTCACACTCACCTAGTAATACATCTGTTCTTATTTTCAACCTTGGACTTACAAAACTTCTTATGCGCTTCGCTCTGAATCTGCTGTCACATTCGAAGTGCATTGTTCAAAATAAAAGAGAAATTTGTTTTGGTCTTAGTCGTAATGCAGATATCCGATTCAAACAGCTTGTAAAGTCTGTCAAGTGTAACGGAATCGAGAGCTTTTCATGTTTGCTCTCTCCGAATCAATTACATAGTTTTGCAATGACACCTGGTCTGTGATTGCCGACATGTTTATTTTGTCGACTGACTCCTTTCGTACAGCGCGATCAATTTCCTCCCTGTTATCCTTTTGAATTATTTTCAGCGTTCTTTCTGTCTTATCCCAAAGGGTCTGCTGGTTTACCCAATCCCTCATTTCAAATCTTTAGTTTTGGTTTCTCTTTTGTTCAGAAACCAAAAATCAAGGGATTAAAAAGTAGAGCTGATCTGGTCTGCAATCATAACACTATTATGCTGGGAGGACACAGTATAGGGTATATAACCAGAAGTATACAATAGCCTATTGTGCTAACATAATTATCATCATGATTGATATCGGAAATCTATCCCGCGGACGACAGTTGATGCTCTCTGTCGAAGCAGTCCATGGTCGAAGGTAGGTGGCATATTATACTCACGAGTTCTAGGCCTAGAAATCATATACATGCGCGTATATTGAAGGATGGGGCGGGGTGGGGGATTTGTTTGTTTGTATGAAACATAAACGATGCATGGAGGATGATTTGATTATGAATTAGTTTATTATCCCCGGAAGCACAACCCATACCTCTTTAAGAGGGCTCCCTCCCTATATAACAACCTCTTCCCTAAATTACCCCTTTCCCCCTCCTCCTCCCCTACATTCGATATCTTCATCTCGAGCTCTCCTCCCCCTTCTCTTTCACTTCCAATGCTCTCTCTCATCTGTTTCTCTCTCTCCCGGCCCATATCCCCCTTGCCCTCCAACCCCCCCCAAACACACACACACACAATATCTTATCCCCTCTATCTTCTACTTTTTGCAGTAAAAATTGCTTCAGTAAAAGTCATTAGGTTATTAGAGGTCATATAATGGCCTTCCATCGATTCTGGTACATGGGATTAAGGACATGAATCGATTTTGTTTATAGCACCTATACAATTACAATAGTGGCCCTTTTGTAATGTCGAATGCAAATATTTCGATGGTCTATATTAGCCTAGGCTTATTCGGTTTTGTAAACCACGTCTTTCAATGTAGATTACCATGCTCGATTTCTCTCCTCGTGAATATTGCACTGCGAAATTTAAACATTTCTTTTGTATACTTAGAGTAGGTAACTTCAAATCAAATAATTTTACGATTCACACCACTTATAAGAAACTGAAACCAAAAGCGAAACTGACTGACACAAATGTTCGGTTTTAAACAAAAGGTAGAAACAATGAGTTCGATATCTTATGATTCAAGTGGTTAGGCAGGACAATAGGAAACCATGTAACCAAAACCAAAACCAAAACTAAAACTAAACATTTGAAATGAGGCAATGTACGACTTCTTGCATTTTTTGCATGGTACACAATCACAAATTTTAGTGGTTTCTATTTTGTCGTTGGGGTGCACGAGGTTATGTTTCAGCGTAACTTATCTTTGACCTGATATTTTACTTTTTTAATATCCCATTTAGCATGTTTAGGATATCCACATTGATTTAGTGCATGCTTGATATGTTCCCCCTCCTGTTGTTTCCGATCTAACAACGTTCTGACTACCCATAATTTCTAGTGCAAGGGATGTTGCGAAGCGAAATTTAAATATTGGTTGGTGTGTGTTTCTTTTCTGTACACTGTCGTCTTCACCGAACCACCTGCTTTCCTATTTATCAGCGTATAGAGGATATGTATTTTTTTCCTTTAGCTTCCTCTACGTACTGAGTAAACTTAATGTTTTTGATTGGATCCGCTTTGTTAAGGTGATCTATCAGTTCTTGCGTAGTGCCTTTTGGTAAAATCTCTATGATATCTTTATAATAATTTTGGACGACAAGTGATGGATGCATTAGCTAATGCTAATTAACGAAATAAACAAGTCGGCCATTGCAGACCATGTGTCACTGCAAAACAATACTGTATATGATTGATTGTGAAGGAGCAAAATGTGACTCAGTATTTCTAGGGTTAATGTGATAATCGACTTTCTTGACTCATTTCCTATAAGATGAAGGCCTCATTTATATTAAGAAATGCACTACAATGGGTAAAACTGATGAAGACACGGCCACACTTCATTGTTGTTTTCGATATTGGTCATCTCTATGTTGTAATATCAAACAAGCAACAACACTTGAGTTTGAATAGAATTATCTGATTTCCATTCCATGCTATAAGTAGTTAATCAAGCGATTCTAAAATTGGGTGATTAAATGATTTCCCATCCGTGTCCTGTTAAAGTAAATGCATAATTGCTTGTAGTCGTTAAAAAGCTTAAATGACGTCATCAATCAGTCCCATCCCTTGAGAATTACACGCGAAATGTATTCCCCTCAAGACGTCCAAACGTAGATTACTTTGGATACATCAACGTGAAGCCAGAACTTTTTTTTAGTCTTGTGAAATATATCATTCAACCAAAGAGATGTGTGTAGCTTGAACAGGTTATACAGACCAGCCACCACTCGTAGTGAAACATATTTGTATCATTTCTCCACCAAATGACTTTATAATTGTATTATTCATCATTCGCACTGACTTTTAATTATATAAAACTTGGTCCGACTTATGGTATTATTTAAGTCATTTATACTAGTTGGTAGTGTTTTCTGAAAAGCATTTCGTAGACTAGAGTGAATGAATTAATGTTCGTGCGTGATTGAAGTTTTTCGTATAGACGTTGAAATGTGTGTTGATTTAAGGCTACATACTCTTTTTGGTTGAATTTTTTGGTGGGAAAGAATCCCCAAAACATTAAAGTAATCTTTTCCCAAAACTAAATATCATAGTCAGGAAATTAATGATGCATCTGGTAGCTTAGATCATAACCTTCATTATACTTAGTTGCAATAATCCCAGATAATTCTTGATTTGTTTTTACAGAGTCTTGAATTGTCGATGTTTTTGATCAAAAAACGTCACTCGGTGTATTTTGAAACTCGAGGCATTAACTCTTCTCAAACTAGCCCCAAATCATAATTTATTATATGCACGTGTAGCAAACACCAATGGGAATAATTGTACGTTGTTTGCGGAGCCTAAAGTTGGTTTGATTTTATTTCACAATAATTCTAAGGTGAGAATTTTGACCTGACATTTCCTTTTTGGATTTCCAATTTAAATTCATTGATATGTGATATTTTGAATAAATAAAGAGTACGCTTACCTTTCTGCAATACTTCCCGGTATCATTGAGCATCTGCTGATAGACAACATTTTAGCTGAAAACATTCCCTTCAAAAGTACGTACACTGTGCGTATATTCTGGCACAGCGAGGTAATGAAGAGAGCTATTTACGGTGGGGTATCTATTGTAAGCTATTAGGGTAGGCCTATAGTATATCTTCCCGCAAGTGACAAGATGTGTCAAGCAGGTGCATACATAAGGGCGGTATATTCAAATGGTATTGTCTGGATCATTGAGTACCGATTGCGCACGTATACACGGATGTGTGTGGTCCTCCCCAGGTTTTGACTTGAATTAAAAATGACGTCGTGAATGACCCGGCGTTTTCATTTTATTATTACAAAATTAATCGTCGTATATCACGAGTCCTAAGAGTCGTACCAGTGCAATTCATCAAAATTAATTTGTATTAAATGAAAAACAAACAGACAAGTAGAGTCATAAGTCTTTCTATGACTGTATTCCTACCAAAATCTGATTTTCAATACACTAGAAACGTGTTGATATGTATATCTTTGAAAATCGCCGAATGTTAAGCACAGTCACCGTGGCACAATAGGCATCTTTAGCATTCATAGTGCCTTGGCAGTGGTTCGAACCCTGGTGAAAATTTTAGTATTGTTATTCTTTTTACTAATACGCTGTGCCGTTTTTCAAACACGCCCCTGAATGAAATTGATGGGCAAGTACCCTTAACAAGAAAGAGCAAATATACAATCGTCATCGTCATGTAGAATTCTGCGCCTTTTGTATTATGTAGGGCTATATGGAGTAGGTTGACAGACAGTCGATTTGTTAAGTCTATATAACTACAGTGTATTAAAACAAAAACATTCACATTTCCATATCTCATATATTTAATAACGTGACTTTGCATCTACAATAGATACCGCCCACGTTCTATGCAGCTTATGGGAAAACAATATCATCAACAACCTAAAGCATGTAAACATGTTTTGGGCGAGAAGCGTACGCACTTCTAGCTCTATTTTAGTATCACTTTTGACATCTTCATGACTTCTAGTATAATCACAATTGATCATTAGCGGAAGTTGCAACGAAATTATTATTGACACAAGCAGCCGTTATATTTGCACAGTACAAGTTGCCAGTTTGTCGTCCACATTTACTCCCATTTATTATTTGCCTGCTCGATGCATAATTCGTAAGCTAGATTACGGACATAATTGTTTGTTTTAATGATTGATAATGTTGATCATGGGATTATGGTGAAAAAGTAAATATCACATACTGCAGTTACTGTCCGTTTTCCTATACACAATACACAGTGCTCTCACCATTGACGCGTGACCCCTACAAATGATGTACGTTGCAAGAATGGGCACTTGCCTAGTTAACATCACTGTGTGAAAAATAACCAGCCAATATGTTAGGTATTCTCCAAACTTCTAGCAAATATATTTCTCTAACATGACCTAAAATTACAGCTAGGTTAGATGTTCAGAAATAGTCGCACTTTTGTAAAATATGAGTGAGGGCAAGGCATAGCTAGCCAACTCCCCGTGTTAATTGAATGGAGATTTGACCGAAAATATTGGTATCGGACCGCTCACTTCTGAAGGATGCCACAAAAAAACGGTACAAGCTACATCTTAACTATTCTCTGGCAATCATCATGATGAGTTTCTTATATAGTATGCCGAAATTGGGTACTGTAGGTGATTGACAAAAGGTCGCACTTTTCTGATAAATAAGTGACAGTGAACATGAAATATCAGCGCCCATAAACCCAAGTTAGTAGCTAGTTAGTGGAGGCCGTCACGGGACTGATTATTGATTATTGAAGTGCCTTATTAATAGATACGCACGATTTAGGGCAAGATAAACAAACCGGGACACTTTTGGAGACATCATCATCATCATCATCATCATCATCATCATCATCATCATCATCGACATCATCATCACTTTCTACATTTTTTCTAAACAACATAGGGCCTACCGTTTTAATAAGATTTTTTCTTGAAATGCATGTAACTATAATTATTGTTTAGAGCGTGATGAAATAAAACATCACGATTTTCATCACAAAACAAATATAATGAATAAGAAATCGTTTGTTTTATAGCGTGATGATGAAATATAACATCACGATTTTCATCCCGAAACAAAGTAATACATAAGAAATCAATTTTTCGTGAGTGATGAAATAAAACATCAAAATTGTCATCACGAAACAAGGTAATACATGAGAAATCGTTTGTTTTAAAGCGTGATGAAATAAAACATCACGATTTTCATCACAAAACAAAGTAATAGGCCTACAAAAGAAATACATTTTCGAGAGTGATTAAATAAAACATCACGATTTTCATCACGGAACAAAGTAATACATAAGACATCGTTTGTTTGATTGCAATCAACCGCGACAGTTCGTCTCACACACATAACAATGCACTGCGATCAAATAGGTTGATGACAACATTTGATTGAATGGACTGCACTGCGCCATGATTACGTGCACCGGTTCAAATCCTTTGTTTGGAGCCAATCAATAATTTCACGTACAGCCTCTATGCAAATTAGAGTTTACACACGCTGCAGCTGGGGTAATCGACCGAAGCTGGTTGCCGTTAGTGATCGAATGCATGAGCTTATTTGCTTTACTGAATCGATTTACTGGATTAATTTCCTGTTAACTGGGTTTAATGCCACAAAGGTCGAATCGCCTTTGCCATGGACCATGACTGCATCATGAGGGTCTTTTTTATATAAATTATGCTTTGGTGCAAAGAATCCACAAGACTGTTCATGATAGCTATCATAATTATGATATTATCATCATGTGAATGAAGTTGAAGATTTGAACTCAATTCCGTAAGTTATTTTTATTACAACAAACTTGAATCTGATACAGTGTTATGATAAAATATTGAACCATAGCAAGTACATGAAGAAGGAATCATTTCTAGTGGCGTGCCTGGAATTTGTATCTATTGACCATTATATGCTGGCCCGATTTTGCTTGCATATTAAAAAACTTTAAGAAGGACATACCAGGGGTAAGATATCAACAGGGTAGGCAACAGAGGGCCCTTGTGTAAAGCAGTGCTGGATCACTGATCTTGGCTACCCTCTTTAAATATGTCTGAAATAAAATAAAACATAAATAAAAGCTTTTTACCAGTCAAGTTTATGGGGACAACTGCGCGTATTGTTCACACAAAGCTTGTTAAACTATTTTAGTCCCCGATCAAGGAGAATTTAAGTGTAGTCATACAGAGGATGAAGTGCACCCGGAGCGCGAGAAAATTTTCAATTTCATACTATGAGCCAAAAGTACCGACTATTGCCTGTAATTTTACAGTAAGCCTACTTAGACCAGGGAAGTATTTTTTTAAACGTGTGCAGTGGGTGTGTGTGTGTGGGGGGGGGGGCTGTGGCGGTGGGGGGGGGGGGTGACATTTGACATTATGTCCCCATCCAAAAATGTGGAGTGGACATGTCCCCACACCGGGATTGACGCTCATGCTTGTCAATAAATCGGATCAACTTCACGATCAAGGACGATCATCACTCGGCCAGCAATTTTTATTAAAAACTTCCAACACTAACCTTCCTAGTTCAATTATTTCAATCAACATTTCACTCATCTCCTTATAATGACAAACGAAAATCGAAGTAACACTGTACTATACCTTTTATTGTGACATTTCCTCATTTGCTCGCCCTATTCCTTTTAAAAGGAATTGTTATTTTGCAGTAGTTTCATATGACTACATAATACAGTAAGCCAAATAATTAAGGTACCAGTTATGTTCACCCTATTATATCCTAAACAGGACAGATATGTTATAATTGTAACCAGCAGCCAATAGCTGCATCTTTTAGCTTGAATTTAAGACCTTTTTGTTGAAATTGTTCTGGAAATAAAAACACGACGATTAGAACACAAAAGTGCAATATTTGAGTTTGTTTCTTCATTAGGTTTTTGATCACCGTTTCTTTAATTATCATATCAACCAATGTTAACAAATAAGGTCAGAGCTAAAGAGTACCGGTATATGACATGTTTGTCTTTATTTAGGATATACAGGGGTGAACACAACTGGTACCTTAATTCTTTGGCTTATTGTATTGGAGTTCCATTGATGTACTGACCTGGTTTGCGAATATGGCCGGCCAATCGTATTTTCGTTTTCAACCAAGAAAAACAAACAAAATCCCACTATGATCGGTTGCTCATTTTCATAACACGGTATACAAAACAAACACAGATCTAAACGGAAAAAGCGACTGATTTAAACATTTGTTTGTCTTGCTCCATTTCTTATCAAGAAAAAGGAAAAGGACCAACAATGTCAGTGTTTGTCATTTTCTAACACAAGTATGAGAAACAAATAAAAAATATATGGAAAAGCAAAAATAGTTTGTTTTATTCGCCCCATTTGCAAGTTAGATGACAGAAAAGGTCCGACAATGTTCACGCATTGGTTTTTCTAACTGAAAAATGAAAAAAAGCCAAAAATGTTCGTTTCTTGCTTTATTTTTAGTACAATTATAAAAAACGAAGTTTTTCTGTTCTCTTAGTTGCAATTGTATCGAGAAAAACAAATATAACACTTGGCTTTTTTCTTTTTCCTTACTTGAAAATGGAACAAGAATAAGAAACTTTTAAATTAATATCCTTTTTCATTTTTTATTTCTTATTCATATTTTTATACTTGTGTTAATTACAACGGAAACCGATCATATTGGGCTTTTTTATTCTCTTGCTTGAAAATGTAAACGATAAACGATCATAGGAGGCCTTATTTGTTTTTCTTGGTAAAAATTGAAAAACGAAAAACGTGTGGCCGGTCATATGCACGGTCCTGACAAGCATATACTTTAAATAAGAATCTTCCTTGCCTTAAGGGACGGGGTATGATCGTTTTGACAGTATTTTTTTGTAGGACATTAGAGCACATCAGACATATCGAGTTGCATTCTGATATCAAATAATTTGGATTTTTCGAAATTCGCAATGTAATACACATTTTATGGCATATGATTAAAAATTGATATTTTAGATATTCAACAGTACTCAAAGTAAACTTTATAAATCTGATGATATGTACTTAAAGTGTATGTAGGTGGGATGAAAAACCGACGATCAATTGAAAATTTTAACCTTTCGTATTGAAGATATGGATTTTTTCCCCAAACACATAACAAATTAGGTCTTTTGGGGAAAAAATCCATATCTTCCATATGAAAGGTCAAAAGTGATCGTCGGCTTTTCCTCCCAGCTTCATACACTTTAAGAATATATCATTAGATTTATAAAATTTACTTCGAGGACTGTTATATATCAAAAATATCAAATCTTAATAATTTGTCATAAAATTTGTATTATATCGTGAATTTCAAAAAATGAAAATTATTTGATATCAGAATGGCATTCTTTGTATTCAGAATGCAATTCGATATGTCTGATGTGCTCTCATGTCCCACAAAAATACTGTCGAAACGCCCATTCCAGATCCCTTAAGATTGATAGACATGAAAGGTGCTTTTCAGTTAATGACCCTTTTGCGGAAAACATTTGTTTTTGTATGTGAAGTTGATAATAACCCCGGAGAATAAATATCAGTTACGCGGGATTCTAACACGCTCCAAACTCATTAAAACTTAGCTGTATTATTAATACCGCTCTTGAGCATGTTGAGTATGTAAATCCTTTATACCGTCGATTGATCAAAACGGTAGACAAAAGGAAATTACACTTAAACATAACTCTTGAAGTCCGCGAAGGAAATACAAGCTAAAAGTGGTGAGTATATCTAATACGACGATCTGTTAATAAATGGATATAAGCCATATCACTCGCAACACAGTATTGTAATATGTTTCAATGTGTTTAGTAAATGTCCAAGTTCAAGTGTTTAGAGTCTGATTATTATTCCATAAAATGTATTCAATTCTATTCGTATTTGCTCAAGTAACAATCGATGTAAATTGTGTTACACAATCCATGCTTTTGTATTTTTTGTGCGGTTTCAAGTGCCTGGTATGGCTTAAAATAGACGTAGATGGTGAATTTCGAAATACGTTTGAATATCGTGTTTTAACTCTGTTGATACTAACGGTCTTTTTATCTTTTCAGTTTCGGAAGCTCTATTGTTCAGGAACAAAAACGCCAGGGATTATGTGAGTTGATCTGTAATTTGAATTAATTGAAGTTTGAAGTACCAATCAGCATAAGGGGGAATATGCCCTTGCGAGGGCTTAAATTTGAAATGATATATTTAAAGAAAGGGGAAAGTTACCTTTGCTTTTTACGTTTTAGGACAATGACCCCCCTAAAATAGGTTCCTATGGCACTAATGGAAAGTTTTTAGTTCATTCTATAACCTAACTAATATGTTTTAATTTACTTTTTATCCCATCTCCATAGGGCATATCGTGTTCGAGAAATCCTCCGCGCAGCGATGTCGCGTCGTTAGAATTACTTTCTGAGATATCGGCAATTATGTTATAAAACACAGTTTTTTAATTATTTCCATAGTTTAGAAACACTATTCTATTTCAATATTTTGTGAAAAATAAGAAATTGGATTTTCACAAATAATTTTGAAAATTTGAAACTAAAAGCTCAATTAGTTTTTGAGATATGTATTTTAAAAGTGGAAAAATTAAATATCGTAGCTTCAGAAAACAATAGAATACATAAGAAATATCGCAGGTTGAAAAACAATGAGATTCTAATTTACAAATTTGACCATAACTTCTAATTTACAAATTTGACCATAACTTTTGAACAGAAGCTCCGATTGATGTCAAACAAAAAACAAAAGAAAGGTATTTTCCCTTTTAGAGTTAAAATTCGAATGAAAATGTCCACGTTTTTTGTAAAACGTTGAAAATCAGCCCATAAATCACCAAAAGTCCACTATTTGAGCCGATCGCGCCCATAAATCCTGGCTACGGGCCTGTGTCGCCCTTCCCTCCTGACTTTATTTGTATCAATGAAGCACGCCCTATTTCAGTTCCTCCCTCCCCCCCCTTCTCTCTCCTCTCGTGTTCTTCTTTTTCTACTCTTTCCGTCCCTCCCTCTCCTCTCTTTCTCCCTCGTCTCTCTCCTCACTTATTCAGTCTGTCAGTCTCAAGTATATAATAATTTATTATTTTGATCAATGCCTGACAAAAATCAGCTCGGCAAAAATAAACATTTAAAATAAATTCGAGTCTCGTATATCAACCAATTATCAGATTAGCAATCACCAACCATTTTTACGAATGAATAAAATAAATTATCTTCGCTCCAATGCAATTCTTTTGTATTTCAATATAACATGATGACCAAATCGCCACTTGCATGCCTCTTTGGGAGATATTTGGCAATTTCAGACGCTCAATATGAAAGACCTTTGCTTATAACTTGGCAACATGCTTAGTATATATTTCAATGCTAGGCTATTTTCGCTAGTCACTCCCGCCTAGGCAGAAATACCTATACACCAAACACAAATCAATTGAAGCCGTACAACTTATCGCGAATTTACGACCGTAAAATTTAAACACTTCTTTTGTCTAGATTAGCACCAACCCTCTCAACTCGCGTTTTCATGTCAGAAAGTAACATAACTTACCAAACCGAAAACAGAAATTATCTTCGTTCAACTTTCCAGTAGGCAACACAAGACTAGAATAAAAGGATTGTTCACACGTACCATGCTAACACTTCAAAATAACAATGAGATCCGAAACCGAAACTGAAAAGATAAAACGACAGTAAGAAAAGTACCTTTTGTGATTGTTGGACCTTCTGAGGTTTTTGGCAGGTAGGGTGGGCAAGCGAGTTTTGGCATATGACGTCTTTAAAATAAGATGCTGTAAAATGTTCAATTCTGGCCTGTTCTTTATTTACGGATGGCGCTGGGAGTAATATAGGGGCATGTAACAAAGCTTAAATGAAACACATGCAATTATTGTAGTAGATAACCTCTGCAGTTCACCGGTTTTTTTTTTTTGTACACAAACTTAATACAAGTATTAAGGCGTGGGGTATGAGCGACCTTGAAGTACAGGTATCTGGAGAAGGGAAGCAACGAGTTACCCCAAATCACAGCGACAGGTAGTGACTTGGCCGCCGAGTGTTAATATATATTTATTTTGGAAGGTTCGTGTTTGTTTTAAATTTTGGGGCGTTTTTCCAAAATTTGATATTTTTGGTGATATTTCAAAAAAGCGACATGCCAAAGACAAATCTTTTTGCACATACTTTGTTATTGTAGCGGAAATGGATTCAGAAGAGAGATGGCGCCCTTCTGTTATTTTTGGTCACGTGATTCTTGGCTCTTCCATACCCTGCGATCGTCGAGGCAGGTTGGTCAAGACATACCTCTCTCTCTGCATCAATGACCACTACTACCGCTCCCCAGCCGATCACTTGGATCAGCCCAGAACCCTAATAAAGGATGAGAACAATGACATAATTATATCCAACGTCTGACTCATTAGTGTGACTAGTATTATATCGTCGGGTGCATCACATACTGGTCTATCTTGAATTTTTGACTTTTTTGAGAAAATTGGTATATAGTTCTTTTTTACGGAGCTCTTCAAATACAACAAATTACAGACTTCAATTTTTCCTAGATAATTAGTTATGAAATGTTTAATTTAAACTATCTATGAATTTTTCAAAATACGTATTTTCACATACTGATCTATCTCGAAAAAAACACGCATTTCTAGAAAATCGCAATTGAAAATCTTCGTATTAAGTTTACCTTTCTATAATTTAATTAGACTACGGATTTTCATGAAAGTGGTTTTAAATTAAAGCATATACTTAGCAGATTTATTTAAGTGGAATCTGTAATTATATTTACGTATGTAATATTGCTTAAAACTACACTTAAGTTGTAGTTCTGTATGTGAAATCGTTAATTTCCCGATATCGTATTGAAAGTGCATTACATACTGGTCTATCTCGAGATAGACCAGTATGTGATGCGTCTAAAGTCATATCATTGTTCGCGAAATCGAGATAGCCCCCAAGATAGACCAGTATGAAACGAATTTTAAATACGCTATCGGGAAATTAACTATTTCACATACAGAACTACAACTTTAGTGTAGTTTTAAGCAATACTGCATACATAAATATAATTCAAAATTCCACTTAAATAAATTTGTTAAGTATATGCTTTAATTTAAAACCATTTTCATTAAAATCCATAGTCTAATTAAATTATAGAAAGGTTAACTTAATACGAAGATTTTCAATTGCGATTTTCTCGAAATGTGTGTTTTTCGAGATAGATCAGTATGTGATGCGTCCGACGATATTATTCATAAGACTGTGCGGATTGGCCGCACACCCACGTCATATCGCCGGGTTGCCTACGCTCGCTACCAGTTTTGCCACATTGGTGGCAGCGGTGGGATGTAAGTTTTAACGAGCAGTATAACAAGAAGAAATAACATAATGGAGTCAGACGAAGAAAGGAAAAGAAGAAGAAATAGTAGAATAGATGCAGATGAAGAAAGATGGATGGATAGTTTTCATGAAAGAGAACAACAGGAACAAGGAGAAACAAAAGAACTTCGAGAAATGGTAGAACAGTTGGCCGTTAGAGTACGAGAAGGAGAGTCGATGAGAAGAGAACACGAACGATTAAGAGACAATGAGCAGATAGAAAGAGAAAGAAGAAGATACGAACGTGAAATGGATGACATGCAGCAGTTTGTATTCAATAATTTCGTCCCACGTAGGGGAGCAAAAACAACGGATGAAGTCAACCGAAGACGATTCCAAAGAGAGTTTGGATGCAACACGACCGATGAGAAAATACCCGAAGGAGCTAGCCCAGCACGACGACAGGAGACGCCCACTGGCTATGGAAGAGCCACGGAGTCAGATCCGGATGTGTTTCTTGCGAAACCAAAGACAAGTCGTGGAGAGTTAAAGTGGGGTGATGTCAAAGGAGCGGAAGCAACAGAGTCGGAGCCATCCGAGGAGGAAGAACCGGTTGGTAAAGACTATTAATGCTGAAAAAAAGCTTACCTATTTTTTAGGCGATTTTAATATAGATCTATTAAAAGTTGAGGAACATAAAGCATACCATGATTATTTAGACCTAATTTATTCCTATTCATTAATGCCAACTATATACAAACCGACTAGAATTACTGAAACTACCGCTACACTAATTGATAATATATTAACGAATAACGAAGCTGTAATTCAGTCTGCTATCATAGTTACAGATGTGAGTGACCACTTTTCAACAATCTTGTCAACAAATTTAGATGTAACTGACATTCCAAGTCCAACGGTGACACATAAAAGGGTTCATAGTAACGAAAATATTTACATGTTAAAGAAAAGATTAGCTGATGTCAAATGGGAAGAATACCTAGATAATATAAATGCAGATGATGACTACAATAAGTTTATCAGTATATTTAATAAAATATATGATGAATGTATTCCATTAAAGAAATGTTCAAATAAAAGGAAAAGGGATCCGAAATCGCCGTGGATAACCAAAGGGTTACTAAAGAGTATAAACATTAAAAGTACTTTATATAAACAGCATTTGCAAAACCCAAGTGCTGAACGCCTTCACAAATTTAAAATATATAGAAATAAACTTCATGCTTTGATACGCAAATCTAAGAGGAAATATTATTTTACCAAGTTTGAGCGTTCTAAAAATAATATGAAACAAACATGGAAAACAATCAATAATATCATTGGCCGTGGTAAAACAAGACAAGCTCAAAAGAAATTTAGAAGTGACAACGGCAATACTATTACCAATCCCCATGATATTTCCAACCTTTTAACGATTTCTTTGTACATGTAGGTCCTAATCTAGCATCACAAATTCACAAATCAGGTAAAGATTATTTTGATTACCTAAAAATCCAGCATCTAGCAGTATGTATATGAAGCCAGTTGTTGAAATGGAAATCATTAAAATTATTGATAAATTTAATCAAAATAAAAGTGCTGGTCATGATAATATTGGAAATTTTATTATAAAAAGAGTTGCAAAGGAAATTGTTCAGCCGCTTGCCTCAATCTTTAATCTCTCCATTTCAACCGGTGTTGTGCCACAAAAAGTAAAAATAGCAAAGGTAATACCAATCTATAAAAAAGAAGATTCTGAAGTATTTTCTAATTATCGCCCAATTTCGGTACTACCTTGTTTTTCGAAGATACTTGAAAGACTAGTGTTTAACAGATGTATTGCGTATATAGATAGTAATAAAATACTAAATGATAAGCAGTTTGGTTTTCGAAACAACCATTCTACATACATGGCCATAACTCAACTAGTTGACAAAGTTAACTATGCCGTTGAAAGAAACGAAACCACAATTGGAATTTTCTTAGACCTTTCCAAAGCCTTTGACACTATCGACCATAACATATTAATTCATAAATTGGAACACTATGGTTTTCGTGGTATCGTACTTCAGTGGTTCACTAATTATTTAAGCAACAGAAAACAATATGTACATTACAACTCTTGTGAATCAGAACTTAAAGATATTATTTGTGGTGTACCTCAAGGTTCTATACTGGGTCCCTTATTATTCATTCTCTATGTAAACGATATTATCAACACATCAGATGTATTAGACTTTATATTATTCGCAGATGACACTACTATTCTGTACTCACATAAAGATATTGAAAGTAAATATCAATTAATTAATAATGAATTGAAAGAAATTAGTAATTGGTTCAAGTCGAACAAACTATCGGTAAATGCAAGTAAAACAAATTACATGGTTTTGGGTACACCACAAAAAACATAAAAATAAACTCAACTGTGTGTGATGTATCTCCTGAGATCATTTTAGATGAGTCAGTTCTGGAACGGGTTACTAATACAAAATTCCTGGGTGTGATTATTGATGAATGTTTGACGTGGAAATACCATATAAACTGTATAGCAAAAACCATCTCGCGAAATATTGGAGTTATGAACAAACTTAAATTTTATGTACCTGATCGTATCCTGTATTCTCTATATTGTACTCTTGTTTTACCTTATTTAAATTACGGAATATTGATTTGGGGTGATACGTGTAAAACATACTTGGATAAAATTATGAAATTACAGAAATGGGCTGTGAGGACAATAGCAAATAGTCATTATAGAAGCCACACTGCTCCCTTATTTGCCAAATACAATATTTTAACTCTTGCAGACACCTACAAACTTGAATTGGGGGTATTTATGTACAAGTACAGTAATAATGAATTACCGGGTGTATTTGATGGCTTCTTTACACTACGTTCCAATATTCATAATTACCAAACGAGAAACGCAGATAAATTCAACTTAATGAAGAACAACAAAACATTTACTGACCATGCCATTCGTACTGCTGGTCCAATATTATGGAATTCATTGCCAAATTCAATAAAAACGGCAAATTCATTGAAATATTTCCGTAAGATATATAAACGTGACTTGATCTCAAAATATGATTAATTCTTGAGCATTGTTTTTCTCGTTTGTTTGTTATGCTTTGTTTTGTTTTTACTTCTTTTGATGGTAACATTTCTTTGTTAAGGGGGGTGACTTCCTCTGGCCTTACTGGCCTTCTGGTCATCCCCTCCATAATTCGTTTGTTTGATATTGCCTTTGTTTTTTAAAATATATACTTGTGTGATTTCATGAATTATGGGAAAATAAAATATCTTGTATCTTGTATCTTGTATCTTGGAAGTAAAGATAGTAATTTCAGTGTACCATGGCCGTTGAAACGAGAAAAGAAAGTGGTAGGAAAGCAAATGTTCAAGAAAAGAATGGAGAAGCCCAAAACGGAGAAGCCCAAACCTAAACAAATAACACCGGAGTCCTATTCCGGTGATGCAAACCTTCAGGAGTATTTGAGTCAATTTGAATCTTGTGCGGCATGGAATGCCTGGACGGAACGTCAAAAGGCACAGCAGCTGTTTATGTGTTTGAGGGGTCGAGCGAGAGGGGTCATCCGACAAGGAGATGAATGGAAGACCATAAAGTATCAAGATTTGGTAGGACGGCTTGAAGGAATGTTCGGTGGTCAGGAAGAGATGTATTTGGCTCAGCTGCGAGGTCGACACCAACAACCGCAAGAGACATTACAGGATTTTGCTCAAGCTATAAGAAAGTTGACGGATGGCGCATACGTCGGCATGCCGGAGCAGTCAAGAAATAGGATTGCCAGGGATAATTTCATGGACAACCTACGAGACCGCGAGCTCCGCTCTGCAATTCACTTGTCTCGACCCACTACAATGGAGGAGGCATTCCGTGTTGCATTAGAATCGGAAGCATTTTTGGTAGCTGAGAGACAAAAGCACCCTACCAAATATGCACGAGTTGTGGAAACAACAGACAGAGGAGGAAAAGATCAACTAACGGAGGTGATCGGTCTATTGAAGAATCTAGTAGAAAAAGTGGACAAACAAGAATCCGATAAAGCGAAACAGACATATAACCCCGGAAAGGATCGTACGACTGAGATTCCGTATCGTCCTTGGCGCGGAAATGGAAGTAGAGAACAATGATATCGGGGATATCGAGGTCGTGGAGGAGCGAACAGAGGAATGGCCGAACGAAGTAGAGGAGAAAGACGTGGACGTGGAGGATGTTTTGAGTGCGGTGCACTTGACCATTTCATCGCATTTTGTCCACGGCTGCAAGGAAAGCCAGTTAGTCACCAGGAAGGATGGAACAATATATCGGGAAACGACAACCGACCCAACCCAGGAGCCCCGGCAGGGTCGCAGGACATGTGGGCTCCGACGCAACAATAAAGAAAGATAATAACGCGCCACAACTGCACATATTTAAAGCGCCAAAGAGTGCAGCAGCTACTAAAGCAAAGACTGGACGAACATTGATTGTCACAGGACAGGTAGCCGAGATGCCTCTTAATCTTCTTGTTGACACGGGTACGACGGGCACAATAATTTCCGAAAGGTTTTACAATAGTATCCCGGTCCGGTCACGACCGAACATACTTCCAGTAGAAAACCCTGGTGAACAAGCGGATGGGAGCCCACTAACAGTACTAGGATGGGCAATGATGAAAGTTGACATAGGCAACGTCAGTGTGCTCATGCCGGTAACTGTAGCTCAAGTGAAAGACGATGCATTATTGGGAATGGATTTTATGGAATTAGCCGGATGTGTGATAGATGTAGTGAAGAAGCAGTTACAGTTTGGAGAAGAGGTTGTGCAATGTTATACAGAAGAAAGTCGCACATTTTGTGCCAAAGTTACCATTCCTCAAGCAATGACCATTCCACCCGGACATGAGATGATAATTCTAGGGAAGTAGACAAACTTCCTGAGATGCAAGGATTTGGTGTAGTTGAGCAAGGTGAAAGTAAACTGAGAGATGCTGGCGCTATTATGGCTAGAGTTGTTGTTAATCTGGATAAAACAGATCCGAACAAAATTCCAATCAGAGTGTATAATCCAACTCTGTCTCCACTGCTGGTGAAAAAGAAAACCACAGTGGGAACATTGAGTCCAGTAGTAGAATGTGAAATAGTCAACACAAAAGATGTTGTGCAAGAAGAAGAAGAAGAAGAAGAGAAAGTAATAATACCGGCGTATCTCCAGGATTTATATGACTCTAGTATCAAAGCTCTACCAGAAGACCAGCATGTTAAAGTGGCAAAGTTATTGGTAGAATACCAGGATGTGTTCTCCTCCGGGGATAAAGATATCGGAAAGACAGGTGTAGTGAAACACCGGATAGAAACCAATAATTCTCCACCAATCCGACAAAGACCAAGACGAATGGCTCCAGTAGTACAAGCGGAAGCAGATAGACAGATCAAAGACATGTTGGATAGAGGCATAATCGAGCCATCAACAAGTCCGTGGGCTTCTCCGATAGTTCTAGTTACAAAGAAGGATGGATCTCGGAGATTTTGTACGGATTATAGATTGCTGAATGAGATTACGATCAAAGATTCATATCTGATTCCCCGGATTGAGGAATCACTGGAGTCATTAGCCGGAGCACAATGGTTTTCTACGTTAGATTTGGCATCCGGATACTGGCAGGTGGAGTTAGATGCGTCAGCTAAAGATAAGTCCGCATTTGTGGTACGTGGAGGATTATATCAATGGACTGTAATGCCATTCGGACTAAGCAATGCCCCTCCACTTTCGAGAGACTAATGGAAAACATAATGGCCGGACTGCAGTGGGAGAGCCTGTTGGTATACCTGGACGACATTATAGTCTTCGGAAAATCCATAGATGAAGAGATGAAGAGATTGAAGGTAGTGTTTGAAAGACTCCGACAAGCCAACCTGAAGTTGAAACCAAAGAAATGTGTATTGTTCCAGCGGGCGTGTTGTATCTCGGACATGTCGTAACCCGTGATGGCATTTCAACGGATCCGGAGAAAATCAGAGTGATCAAAGAGTGGGAAACTCCGACATGTCTTAGGGATGTACGCAGTTTTTTGGGATTAGCCTCTTATTACAGACGATATGTCAAAGGTTTCTGTGAAGTGGCTCGTCCTCTCTATAATCTGATCAAGAAGAACCCCGGATTTAACTGGACTGACCAATGTGAAGAAGCATTTTGCGCACTCAAGAGGTGTCTAATGACCAGTCCGATTTTAGCCTATCCGGATCACTCAAGGAATTTCGTCCTTGATACAGATGCTAGTGCTTATGGGATTGGAGCTGTGCTCTCCCAGGAACATGACGGTCAGGAACGTGTGATCGCATATGCAAGTAGAACACTCACCAAGACGGAGAAAAATTACTGTGTCACACGAAAAGAACTGCTAGCAGTTGTTTACTATGTCCGATATTTCCGACCATACTTGTATGGCAGACATATTACTATACGCACAGATCACGGATCGCTTCGATGGCTCCTCAATTTCCGGAATCCAGAGGGACAAGTAGCAAGATGGATACAGATTCTAGGAGAGTACGATTACGAAATAATACACCGACCTGGAAAGAGTCATCAAAATGCGGATGGTTTATCCCGTAGAGAATGCCCGCAGTGTAATATTAGGAATTCCGAGGAAGGATTTAATAATCCGTCAGAAGAAATAGAAGTACCAGGAAAGCGGTTGGCGTTGGAGAAAAAGAAAGAGATCCCCTTAGTAGACAAACCAAGTCAACCTCCGGTAGACGACACTCGGAAGTCGGGAACCAATAAACAAACTCCAAAGAAATCTGTTCGTTGGAAGGACGATACGGAACTAGTTCAGATCAGATACTGTGAAAGTGATCCGAATGAAAGACTTAATATGAGTAGAATAAGGAATGAATATAAATGTCGCTATGTATTTGTGCCGTCTATAAAACAGCAATCCGACAGACTGCCTACGGAAACTTCAATTCCGGAAGAATGTGTCGCGGAAGAAGGCAAATCCGACAGGGCGAAAGGTATACTTAGCGATCCGAGTGTATCGGATGTGTCGGATCATGACGATACACTGTCAGTAAAATTTCACATCAGACCAGATTGCGTGATCCGTGACAGTCAGTTGACGGATAATCCAAGGGATGCGCCGGATTTAGAAACTTTGACGAAAATGACGGATCATAATACTCCTATCCGACCACTTCTATCCGATGCAACAACAAAAACTAGAGCTGTTTCTCCGATGTCACGATGGACAAACGAGGAGATGAAGGCAGCACAGGAAAATGATTCGGATTTATCCCTGATTTGGAAAGCAAAATATGAAAACAAGAAGCCGGAATACGAGAAAGTATCGCCCTTATCTAAAGCCGCGAAGACGTACTATTACGAATGGGATCGCATAGAAGTGAAAGAAGGATTACTGTTCCGTCGATGGGAGTCTAATAACGGAAAGGATATAAGATGGCAGTTAATTGTTCCTGAAAAGTATAAGGATGTAGTACTAGAAGAACTCCATAACAGCAAAACTTCAGCACACTTTGGAATCGGCAAAACTCGAGAGAAGATAACTAGTCGATTTTATTGGTATGGGATGACACGTGATATTCGTTCGTGGATAAGAAAGTGCGACGTATGTGCTAAAAGAAAATCGCCTAGCACCCGGAGAAGAGCTAAGTTACAGCAAGATATTGCAGGACATCCAGGACAAAGAGTAGCAATGGACATACTTGGTCCTCTCCCCACAACCCCAGCAGGGAATCGGTACATCCTGGTCGTCGGAGATTATTTTTCAAAGTGGGTTGATGCATATCCGATACCGGATCAGGAGGCCGTTACTTGTGCAAACAAGCTAACAAGAGAATGGATCTGCCGGCATGGATGCCCCCGAACCCTGCATAGTGACCAGGGAAGAAATTTTGAAAGCCGTGTAATGGCTCAGGTGTGTGACCTGTTGGGCATAAGGAAAACTAGGACTACTCCACTGAATCCGAAATCGGACGGATTCATTGAACGTTTCAATAGGACCATGCTTGATACAATCTCGGTATTACTGGACCCTGATAGACATCAACAGGATTGGGATGAGGTCCTGCCTTACGCCCTTATGGCGTATAGGAGCGCCGTACAAGAATCGACTGGTGAGACTCCACACGCCATATTGTACGGAGAAGAAATGGAGCTTCCGATTGACATATCGACAACTTCGATTGATTCGGAACAAGATACTGAACTTACCACAGATTACGCACAGGAGTTCAGACGTAAATTGAGGGCCGCGCACGAGAGAGCAAGAGAAGTTTTGAAAGTAGCGGCAAGGAGACAAAAGAGAAACTACGACAAGGGTCGTCAAGTCAAACCTTTCACAGCCGGATCGTTTGTATGGTTGCATCAGGAGATACGCAAGAAAGGGCGATGTCCGAAGCTTCAGTTTAAGTGGGATGGACCTTATCTCATAGTAAGCAAATTATCGGATGTCGTCTATAGGATACAGAAGTCACAACAGTCTAAACCAAAGGTAGTGCACTACGATAGACTGAAGCCGTATAAAGGCGAAGAACTGCATAATTGGCTTTAATACAAAATGAGTAGCAAGTTAAGTTATCACTTTTAATCTCATAAATCAGATATAGCTAGAGTATCCCTTGTCGGATTAAAGAAACATGAAGACATATGACGTATAATACAGCATTGGATATTGCTGTCATGAGGAGAAACAATCCGAGTATCAGTACAATCTACGATAAAGTGGTAGAATAAGAGAGAGAAGAAACGCCAGTCTGACATAATACCAGAAATATGAAGTATCAAAACTGTTCCGAAAATTTGTTTTCGGCCATCCGGTGAGAAATTATCTACATCCGACAGATCAGAAGTTAGGTAAACCTTCATCCGAATCCGGCAGGATAGCTTCATCCGTATCCGACGGGATAGATTCATCCGAATCCGGCAGGATAGCTTCATCCGTATCCGGCAGGATAGATTCATCCGAATCCGGCAGGATAGCTTCATCCGTATCCGACAGGATAGATTCATCCGCATCCTGCAGGATAGCTTCATCCGTATCCGACAGGATAGATTCATCCGAATCCGGCAGGATAGCGTCTGATCCAGATCCGACAGTTTCATCCGTATCCGGCAAGATGGCTCTGATTTTGAATCATACTCTATAGAAATCCGAAGATTGAGGGGAAATTTTTCCGATAAGTTACACATCCGCATCCAACAAGTCCAGAAGCCTGTAACACCGACCAGTCCAAACGTCAAACGTGTGAATCCGACAAATTCAGCCGATGGATGCGTGATCCGATGAGGAGAACATAAGAGGAGAAACTGAATAGTAAACCGAATGATATATGATCGGATTGACCTATTTTATAGGGCTGATAATCAGACGGATAGCGCCTGTAATCCGAAGTACTATGTCAGCCTATCTTCATCCGGCGAGATACATCCGGTATATAAAGAGGAATCCGACGAACCCAATTCAACAATAACCATATTAAATCAAACGAATAAAACGTTTCGGATTATACCATCCGGTAGATCATCACGTTGACCCAGTTCCCACGCTATATATAACGCAACATGCAGCGACTTGTTTCGACCGCAAGTATGTATGTAGTGAGACAATTGTACAGTCACGTGATCTGTCGTCGCGTATATATACGGCCAAGAAGGCAGTAGTCTTCACACACGTACGATGGTACGAACCAAACATACTTCGAGAGGTGGTGGATGACCATATGGTACAGTAGCCTGTTTTGACCCACGATCTGCAGCTTTCCGACCAAACATCATGAAATGTACACGGTGTGACAGACAATTCAGCAATGCAGGGAATCTGGCTCGGCATGAGAGAGAGTTTCATGGGCCATCAGTGTTTCAATATAATTGTCCTATATCTCCAAGCCGGGGTTTTGTACGACGATCCTATTTAAGAGAACATTACAAACGGCAGCATCCCAATGCTGATAGTGAAGAGGTCGATGATGTCGTGCCTGTGGAGATCCCCCGAAACATTTCGACTGCAAGCAGCAGTGCAGACCTGACGGAAAAACGGCCAGTCGAGATCCTGGAAGTTCCGGAAAAACCCACAAAGAAGAGAGCCACTCCGAAACCGACCAAGGGAGTCAATCAGGGATCACTGTCGTAAAGTGGATTGCATCAAAACGAAGCAACCGGCATCATGACAACCAGTCAGATGGACAAGATTTCTCCTGGCTCCGACAAGCGCTTGGTGAAGATAGAGGAAACAGTTAAAATTAATAGAGTATACTTCTTCGAATAAAAGGACTTGACTATCAGTGTAAGGACTGTCGGATTTAATCCGACAAGATGTTATCCAACCGGATTATCAAGTATACACGGATTATAGGAAATCAAGAAACATAAGCTGACTAAATTGGATAGAAAGACATTGACTTAATTCCCCTACTCTGTTATCCGAGGAAAAAAATGAGCCGTCTGTGAGCCTGTTTTAACTGATGCAGGTTTTCTTTAAAGAAAATATGTGCATTCCTGTGTTGCCGGATCAACAATCAAATTAATTTTAATCAGGTTTGTTTTGAACACATGATTGGACTTGTTTCAGTTTAGCTTAAATTCCGATCGTGTTTTTGTTATGATCCGGACCTTTCTTGAATCTAAAAAGAGATTCGGATAATCCTGCTTTGCAGCCCCAACACTATTAGATTACAAACACCACATTGTGATGTTGAACGCGTTGGCAGTTTAAAAGAAAATACTGTAAATATGGTGCTTAAATTGTTGTGTATGAGTTTGTTGAATCATGGATTAGTGCTCCGGCAACACAACGCCATCCGACGGATTAAACAATCCAGCGGATGTGGATCTAATAGCCCTCATTGTTCGTTCTAAAAATGTTGGAAATTCCATTTGATAAGATGATTTTAACCTATCCTGATCTACCAATGTTGAAGTTTACAAAAAGCAATTTAATTTCATAATGACAAATGATCGTACGATAACCTTTGTTTTATAAATGATGTATAATACAAGGCTCAGACAATAACATGTAAAAACATTGTTTTGAAACTCCGGAATGTCGGAGCAAGTTTGGAAATATGTGATTGGTAACGATTTTGCTACATAATTTCATGATCTCATTTACCAAATTAAAATCCTATGACAGAGTACAATTATTATGTGAATTTCCGAAAGTATTAGCGTTGGAAAGATCTGATTGTTTAGTTTACACAATATTAATGCTTGATGGTGGTAAATCATTTATCCGGATTCCGGGAATTATTTGGATCATCGGTTGCGATCCCTGGTGTAATGTATGGGCATTGGTTGAGGATTATCAGTCTTCCCATGTCCTTGCATTCGCTGTATGGGCCCTTCCGCTGCTCCACTGATTCCTGAAAGCATCTAGGAATGAATGGAATGCCTACCGTAGGTGAAATTTTGATCATGCACAATAATTCATATTGGTGGATCAATCATTCCGAAATGTTTAGTAATCAGTCGTATTGATACAAAGTAAAACTGTGTAAAGATGTTAACAATGTTATAGACAACATTATATTGGTAGATTTCATGTATTTGCAGTTGCAACATGTACACATTTTTATGTTGTATCATTAAGTATAACGAATCGGAGCATGACTGTGCATTCCTTGTAGTTGCTCCGATTGATTGTCATGATTTTTTGGTTTTATAAACATTTAAAAAAAATGATAATAGGAAATATTGTTTACTCCGGATAGATTCGCCGGATCGGCGAGGTGGTCTGCCGGTGAGGGATATGTGCACTCCTCATCACTGGCCGGCTTCTTCTTTGATCTGATGGGTCCGTGAAGGAGTAAATGGTCACAGAAAAATCATTAATGTTCCTAATATTGTAGAAATTAGAAGTGTCGGATAATTTACGCATTGTAAAACAGATTGTTGGAGTATTCACCACATTATTTATCTGAGAACATTATGATTAATTTTGGGAGCAATTTCAATGATGTATGTTAAAAACGCACCACAATGAGTTGTATGTGGGTTGCGGTATAGGCTAGTTGAGTCTAGGAAACAAGATATTCTCTGCAAATAATGTTCTCAGTGTGTATCATAGTCTGAGTTATTTTAGAGATATTTATACGAATTAGTTTAACATGAAGATATTTCGGAAGTGGATTAGTCGAGATCTCTTACGCCGGATCCGAGTTTGCCGGATCATTGCGGTAGTCTGTCGGTGGTATGTTTGTGCACGTGGTTCCTTGTATCGTGGATGTTGACCCATGGTCAGGATCTCTCGGTGTTCTGGCATGCCCCTGATTGGCTCCCCGATGATCCGACGACCTCCGGAAAAAGACTAAGAGATTGACCACTACTTGATGAGTGATAACTAGAGATAATGCTTGTACCGGAGCTCATGATACAGTTTTTTTAAGGCGACTCCGGATTTCTAACTATAATGTCATACAAGATACCAGCATATAATATACATGCTGTGAAGTTATTTAGTAGGCCTACTGCTTTGTTTAACAAATAATATCACAAAACATGACAACAAGTAATTTTAAAGTTGATGATAATATGTTTTGGATATGCCAAATTACTTGTTGGAGATATTTTGGAAAATTCAGTTAATTTTCCCACATGTTTATATGTTATAAAGTGTTGAAGAGTTTCTCTTAATATAAAGATGATAGTTTTTAAGGAAACATCATTTACTCCGGATTTTGGACCCGGCGGAGCACTAATTGAATCTGACAGCGATGTGTGTGGGCACCGGTGAGGGTAATGCACGATCATGGATGATCTCGTTCCATGTTCGTATCCTCCCGCATGCTCTTGCATGTCGTTGTCTGGCTCTTGTTGGTGACCCCTGTTCCGATTAGGCGTAAGTGATCGATCCTTACTGAATCAGAAAGATTCAGTTGCGTGTGATTTGATCAGTTTTGAAAAACAATCACCGCACACATTCCCGCCCGGGCCCGACTATGTACGATCCGGGACGGATCGGTTTGGGGAGGGGGGTGTGTAGCGGAAATGGATTCAGAAGAGAGATGGCGCCCTTCTGTTATTTTTGGTCACGTGATATACCTAGAGTATATAAGCTGGTGCGCCAATCATTTTTGGCTCTTCCATACCCTGCGATCGTCGAGGCAGGTTGGTCAAGACATATCTCTCTCTCTCTGCATCAATGACCACTACTACCGCTCCCCAGCCGATCACTTGGATCAGCCCAGAACCCTAATAAAGGATGAGAACAATGACATAATTATATCCAACGTCTGACTCATTAGTGTGACTAGTATTATATTATTCATAAGACTGTGCGGATTGGCCGCACACCCACGTCATATCGCCGGGTTGCCTACGCTCGCTACCAGTTTCCGCCACATTATTGCTAATACAGCTCTTTTCTGCATACCTACGTTACAATTCGTTTTGGTGATTTAGTAATATTATAAATTTTGTGACTGCATGTTGGCGTTTTCGATGCGATTTTAGGCTTACCGTGATTTAACGTTGATATCTGGTCTTGCTCCTTTTATAATTTCACTTTGATCGTCGGCTTTTGTAAATAACATAATGTAGATTGGCTCTGAATAAGTCTCGTAGTCCTCTTGGTGGGCTTTTTCATGATATATTTAGTTTGTATTTGCATGTAACAACCCAAAACCGACCTCTGATTTCAGGGTTGAAGGCTGTTTTCGGAATTTCCGTGGACTCAAACAAATGCACGAGTGGCGACTATGGTTTTATACTTCCCGCATTGATGATTGCGTCTACGCCTAACAATATACTTCTTTTACATGTTGACTGTAGCTGGTATAACACTGGTAAACAAAGAATTGGTTACATGTCAATGACCATTAACTTCAGGGATAGACCCTTAGATTATTTATGCGCCTTTCTATCATGCAGTATCTTTACCCGCAGACATGTGCCCGTGTCATGTGCCAATATTGCGGGTTAGAAAATGATGAATATCTCCCGTAAATGATTTTTACTGCACTCACTACTAGGCAGAATAAAAGTCGATGACCATTGACCTCAATGGGGTATTGACTCGGTCCAACATCCGGGCTATCTCTAGTCTCGGGCCCAAACTGCATGTGGCTCACGGTTTGTTATGAACAACAGAAACCGGCTGTGAAGGAGGCTACATAGCGATGTTGTTGGAGTGGCATTCAATTTCGGAAAAAACGGCTCTCGACCATGGAATTTAATTTTAAGTTTGTCAGTATATAAACGGTAAATCAAGTAAGTTTCTTCCACTCAGAAGACTTAGAAACGGTAGTTTGATTCCATTGACTATTTGCGATCGAAATTTACATAACACCAATGACAGAAATCATCAACAAAAATCAAACCAGGGACTTGTTTTCACTCGACCGTGAGTCGCATCATCAACCGGAAGTGACGTGGCACGGACCGACAGAATACAAGCTTATTCACGCACAACCAATATCAATTACCCGGCTATTGTGAGTAGCCTTAGTCATGTCCCTCGACTAATTATTCGTCTCAAAGAGCTTCAAAGGTCTGAACCAAATGGCCAATCGTGGCTGTGGATTCAACCTACCATGGCGATTTCTGCCATGAAGATATAGGGTCGATGACACTGTGTGGCGTGATTAACCAAAATCACCCCCTAAATGGCGTTTTAACCAAAACTGTACCCTAAATGGCGTATTATCCAATATTTTGTGTAAATGAACGATCATGTTACTCATTTTAATCTGTTATGTCTGGAATGGCTTTATTTCAGTATTTTTCTCTTCAAAAGTTTACGCTATACACTGAAAGTCAACAAGATTAATACCATATTCTTTCACAAGACTGTATACTAGTATATCTAAGTCAGACAAAGTAATATCAAAACATACTTTGCATCCCGGGCTTGGTGCCCAGGGTTCACAAATTTGCTCTCAAATAACCGGGTCCACTTTTTATACTGGACCCATTCAGATCCCATTTAGTTAAAATTTGTTTGTTCCAATTTGATTTTTGTGGGTCCAAATTGCACTTTAGGCATCTGACTTTAGAAACACCCGGAAATGTATCCTACTGGTGTGCACGATAGATATTGAAGTATGCCGAATTCAACACCCAAAACTTACTAAAGGTGAGTCAAATTACTGGGTAAAAGACGACTTACCGCGATCGACCTGCTTCATAAAGAACTACAATTACTACCTAATAACATGCACTACTAATCATCTCATTATTTGGTTATTTTGTTATTTTTGCTCCGTTGAAAATTCAACTACCGCGAAAAGATGTTTTCGCGATGAAGGAAATGACCATGTTTTGTTGACATTGATTGTAACATAATATTTGCACGATCCAAATTTTTCTACAGTTCTTCTCGTATCGCTGATCAAATATAATGTGCATGAAATAGCAATGGGGTGTACCCACACTATGCATCATGTTGCAGCGATTTTAGTAATTGTATGTAATTTATGAATGAAAAGTTATTTAAGAAATACTGGGAGCCGGGTTATCGCACAATGGCGATGGGAATTTTTCAACTGAAGGGCCAGAAATAACACCCCAAATGGCGATGATCGATGCTCAAAATGGATACCCTTTATGTCGAAATACTGGGAAATCAACCCCTAATTTGCAAAAACGTCGTCGACGCCTGCTGGCCAAAATCCGACCCTTTTTCGACGTTTTATTAACGCGGATGCGTAGGCTCCATGATATGTGAGTGACCCCCCCCCCCCCCGGGGCCAAATTATCATTTTAAACAACCATTGTGTAAACTTCATATCACATACATCAATTAACCAATCGCGAAGCAGCTTTGTTCGGGAGAATTGCGTAGATTTTAAAATGGGCACCATTACTGCCAGGTTACGGGGGTTATTACGGACTGTTTTAAGGATATTTCAATTGTTTCTTATGAAAGATATAAACATGCACATGTGATTCTATCGATAGAGCTCAACGGCTTTAAAATAATAGAACACGGGGGTCCACTATTAAATAATACGGTCAGTGCATGTAAAAGGCATACAACATCTTGCTGCTATGTAATTACGGAATGTACAGTGTAGGCAGTATGCAACCACCCCCACTTAAGGTCCGTTCATACTACCACCGCATTTGCGATGCGTTGCTTTGCGATGCCGATATATCGATTACTTTTTGCCGCAACTCAACGCAACTCGTCGCATTTCCAAGTTAAAATGTATTTAACTTTATTGCGATATCGCAATGCAGTAGTTTGCAGTACGATGCAGTGCGGCAACGCACCGCATCGCAAAGCAACGCATCGCAAATGCGGTGGTAGGATGAACGGACCTTTAAGTACTGCTTTGCACCAATAAGGCATACAATTTCATTCAGAAGAACGATTTCTATACCGTATATTATACTTACGCTCAAAAGTGTCCACAACAAATGAATAAGAAAGAAAGAAAATGCTAAGAAATAACGAATTAAACAATTGTATTGTAAGTGTAAACTGTTTTACACAACTGTTGTGTAAAATATTACAGATATTTTCGCACAACCCTTATAATTCCACAACTAGTGTGTAAGTTATTACACATCCTTAAGCACTGTAAAAAAACCATTTACACAATTTGGCTGTGTAAAAAAATACACACTAATTGTGTGGACGATTACACAACTTTATTTTAAAATTACACAACTCTGGTTATGTAAACTGTTAACACAACACTTGCTACTTTCATATGTGACCCGGCAGCACAAATGAGCCGTAAATTCCCTAAATTGTATTCTGAGTTACGGTGTAAAATGTGTACGAAGGTCATATTCATCGGTAACTTAAACTGGCCCGACATCCGTCTCATTTCGATAGTCAAAAACTAATCAATAATCCTATTGTTGAAGTGGATAATAAGCTTCTACCTTAGATGGCTATAGAACTTTTAATAGCTGTGGTCTTTGTTTGCTTATATTGCTAAATCCTGTTCAAGTGGTGGGTTACCAGGCATTGTATTTTGTACAGGTATGCATAACCAACAATTAACAATGAGAGAACTTTCTTAAACCTCGTTGACTTGGGGATGATTTGAAATGACCGCCAATTATGACTGTTTGATATTTATTGCCAACAATGTGGAAAAAGAGACACATGTAAAAACGTAAAAAGCTATAATTTTGTTGAAGGAGCAAAGTTTAACAAACCATAACCCCGTTTCTGGATATCGTTTGAAGTCAAATGATATACCATTTTTAAGTTTATGATGTTTATTTTTTAAACACGAAATAAAACAATTTACGGCTCATTCGCCGTGGACGGTCACATATAGTAAACACGGGTTGTGCAAATTTCAAACAACTTGTGTAAGATGTTACACAACCGCAATAACATTGATAACAAGATTTTATTTGTAAACTTTGCACAAGACCAAAACATTAAATACAAAAGTATTAGTATCTCGATATCTATTATATTTTGATATGGGTAACTTTCCATTCCAGGTATTGGGGGGGGGGGGGACGTGCTATGTAATTTTTCAAATTCAAGTTTCAATTTCACCCAACCCCCTATAATAATGAACGGTCGCGTATGCAAAATTTGCACTTAAAATTTGTAAATTACGTTCTAAAAACAATAACATGATAAGTGAAGAGGGAGAGATGGGAATCTGACAGGCCCAGAGAGAGGGTAAGCTATCGATGGCATGTCTTTTTGAGGATCATATGGCAAAACAAGCGAAAATCCCAGCAAACACAAAAACATTTTAAAAACGTTTTTAATAAGTTATATTTTGGCTTTTGGTTTACATAAAAACGTTTCAATAACATTAAAATGTCGGGTTATATAAAGATCATGAAAACGTTTTAAAACGTTTTGTATGAAAACACACTACAACAATATTTTTTAAATGTTTTCAAAAATGTTGTTGTAAACTATTTTTGCAAACATTTTTTGCCAAATATTTTGTCAACACTTGAATAACATTATGTTAAAATATTTGTACTCTGCAAAAACAGAAATGTTCTTAAAAGGTTTTTATTTTAAAAACGTTTTAATAACATTTAAATGTCGGGTTATATAAAGGTCACGAAAACGTTTTTAAAACGTTATTGCAAATATTTTGGGCAAACATTTTTCGCAAAATATTTTTTCAACCCCAAAATAATATTCTGTTTAGAATGTTTTGTATCAAGTTTTCAAAAATGTTTTTGGAATATTATTAAAACGTTTTATACCCTTTATATAACCCGACATTTAAACGTTTTCTCTAAAATATTTTTTGTTTGCTGAGCAGTAGATTATCAAAAAATGATTTTTAATGTTATGAAAACGTTTTATACCCTTAATATACATTTTATATAACCCGACATTTAAACGTTTTCTGACAACCTTTTATAGCCTTTTGCGAATGATGTCGAAAACGTTTTGTGTTTGCTGGGATTGTAACATTTTGCACATGATTTACAATTTAAAGAGAATCGGCCATTGCTCATTGAAATGAAGCTGATATATGGACAATAAGGCCCACCCAAAAAATTGTTGTGTTGCCCTCAACCGTCCGACCCTAAATCGCAATTTTTTTGTACAGATTTTTCAAAAAATCATTGTTTTTCACTTAAAATTAATATTTTATTGAAAGACTAGTCTTTAATTGCTGTCTAACAGGTATCCAGAAGTCAAAATTGACAAATGTCCCCTAATTGAAGAAGCAATATTTAATATTTGAGGGGATTTTTAAAAAACTGAAGGTTAAATAATAATAATAATAAAAAAAGAGAAAACCGACCGTCCGACCCAACTTTCCCATTTTCCCACTTGAGGGCAAGACAACAATATTTGTTTGGCCTAGTAAGTGTGCTATTTCATTTATTGACATAACATTTGAACAATATTGTCAGGAACTCTTAAGGTTTTGACTTAATAAGACCTACATTTTGCTCAAAGTTGGACCTACACCAAGTATTTAGTGATAGTGGCGTTAAAATACCTAAACAATTAAGTTTCCGACAATACAGTTCTTTCAAGGACACCCTGACGACCTTGGATAGGTCGATTTCAACAGATTTACCGCATTCGCTATGCTTTAAACATTGAATTACGATATATCTTAAGGGCTGGGGTATGAACGTTTGGACAGTATTTATTTTGGGACATTAGAGCATCAGACATATCGAATTGCATTCTGAATACGAAGAATGTCATTCTGATATCAAATAATTTTGATTTTTGAAATTCGCAATTTAATACACATTTTATGGCAAATCATTAAAATTGATATTTTTGATATTTAACAGTACTTGAAGTAAACTTTATAAATCTGATGATTTATACTTAAAGTGTATGTAGGTGGGATAAAAAGCCGACGATCAATTCAAAATTTGGACCTTTCGTATTGAAGATATGGATTTTTTTTCCCAAAACACCAAACAAAAATAAGGTCTTTTGGGAAAAAATCCATATCTTCAATATGAAAGGTCAAAATTTTCAATTGACCGTCGGCTTTTTCCTCCCTGCTACATACACTTTAAGAATATATCATTAGATTTATATAATTTACTTCGAGGACTGTTATATATCAAAAATGTGAAAAATATCAAATGTTTATAATTTGTCATAAAATTTGTATTATATTGTGATTTTGAAAAAATGAAAATTATTTGATATCAGAAAGACATGCTTCGTATTCTGAATGCAATTCGATAGGTCTGAGGTGCTCTCATGTTCCACAAAAAATACTGTCGAAACGCAATAAACGCTCATTTTGGATCCCTTAACCTAGTGGAAAGAGTGATTTTAGGGGTAAGTGTTGGCTTTCGTTCGATATAACAAAAATCTGATTTGATGATAATTATGAATACTTGATGTTTTGACAAAAAAAAACTATCACAGATGCCTATTTTTCACTAGATTTCATACATCTCTTAAGATGCTATGTACTCAACCGTGTAGAGTGAACACAGACTGCTTGGAAATATCTTTGTATTCGGCTGCAGCGAGGTGGAGATGCATTTATAAGAGAATCGTTTTTATAGTCAAACCTTTTCACAAGTATTGTACAACACCTATGAATAGCCAAGTGGACAACAAAACGTGTAAGATTAAACGTGTAACCTTACACGTGTAAGATGGCATCTTACACGCGTAGGATTGCATCTTGTGTGTGAAAGGTCACATCGTATACGTCTTAGAATCTAGAGGGATGCTTAAATTGACGAATCATATATAAAGAACCCATATTTAAACAATATATCATCTTACGCGTATTCATCTTCGACCAATGAAATCTCGCCATAGCATTTCTTATACGGTTAAGAATTGCTTATTAGGGATGGGCGGTATTCCGATTTGACTGGTACCGCGAGTGTCGAATAATCTCAGAATCGATATCAATCTGCACCGCGGTTGTTTTCGCAAACGTGATTATTTTACCATCACCTCTTGAAATTTAATTAATATGAGAATTAATTGACTTCAGATAACTGTAAAAAGTAGCCAAAAAGTGACATAAATCGGGATATGACCATGACGGAACAACATAAAATATTCGTCATAAAAATCACAGGACATCGTAGCACTCATACAATTAAGAAAAGGCATCGTTACAATTTTGCTCTCCTTCGCGGTACGCCGCCAATAATATATCACGTATCGTCCATCACTACAATCCAAATCTTACACGTATAAGAAGACGTGGGTATTACAAATCACAAAACGTCTTTACATATTATTGGTTCAAGTGTGTTACGTGTGAGAATTATTGGTTGTTTGTGATTTCTTACTCTGTGATTCATCAATTTAAAAATCCCGCTTCGTTCTTACACGTATAAGATGCAATCTTACGCATATAAGATGCAACCTTACACGTGTAAGATGCAATCTTACACGTGTAACCTTACACGTTTATCTTACGCGTTTTTTGGACCACTTGGCCATTCATACACCTAAGGCAATATTTATTATTATTATTATTATTATTATTATTATTATTATTATTATTATTATTATTATTATTATTGTGATAACATATCAATCATTGCCTATATTGATATTGACCAATATAAATGATACATTTATTCTGGTTAATTAGTTGTTAGTTCATTAAAACCAAGCACCGAAGCAGCAAAGATCGAGCAAATTTGGTTCTAGCGCTTAACAAAATCATCTTACTTTCACGTATGTCTAGACTGCAGTTGACTTTTAGTAACAGTCACCATTTTATCAAAAAATTTAAAGCAATGTACAATGTACACAATATGCGATTTATATTTTATTTATCATGAACTGATGTATACTGATGTAGAGTGTAAAGAATATATTGTCAAGTATATGAAATATGAAGGAACAAAATACTCTCGTCTGTAGGTCGTTAAAAGTTGCCTTGAGGAAATATTTTAATGCGTAGGTTAATTAGTAACTTTTACGTGTGTTGGATCTTCCCCTTGAAGCTTCAACTCGTCGTCAGTAATCCTGATAGTCACAGTTGCTGAGGAGATATCACTTAACGTCATCTCAATGGCATTGATGTCACTTGACAAATGCACAATTGGATCCTAATTCATAAGTGGTCCTCGCAAGAGTTTCAATTTCAAGTGTATTGTAAACAGAACTATGTATAACAGTTTATTCGGTAAGAAGTTTTGGAATGTGCTCTAAAAACGAGAGTCGACGTAAGCTCTTAAGGTGAGTGGGATGACAGGAGACATATTTTTACAGTTGTAGTCACTTAATGGAGTGTTCATAAATACTTTGGTGGGGGTTGAAAAAGTTGGAACCTCATATAAAAAAAACCAACATTGACACCCCCCCCCCCCTAAAAAGGGTCAATTTTTGACCCCTTCATGTCCTAGAAAAGAAACCAAATATATATGTTATAAACTGATTAGCAAAAAATGACTGTTTGGAGTTACTACTCATTGCAGTCAGAGTGGTACACTCAAATAATTTGTAAAATACACACATTATGTTCATTTGAAGCTTGAGAGCACAGGATTGAATACTTAATATTCATGCGCGTGCTTGCCTTGTCGTACATTTTACTCTGAACGTTAAGCCTCATTTTTTTTTATCCCCCTCCTGTTAAGGATTGATTTTTAAATCCAAAAATGTTTTGGATCCCATATTTTCAAACCCCTACCACAGTAATTATGAATACTCCCTAACCAGCTTTGATGCTACAAGAAACGTATTAAAAACGTTTGTCAAATCAAGCTTTTACAGCAAGTAAGAGAAATGCTGGTGCGTTGGATATAGCTTTACATTATTTTTTATATGTGTATACATTATTGTTAGAATCCGTTTGAATATCCGTCGTTTACATTATTTACGCACCATGTTCATGAGATCAAAAACGTGTTTGCCGAATTATTGCCTTCTCCTTTTTACCTGGCCGTTAGCATTGAGCCTTGGGACTTACACATATGCATTGACTTTAACGGGTGCTCAAAGATTAATCTCCGATTTGGGGTAAAAGGTCATTAAGGGATCACTTTCGGTCATTTACGAAATAAACTGCTCAAATAAAGAAAGTCCGCAGTCATGTAACCCGTCATACACCAAAACCTGATCGTGTTATGAACATTTGATTGATAAAGTCGTGTGCAGAATCTTGTTAGCTCCAACTTGATACCAAATTGGCCACCAAAAACTCTAAATTCAGAGAGATTGAGACCAGTATATGAAATTTGGTGCATTTTCAAAAGTTGCAAATTAAAAATGGACAACGCGGAGCTGTAGAGGTGAATGGCACAGCGCGACCATTGACATAGCCCGAAACAACCGCTAGGTCATATCGATCGCATCGTGCCCTAGTATTCATCAGTAAAGCACTGTAGCAATCCATGCGTTTTAAATTAACAATTGAATAAAGCGCGCACTTGGGATAGTCGACATGGGTTCATCGTGGGCAAGCAAGCTTGACCACATTGCCACGCTAAGCAATTTCGACCGCGTTATCGTTTTGATTTGCAACTTTTGAAAATGCACCAAATGCCATAAACTGGTATCAGTCTTTGTCACTTTTGAGTGTTTGGTATCAAATTTGGTATCAAATTAGAGCTAACAAGATTCTGCACACAACCGTATCAATCAAATGTTCATAACAAGATCAAGTTTTGGTGTAGGACGGGTTACATGACTGCGGACTTTCTTTATTTGAGCAGTTTACCTTCAAAATGCTAAAAGTACTTCTCACACAAATTCAGTAGCACAGAATTATGATTTGCACGCTTACATTGACCTTAGCTGGTGCACAACAGTTAAAGTCCAATTTGGGGTCAAAGACTAATGAAGTAGTCATTTCCGGTTATTTGTTAAATAGCTTTGAAATGCAACTTATCACATAAATTAAGTAGCACATGTTTGGACTTGCACATATGTGACCGTCCACGGCGAATGAGCCGTAAATTCCTCCCCGGTCAATTTTGTTTTATTTCGTGTTTAAAAATAAACATCATAAACTTAAAAATGGTATATCATTTGACTTCAAACGATATCCAGAAGCGGGGTTATGGTTTGTTAAACTTTGCTCCTTCAACAAAATTATAGCTTTTTACGTTTTTACATGTGTCTCTTTTTCCACATTGTTGGCAATAAATATCAAACAGTCATAATTGGCGGTCATTTCAAATCATCCCCAAGTCAACGAGGTTTAAGAAAGTTCTCTCTTTGTTAATTGTTGGTTATGCATACCTGTACAAAATACAATGCCTGGTAACCCACCACTTGAACAGGATTTAGCAATATAAGCAAACAAAGACCAGAGCTATTAAAAGTTCTATAGCCATCTAAGGTAGAAGCTTATTATCCACTTCAACAATAGGATTATTGATTAGTTTTTGACTATCGAAATGAGACGGATGTCGGGCCAGCTGAAATTACCGATGAATATGACCTTCGTACACATTTTACACCGTAACTCAGAATACAATTTAGGGAATTTACGGCTCATTTGTGCTGCCGGGTCACATATGCAGTGACCTTAACTGACACATTAAAGTTTTCATCGAATTTGAGGTCAAAGGCCATTTAGGGGTCACCTTTGGTCATTCACAACATACCTGATAAAATGCACACTCTTGCACACAAGTTGTACAGAGTTGCGACTGGCGTATACATTGAACTTTCCTTATGGGAGTCAAAGGTCACTTGGGGGTCATTTCTGATTGACGGGTACAGCTAGGTTCACTATTTTCTTTCAATAATTATTTGACACCATCTCCCGACACACCCACAATAAATTTTCAATCCGCGAGGTTTATGCAGACCCCTTTCAGATTAATCTTGGCACTTCCATACTTAATGTCAAGGCTGTATATTAGTGTATTATTGCGTAATCATGGTATTAACTGCATTGGTTTTACTTCATGAAAGATATCGTCCAATAATAATATTAAATTTGAAAATTTAGAAAATTTCATAGGACAATTTTCATAAAGCGGCTGTCCCCTCCCCATCAGGCCCGTCTCTCCCATGATGGGTCTCAATAGCCCTGTCCCGTAAGATGCCGCGTGAGCTACGCATGGCTACTTCTGTTATTAACTTACGCCCATCTGGAATCCAGACTTGAAAAAGCAATGTAATAACCTTATAGCTAAAATGGTTCTTCTTAAAATTAAAACTTATATTTCCATAGATCTAGCGGATCTTTAGTTAAAGCCAGTATAATAATATCAAAACGGACATTTGTGGGCGTTTTTTTTCATGCAAATGGGGAGAAAATGCCACCCCTAATGACAAAGGTGGGTATCATGCCATTTCTGTTGTTTGACCGCTGTGTATGCCACAGTATGTGGGTGTTGAACATCAACTAGGCAGACCAAGAATCAAGATTTTTTTCTTGAGGTGCAACATTGCACTCATCGTTTGTTATTATACCAGGACATCATTTTTGATAACGATGATATTTATAGTAGTTACAATGTTAAAATTAACCCACCGGTTCTGGTATTTTGGGGGTTACTTTTGATTTAACAATCATTTTATTGTAAATAACTATTATCACAGCCAAGAGAAATCGCCAAAACAACATTTTCATCATTGTTTCATCAACTAAATCATGTCATAACAAGTAGGCCGAATTCAGCAGTGTGAAATGTGTTTGACCATTCTATCACGGCTCGTATTGCAACAACCTTCAATTTTATAATCGACTGAACAGTGATGGTTTTAAATCCTAAATGGAAGGTTGATTTGATTTTGACATAATGATGTAGAACTGATAGAGGGCAGTATTTGTTTGTTTTGCAGTCTCTTTAAAGAACAAATCTGTTGCTTTATTACAATCGTAATGATGATATCTCAAGGTATATACTCTAAATCTAAATACTTGTGTCGCGTTTTGTTAGGTATAAAAAAGATGCTAAATTGCTCAATTACATGGATGAGTACACTTTCAATACATTTAGCAATTTTTCATATCAACTAAGCTGATTTTATTTGCTGCTTAGGGAGTGTTCAGAAATACTTTGTTGGGGGGGGGTGGGGCTGGTAAAAGGGAGGGGGGGGGCCAAAAAGTTTTGGATCTTAATAGAGGGGGACCAAAAAGTTTTAGGTGGTAGGAAAGGGGGGGGGCAAAAAAGTTTTCCTCTTCAAAACCCCAAATTTTTGCGCGCTTCGGGCGCATTGAGACCCTCTATATCGCTTTTGAAATGGGCAAGTTTTGGTTTTCAGTGCTTTTGTTTGAAAAAATGATAGCACTTAGTGTACACATATCTATTAATTAATATAACATTCAAGATGATCAGCAACATGCAACACATCTGTGTTGGTCTAAGAAATACTGGCACTTATTATCATAGAATTTTATATCTCTTCAAAGTAGGCTACAATCTGATCAAAATACAACTAAATAAAGAAAATATTGCAAAATATTTTGGGGGCCAAAAACTGATACCTGTGTACATTTGTGTGACCAAATTAATCTCATATTTGACCATTTTAGCTTTTTGGATATTAAATTTTAACAATATTTTACCATTCAAGCCTCAATATGGCCATTTTTTTTGCGCGGTTCACGCACATTTGTACTATCATAATAGCCACGGATCCAAATTATTCTGATGTGTCTATGAACCTCCAAATAAATCCTCTATTATTTTAATTTATCCGTGTAAAATCAGATAAACACCCTGATTTGGGACAAATCTAAATAAAGGGGGTACTACACCCATTGCATTTTTTTTTGCATTTTTTTGCATTTTGTGAAGAAATGAGAAAAAAGAAATTGGACAAAGTGGTATGCAAAATGAAGGGGCAAATCTTCTCGTTCAATTGGTGGCATCAGTATCAATGACGCGTACATGCTTCTAATGGTATAAGCCAAAAAGTGGTACATCACTGATGTTTTAAATTCACTTCATTTTGGAAAGCTTACTATCAACGGATTTCGTTAAAATTTTGGATGTGTTGCTAACACATTAGGGAAATAATGTTGATATGTAAAATGGGAATAAGTGGTCCCTGATTTCCTTTATGACTTCATGAACTTGGTGCTCCACAACTATCAAAAAACGAACCGGTTAAAATGCTTCTATTTTCAATGTTGAGCTATATTTTGTATTTTGAACTTGCGACACTATGTCACTGAAACTTAATTAAGCCATAGGTAACAGGTTACCACAACCACACTACAGCAATGTTGAAAAATATTGTATTTTTTGTCACCTATACCACCATATTAGGTAGTTTTCCGTAAGCTTCATTTTTGTGATTTTGGTAACTATTTTATATTTATTTGCCCAATCCATCTCAACTAGGCAATATAAATTGTACTCACCATTTACATCCCAAGGTATTTTAGTATATCCACCTCACACATTTCCATTATATATCCAGTAACAGACAAAATATCAAAATTGATGCCTCATTATGGCATGTATGATATCACAGACTATCACATGTATTCAAAATTGATGCCTGAATTTGACCTGAACCAATTGACCTATAACTTGACCTTTGATGACCTTATAGCCTTTTTTAATCTCTTTTCCTAACAACACATTATATAAGATACATACATGGTGTAGTGTTAAATTGTCTACGTGGAAGAGATTAGGCCTATTTAATTTATTCAGTGTTATAATCAGTGAGTACATTTCTATAGATAGTATAACAAAGGATTTAATGTATTCTATTCATGTATTCTACTTGGACATGTTCAATAGAATAAATTATGGTTTGTTATGAAACACACATCTCAGTTACCAGGATACAGTAAACAAAAAAAAATATATAGGGCTAAAATGATTTTCTAAAATGGTTTAAAACCACTTTGTATGTAGAGATATTTTATAAGTTCAGGACATGAGATGATGAACATATTTATATACTTTATAAATTTGCAACAAAAAAAAGAAGATGGGTACTGATGAAAATCAGGGTATTATATCGCCTTAAGTATAAATGAAAATTTCCTTGTGCTTGTATTTCATGCGCAATTGTCCCACCGAGAATGTTTCAAACATTTGCCTCCCTCAATGACATGTGACCTAGATACCACACCACTGGAAACAACATTTTGTTATACGATAAGGGGGTGGGGGGTCAAAAAGTTTTATCTGTCAAAAGAGGGGGGTCAAAAAAAGTTTAGCGGTCCATCGAGGGGGGTCCAAAAAAGTTTTCGAGCAAAAAAAATTTGAGGAAGACCAGCCCCCCCCTACCAAAGTATTAATGAACACTCCCTTAATCGCTATTTGGGCTTGACGTGGCAGCAAAATAGATCAGAAAAGGCTATATCTCAATGTCGCCCCCCCCCCTTTTTTTTTAAATTTGGGTGCAAAATACGATGCGAAAGGGCTTAATTCCAGGTCTATTTTAGGCTCAGTGTCTGCTTTGTTTTTAACTTGTAAATAATGATGGCGGCGACAAGGCGATATTGACGATAATATACACGGTTCTTCCTTAGACTGGGGGTGTTATCCAACAACATTATTTTCACAATATCTTGAAATAATACGACATATATTTACCTTTAATTATTATTAGGTGTAAAAATGATCTTATTACGTCGCATTTTATTTGTTCTGTCTGCGGGGCTTCCGAAATCTGGACCCTTTTTGAATGAAGATTGCGTTTGAGCATATTTGTTTTGTAAAAAGAGCACCTAACCCAGCCCCACCCCCAAAATTTGAACTTTTTTAGTGGAAAAATTGCAACAAATTTGGGGATGAAGGGGCTATCGCACTCTTTGCGTTATCATTTGATTAATTTTCAGTTAATTTAAATTGTTACTATGTCATGATGTAGCAATATTCCAATCATAGGCTATTCAGTTTCAGATGTTTTTCATCTTTTATGAACACATTTCATTTCGTCTTAAGGTGGTACTACACCCTGATAAATTTTAGACCAACTTTGCATATTTCTCAAAAAATAACTACAGACTGGTAAACAAACGTTATGTATATTATAGGGGCAAGGAATCCAATTACTTCACTGAAATGTCAGTGATTCAAGACAAGTGGTTCATCAAATGTTAAAAATGAGGTACATTCTAGCGGTACCTCGTTTCTTATCATAAATAACGTACCGCTTGTCTTGAATCACTGACAATCCAGTGTAGTGGATTCCTTGCTCCTATAATATACCTAACTTTTGTTACAAGTGGGTTATTATTTTTTGCGAAAAATGCAAAGATAGTCACAGATTTATCAAGGGGTGTAGTACCACCTTAAAGATATGGAGTATTATACCCGTCGTTTTCGACGTTATGTACATTCATGAGCTCATGAACAGTATGATACTATATTTGTAAATACGTTTTTATAAATACGCACGTGGCCACCTCCAGCCATAACAGCCTGTAGACAGTAAGTCCCGAATAGCGGGTGGTCATCACTGAAAGCCAAACTGGAACCAGGGTGACTCTAATAAAACTAGAGTCCAGCCCGGCCCTGATTTGGTAAAACGATCTAACTTGAAATTTGGAAATTTTGAGATAAATCAATATCATGGGTAATGTGAGGGCGCTCTTTCCATTGGTGACATCCTCAAATCACCACCATGCCACCAAATAATGAGATTTTTATATTTTCTAAGACATTAGATCTGTTTAATAATTTATTTTATTCAAAAAGAAAAACGTCAAGTGTTCAAACTTTAAAGCTCTTTTTCTCGAAACAGCAATTTTAATTTCAAGTTAGATCATTTTACCAAATCAGGGAGTTATCTGACTCCCTTGAAGAGTCATACATTTCTAGACTTCTCCTCATTTGACCCCCAATATGGAATCATTTTAGACATAGAGTCGCGTAGTGGCTGAACCAGACTGCATTTATGGAGCTCCACTCCGACCGTCAGGAAATAGCACAAAAATGATACACAAATACATCAAGATACATCAAGTATATACCTACGGGAATAGGAGACTTTACTTTGAGTTTCACGCCAATGAGGCGATCGTCAGACGACAGGATGAAGAAAATTAGCCTGAGCCACCATCCCTTAGAAATGGGAGAATACACATTCCATGGTGTCAACAGCCAAACCATTCGAGAGTCTGACTCTCTTGAAAAGTCAAAAATTCCTCGACTACTCTCTAAATGTGAAAGAGTGAAAAATCACTCAAAAAGAGTGAAATCTCACTCTTTCAAAGAGCCATCTGAGTGACAACTCTTTTAGAGTGAAGCTCACTCTCAAGAAAGAGTGAAAAAATTCACTCCGGAAAAGAGTGAATCAGAAAAGAACATTTATTTATTTATTTATTCATTTAGGCCTATTTTATATACAAGGATATCACAGCAGTTCATAACAGCTACTATGTGCTTTAAATTGTTGTGAGGCTAGGCCCCAGGTTAGGGTAGGGCCCGGTCTAGGAATATTGAACTGGTCTAAAGCTTAAGCACATACACAATATGTCGAACTTCAGTGTGGGATGAATGATGAAAAACTATGGATTTAGTGAAGCTAATAGTCAAACTGTTCAATGGTGAGTACACTTAGGTGTAGGACATAACACTTGGCAAATACCATGTTTACGGTCACAGTCTGGAGAAGCGTGATGTGAAGTACCCTACATAAGCTTACATATGCGTACATGTAAACCGGCACTGGGCCGGTAACAAACTGCTCACATATGACTTAAGCTTACTGCCGCCGTTGTCTCCAGACCAAGTGTATACTTGCTACAGTTATAACCTACACATAAATGTAATCACTATTGAGTATGCTGCCTATTTCTTCATCAAATCCGCTTTCTTTTCGCCATTCATTCACACACTGTTCGCCATTTTGTTACACAAGTTCAACAAACATCGGCCGATTTTCGGCGCTTCTGATTGGCTGACAGCTCACTCCAAGAAAGAGTGAGATTTTGCGCCACTTTTGAGCGAGTGAGGCTCACTCGATATCGCGAGTGAAATTATGTGTACTGTTTTCACTCTTTTAGAGCTAAAACCCACTCTTTTAGAGCTAACTTAAATTCACTCTGAAATTCAGAGTGGTTTTTCACTCTTTTACATTTAGAGAGTACGTCGACAATTCTGAATGTAGAGTCAATTGACTCCACGGGTAGAGATAACTGACTCTCTTGTGACAGTCAGATGACTCCTTTTGAGAGTCAGTGCTAGTTTAGGCCTACTCAATTTTGAGAGCCTCTTGACTCCATTCTGGCTATTAATGGTCGTATACATTTGAATGTAAAGGGGGATCAACATGAGACTACTGTGCATGCAGCAAAATGATCGATTTTGTTCAACGTTGTGATTATATTGTAAACGTTTCCGTCTTTGAATGCTTTTGTCCGTCGTCAAATACTTTCAAATTGTTGCTTTTGTTCGACACCATATTACAAATTGGGAATCCCCCATGTGTAATAATTTTGCTGTTTAATTAATACTTACATACAGAGTTCCTATCCTTTTCTGTATGGTGAGTGGTCGATGCATGAGGATGTAGTCACGCTTGCTGGTATTGGTATGTCGTGCCCATGGGTCAGGTGCGTATTTATAAATACATACATTTAAATGAAAGAGTTTGAAGTTATATTTCGTGTTTTGTTTATCGTATACAATATTCTTTGTGTAGTCGTCAATCGTATTGTATTTAAATAATAGTTTACGTAGTTCACGTCAGGAAATTGCATTCAATATTCCACACATATTCAGAGGGTATGTTCCCTGTCCTGTGTATCAATATCAAAACCACGTATTTTGTACTTTCTACATGCTGTAAAACACTCGTTAAATCAATAGACGTTGACAGCGTGTCGTTCATCCCGCCAGTCGCGATTCAATAGTTACCATTGTAAAGAAGTAAAAAACGCAAAATAATAATATCAGGGACCACTCGCCAAATGGTCAACATTTGTATCTATGAAAAGACGTGACAGTAACAAGAACGTCAACTCCGCGTTGAGAAGTGCTATTTAGTAGGAATTTTATCATATTGTTATTCTTAAGGGATAAATTTCACCCTTTTCCGAGTTGTCCTAGAGTTTGCTACAGAGCATTCATCAAGAATTGATTTTCAATCTTTAATATTTTACATTAGAGAAGATAGACGAGCATGGCTATGTGTGTAATACAAAGCTGCACGATTGGCCAGACACTTGTTACTCGCTGTTTTTGTTCACATCACATAGAGCACATGAATTTAACATGGAAATTCAATGGTACTCAAGCTGAAAATAGACACACTCCTAATGTATCTTTTGATGAGCTCAGACTTCTGCCATTTCCATAGAAACCTTTTTATTTTGACTATCCATATAGGGTTGAATATATTTAAATAACATTTGGATAGAGAATCAAGGTATACTTTAAGGTATTAGAAGTACTCCTATTTGTGTGTGAGCAGGGCCGGATTTACCATTGGGCCAGATGAGATAGGGCTCCAGGCCTCAAAGATGTTGGGCCCCTAAAAGTAGTCAGGTGCATCTTCATTTTTGTCCCGAAAAACAACATGATTTGCAAAATTGCCAAATTTTGCGTGCTTCGTTTGAACTGATCCTTTTAAGGCAAAAGTCACTTTCAATTTGAGCTAAAATAGTCAGATATTAAAATTTGGAGCAGAATAGTCTCGTTTCCCTCTCAAATATTATGCTTTCACTGTCACTGTTGATATGTATGTAAAAGAAAGGATGCCTTCCTCACGGTGAGTTTGGGGCCTCCAAAATTTGGCTTGGCCCAGGGCCCCAAAAAGGTAAATCCGGCCTTGTCTGTGAGTACTTTAAATGGTTAAAAACTAATATCTTAAATATAGTAAATAAATAGAAATACCCGGTACGCAAGGAAATCGATGGTAGATCAACATATTACATCACCTCGTAACCAAAGCAACAGCAGTATACTTGTACATGTACTGTAAATCGCACTTAACATCCTAATTCATGTTGAGGGCAAAATCATATATAAAGCCTGTGGTATAACCACAATAATTGACGTTGATAAGCTTTGATAACATCTCCAAATATGACACCACGATGGCCAATCGTTTTTCGTTTTTCATTTTCTGCCACGAAAAACGAAAAAAGCCTAGCTTTCCATTTTACCTAACACAAGTATAAAAAATGAATAAGAGAATAAGAGAAAAAAACACGAAAAAGGGTATTAATTTAAAAGTTTGTTTTTCTTGCTCCATTTTCAATTAAGAAAAAGAAAAAGGCCAACAATGTTCGTTAAGAGTATGAAAAATAAACAACTAGAAACATGGAAGAGCAATTAATAGATACATATGTTTTTCTCGATTAAATTACAATTAAGAGGAAAAAAATGTTCACGCATTTTCCCCGTTTTTCTATCACAAATGTAAAAAAAAAAGAAAAGAAAAAGAGAGGCACGGAAAAGGAGAACAATTTACACATTTGTATTTTTTGCTCCATTTGCACACTGTAAAAAATCCAACAATGTGCCAACAATTTTTTGTGCTCCATTTTCAACCATGGAAAAAGAAAAACTCACACAGTTTTTCTTTTTCAAACATACGTAAAAAACAATAAACAGAGAGAACACGGAAAATCGATTAATTTACATGTATATGTGTTTTTCTTGTTTCATGTACAAAAACGGAAAACGAATATTGTTGCGACAACATTCCTTTTCTAGTTTTCCTAACACAAGTATAACAAACTACTAAGATATTTTTTTTGGATTAAGTGTTTATTTATGTGTCATCAAGATCCAACATTTTTTCTTTGTTTTTGTGATGTAACCATTTGGTACTTCACACAACTGCAAAATGCAGGTTGAGATGATGATGGGCCATCCGATTAAAGTGCAAGAGACCAGTCTGCAAATTCAAGGAAACCACAGTAGTCAGCCTTATCATACTGCCACACGTTGCGTTGGTAGGCAGCGGCCCGTTCAGTTTAAAATGAACTGGACCATGTTTTGAGGTAGCTAGTCTTGCATGTACTGTGCAGGTGGCATCTATCAGTGATGACCAAGTCAAGAACCTGGTCTTCCAGGGTATGTTCTTTGACAAATTGTGTCAGGCTAATTACACATCTCAAGTGTGCGGTGTAAAGCAGTATTATGTTGTACGGCTGCCAAGCCATTCCATGTGGCATGTGTGGTGGACATTGAAGTCGCCAAGAACGACTACTGATTGTGCATTGAATTCAGAAAGATTTGACAAGGTGTAGTTCAGACAGCTGATTATATCCCTGTTAGTACTAGATGGCCTGTATACAGCAGTAAATACTATTTTCTGTAACTACATTGTTACTGCGAAACAAATCAGCTCCAAGTCCTCTGGGTCAAGAGCACTGGTATGAAATATGGCGATACCCTCCAGACAAATAGATGGCGATTCCTCCTTAGTTGGATGTAGATCTGTCTCTACGACAGCTGAAGGAGATTCAAGGTATAGTGTTGCAGTCAGCACCATCGTTCAGAAGCATTCAAAAAGGACTCCGAGTTGACAATAACGGATGGCTTTAGTTCCTGGCACAGATTGGACACTTGTCGTAGTCCTTTGATGCTCACTTCTAGTAAAGTCATGTCCATATCACGTAGTTGTTGAGCAGGCTTGGGTCCTTCCCGTTTTGATCTGTCCATTTGAGGCTTCTGTAAAACTATGTAATTAATATGATTTAGATGCCAAATGATCAAAAACTCAACATACGTTAATCTGAGACTTTTCTTGTTTGAACGCACTGAATTTTACTGAATACATCTTGCAAACAATGGACACGTTTATTTTTGTGTTCAGAGCAAAAGTCATACGACCGTACTTTTTCATTTTACTATATCTCTTTATTGATCATTAACTACTATTTCCCTATTAGCACGCATTCAACCAAATTAACAACGTAAAAAGTAGTAAACAATTCAGCTAGCGATATAATTTATATGCAAATCGTAATTATTTTTTTACGTGGGTCGGGACCCTTTTAGTGGTCACGGGATTTAAAGTACAAGGTACCAATTTAGTATTAAATACCATTAACATGTCTGGGCGATGCATGGAAATACGACGATGAACTATATTTATGTACCATCTGAAAAGGCTTCTTTAAAATGACTGGAATTGGCTAGGTTATATAGTCAAAAAGTACATTTATGGTTTTAATGCTTGGAAATGGTATATTTTTTCTCATTATATGACATTTTTGTGGTAATATTACCAACATTCATCCGCATGGGTGCACTCCCATTTTAAGATGTTCACGGTTCAGTGCGTTCAAACAAGAAAAGTCTCAGATCAACTTATGTTGAGTTTTTGATAAGTTGGCATCTAAATCATCAAGTTTTACCTGATGTTGGTGGCGTTTAGCTGTTAGAGTTCTAAATATGAGACAATATTGCTCGAAATAAGCCATTTTTTCAATGGAAAACCGTCGATAATTTGTGGAATTTAAAGTATAGAAACACCGAATTCTATGGATCTGATATTCGCCATGGAGGCTTTTTTTAGCCAATTTTGCTTACATTTCTTAATATTTAACCGTATTTGCCATGGCACAAAGACGTACATCGTTTTTTCTATTTTTTCTAATTCTTTCTAATAAGGAGCCTGCGTCTTGAAGATTGCGAGCCTGTGAAGCCACATGGGAAGAGGAAACCGGGACGGCCACGTACACTGTACTTACAGTATGTCCAGCACCTCCTGGGAGATACTGAAGGGATGCTGCAGCCAAACAAAATTGTTTCGCTTGCCCAAAATCGCATTAGTTGGAGAAAGCTTGTAGTCGCCTGCTCCGCAGCCGACTGATGATGATGATGATGATGATGAATCAGCAACTATCTCTGGTTATTTTCGCAGAACCATGACAACGAAGAGATGCAGTAATCTGATATTATTATGCACTGATCAGAGGTGGGTGGTCAGGATATAAAGACACCTGAATAAAGAAAAAAAAACATCCCAGAGCTTTGTCGCCTCGAACCGAGAGCCCTGTCGCCTCTAAGCGCTGATGCTGCTTAGTGGTTAGGCCATCCTAATTTAATAATTCGTCTCAAAGCCCTTCCAAAGTTAAAACCTAATACGGAATGTGGTTTTGATTATTTGTTATTTTTTATTTTTACATTTTCATCTCTCGAGCAGGTTGCACTGTGGTCAAGATGAAGAATTTTTATTGCGATTTACGCTTTAGGCTATGTTGACGTCTGACGATGTCAGACGTGGGATTTTTGTATGGTGGATCGGGTAAAGAATAAACAAAAACCGAAATTTAAAAACGTACGCGGGGGCTTTGAAACGAATTATTAAATCAAGATGGATATAGCATTCTGAATATAAATCATCGATGAATATTTGAATCCGTGGAAAGGCTTTGAAATTTTCGTAAAATTCTTATATTTCAAAAACTGTAAAAGTATGTGATAGCTAATTTGTTCCCCAACCACACCAAGTATTTAATTATGTTTATAGTTTAGTGGCGTTTAAATACCAAAACAATTAAGTTTCCGACAATACAGTTCTTTCAGGGAAACACTGCATAGTCCCATGGTGAAGCAAAAACAGGAAAACAGTCATATACAGGGTGTTCGAAAAGCATTGATCTTGTACTTATGCGGTTTCCCAGAATTTTTTCTTGTTAAAACATGTTTTGCAAAGGTTAATGTTTATATTCTTGGCATAGTTTTTGAAATTTGGAGCGATTTTGGTGTTATTTATCCCATTTTGATCCATTTCATTTTAAAAATTGTTCTCATGCTTCATACGCATTTGTCCCGGTAAAGTTATTCCGAGAGCTTGTCAGCTTAACGACATGGCAATTGTGACAGTATGCTGTGGGTGAAAATTGAGAGGCCCTGTATTCAGCCTGTGTAAAAAATGATTGGATAACAATGGTTCTGTAATAACAAAATAACAAACGACGTTTTTCTTATTTCACTAAAGCTTGTCTTTTGCTCAATTTGCTTTGGATGCCTACTTTTGTATTGATTTTTAAAATGTAATTTGAATCACCACTTGATGTACCTTGAATGTCCACTTCATGCACTCGACGCTTTTTAGAGTCAAGATAACACTTCATATTCCTGCCTCTAGTACATTTACTGGCACATGTGAAGATAATTCTCATTCATAACAGCAACTTACTTTTTACAATCCAGACGGAACGGCCACTCTCAAAATGCCAACAGGTTGTATTCACGTCGATTGTCCAATTTCACTTCAAATTTATTTTTGTTCTATCTGCTGCTTTCCTTTAAGCCTTTCAGTAGCTATCGAATCGATAGGAATGACTTTGGTGTAAATGTAGCAATTATAGCTAAAGGAAGTAACTGACGTTTCCTGCAACACGCTCGGTAATCAACATAAATAAATCACCCACGATTTACACTTAAGTTTGCTAAAGACCTTTCAAAATTTACCCATAATAATTACTTTTTTGCATCAGCCTATTGTGGTGTTCATACCCGTGTATATAGTGAATCTCTATATAATTGTGCATAAAATGAAGCTGGTAGTTACAGTTTTAACTGTAACTACCAGCTTCATTTAAAAAAACTATATCTAAAAATACAGGGTGAGTAAAAAAAAACTGCCATAGAGCAAAGAATCAATATTTATGTAAGAACCAAGTCGAACTTCCCCAATATTGAAAAATTTTATAATTCTACACTCAATGGCCTCCTTCTGTGAAAATATGAAGTGAATCGCGACTACCGTTTAATATTTATGAGTCCTTTTGCTGCGATACCCAATTTCGTTATTTGTCCACGAGGTACCATGTGTTATGAATGAGAGCACACAGTGCACGGTAAAGACACCAGATCTGAAACGGACTTTACCTTAAATAAGGTTGTTTTTGCGTTATTTTAATTTTTTTTTCTGTTCAAACAAACTTTCTAGCAATACTTTAAGTCCTTCATACCTCACTCGACCCCAACACCAGTTTTTTTAATCCCAATATGTCCAACTTTTTGGATATTTTGAAATTCACTCCACTTCAATTTACGCGCATTTCATTTTGACATTTAAAAAACCCGCCTACAAATTTGTATCTTTTTGATAGAGAATAAACATCTTTAAAGTATTAAAGGTAAAATGAAAATAACAACAAATAATGTTTCTCTTTTCCTTACACAATACCAAGGGCAATAACACTTTGGGTGCTCCGTTTTATTTTAATGCCAATGAGGTTAAGAAAATAGCAGTTGTTCCCAATCTACCTAACACAGAGTGGGCTGACTTTTAAATTTTAGATGTCTCTTGGACAAACATTAAAATTGGGTAGCGCTATAAAATGTGTCATAAAACAAAACGGTAAATGCTAATTCCTTACTTTTTTCACACAAGGTCACTGATGAATATACCATATATAAAATAGTTCAACTCGGTTCTTAAATAAAAATGGATTCTTTTCTCTATTGCACTTTTTTTGACTCACCCTGTATCTGATGGCACACTGTATTGTCGGACGCCGTCTCACACGGACGAATATTTTTTGCGTGCTTAACATTTGAAAAGGAAAAACTTATAAATATAAGTTTCCTAACCCTAATAAGCCTGTACGGTACACCACGTATACAGGTATTTAAATGTTAACTAGGTAAAAATAATTCGCTGCCAGGGCACGCGAGATTATATTTCCTCAATGGCATCACCTATCTTATGCTAAGTTATGTTGAGCGGCTCAACTTTACATTCGATCAAAGTGCAGCCACGTTTTCAATATGAGTTTGAAACGTTCCTTTTCATATTTAAACCTTTTATACTATAAACGTTATAACTACAAAATAAAAATGCACACATAGAGTAAAAATAGCAGTTTACTTTACACCCCAGCAAACACAAAATGTTTTCGACATCATTCGCAAAAGGTTATAAATGGTTGTCAGAAAACGTTTAAATGTCGGGTTATATAAAGGGTATATTAAGAGTATAAAACGTTTTCATAACCTTAAAAAACATTTTTTGTTAATCTGCTGCTCGGCAAACAAAAATGTTTTACAGAAAACGTTTAAATGTCGGGTTATATAAAGGGTATAAAAACGTTTAATAACATTCCAAATACATTCTTGAAAACTTGATATAAAACATTCTAAACAGAATGTTATTTTGGTGTTAAAAAATATTTTGCGAAAAATGTTTGCCCGAAATATTTTCAATAACGTTTTTAAAACGTGTCAATGACCGTTATATAACCCGACATTTAAATGTTATTAAAAGGTTTTGAAAAAAACATTTTAAGAACATTTCTGTGTTTGCTGGGATCAAATATTTTAACATAATGTTATTTAAGTATTGACACAATATTTGGTAAAAATGTTTGCAAAAATTGTTTATAATAACATATTTTGAAAACATTTAAAAATATTGTTGTAGTGTGTTTTCATATAAAACGTTTTAAAATGTTATCATGACCTTTATATAACCCGACATTTTAATGTTATTAAAACGTTTTTTACCTAAACCAAAAGCCAAAATATAACTTATTTAAAACGTTTTTAAAACGTTTTTGTGTTTGCTGGGACTTTTGTCATCGTTGTTAGCGATTTTTTGTTTATTTTATATTGCAGTAGTCACAGTTAACACTGTTATACTATTTTGCTTCATATGTTTAAAAGGTTCAGTGCCTCTTTAGATTCGGTGGAAAAGGAATTTATAAAATTATACCTGTAAATGAGAATGTCCTTTTTCATACGTTTCGTGTAGTGTTACAAAGCATTTTGTAAAATTTATTTGGAAGGCAAAATGCAATTGGAAATTGCCTGCAAAATTTATAAATATTGTTGCGTCAATATGCACTGACTTTCACTTCTCGTATGCAGAGACGTAAACGTCTTTCAACTAGATTTATATTCAAATAATAATATTGATCAAACAAACAGAGACAGGTACACATACGTAGGTTGAATAGCAGGGTTCGGAACATACTCTCTGAATATGTATGGAACTTAGAATCCAATTTCCTGACAATCTTCCACACTGTTCTGCACTCTACGCAAAAAATGTTTCTTAAAGAAAACATGACTAAAGACTACATAAAACAATAATTTACAAGATTAAAGAAAATACGAACAATTACTTCGAACTTCCTCATTAGTATTCAAGACTTCGTGAATATAGCCATACTCAACTTCTTAACATTCATGAGCATGACATGGAAATAAACGGTGCAAATCCAGTTATTCGTTAAAATATTACACCCACATTCACAAATTCTATAAGTTTGTCCTTATTTAACCAAAATAACAAACAATGGACTTGGTACAGATGTTTCTTCATAATAATTTCCGGTAATTTAGCTTTTGGCTGTAAATGATTTATCTGATGGTTTGGAGTGTGTGTTTAATAAAGTCCTTGAGTAACGTACCAGCTTACAGAAGACGAATTTACTACCTAGCGCTTTACGTTGACATATTCAATTCACATATTATGGCATAATCTGCCAAATTAGAGGACTATCTATATTTCTTTTCTCAGCCGACAACATTAGCTCAAACACCAATTGATACGTTGTCAAAAACGTTATCCTGTCCGACAGGTCTGCTAGGTCTTAGCTCTAAGCAAAATTGATTCAAACCCAACGTGTTTGTACACAGGCATTCATTGTGTGCTGCCACCATAGCGATCACGTGAAAGTCGAACAAATTAAAGAAAATTGCACTGATTGGTCAATCGGTAACCATAACAACGCATCACTTGTACTGGTGGCTCCACGTTGTTTCTCATAATATATAGTAACAGAACATGCGATTTTCGTCATAGTGACTGGTTGATTGCAGAGCTAACAACTCATCGTGGGAATTAAATGTGCCTCTGGAAACTGATACCATTCATTGCTTGATGCTGCTAACGATAACTTATTTCATCAGTCTTTGATTAACTGCTTGGAGAAGACATTTGCAATCGCATGGTAGATTTGATTCATCAATGGAAAACCCCAACGCTATTCATGTACACATACTTTCTTATGATGTGATGTAAATTTTTGCCATTTAAAATGGAATTTCACAAGAGTATTCCGTCAAGCAACGTAACAGACCCCATGGGGTTGTTTTCTGCAAATTATAGCGACGATTACGTTGCCTGTATACCAAATGAGCAAGTACTGATGTATGCGTATCCTAAAACTGATATTGTACTTATAACTATTATCATGCCTATTATGATGATGTTAGGGCTCATCACCAATGGTGCATTTTTATTTGTTGTGGTGCAAATCAAAAGTATGAATACGATTACCAACCGATATTTGAGCAGTCTTGCAATCGCCAATGTTTCCTTTCTGGTGGTGCGAAATTTGAACTATCTAATCCCTTACGTAACTGTACCAATGTTCTTTTCCGAGGAGTACTTAGGTACTGGCGGCTGTGTATTGTTTCCACTACTAAGGGACGTAACATTTTTTGTTTCCCTTGTCATGATAACCGTTGTTTCCCTCGATAGATTTTATGCAGTGTACAAGCCCCAAGAGAACAGATTTCGATACACAAGAAAATACTCACGCGTTATCATCATCTCATCGTGGGCTATATGCTTCGTACTCTCCGGGGTCTTTCAAATACCATCGAGTGGTCAATTAAAATTCCATCAATTTTGCGACGATTGGGCAGTTCATAATAAAAGTGATACATTCCCATCGAGATTTGCAGAATGTACCCCATATGCTCGCGAATTTGCTAGTGTTGCGTTGGTTTGCATGACTTTTCCATTTTTCATTTCCATGGTGGTGAACTTTTTCCTCTACGCTTGGATTATATTCCTGTTAAACAGAAGAGCAGGATCAACAGGAGTAGGGAGGAGGAGCAATCAACAAACCCGTAACCGCATCACTGTTATGCTTGTTATCACAGGCATTTTATTTTTCCTCTTGTATGCTCCTTATGAAGTAAGTTTACTCATCAGCCAGACATTTGCCGTGTTACAGTCTAACAGTGATGAAGATTTATATTTATTTTTATATACCGAACATTGGTCTAATTGGTACGAGTTGTGCAAAATATTGGTTTGCCTTCTTCACATAATCAACCCAATCATCTATAACGCTACAAATAGGCGTTATCGAGAAGCATTTGCTAGAGCCTTTTGCCTTCATGATCTAATCTACAAGAACCGTTCGCCACCGAGTAGTTCTTACAAGCACCCGTCGGGTATACACACTACTGATGTTACGGGCATGGATACCTCAAATACACACAACGAGGTAGTTAAACTGCACTGTTTTGATGGACCATCTTGCAAAGCCTCTCAGGACGACGAGGAATCTTCAGAAGATTAAAGGTTGGACAAAGAGAACGGACATTTTGTGAGAATGGTAGCGCGAACATCCTCTCAAACTGTGTGTGGATTATGAACACTTTCATGCCATCAGTTCCCCAATCGCTAAACATTTACGTGCCAATCAGAACATGGTAACCATATGCCAATTAAACACATTGGCAAAGGGCTGTTAGAGAACGTGTTTAGAAAAGTGTTTAATTCTGTTACACATGATGTTTGCGTAAACTATAACTTGCATGACATACTATATTTGGTTTCTTGTTTCATCATTTTATGAAACATCCATAAAAGAAGAACTACTTGACGAATCAACCATATTGTAAAAATTAAGTAAGATTCCAGTATTAAAAAGGGAAGAAAGAAAGAAAAAAGAAAAGAAAAAAAGTTACGTTTGTTCATATACACTAAGGTACCTTGGTGATAAGCAAAAACGAAATAATCTGATCTAAAATATTAAACGTGTTTTGAATATCTATACTGAACATTGTGATATTGTGGTGCACATGCTTATGTGACAGTGACCTAAACGTTAAGAAATTACTATTAAAACGTATATATTATTCCTTAAAAGTGTGTTATTGCTGTTATAAAATGATCAATAAGGTTGTAGTTGCAAAACAAACCCAAGTGTAAATCATACTAAAACGTAATGGGCCGGCAGTCACTGATGATATTTGAGCACCCGTTTTTTTATGAGCACTGATCGCACAACTGTTGCTTTGCTTTAATACTAATAGAGTTATATTGACGTAAACATATGTTACAAATTGATAGTGCGCTGCATAAAATTGAAACATACAAATTTAAGATATATATGTATATATATACAAATGAACTTTACTATTTGCTATTGATTATCTCTTTACTGAACTCATTAGGATAAAAGCTTCGTCAATCTAAATTAGTTATGCACTGGGGAACAAAAATGTCGTAGATATTTTATGGCGCACTGTCCCGATTATTTTCAAAGGACGAACAATTAAAATTCCACAGTGAGTAATGAATGAGCTAACAGGTAAGACCAGGTAAAACTCTTTGGGTAAGGTACGGCAGACTTTGTATCACAATTCATCTGGGAATTTGCTAAATATCATGCAGCAGTTGTTCAACGGAGTGACTGCGCCTAGTCAAAGTGATAGTTGTGTGTCAATCAAAACAATGCTCTGTGCAAGCAGACGTAGTCACAATAGTTTGAAAGTGCAATCCTTACTTTCTGAAAATGACCTTTTTGTCATAATCTATTTTTCCGCGTGCATTATGCTCTTTTAAAAACAGAAAAGGAGAAATATAGGTGCGATCGAGCTACTTTCGTATAAATAACAACAGATTAATGAATTGTCCATGACAGTGCCATGGTTGTTAATCATATGCATATTGCTTTTTGCTAGCATCAAGGCCAGAACAAAAGATTCAACTAAGTCCGTACTATAAATAGCATTTATCAGTGCAGTACATGACACTGTGGGTGTAGGTGTTTTTTTTGCTACATTAGTGGAGCCAATGTTTGTTGGCATCTTTAAACCTGGAATTGTTTTGGTAAATTAAACTTTTTTTTTTAAATTGTATTCCAGCAGATCAGCTGGACCATATTACTATTTCTCTGACATGTATTTCTAATAATGGTAATAGATACGTTTCAAGAAAGTCTTGTATTACAATACTACAATACAAGTCATCCATCATTTACTAATTTTGTATAACACGCTTGTTGGCGGTTTTGTACTTGCCATATATCTAACAAAGAACAATAGATCAGCTCTGGTCGAAGGAAATTGCTGCATTCATTACCGCCTCCTTCATTTCCACCTGTGATAAAAAAGGAGAAAAGAACTACATAAATCATCAAAGTGATATGAGTGTCCTATATACTAGGCCTACTTATTATTCGCATTATAATATTTAAGATTTTAGTCCATTATTAGATTATTTTCAAAGAACGAACAATTAAAATTCCACAGTGAGTAATGAATGAGCTAACTGGTAAGACCAGGTAAAACTCTTTGGGTAAGGTACGACAGACTTTGTATCACAAATCATCTGGGTCTTTGCTAAATATCATGCAGCAGTTGTTCAACGGAGTGATTGCGCCTAGTCAAAGTGATAGTTGTGTGTCAATCATAACAATGATCTGTGCAAGCAGACGTAGTATTAATAGTTTGAAAGTGCAATCCTTACTTTCTGAACATGACTTCGCAAGAATATCCTTTTTGTCATAATCTATTTTTTCCGCGTGCAGTATATGTTCGTTTTGAAAAAGAAAAGGAGAAAGATAGCTGCGATCGAGCTACTTTCGTATAAATAACAACAGATTAATGAATTGTCCATGACACGTGCCATGGTTGTTAATCATATGCATATTGCTTTTTGCTAGCATCAAGGCCAGAATAAAAGATTCCATGCACTAAGCCCGTACTATAAATAGCATTTATCAGTGCAGTACATGACACTATGGGTTTAGGTTTGTTTTGTTTTTTTGCTACATTAGTGCAGCCAATGTTCGTTTGCATCTTTAAACCGGGAATTGTTTTGGTAAATTAAAAAACAAAAATTAAATTGTATTCCAGCAGAGCAGCTGGACCATATTACTTTTCCTCTGACATGTATTTCTAATAATGGTAATAGATACGTTTCAAGAAAGTCTTGTGTTAAACCGTATCGCCTAAAAACACATTAAATAAGGAAAGTCCACACTTACGTATCCCTTCCTACACCAGAACCTGCCAAAACCTGAGTTTGTTATAACAATTTGATTGATAAATCGCGCATTGTGCCGGCACTTGGGATAATCTGCCGGTATCATTTCAGGCAAGCAAGCTTGACCACGCTTAACAATGTCGACCGCGTGCATCGTTTTGATATGCAACTCTTGAAAATGCACCAACGTTCATATACTGGTATCGATCTTTGTCAATATAGAGAATTTGGTAGCAAATCTGGTATCAAATATGATCTAAAAGCCCACGACCTTATCAATCATTAGTCAAAACAACTTTTGGTTTAGGACAGGTTACGTAGGGGTGAACTTGCTTTATTTGAGGTGTTTATGTGTATAATGTAAATATATGTATGTTCATATGTACTTATGTAAAGTGACCAAAATAGCATTTCACTTGGTAAATAATGAACACGGTGGGGATATTTTGATTTTTCCGTAAGCTGCTTCTTGAAAGTGCCCACTTATCCTGCACAATGTTTGTAACTTAAAAGGAAATGAAATAGCAAAAGTTACAATTCGTAAAAGCATTATTTTGCTAATCTTCATATTTGTGATGATTTCAACATTTAAAATTAATTATTATTTCACCGGCACATAGGTAAGATACGATATACCTCAACATAGTTACTTGAGGGCGACATCAAAAATAAATATAATGTTCAACCATATATTATTATACACAAATTTACCCTACACCAGCAACATGGGAGCGAATACACACGCGTCTGAGAAAACACAATACAACCGGGGACCCACACATTTAATTTTTAATATCCAACAGAGCCCATTCAAGAAATCACCATGCAACCGGGCACCGTCCTATACCGGATAGCTGCGGACTCATGCTATTGTTTTTACCTGTAATTTAGGCCAAACGGGGACGTCCGCAATTCCTAAGGGTCCGCTTTTCAAGGGTGGTTTTCCATTTTTCACGTGTGTGCCGTTTAATCAATTTGTTATTATCGTCCATTAATTTATATGATTGTTTGAAAGGGAGAGAGAGAGAGAGAGAGAGAGACAGAGAGAGAGAGAGAGACAGAGAGAGCGAGAGAGAGACAGAGAGGTTACTTTTTTTAAATGCATAAAGTCAACAGTTCTTTAAAAGCACATTAAAAACTTATTATAAATTTACATGAAGAGCTAAGTGCTGAAAAGGACGAATTAGTGCAGGATCAATATTGACATTATATGAAAAAAAATACATTTCACACTTTCATTAACTTTTTACACGGTAAATTAAAAATTGCTGAGAAAGGGTTGAAGAGAATTTGCCAACGAACTAATGTGGCATCCTCGGGGTACGTGTGCAAGAGAGTTTATAAGAATAGATGTTAATATAATAACGTTATGAATTGACTGTAGTATGGGTTCAGAAGTGTCAAGGCATAAACTAGCGCACTAACGTCGTGTTCAATTACTTAAAACGCATTACCCTTTTAACATTGAAGTAATTGGCTGCCTCTTGTACCGAAATCACCTTATTGGGATAAAGAAATAAACGTACGTGTTGTTGACTACTGCAGGGATGGAAAAGCGAATACGATTTGAAAATACATTTGGGGTACAAATTAATACTGATGTTGTAATTTAAAACATTTACAGAGACACATGTTGGTGTCAAAGATTGTATTTATAATTATACATGACATTGATAAAATTGTCACGTTCAATGTACGTGGAATAATTCGATAATACTGTCAGTTAATTATGTTATCTATTCATTAGTTACTTCAACAAATTACATAGTTAAGCTTGCAAGTCACTTTCTTAAGATTTTTTTTTTATTCACGCAAATTATGCCGAATTTGTCATGGTTTTGACCTTGGTACATGAATGATACCCTTGTGAGAATTTAAGTTGTGTTTCATCTACATTGCCTTGTCGCATTCCCAGCAAACACAAAACGTTTTCGACATCATTCGCAAAAGGTTATAAAATGTTGTCAGAAAACGTTTAAATGTTATATAAAGGGTATATTAAGGATATAAAACGTTTTCATAACATTAAAAAACATTTTTTGATAATCTACTGCCCAGCAAACACAGAATGTTTTACAGAAAACGTTTAAATGTCGGGTTATATAAAGGGTATAAAAACGTTTTAATAACATTCCAAAAACATTTTTGAAAACCTGATACAAAACATTCTAAACAGAATGTTATTTTTGGGTTGAAAAAATATTTTGCTAAAAATGTTTGCCCAAAATATTTGCAATAACCTTTTAAATACGTTTTTATGACCTTTATATAACCCGACATTTAAATGTTATTAAAACGTTTTGAAGAAAACATTTTAAGAACATTTCTGTGTTTGCTGGGGGAGAATATTTTAACATAATATTATTTACGTGTTGGCAAAATATTTGGCAAAAATGTTTGCAAAAATAGTTTACAATAACATTTTTGAAAACATTTTAGAAACATTGTTGTAGTGAGTTTTCATACAAAACGTTTTAAAATGTTTTCATGACCTTTATATAACCCGACATTTTAATGTTATTAAAACGTTTTTACCTAAACCAAAAGCCAAAATATAACTTATTTAAAACGTTTTAAAAACATTTTTGTGTTTGCTGGGTTTCTATTTGCCGTAACGCAGTTTGGCATGCATGGAATCAAAAAACTTGGTGTTATACTGTTAGTGAATACAAATCCCCATATTATATAATTTAAAGTTGAAAAATGAAAAAAAAGATAAAACAAAAATAACAACAAGGTAATCGTTTCTTTTAAATCATTCAAATACACACACTAACATACATATTTCATCATTGTCAAAATAGAGGTTTTCTGTTACAATTGAGTTAACACTCAATCAGTTCCTATCAGATCCACATTTGTCAAGATTCTTCCAATGAAATAGATAATCCTAGCCTAGTCACAGGGCGAAGTTGTGTTTAGTGTGTTGGTTAATAAGCTTAGGTTACGAACGCTTAAAATGCCAAACCCAAGAAAAGTTATAGAAAATCCTGAATGCTTCATTATATGGGCCATAGTGTTTGTTTGGCTTGGATATGGTGTCCAGGAAATGATGACGTCAGAAAGTTACACAGAAGAGGTTGTCAGAAGAAATGGCATGGAAAGAAGACTCGTATTCCAAAGATTGCGAGACTAAAAAAAGATTAAAAATCTTCAACTGCAGTATTAAAGTCAATGGACTATCGTAATACAATTTTAACGTCAAGGAAACCAAGACCATGCTCATGACGTAAATCAATATAATTTTTGCGGTAGTCACGTGACCTATCGTTGCAGGTGAAGATTTTCAGTCTTTTTTGAACTGACATTCTTTGTCTTCTTTCTCTGCTGGTTTCTTCTGATCAGCACTTCAGCGCAACTTCCTCCTGTAACCATTTCTCTGGCTTTCTCTTTACCAACAGCCTCACCCTCTAAGCGTTAGAAAATATCCCGTATTTCTGCCATTTTGAGCACTTGTAACTCGAGTGTGTTACAATGTATTACCAAATTGAACACATTTTCCCCCTGTGGCTAGGCTAATATTTAATTGTTTCATAGATAGAATGTTGATACGTATTTATACGTGATGTAGAAATGATAGGAACCGATTGAGTGGCTTCCACTGTATAAAGAAAAACACTACATGTATGATGAAAAATGTTGCAATGCTTGTATTATTTTACAGTCGGTATAAATCATGTCTCAAGAAGACTTGAAAAATCAGTGTCCATAGAGCAAAGGAATATTAATACGTATACTGCTCCAAGAAAGTATCCTTACACTTGGAAAAATAATCATAATTTCAAAACTGAACCATATTGGGTTACATTTGTTTTTTTAATAGATGCACTATCTAATACGGCACATTTTGACACCCCGTTTGAATCCAACGTGACTTCAAAGTTACAAGCTTTTGATAAGACGAAGGTCCAGTTTTAAAAGTGACAGACTGGCCTATTCAAAACTCCACGGACTAGACATTTTTGTTTGAGAGTTGTAAATGGATAATTTGTGTGTGCCTTTAATTTAAAACAAAAGAGACAAAAGAAAACTGAAACAAAAGAGCTGACAAATAAAATGCAAGTTATGAAAGGTACAGAGAAGTAAAAACTGAAACTATTCAATTGCTTGTAACTTTACTTCTTGAGGTCACATTGGATTCAATGTGGTGTAATAATGTGCAGGATTAAATAGTGCATCTATTACAAAAACAAATTTACCCCAATATGGTTCAGTTTTGAAATTGTGATTATTTTTCCAAGTGTAATGATACTTTCTTGGCGCAGTATATATGCCTTTCGTATGGTATGCATAAACACAATCGCTCGAACACTTAATCTTCATAAAATTGAAACTTTTTAAAAACACTTTCGACATACCCCTGTCGGAATTACTCGTAATTAGTCTCTGGTCATATTCCGTATTGGCCTTTGCAAATCGTCAGAAGTAGCAATTTTGTGCGTCTTATTTTTACTGTGGACGATGTCAGCGTTGTAAAGATAGCGTATTGTGACATTTATTGCAAACAAGAATTGACACATGTCCTTGAAACAGACGGAAATTGGCCAGAATCAATATAACAAGCATCTAATGTGATATGTTTATAAATGCTACACGTGATATATGTGCCCATAATCGGATATAGCATCGTTTATTAAGTGCTACCATAATGCTCTTATCGATCAATCTTTCTTGTAAAAGTGTTTTTATTTCAAAAGATGTTGTTTTATGCGCAGTGATGTTTCAGTCCGTTATAGAAAAGCGGTTCATGATTGCTTCAACGGGAATATTTAAAGGTTGACATCAGTTTTATATTAAACATGTTTATAATGTAATATGCTCTATTAATTCGGAAGTCTATCATGTTAATTATGTATAAATGTTTTAATAATGTCTCAAAATATCTATGCTTACAAGGTTAATATTGTGTACTTTATACAGCAGACATTAAAATGTAAACTCAATTTGATGTAAAATGTGCTATGTGCGTATTGAAATCTGAAAATGGATTCAGATTGGAGAAATGAAATAAATTACTATGTGCTTTATATTTTATGGACAAGATACAAAGTAAAGTAATTTTCATTATGTTGAGAGGTATGTGAGGCGGGTTGGGGTGGTTTGAATAGGTGTTTTAACGTATGTGGTGAGGATATGTGTGTGAAAATGAGGGCGCATGTGTCAGTGTGGTTCTGTTTCGGGTGTTCTTTAGAGTGGGAGTAGGCGTAGGTTATGGTGTGTAGGGTTGTACAGGGTGTCGCAAGCAAATCTATGTTCTAGGTACATAACATAAAACAATCGACATGTAAAATAAAAGGTTTTAAACAACATTCAAGAAACATGAGGTGTCTTTTGTAAACTGCTTCAAAAATTATCACAATACGTTCACGCGTCACAGAGATATTTGGCACATTTTAAACCATTCCAATGATGAAATACACATTAACAATAATGTGCTGCATTGTAGTTTGCAATGAAATGAATAATCGTTCAATCAATCAATCAATCAATCAATCAATCAATCAATCAATCAATCAATCAATCAATCAATCAATCAATCAATCAATTAGTCAATCAATCTCCCAAAATGTCAAGCTTCTAAATAATAGTGTTCACATTTCTAAAGCAACAGCAGGGTTGCCCCTTTATATTTATGATGTTGAAACAATTGATTCTAAAAAAAATGGAATCCATCAATATGAAATGGTCCAGGTGATAGCATTGATTTAGAAATAAACAACATTGATAAATAACATCAATAACAGCCTATCCAGCAACACTGGGTGTTTACTTTTTTATTTCCCCCATTCTAAACTACAATACAGCACATTATTGTTAATGTTTATTGCCCCTTATGAAAGGTCAACAAGTGTGTAGTTTTCTAATTATTTCAGTGACGCGTGAACGGATTTGGATAATGTTTGTAATATTTTATAGAAGACACTTCATGGGTTTTGAAAATTTTATTTCTACTGCAGATCCGATCCTCCAATCCACAGGGCCTATTTGTATTGAGACACCCTGTATACATGTGTGTTTGTGAGTGATATTGTTATTGACGCCACTGTTTTGAAAACATTCAATTGGGCAGATTTTTTATTTTAATGTAACAAGACAAAATATTGGAAAAAAATGATCAGATGTACATGAAAACCGACATAAAATCTTACCTAATTACTATGATAGATAAATGTTTTGAACAAAATTAATCATCATTACTCTTCAATTTCATTCATTTATTTATTTGTATATTATATCTTGATAAATAACGTGATTCATTTTCTGATTGTGATACACTTTTAAGTGTGATATACATAAACACAACGACAAGTAAACTGATATCTGGTAATAATTCAAATATCTCGAGGCGATCATTTGTCTGTTAGTACCGTTTAGAACGATTTAACAAACGTTAACAAATGGGAACTCTAAGATGATACGCTTTTATTAGTTTCTGTTTGATTACAATGTACTATAATAGCCCTTTGTCATTATACTTGTCCCGTGATCAAATTAAACATATCTCAATGTTAGTGGTTTAAAATATATCTCAAAATAGAACAACAGAAAATACAATATTATATGGCTACACTGCTAACATCAACACTAGTGAAGTAAATTTGAGATGAATTATTAGTTGTAAACTGCTGATATCTATAACATAATTAGCATTTTTTTTAAATTCAGCTGAAACACACAGAACGCAAAGAGTTAGTATAATTATGTTAATGATAGTCACAGGTGAAGTCAATTTGAGAAGAGTTTGACATCTATATATCATTACGTATTTGCATTGATTTATAACTACGTTTATTTGAATCCAACTGTTGAAAACACACGTAAAGTAAAGAGTAATTGTACTTGTGTATAATGTTTTTGTGTACTAAATCAGATTAATAGCATATGGCTGAAATGGGCAAATTAATCTAGATTTGCTACTATGTGTATTATGTATATCAGTCTGTATATATACGACACGCGTGTAAATTCCATTCCCAAAGAGTGCATTTTCATAATTGCCGTTTTTATTTTCAAGTTTTTGTGACAGGTGCAATTCATATTTGAAATGTTATTGCTATATTAGTAATGTAAGACAACTAATAATACAAATCAATGTATCCTATTTAAGAATGTTCAAGAAATGGTATTGTATAGGTGACATAACCAGATACAAATATATATAAATAACATATATGTATTATATTGTTGCTTTATTTTGTGAATCAATAAAGGTGGTGACCGTAAATATTATTGCAATATGGATTTCATGGCAATTAAAAATAAATTATTTGCGCGGAAAATGGTTGGAAGTAGCCACTTTTCACTAGCGTGATACCCGCGCTTCGTTGTTGTCGTTTTCATACACCCTCAATCCCATCCAGTACTCTTAATTACACTACCGTAACCAAAACCCTGTACCCATAACCAGACCGTGTAACTTTTTTTCACCTCCTTTACAGTTTCATTTTTTTCTTCTCGTATCATCTGTTCCCTGTTCATATTATTACACTGCCCGCCACTGCAGAGCGAGTCGCCCTAGCTCATGTACACTCGCGGAGTCTGGTTTATCGCATCCCTTTCTGTGAGCAAGTTTACGGTGGTGGAACCAAAAGAAGCTCAAAGAGCATACTACCAAAACAGCGAGCAGCACCTAATTGCAGAACATAACAGATACATACATGTAGTTCTGAAGTAGGAGGTGTCACTGTCATCATGAGAATTTTGTTCAGCGCAAAGCGAGGAATTCCTTTGCAACAAAGAATGAGACCAATCTCACCCTAAACAAGAACGGGAGTGTGAACTCTCAAGAATTCACTATTCTCTACTGGAAATACCTAGGACTCCACCAACGTTACGATTGGGTAGAGCATCAACAAGTAATCAACCAGCTACCTAACAGACTTGATGACGGAAAATGGTTTCATCAAAGTGGAACAAAATAAAAAGTGAGTGGTGAAGATTTGTTTTAAACTTTATATTGGAATACATTGGTACGGTTTCTAACCAGACTTGAGTACATTTGTATAATGTCACCCCTAAGCAACCGTTTTGGATTGTGCATACATGCTGTACTAAAATGATTGGTACCCTTCAATGTTGATGTTTATTGAAAAGCGTCCTCTTGCGTCCAAATGCAACATTGGATACACTAAAAATGTTTAGAATAATAGTTTATGAATTATTATACATTTAATCTACTAATTATTTGGATCTTTTGTTGAATTTTGATATGCCAGACTCATCCATTATCAATGAAAACTGATGGGTACCAATCATTTTGATACAGCTTGTAGGCAATATTCAACTCTTACACGTATATCTTCCGTGGTTATAGAAATGTGCTTTTGTGTGAAGTTTTAGAAGATGGGTGTATTGGAATGGATTCTGTCGCAATTAGCGATGGGTCGCTTTATAATTAGACTTCACTATAATTATGTGTCCTCAAACATGGCGTGATCCCTGTATTGCTGTTCAACTTGTACTTTTTAGACGCAGAGTTAAAATAATTACATCTACTAAAGTATACGTCGAATCATTTGCAGTTAACTAAAACGACGGAGAACCGTTTAACTAAATTATACGCCGAATCATTTGCAGTTAACTAAAACGACGGAAACCGTTTAACTAAATTATACGCCGAATCATTTGCAGTTAACTAAAACGACGGAAACCGTTTCACTAAATTATACGCCGAATCATTTGCAGTTAACTAAAACGACGGGATGTCGTTTATTGATTAAGGGATTTGGTATTTTGGAAAGTGTGTGGTTGAACTGAATTTCATTTTCATCCGGTTAGACAGTAATTTGCTTAATGATAAAACATTATTCCTCCTAAGTTTTATTTTCGGATATCAATTTACACATTATATACTCTTAACTGTTAATTGTTCACGGTTGTTTGATAACACGTACCACTGTAGTCATTTTAAAGCAAAGTTGAACACGGGGTAATAGCAAGGACAATTTCCACATACTTTTTATCCTGACATTTACAGAGTTCACATTAAAAAACATAGAATATAAAAACGACATTAAAATTACAATATACAATATAATTGCAGATATGCATAGGATAACCCTTTAAGCCCTAAGAAGGGTTTATTTCCAAAGGGTTCATTTAAAATATTTAGACATTGCACGCATTAACATTAAAATATCAAAAAAAAAAAACCTAAATATGATACTATAAAATCAAATGAAAGTAATAAGCATTATCACCGGGGCTAAATTAAATTAAAATATAATGTAAATAGCGGTCTCAATTTGCATATAAATATATAGTTTATATTCATTCATCCATTAGTTTTATTTTTTTTTTTTTTTTCATAGAACACCAAATATAATACATAATATAAAAAATCATAATACAATATGTGGGAGTGAGGGAATTACAGGACGAGGCCTAAAAGTCTGTGATCCCTTGTTTGGTTGTTTGGTTAATTCATCATTGGACATTGCAGCAGAGTTGGGACCCTCTTTCGTGACATACTGTTCATATTAAAAAAAACGTCAAAGTAACATAGCACATAGATTACAATGACTCAAACCTAACGTCTATATTCAGGGTGTACCTGAATATATACTGTGTGAAACCATTAACTGTTTAATGAACATGTGATTTATTTTAGGAGTGCTATCAATCTGTTTTACATAGAGGCCCATGGAAAAAGGCATGGACGAGCTTGTCAAAATGAATCTGCTCTAATTAATGAGATGAGAAATTACACAGATGAGAAATTACGCAAATTACATGATTATTTAGTTACCAAGTTCGTTAGCTATTAATCATAAACTTAATTAGCTTCAATGAAAATCCTCTTTTGGTGCCAATATGAAGGGTATAAGTATTAATCTTCATTTCGAAAATATCATTATCATTTAATTTTTTTTCCAAAAAATGTGTCACCGCCGCCCTTTAAAGAGTCCCAGTATAAGACACTTTGCTTTAGGAAATGCACACCACAAATACATCATATAAATATCAAATGTTGTCATACAAACCAGAGACAATAAGAATTAATAGTAAGCTTTTTTTAAATGCATGGCGAAATTGATTGACTGATGGTGAACTTAATAATTATTCCATAACTTAGGAGCCGCATACTTGAAAAAAAATTCATAGAAAGCTCCTTTGTTTAAGGGAAGCCTGAATCGCAGACTGTTTTATAAACAAACCATCAAAGACACTCAGTAGAAGTCCATTATCATGTTTGTACATAAATATACCATTTATATGACACATGTACAAGCTAAATTATCATTATTGACATACGGTAATATTAAAGAGCAATATAATTTATATAACGCCAAATATGTGAGGATGTTTATTTAATTTATCTATGAAACCGATATTGTTTGAGCATGTTAACAATTATTATCAATGTGCTCTTTCCAAGTAATATTTTGGTCAATTTGTAGCCTATTACTAAGTGCATGTCGCATTTTCAAGCGGTGCTCTTACGGTCGAGTGCCTATCAAAATCAAGATGCAGTTGCAAATTGTACTCAGGTTTCGTGTTCTTTTCTTGGTACCGCGTAACATTTAATTAGTCTTTTCAGCATTATGAGATTTTTTTTACATGGAACCATCTGTTCAAATGTGCAAGATCTTTGTTAAAGAGACTTCCTCAATAACATTAAACTGATTGTGTGAGTAAAATAAATTGGTCTCATCAAGTGAATTAGTAGCTAGATGAATAGCATTAACACATATAATTAAATGCAGTAGCCCCCAGTGGCCTCGAATGTAAGATTTTGCTGTTGTGGTGGAATAAAACCACAAAAAGACCGGATTCTAAAATTGCTAAAAATATTTATAATTTGTGTGATTAACTGCAAGATGAGACTGTAATGATTTCTTTGTCTTGCCAACACTTAAAGTCTATGGTATTATTATTATTGTTGTTGTTATTATTATGTTATTATTACCACCGTCAGTTATAACGTTATTATTATTCTACCTTACTCAGTATGAAGTCTTTGCTGACTATATCTAGATTATAAGTACGAGTTCAGGACGTAAAACTTATTCTTTAAAGGCATTGATTGTTCTTGACATTCCACGTGTGCAGATTCTCAGATGCCCCAGAAGGAGTATGGTTTGCCTTTAGCCGCGTGCAAGCTGATAGTTGACAATGTTTCCTTGTCATTTCCTTGCTGCAAGATACCCTGTGGTATGATATTCACTGCAAGAAATTATTACCTGGGGAGCTCCGCGTAAAATGTGCCTTGTTGTATCTCTAGTTGGAAGATATAACGGAGCTGCCAAGTTAAAAACAAAGCATTTGTTACTTTAAATTGATTAATGCGCCGTTGGTACATGCAACCCGACTGAAGAATTCCTACATTAAATATGTCATTATATTACGACACAGGCTTCATAGAAATTTCCCCTAATTTTAAACACTCTTGTGTTCTGGTTTAAGCCGCCTGTGCACTTTCAGAATATTTTTTTATTTAAAGGGACCCTTTATCATAAGTGTATTTTAGTTTGCTGATGCATTCAATAACACCTTTTACGGCACATACGGGAGACAGCAAAATCAAAAGATGTGTTTACTACGTACGATATATAAAATTTAATAACTACACGTGTACTAACTTTTACTTATTTTCATTAACTTTCACACATTCTAAGATTGCCCACAATTATAACTCATCCAGTGAATAGGCCTATAAGATAAACACAATTTCGTCCTGAATTAGCTGTGTTTTTCCTGGTCAGGAAATCAATCGTATTTATAGTGTTCCCTCTTGTGTTAAAGTCATATTTTACTCATTGGAACATTCGAAGCTCTTCACAGATTTGCTAAGGTCAATTAAATTGACAATAAGATCCATAATCTGGTATAACTAATATTGCGAAAACAAATTGTTTCAGTGAATGTACACTCTGTATTAAGAGTGTACATTCACTAAAACATTTTGTTTTAAAAAACGATATACACGTTGCACCTTCATCACAATCGTGGATTTATTTTTGATTCAAATATACCATTCAAACCTCGAGTTTCAAATGTCATCTGACCTTCGACTTTTTGCATTCGTAACATTAAGGATATATCTTAATCCATAGTGCAACTTAACGAGTAGCACATTCATTCATGACGTTTTGCTTGGTTTACTGCAACACTCTTCTTTATAGACCCTCCCTCGGGTCCATGGAGAACGACTGGTATAACATTAAATAACCCCGATACATGGACCCTCCCAATCTGTAGACAATTTCCCTTCCACTTCCCAGCATTTTGTGGGAATTCACTTTCACCGATCATGGGTCAGACGCGTTTTCTGTACAGCCTGTCTCAAAGTGAAAAGCATACTCTTTGGCCATTATAAAATACCATCGTGACATGATGCTTACATCAACGTCAAGGACACAGTCTTAGCTCTCAAATGCCGTTTATTCTTTTCAATTTGCTTGTTTTAATCTCGAGATGTGTTTAGTTAACAACGAAAGGGTATAATCACAATTGTGCCACTTTTACTAGGGAAGAGGGGTGTACATGTCAATCAATGATACCCCGCATTAGACGCATCAACATCAGCGCGAGACAGCCTGTATATCTTACTGTGATCTCACTGTTTTGCCGGATTGTTAAAGCGGCTACTTAGTCTGACCAATCAATGTAGATCTCAGCAAGCAAGGCGATATTTGAATTGGTTTCCATTGATAGTCTATTGATTATAACCAACGCGCGCGCAAAATGACAATAGAACTGGGTCATGCATGCTATGTGCCTACCATATTTGTGACCGTTCACGGCGAATGAGCCGTAAATTCCTCCCCCGGTCAATTTTGTTTTATTTCGTGTTTAATAAATAAACATCATAAACTTAAAAATGGTATATCATTGGACTTCAAACGATATCCAGAAGCGGGGTTATGGTTTGTTAAACTTTGCTCCTTCAACAACATTATAGCTTTTTACGTTTTTTTCCACATTGTTGGCAATAAATATCAAACAGTCATAATTGGCGGTCATTTCAAATCATCCCCAAGTCATGCATACCTGTACAAAATACAATGCTAAGTGTTTACCCAGAGATGGAACCGAGACTGTGGGGCAGTCTATCTTCTTTATGGCTTGCCAAATAATCAAGTAAATATGTTCCAACGCCTTCAAACTACAGCTGCTCAGGTTGCCACAGTAACCAAAAAAAATTGTCATGTCAAAAAATATCTACATTCATGTGGCTTCCTGTCCCACGCAAAATAATATCGCAATTATTGAAAATATAACTGGAGACATGGCCTGGTACTTCGAGTGAGTTTACATCAACAGCGTTCAAGACATTAGAGGGCACATAATATTAAAGTATTGTAGCCTGGTTGGTGACAAGATTCAAGACCAATTCCAGACCTGTGAGGATTAGATCATATTCCCTTCAGAAATAGTAACCGCGTCAAGGTAGAAAAGATCGAAAAAAGTGCAAATGAAGACCTTATTCACTCAGAATGAATTTGTGCACTCTTTTTGTAGAGTGAAATACACTCTGAAAGGAATGCTCACTCATGCAACTCTAAGGAGGAGTTAATGAAAACACTCTTTTTGAGCTGTTTCACTATTTTACATTTAGGAAATACCAGAATCCCTATTTGGCGGTTATGGCGTATCCCTATATGGGCAAAGTGTATTGCTTTATCGTGATTAACATGGGTGCTAATTAGAGATTGATCTAGTCTTTTGGTTGGCTGGTCTGTGCCTGACCCATGTTCAGAGTTATGTGTTTGAAGAAATCCTGTTTAGATGTTGGCATGACAGTATCCACAGCTGGTGAAATATGTTTCTCGGCATCAAAGCCCTAATTTTGTTCAATGCAGTTCAAATGGTTTCAACTTCACCGGGCTAAGCGTGTACAAGATACTAAACACAGTTGTTTTTGCTCTCTGCCCGGCAGTATGCGCATGCAACCTATTTTGTTGATGACACCCGTTCTTTTAAACTTGCGCCAAACTAGAAGAAATACAAGTTTGATGTTAAAAGGTGAAGTGTTCGTATGCTGTTCCGAGCAACAGATCAAAGATATTGCGATCTTACATGGCCTGTGAGGTCCATGCGCGTATACGAGCGTTCATACATGCGTAAAAAGATAGATTGCGATGTTATATACGTGATGCCTGGACCCCCCTACACACACCACCACCCCCCACCCACCCCCACCCATACCACGTTCAACACGGCGTTAAATATTGCTAGTCTCGGTTCAAAGCTGGATTGTGCTCATTCGTCACGAAGGAGAACCAGGCGGATTGAGCAAAGTCTAACATCTGATCTGGTCAATAGAGGGCGACGTGATTGAAAATTTAACGATGCCTATGCCTACATCAATACAGCATGCTTTTGATTTTGACTAAACACCAAGGTTAACATGCTGCTTAAAATAAATTGCATTGCAGTGCTTCCCAAATAGTATGGTTGCCAAAAACATATATTTTTGTAGATCAAAGACAACTACATCCATATCATGACTTTGATTTCAAAATGAGATTTTTTTTCGTAAAAAGTAGGCGCGTTGCATAATCTCGACATGCTGTGCGTTTAATACGACGTTGGTATCCAAAATGTGAAATTGCAATGTCATTTTTATACGGAAAGTATCACACACATTTCAATGCACAATCTTTACGTGTGAACCCCGCGTGTGAAATTTCACACATCGCTGTAGCTTTATTATAATGATTTCTTACAAACAAAAAAGATCATATTAATAGTTAGACTTTCCTTTGTAAGTTCATTATCCTTGACTGTCTTTAACATAATTGTAATGGGCACACTTTGGGCATGCTCATCTCGTGCGTGAAAAATCTTCACGACTGTCTGAATACGCGACTCTCGCGACGGGCGTACTATACCGCGTTTGGAAATCTCATTCTCTCTACTATCTCGGATAAACGAGCATTCATGATTGCTTTAAATACTAATATACTTAACATATATTTCACGTAATAGTTGATCAAATTATTTGGAACCGTGCTATTTTTCAGGATTTCACGGGATTCCAAAATATTGCGGAATTGCACAAAACAGAGCACATTTTACGAAAACTAATCGTCCTTTATTTAGCTTATTAGCTTATTCCGATTACTTAATTTACCTATTGCTGACCAGTTAAAGAGGCGTTAAGTTTTCCTTAATTTCCTTAATGGTTGGTTGATATACGAGGACTAACGAATAACTAACCAAATCTAATCTAATAACTCACACGTTAACTTACCTGGAATGTATGTACAGTTGGTTTTTTATGTGGTTGATCTTGTATTCAATGTTCATGTGCAAGTAATTCAGTGTTTTTGGGTAGTGTGACTGCATTCATTTTTAGTTGATGCATTTTTGTGACTTGTTGTTGATTACTTAATTTGCTAATTTGGTGTTCTTGAAATTAATAAAAATCATTAAACATTGAAATATTAAACAAAATACCTGAAATGTTTTGATAATTTTTATATGTGCAGGTAGTTCAACCCGTAACTCTTGAGAAACGTAATTAATATATTTTTTTAGGGAAACAGAAATGGTAATATAATATTGAATATAATTGAGTGTTATAAACAGGGAGCAAACGGAAGGCTTCAAGTAATGGCCTCGCTAGAAACGTCAAAACCTGCACGGGCTGCATTGATCTAAAGGTTTTTTTGATGAGCAATATCCTCGGATGACAAAACAGTGAAATAAATTATTCCCATAACAAGTCTTGATGTCATTAGTGCCCTTGTAACATGTTGGAGTGGGCAGTAATCGCAAAATCTATAAAAAATGTTCTTGTACGTGACTAATCGTTAAAATTTGATTAAAACAGTTATCGAGAAAAAATGGACTGCTCATCATAATTCATATAGCAAATGAACATTTATTATATAGCTGCAGTCATTATACGAGGGTCATTCAAAAAATTGTACCTCCATCTTTATTACGTGCCAGGAGGTTGATATTATCCATGATTATACTCGAGAATCGTGACTAAAGTTATTTGATTAAAATGTAATTTTTGGTTGTTAAGATGTATTAGTTAAAGTGAATACTGGTTTGGTATGCCGAAGACGGTCTGAAAAGAAAAGCTAATTTTGATTAAAAAGGTAGGCCACATCTATGTGAAAATCATTACAGATTTTTTTTTCTGAAAATGATTAAATTGCTTTTTTGTGTTCAAATGATTTAATAAATATTTAATGCTTGCAAATAGTACAGTTTTACAGGGTATCGTGATTTTTGCACAACAAAACCGATACATGTTCAGGATAGCTTTCGTATTGACCCTTTTCAATAGGTTGTTGACTTCGATTAGGTGAGCACTTGTTGGTTCAAGTTGTATTAATTGGGTCATAAGTTAAAATCAAGTAAGTCGTACGCACATGTTTCGTATTTTGTAAGTATATACAAGGTTATTAGCAAAATTCTCATCTTATTTCCACGTCCAGATGCATCCAATGCTTAAAATAAGTACGTAATTACAAATTACCCTTAAACGTGGTCTAGTTTTAATCTGGCAAATTTCACTAACATTTGTGTGTCTGTCGAAACGTTTGTTTTGAAGTCTCAAATCATGTCAGTTAGCTAAAATAGGAACAAAACATTTATCCTAGGTAAGCATTTGGACAACTGCATCTTAAAAACATTTTATGAAGATTATCCAAAGCTACAGTATCATGCTTACCAAACTTTTGGCTTCAGTTTTTAACCGTTTCCGACGTACCAAATCTCAATCTGTATTTGCTTTAATATATCTAAACAACCAAAAATTACATTTTCATCAAATAACGTTTCTTTTGTAGCCGAGTTTTAAGGGTATAATCATGGGTAATATCAACTTCATGGCACGTAAGATAACAGAGATGACGATGGAGGTATAACTTTTCGTATAATGACTGCAGCTGCAGTCCTTTTTTTATCGATAGCTGTTTTAATCAAATGTTAACGATAACTCGCGTTCAAGAACATTTGTTTTTAGATTTTACGATTACTGCCATCTCCAACATGTTACAAGGTCACTAATGACATCAAGACTTGTTATGGGAATAACGTAATGCAGATGCAATATACTCTGGAGCTCTGGGGCTCGAACCATTTCATTCATTGATGCATAATATCAACAATATTGAATGGCATTACAGATGCTCAGTGTAGCATGCCATTCCCTTAGTTGCTTCTGAAAGAGATTAACATATTTCGAGTGAGTTTTGTGTTCAGGATGAATCTCCAGAATAAACACTTGAAGATGCCCACATTCGCACTGACCAAACTTTCAAAAGATACGCATACGCTACAGTACCAAGTGACACCAACTTTCTACACAAGCTCGGTAAAATATAATTTCGTATCAAATAACGCTCATTATGCTCCTCGTTACTGTTTAAGTTTCCAATATGAAATTAATTTACACAATCATCATGTTTATGTTGCACAACAACTACAACTTCGTTCCTTGATAGTACCTATTTATAATTATCAAACTCAAAATCAAACGTGCACAAAACGCATACTTTGTTTTTATACATATTTTAAGGGTAAAAGTATTTCAAAATGTAACTCTTAGAAATCATAATAGGGTACCGGATACAGAAATAAAACACTGATGCGGCAACATCTCTCTATCTTATTTGTTACCCAGAGTAGCGCATCGTTCACACGTTTCGCCCCATATTGAATCAAAGCATGTATCTTGGTTCTAAAACGATAACAAAATCCTTGGAATGCACATCATGAGTTCTATATTTAGAAGCAATAACGTGTTGGCTGAAGAAGAACATGTTTAAAGCTACGGTATGAAGCTTAGCTCAAACATATGGCACCTAGCACCTGTTTTTAAATATTTAATTAAATGGTGAAAACCAAACGGAATACAGTATTGTGCTTAGTGTATTGCGACAGAGCTAAGTATTTTGCTTAGAGAACTTTCTGCGATTTTGTGATTGTATATGAAGAGATATTTCTAAATGAGTATTTTTTTCAGTTCGAAGCTTCAGACACCTGACATTTTTTATCAAGCCAGAACGTTTATCAAGCCATATACGCTATTTAAAACCATTTACATGTATGTCTGTGAAGTATTTACCAACATTTAATGTATTGGCAGTTCATTAACTGTACCAAACCCAGAACACTAGTGCTCATGTTAAAAGGCACATTAATTTCTGAATTAAAGCAAACATCTCTGTTTGAATGCCCTTTTAACTCATAGCGAAAGTTTTCTTAGTTAAAATTGTCCATATTGCGGTCAAGCTTTTGCAATTTGCATCTACTTCCACGATCCCTCAATGCAATTATGACAAGCTGACGTGGATCGATAAACCGCTACGCACTTGCATTGCAAACAAAGTATGAAAGTTTGCCTCTTTTATCTCATTCGTCACTTGGTATTACGGCACTTTGAGATTAATACAAACGCACGCACATATTCTAAAACTTTTTGATCACAATTTTAATGCAAAAAAAATAAATGTTCTTAACTTCTTTAGAATGTTTGCAATTTATTATCAGCTCTTTTATATTTTGCAGTTTAAAGCAAGACATACAATGTAAAAGGAGCCGGGCTTGACAAAGAAGATCTCCTTACCGTTTACAAAGGGAATATATCCGCCCATGTCTAGAGTATACCGCGCGTATATATGCCGTCGCATCCTTTCATCAGATTATACAAGCTACTCTGATGCATTGGAAATCCTCAACCTTCAGTCTTTTGTGGACCGCACAATTCATATCTGCAAGGAATTTGCTATCAAAGCTTGTATGTAGCCCTGATGGATTCTCAAGGTGGTTCCCCCGCTCTGAGTTCAGGTAAAGTATGCAGGCCTTGCTGTTTGAGGAGAGCGATCGCTCTCCCTCGCCACCGCTCGCCCAAACTCAATTTCTAATGAGCAATTTTCCACTCGCCATAGACACTAAATATCGCTCGCAGCAAATTACCCAAAAGTGAAGTGCATTCAAGTTTCAGCACTATTAATGTATTCAGTTTATCGTATTACCTCCACTGAAAACAAAAGAGAAGATGTCAACAGTGCGTAGGACTAGTTGTTTCATATTGGTATGAATTGTCTTTTAGACCTAGAGAGTGATACGACCACTACACACTAGAGAGTGATTCAGCTCAGACCACTCGCCTAGCATCATGCTAGCGAGTAATTCACCACTCACCTTTGAAATCCAGACGGCAAGGCCTGAGTATGCAAGTACTGAAACGAGCACAATTCAAACCATTACCGGTTCAAAACTGACCGAGTCAAGAACAGCTCACTGCCATATCTTATCAGTCTATTAAATGAGACCCTCATGTACTTCTAAAATCACCCAATTTGATGTGCTAGTTGTTTGCATGATTTTCATCAGTGTCTTTTTAACTTTTATTAAAGTGCCTTTTAGCTTGTATATGCTCAAAAGCATTCTTTACCCAAAACAATGTTCAATATTTTTATGTAGCTTCCCTACCGGTGCACTACTCTTATATCTCTGATTTCTTTATCAGTTTGATTTAAATTAATATATTACTTTGAATTTGTACATAGATATATTTTTGTTGTATTAATTTTACGGTGTTTGTAACTTTTGTAAATCAGTAGACTTCGGTTGTATATATAAATGCGCTTTTATAAATGCGCACGTGACCAGATGGCCAGCGCCATATTTGCATTACATCACTGTCAATCACTGAAATGGCGACCATTGAAGGAGTGGCTACAGTTGTGACCTTGTTTCTGGCAAGGAACATTGGCTGGAGGTTCGATGCTATAATTTTGCAAGGATAAATCATGGATATCAAAGGATCATGATTATTGCACAGCACCCCCATGTACAAACATAACTAATGTTTATTTATTTATTTATATTTATTTATTTATTTATTTATTTATTTATTTATTTATTCATTTATGTATTTATTTATTTATTTATTTATTTATTTATTTATTTATTTATTTATTTATTTATTTATTTATTTATTTATTTATTTATTTATTTATTTAATTATTTATTTATTTATTTATGCGACGAAAAACGAAAACCCTGTTCTATTTTGAACAAATTGGGAAACAATTTTTTTTCCTGTACAAATGAATGCCGACCCCAAATTTCAGGCCATTTTTTTTTGTATTTTCTCAAATTGAAATTTATTTACAGATTTTTGTGATTTTTTGGGTTATTTAATTTTTTTATAGAAAAATACCAACCGACCGACCCTACTTGAAAGGTCCGTTCGCCCGTAGAACAGGGTTTCTCTCTTTCTCGCCTTACTTATAATTGTATAAATATTATTTGTCCCCCCCCTTCCCCCAAAACAACCCCTCCCCCATTTACACTCATAAATTAATTGTTTTTTGCTAACTTTCCCCTTCCGTGTAAAGTAAAACTTTATAAGCCGGTTGAATCAAACTGAACAAAATTGACGTATACAATTACAATATAATACCATGACAATAATGTGTATGACGAGATCTAACTTACTAGCTGAATAAACCTCAAACCATGCATCACATACGTGATTGTACGTCAAATTGTCATATAACGTATGAGCGTGATGTATAGTATACGAGTCTTCCTCAACATCTTCCAGCCGGGATGATTAGATCATGTACAGTCATCTACGTGTTTATACTCTAAATTGTACGTCAAAGGGTGACAAAGGGTGTACAGATTACCGATTTAGCATGGGGGAAAAAAAAAGGTGCTTAAAAACACATTTTGAATTAGTTTATTTGTCCATTTGCGAGCGAATGAGTAAGTTAGAGTTGAGGAGGTCGGGCGGGGACATCTAGCCTATTAGTTTGAGAGGGTCATTATACCGAAAAGGGCTAAAGTTATAGTTTCCTCAATTTACGTTATAATTAGAGTTACAATTAGGGTCAGAGTTATGTTCATTGGCGGCACTACGGGGGGGGGGGGATACTTATCTTGACTCCCCAATAAATAAATCCATAACCCCTTCCTTCCGAAGAAAATGACAGCCCCCTAAGTTCCCTACGTGCAAACATTATCAAATAACATCATCGGCAGCTACCCAGTTCTGACCTTAATGCCAGTAAGAATCACATTTCGTCATCAATATGGCCAATTGCCACGCCCATTTAGCACGGAAATAATGAAATATAACTTTTTAAATCAGCTATATCTAGCTTTTCCGTCATAATTCTTTTTTGTCCGTCATGGAAAATCCAAATAAAGAGTTTATCTTTCGGGTCAAATTATTTTGCCCTTTGCAATCAATGCCACTATTTTGCAAAACCAATTTTCCTTGTAACCTGTTATTTTCGCCTATACTTTTGCGTGTGGAATTTGTGCACATCCGGGTACCTTACATCGTTGAACACGGTATGGCGACTTGTAGATGTCACGTGCGCATTTATAAAAGCGCATTTATATATACACCCGAAGTCCACTGTAAATTGTGTCGCCATTAAGTTATTAATGCTATGACATTTAACAAAATATACATAAAATAACCTGAAATATAAGTTACTAGTGTAAAAAAAAGTGGACGAAAAAAAGGAAACCCCATGAACCATCTAATCCACCCGATTTTTCTATAATGAGAAATGTTCAAACATGACATTAGTTTGAAAGATTGACTCCAACCTGCGCATCTGTTTTTATATTAAACGTGCCTTGTAAGAGCATATCGCCTTAAGTAGCTCACACGGCCATCCGCTTCAAGAGTAGCCCTTTTGAAAGCTATAAACACACCTCAAACATGCCGGATATGATTAACAATACTATACTTTACAGTCACCACATCACAGCGCGCGTGGAGTCAGAATCGGACTTTACCAAATATGGCTCAGTAGGACGAAGGCATTTGCTATACATGTACTGTAAACATGAAGTTAGTAAAAACAAAAAACAAAAAATAAAAACAAAAAATAATAATTTAGTACATTATTGTTTCAGCTTACAATTTGAAACGCATTTTGCTATTCACTACCTGAAACATTTTTGAATGATTTATACCGGGAAAGTTGAATTTGTTAGGTATGAATGTAACGGAGAAGATTAACATGTACTGCGGAGGATCCTTGAGGAAGTTATATTCTCGGTTTCACTTAATCTCATATCAAGAATTCATCAGCGTTGTAAGCGCTACATCTGTGCCAAATTTGGTGTATTTCCTATAACAAGATGTAGGATTTCTCCAATATATTGCCTTTGTGCTGTAAATTACACACGTGCAGTTTTCGTCCATTTTCAATATTAGCAATGTCACGCCAAAACGAATCAAACTATTTTCATGAAGGTCGCAGAATAAGTAGCAGACATATGTGTCGTTGTATTGCACTTATTACAATTAGATACACTGTGGACTATACATTTTTGAAATTTTGCAAACACGGAATAAATCATTCTGGGACACCCTGTATATATATACTCTGTTACAAATGCGTACTTATGCATATTATGCAGATGTGCTTACTCACAGCAGATGTTGTTTATCGTTTCCCAGTTAAATACCCAATTATAATTGTATTGAATATATATTTATAGTACGCAATAAATTATATAGATATTGTATCCATAGCCTTGATGCCGATAACAGAAAATCGCATGTTCATAAAATATTTAGACGAAATTCAGTTTTTGCCTACCCGCATTATGACGTCATAGCGATATTATAGGGGAATGTCTGTACTTATTCTGATCCTTGTAAGTGTATCCGTGTTAGTGCTTATAGGTGTTTTTTTTTCTTCACCCATATAATAAACTTGCCTGTCCTCTGGCGAGTAGCGTAGCCAGAAGGGAGGGGGGGGGGGGGGGGAGGGTGGCAGAGTGACCCTGGCAAACATGAAAAAGTGCCCTCTCTGACAAAAATGAAAGAGAAATTCAAAGGATAAGAAAAGGCCCATTTTGCTACCAAACTGTAGCCCGATCATTTGCCAAAATAGTGTAAAATACAGTTTTTTTGCGCGCTACGTGCACACATTGGTGATGCGATCAAGCAAAATCAGTCGGAACTCGGACATATTGATTTTGAGATATAGCCGAATAAAGGAAATATTTTTGGAACGGGTTGTTCAATTTCAATGGGGTTTTCTGCAAAATCCAGCAGTAAATGTGTTTTACTATCCTGTAAGAAACTGAAAATTCATTATTGCCGAGTTCCGACTGATTTTGCTTGATCGCATCACATTGTAACGATAAAGCCCTTTTCATCCTGATAATGGGCAGCAATAGTGTAAAATACCAATATTTTGCACGGTCGTCACAATAAAGCCTTTTTTGGAAGCTCGAAAACATACAGTTTCTATACGATGCAGCTGCAATTTTTTGATCAAGATAGCTGTCTACGCCCCTGCCTCTGCCTCGGTATATCCATAGTTACAAGTTCCCATCTTAAAAAACAATACACATCTGTATGATATTGAGAAGCTTGTACCTTTAATCCTTTCTGCCATAGGGACATGCAACGCGCCTGGTTTTCACCACGAAAAAGTCTCATTTTTAAAACAAAGTTATGATATATGGATGCAGTAGACTTTAATCTACCAACATTACGTTTTTGGCAATCATAACATTTGGGAAGCACTGAAATACAATTTATATTCATCAGCATGTTAACCTTGGTTTTTAGTCAAAATCAAAATCATGCTGTATAAATAGGCAAAGGACCCGGTGACCACGGTGACCTTTTGATTTGATGCGCGTCGACCTCTATTGATCAGATCAAATGCTAGTCTTTGTTCCATCTGCATTGTTCTCCTTCGTGAGCACAATCCAGCTTGGAACCGAGACTAGCTAATATAAAACGCCGTTTTGAACGCAGTATAAACGCATGGTCGACGCAGCGTATTTACATCGCAATCTCTCTATTATTTCAATTGAGATACCATGTGCGTTCTTCATATTCTTGTGACAGGTAAAACATTTTTCTTGATTTAACATTTAAACATTTATACACATAAACAAGATAAAACATATATGCTATAATGAAAGAACCTTAAATAAATATAATGTAAATTCAATGACGTAATTGTGAAGATTTCACAATTTAAAATGAATTAATTGTTTTCTTCAGTGGGACATGCTTTATACGATATAATTATTGATTAGTCACTCTCTTTCTAGGTTTCATTTTCCACCAGAAGTCAAAACCTACATTGAAAATCTGTATGCCAGACTTCAAGGTAGAGTTGTTACTCAGGATTAGGAGTCGACAAATTTTAGTTTTCACAAAGGAGTTTTTCAAGGTGACCCTCTGTCTCCAATAATTTTCTTGGCGGTGTTCAATCCCATTTTGGAAAAACTTCAAGAATATGAAGGTTTTGGTTATACAATTAATGGTACAAAGTATATTACCACCCCGTTTGCAGATGACTTCAATTTGATAACTACCAATAAGAAAACTCACCAAAGAATTCTCAATGAAATTTCATCATGGACTCAATCAATGAACCTTAAATTGAAACCAGTCAAATGCAAATCATTGTCTATCGTAAGTGGCAAACCAACATCTATTGTATATAACTTGTCTGGTAACGATGTTCATTCCATTGAAAATGAGCCTCATAAATTTCTTGGTTCCCATCTTTGTTTTTCAGGAAAGCAAGAAGAAGTGTTTGATAATGTCAGGGACCACCTTGTTACCCGGCTTGATAGACTTGACAACCTTCTTGTCAGGGGAGAGCATAAGCTTCAGGTGTATAAAAACTACCTTCTACCTGCATGCCGGTTTTTGCTCACTGTTCATGACATTACTAAAACAAACCTTCTTGCTCTCGACGCCATAGTTCATAGATACTTGAAAAAATGGATTGGGTTGCCCAGATCAGCAACACCAGGTATTCTCCATATTCCCCATTTAACTGATATAAAATCTATCCGTCAAGTGTACCTTGAAGCTCATTCTGCTGCCTATATGTCATCAAGGCTCAAAGGTGATGAAAAGGTTATTAATGCATTAGATTCCAAGCTTGCTAGAGAATCTGAATGGTCCAGGAAGTTTTCTGTCACCTGCTATGCTGAAAGTAAGTTTGAGGTATGTAATGAAAGTACTGGCATGTCATCTCACAAAAAGAAAAAAGATGTCTTAATCAAGTCTATCAAAGATGAGATCAATGAAACCTGGATCAACCAACTTAAAGATCTTGTTGTCCAGGGTGACATGTTGCGCGTTTCCACCCTTGAAAAGGCAGATCATATTTGGAAGTCTTTCATTTTTAATATGCCTAAAGGTGTCATGAAATTCATGGTCAACTCTTTTCTGGACACCCTCCCAACAAAAAATAACCTCAGCCGTTGGGGCAAAAAATTGTCCACAAACTGTAATTTATGTTTTAAAAAGAAACTCTTCACCATGTTTTAAACCACTGCCAGATTATGCTCGAACAAGGCAGGTATACTTGGCGCCATGACTCTGTCCTTCGTATCATCCATGACACTCTTCAGGAAATAGCTGCCCCATCATGGACCTTCTATTGTGACCTAGCTGGTACAACCAAAGTTGCGGGGACCACTATCCCTCCTGATATTTTGGCAACTCAACAGAGACCAGACCTGGTCCTCGTCAACCGCGACTCAAAAAAGATCATTGTCTTCGAGCTAACTATTCCGTTCGAACAAAACATCAGAAAAACAAATACTCAAGTTTGATCATGGATCTTCAGGGACAGAGTTATGACGCCAATTTATTTTGTATTGAAATTGGCAGCAGAGGCCTCATTACTGACGACAATAAGTGCAATATTCAAAACATTTTCACCTCTGTTTCATTGGGTTTTCAAGCCAACCTCAGTAAACGTGCAATACTGGCTTCATATGCAATCTTTTACTCCAAATATGACCAGGACTGGTCAATCTCCTAGGTGCTTTTGTAATCTGTACATATCTTGAAATGTTTATTGTTTTTAATATATTTTGTTTACTGGCTTTCATCCATTTTACTCCTGCAGAGATATGGCAACTGAATTCTTTCTGATGCCATACTCTTGTCTGGATTTGTATGTCTACTTTTCGATCTGTTTTGATGTAATTGTTTATAATAAAGATTGAAATGGAAAAAAAAAAAAAAAAAAAAAGACATCAACAATAGATATTATGGTTGACTATACACAAGGAATCGGCTATATTTTGCTTGGTTTAATATAAGAAATTTGGCTCAACCGTCCATTAATTTATATTTATTGTTTCAAAGGGAGAGATTTAAGAACTAAATTGAATCTATTAGCAATTTAAATGAAGAGCTATGCGTTGAGGTGGACGAATTATTATTGAATCCATGTTGACATTTCATGAGCAAAACATATTTCGTGCTTTATTTTTAATATTAGAAGGGCAAATTAAAACTGACTGAGAAAGTGTTTAAGAGAATAGATCAAGAAACTAATATGCCATTATGACTGTTTGGCAAGAGAATTTGTTATAGAAAATATTATACTAATGATAGGAATATTATCGACTCTATTAATAGTTTCAGAAGTGTCAAAGCATGAACTAGCACACACGCGTCATGTTTAATAACTTATAGCGTGTTACGTTTTAGTAATTGGTTGCATCTTGTACCACGATCATCTTGGGTTAAATACAAACTCACGTGTCTCTGCATGCCGTTGGGATGTAAAAATAAGTATGATTTGAAAATTAATTTGGGATAGAAATTAAGATCTCCTGAAGGTGTAATGTAACACATTTGAAGCTATACGATGGTGTCAAATATTACAGTTTTATTAATAAGGAAATGTCGCGTTGATAAATGTATCTTGTTAAATGTACGTGTAATAACTTGATAATATATGTATCAGTTACTTAAACTTAAACGGGAAACGTCTACTGATACCGCTCAGAAGTTAACTACAAGAAAATTGGCATTGGCATTTGCAAATCGTCAGAAGTATACATTTGTGCGGCTTTTTATTTCCCTCTTCTTATCGTGGTAAATGATACGAAGACAACGCAATGTGACATTTACTAGAACACGAGTTGACACCTGTCCTTGAAACAAACGAAAATTGACAATGATCGATATAACAAATCTGCCATGTGATGCCCATGATATCTATTTGTCCATACTCTACTGATATCGCTTCATTTTAAAGTACTGGCATAAAAGGCCATACAGACTCCGAATTTTCGATGTAGATATTCGTTCAATACTTATTCGTTATTTCAATTAATATTTTAATGCATGTGTGTTGGCAATCAATTATACGTCATGTCGTACCACTGTACGTCATCAAACCTTTGGTACTTAAAAGTCTGCAGCGGCCATAACGCTATTATCGATCAATATTTCTTGTGGTGTTTTATAGAGATTATGTTATTTTATGCGCACTCATGCTTCAGACCATGGAGCTATTAAGAATGGAGAGGCAATAGATTATGTAACGCATTGTAAACTTGTGCCGATTTGAAATCTGACAAGCTATTCATCGAAAGGTACCTTTTGTTTTGGACAAAGGGCTTCCACCATTAAATCGGTAAGCTGACCCGACAGTGTATTAACGCTTTACCTAGCAGAACTGTCAAAAAGTGATCAAACGAAAGTCGTGTGAAAGCGCTTACTATAACGAAAAGTACCTTTTGTTGTCATACCACTCAAGGGTGTAATTGAGTAGCCGTAAGCTGAAAAGGCACACATTAGCCGCTGATGCAGTTCGTTGTCACCCCACTGACTGTAGGTGCTTCATTTAAATAAATTGAATGCGCTTGCTGAATGATTACATATCAAAGCTGCCATGTCTGCATGTATATTACTGTATAATGGTAATAGCTACGTATACATGTAACATATAATAAGTATACCGGTATAGGCCTATATAAAAGTTGTTTCACAAATTGACATTTTATTTTATTTTAAGAAGGAGAATGACATAAACAGTGGCGTACTGAAGGGGGGGCAGCTCTTTTGTGAGAGGTCTTGGGAGGGGATGAGGGAGGAAGAGGTGGAGGAGGGGACATGAAGAATGAGAGGGGGCTGGAGGTAGAGAGAAAGAGGGACAAAAAGTATGAGGCGATGGAGAAGGGAAGGGAGATAAGAAGAGGGAGTGATACTTTAGCAAGGAAAGAATAAGTACAGAGAAAGGAAAAGAAAGGAATGACAAATAAATGTAGGCTTTATAATAATTATTATATAAACTAAACACAGCCCCCCCCCCACACACACACACATAGGCCTAACACTAACAGCACTATAGGCAGCCATTCGATGATGCCAATGCCTTTATGCGTTACGTATTTAAAACGCCCAGTCAGATGTATTTTACACCTGCCAAGCACAAGTCACCCAATTTCGAAAATTGGACGTTGAATGTACACTCTCATGAATATTGATTGGCATCATTTTCCAATATGTCAGCGCTCAAATCGGACACAATAGAACAATAGACCATTCAGTGCGCTGCTTCAGACCACCATATGAAAAATGGGTTCATAAGTGTTTCAATAGGGGGAATTAAATGGTTGGTATAACCTGATTTTATTGTACGTTTTATGACTTCGGTATTAAGTGTGCGTTGATATATCGAGGATCTAGAACGAGGAAACCGTAACTCACTATAACCAGCTCTCACAAAATGAGTATAAAGTTGCCTCCTTGCGTTGGTTTTCAAAAATAAATATGTTCTCTACACTGAATTTTGTCATGAAAAATGGACGGTGTCTTTTATAGTGCCCTGGCGACTTTATGCTCATTTTGTGGGAGCAGGTAATTGTGAGTTGAGGCTTTCTGGCTGTTAACTCTCGATATGTTTCTTTAGTGTAAGTTTTTGATGGTATTTGCGTGTGTGTTTTAAATTATTGAATGCAAGGGGGGATTGAGGAATAATGTAAGTGCGTGAGCTTCGGAGCAGGATACTCTGGTGCGAGTTTTCTTGTTGGGCACTGTGTATGTTGCAGCAATAGCTTGTGGGGTATAGTTTCGTTTGTGGGGTAAAAATAATGGCTCCCACAAAGAAAAAAAAAAAAAGAAAAAGAAAAAAGCGTAGTGATTTATAGTACGCTACGTATAAGCACAATGCATCGACGTTGATCCACAAGCATGAGCACACTTAACAGCTGGCCACCCTGAAAAATATTTTCCCTGATTTAAGGGCAAAATATATATATATTGCCCATCCAGTAAAGTACCCATATTTATCTCACTGAGTTATACGTAAGGGTGTGTAGGGTTGAGTTAACGTGTGAAGGATATTATGCGGCAATTGACACTACAATCGCAAGAGTACATTTGCAAAAGGTAACCAAATGGATATGATTGAATAAAGCAACGTTAACAATTACTTCCCCTTTCATTCATTTACATACTACTGCGTGTATGCCCATCTGTCAGTGTATAATAAGCAACACGTGTAAGTTATAATTTCAAAGAAAATCTTTTTCATAATTACCGCATATTAATGGGTGTTTCAAATCACTGTGAAGGTGCAATTCATTTTGTTAGACGTATTATTGTCATGCTAGTTATAAATTACAACTAGCACACCGCAAATATAACTTATTTATTAATATTAGATATAAGGTATATTGTAGAGGTGCTATATAGCCATGCAGATACAAACATGTAAATATACACATTAAACACGACTTCTAATACTTTAATATATACAAACGGACATAAGTGAGTTATTACCGGTAATAAACGACTTAACCGGTAATATTTACTTGTTACCGGTATTAAGTGCGACCATGTGAACACGACTATACATTGCTGCGCTATTTTGTCAATCAATACAAAATAAACCGTGAATGACTATTTCTTGAGTTGAACAAGAACTGTTTACAAATAAGACATAAACAAAAATGCTGCACGACACGATAAAATCAAAAAGTGTTTTAGTTTAAACACCTCAGCATTACTTTTCATTTACCTAATAATTACAACAATTAATATCTACACCCTCATTTGTCGACCATCATACCTAGTGGTGTAAAGGCACTGGAGAGAAATAATAAAACATGGATGAGATGGAAATTTCTGCAATCGCATGAAGCTCGCCTTGATTACAACAGAGCAAGGAATGAGTATACTTCAACACAATATTTAATTATTTAAACTTGGTATTAGAGAACTTTATCATAAGTTTTTATACGTTTCTTTCCGTAACCTTAATCTGATATCCCCTTTTTTATAACTATATATAGTGCACATATTGCACTTATCTATTAATCTTTCTTGTTGTTTTATGCGCATTATAATCATTCAGTCCATTATAGAAAAGCGACTTCAAGGTGCTTCAAGGGAATATTAAAAGGTTTATATCTGGTTTATAGTAAAACCTGCTTCCAATTGACGTTATAATAATTCAGGAGTATGTAATATTACAATATTTATAGTGCATTCAATGATACATGTTGTAAATTTTAAACAACTGATAATGACCGTTTAATGAATGATGTTAAAGCAAACTATGATATACACGTAATTTAAACAAGTTAAATTAGGAAAGGCAGACAGGGCCGTCGCCATGTGGGTGTGTGGGTGTGGGGGGACTGCGGCACCCCCCCAAAAAGTGAGAGAAAGGAGAGAGATTGAAATAGGGGTTGGAAGAGGGTGAGGGTATGAGATGTGTCTCACATCACATAAGAGAGAAGAGGGGATAAAAACCACAATATAGCCTCTATTGGCAGGACCGTCGCTAGACCTTTATCTCAGGGGGTGTCGAGAAATTATCTATCCCCAGAAGTCCTTTCCCGGGGAAAGCGCAAGAAAATGTGTTAAAGTGCGCAATTTCAATGCTAAAATGAAAAAAAAAAATGAGGACAATGTGTGCCAAAGGAAGATACATAGGCCTTTTACAACTTTTATTTACACAGGTATTATTATCTAGTACATAATTAGTTTTATGCTTTTTCCAGGCATCAGAGCAGCTTCCCTAGCACTCCTACTCTTTATGATTTACACTAAATAGAAAGAATGGAATTATAACTCTCATTTTTGACATTCGTGTTCAAGTTCGAGATGAAAAAAGGGAATTTCCAAGGTGACGTCTTGTAGATCTACTCACATAATAACTTTACCGAGATAAATGATCGCAATTGGGCGCGCAATTTGGCATTTTAATACTAAATCGGCCAAGAATAGGGTTAATTTTGGGATGCAAATCGTAAATTCTGTTACATCGACTGAGCAGGGGAGGGGCCTGACTTGCCACCCTGACCTATCTGAATTGGTATTTATGAACAGTGGCACAGATTTCTTTTTGACATTGAGGGAGTTGGGGTTGCAAAAAGTATAGTGAATCCAGCACCTTTTGGTTTATGCTACAAATGCGCACGAAGCGCGGGAAAAATGTTGCCATATTGAAGCTAAACTGGTGAAATATGGTGCAAAAGTGGAATAAATTCGCACGAAGCTCACCAAAATTGGCACTTTTGTGGCTAAAAAGTGGCCAAATATGAGGTTAAGTTGGTCAGAAACCTACATACAGGTGTGAACACGGGGGGGTGTAAAGGCCATCTTCCTATCAAAATATTTGGGAGATATGATTCCCATCCCCAGGGATCTACGCCTATATGCTGATAAAGAGCGCGCTGCGCAGAGGTGATGAGACGCGCACGTACGTTGTCGATCTTGTAAAATCATTAGTTCTTTGTCTGCATCACCTCAACGCACTTGGCAAACATCATTGTAAACCCAATATACTGGCCCAATAGGGGCTATATTACGACCTTATTGTGAATTGTATCCCCTCTCTCTCTCATGTGATGTGTGACTCATCTCATACTCTAACCCTCTTCCCCCTCCCCTCTCTCTCTCTCTCTCTCTCTCCTCTCCCCTTCTCTCTCTCCTTCTATCCTTTCTCTCTTTTCTCTGTTTTTGGGTGGGGTCGCCGGGGGTCGCACCCCACACACTCCCATGGTGACGGCCCTGCCCACTACATCAACAGGAAGTGTATTCAGGCATGACAAGGGTGATTGTTTCAAATGTGGGGACGGAGTAGCTATGAATTGATATGCAACACGGCATGAATATGTCACAAGTAATCTGAGATATAGATGCTAGAAAAAACTTTCCAAACTTTTGTTGAGGAGTTTATTTGCGATGTAACGTTAAGGGTTGCGAGTTCATGACACACGGCCACCCTTTATTTTTGTAGCTGGCTATTTGAATATAAAAACTGAATAAACAGATGATAACCAAATGAATATGATTGAATAAAGTAATGAAGCAAAGTTAATTATTGTTACCTCTCATTTTATTCATTTATTTATATTTCATATATCGGTAAATATTTAGAACGCGGAAGTGATCGTTAACAAATCGGTAATCTACTTATCTTATCTACTTTCATCACTTTCATGTGATTATAATGCATTACATAGTCCTTAAAAACGAACGCAGGAATAGCGTTTACCGTGTTAGTTATTTAATAATAAAATAAAAATGTCAATGTCAATGGTTTTAAAACAAGCTCAAAATAAAACAGGCAACACACAACAGTATCAGCATCAAAAAGATGATTGCCGTTATTAAAGCAAACTTGAGAACGGTTTTGAGTTTTAACAGTTTAATCTCAATAACATTCATTGCTACATTTATGTTTAAATATGTCTGACAACAATCATACATAAGGCAAACCACTAGAATGATCATGATTGCCACATGATGGAGTGGTGGCGCTATTACGGTAAAAAATCTATACAGATTAGTGATTCTGGTTTGTGTTGAGGTAAGGAGGTATTTGAGAAGGCCTTTGACTCAGTGAGACATAAAAACCTTTTTACAGCACTACGTAAAGTTGGATTCAATGAAGGATATGTCCAAAATCCACATTGAAAACGATGTTTCAAAAACAATCCAAAAGAAGCTCTGATCAGAATAAAGGCAGTTTGGAGTTGGTTTGGAAGATTCAAGGACATTCTATGTGATAAAAAGTTACCAATGCATCTGAGAAGTGTGTATTGCCAACAATGACATATGTGGCTGAAACAGGGACAACAACCAAGTACCCGGAACAGAAACTACAAACAGCCCAAAGAGCAATGGAAAGGAAGATGATACACATTACCTTACAGAAATAAGACGGTCAAACTCAAATCAAAGACATTATGGTGAAACTCAAAGAAGCGAAACAGAGATAGGCAGGTCACCTTGCACGAAAGGGAAGATAACAGATAGACTAAGTGACTTACAGAAAGTAAAGATTATTCTAGAATGGTAACAAAATGTACATAAAGCCCAATGGAAAGAAACGTGTTTCTTTTCTTAGCCTAAAAATCTATGCAACTTCATATCTCGAATAACAGTCGCTGCCTAGCACTTCAACTACGTAACATCAACCGCAAGTACCTAAGTCGCGATGCTACTGAACAAATTGACATTCATTCGTCTCTTCTCGTTTGGATAATTACAATGCACTTCTCTATGGATTACGAGCAAACTAACGTCTTCAGTCAATTCAAAACACTAAATAAAAATAAATAAATAAATAAGCATTTATAATGCGCCATTTATCTAGAAAATTAAATCTAATCCAAGGCGCAAAAACACAAATACAAATTACAAAGCAAGAATACATAATCATGTATGCATGAAACAGAGTTAACAAAACGGATAGTTGAATAAAACAAATCAACTATCCAAATTGTTAGCTCTATACAAATTCATACAACATTATACAAAATACAACCAACATGAACCAAAAATCCTTAATACATGTTAAACAAAATACATAGCAGTATATGAGCATGATAAATCAAACATTAGTTGACATTATACGCAGCATTGAATAAGAAAGTTTTGAGTCCAGATTTGAACTGATCAACAGAAATTGATTGTCTCAGATTATAGGGAAGTGAGTTCCAAAGTTTTGGTGCAACAGTAGAAAAAGCACTACTGCCCGAATTTCTCACTTTCTTTAGAAAATCTTACCCTATCACGCCAAATTATTATTATTATTATTATTATTATTATTATTATTATTATTATTATTATTACTATTATTATTATTATTATTATTATTATTATTATTATTATTATTATTATTATTATTATTATTATTATTATTATTATTATTACTATTATTATTATTATTATTATTATTATTAGTTAGTTTCATCATTTCAATTTTATTCATAATACACATAAAACAGATATATTGAAAAGAATTCATTTAAGGCCAGTCAGGAGGGTTGAGAAGGTACATGACCAGGCTCAAACATCCGCAGGCATATTAAACAACAGGACAATACAACACATAAATGCAGTTTATAAAGGAATACATCAATAATATTATATTATAAATTAGAAGTAATATTGCATAAAAAATGTTGACAGGGACCCGCCCCGAAACAATTGCACAAAACGATAAAAGACGGCATTATGATTTAAATCGACCAGTCATGGTCATATTTTGAATAAAAAATTGAGTAAGAACATAGGATTGCACGTTGACTGAGTGATTTAGAACATTTATCAAAGACCCGTTTCATTGGTTTTTGGCTTTTTGAAACTAAGGGGAAAATGGAACTCAGGTTGCACTTGTTGGAGCTTGTGATGAGGCCTCTACTGCCTATTTCAATACAAAATAACTTTACGTCATAACCCTGTTCTTGCAAATCAGCGATTAAACCGGCATATTTATTTTGTTTGTAGTCATGGGTTTTGTGGATGTTCTGCTCGAAAGGAATGCTGAGCTCAATAACGATGATGGATTTAGAGCTTTCGTTAACGAGAACCAGATCTGGTCTTTGCTGCGTGGGAAGAATATCAGGAGGGATTGTGGTACCAGCGATTTTAGTGGCACCATCTAAGTCACAGTAGAATTTCCAGGACTGGTCACTGATATCTTTGAGAGTATCCATGATTATGCGGAGAACAGAGTTATGACGCCAAGTATACCGACCTTGATCAAGCATGATTTTACAGTGATTAAGGACATGATGGAGGGTCTCGTGATGACCACATAAGTTACATTTGGTATTTAACTTTTTTTCCCAGCGACTCAGATTATTTTTTGTGGGAAGGGTGTCAAGGAAAGCATTCAACATAAATTTCATGATGCCTTTAGGAAGATTGTAAATAAAAGATTTCCAAAGATAATCAGATTTTTCTGAGAGTGCAATACGAAACATGTCGCCCTGGACCACAAGATTTTTTAAATGGTTAACCCAGCTCTCAGTGACCTCGTCCTTGATGGATTTTGTCAAGTCAGTCTTCAGCTTCTTGTATGGCACATTGCTGTCAGAATTATCAACATGATCAATAGCGTTTTGACAATAAGTTGTGATGGAAAATTTTTAGCCCACTTTTTCTCCCTTTCAAGGCGGAGTCAAGAGCAACATTGACCTTGGAGTCGGCTTTTGTTCTTGAAGACAAATGAGCTGAAACATGACATTCAAGGTAAAGTTGATACACTGACTTGGTATCCATCAGGTGGGGAATATGAATAACCTCGGTGGCAGCGGGTCTGGCAAGACCACACCAGTTTTTAATGTACTTATGAACAACTGAATCGAGAGCAAGGAGATGTGTTTTAGTCAAGTCATGGACGGTGAGAATGAAGCGGCAAGAGGGTAGGAGGTAATTTTTATAGATCTTCACCTTGTATTCACCTCTGACAAGAAGGTTGTCAATACGATCGAGCCGGGTACGAAAATGGTCCAAGACATGATCAAACACATCACCCTGTTTCCCAGAAAATGATAAATGAGATCCAAGGAATTTATGAGGATCATCTTGAATTGTATTAACATCATTTTCTCCAAGATTAAAAGTAATTGGAGTGGGTTTGCCACTCACGATGGATAATGACTTGCATTTAATTGGTTTCAGCTTAAGGTTCATTGAAGTAGTCCACTCAGAGATTTCATTAAGAATACGTTGATGCGTTCTCTTGTTTGTGGTTATTAGGTTGAAGTCGTCCGCGAACGGAGTTGTGATATATTTAGAGTCATTTATGGAATAACCATGACTTTAATTTTGTTGCAATTTTTCGAAAATTGGATTAAAAACAGACAAAAATATAATAGGTGACAGTGGGTCGCCCTGGAAGACACCTTTGTGAAATCTGAAGTTAGTAGACTCCCATTCAGGGGTAACAACACGGCCTTCAAGATTGGAGTAGAGGTTCTCAATGTAACCAATGATGTTAGGGGGAAACGTCAACCTTGATAGGGAGTGCAGTGACTGAATTATTATTATTATTATTATTATTATTATTATTATTATTATTATTATTATTATTATTATTATTATTATTATTACTCTCTATAGATTGTTCGGCCGTATATACTCCTCTCTTCTCTTCTCTTTTCTTTCTCGTTCTCTTTCTTGTCCAATACCACTCCATCTCGTACCCAAAATTTTTATTTTATTTTATCGTTGTTTCTTTCTCTTTTGCTCCCCCTCTCCATTTTCCACCCCGAAACTCATTCCCCTTTCGTTTCTTTCTTGCTTGTTTGTTTGATTGTTCATTTCTGCCATGCCTACCGTTTAAGCGTTCTCCTTTGTAAATTTGTCAAATTGAAAGAATATATATGTATAATAAACTGCAGAATAGTAACAAAGCGACATGCCGATTATCCCTATACAGTACTATAATAGACATCACTTGGACTGGGCAGCCGTTCACAGCTACAAATTATCGGTACTCTTATTACTTATTGACAGCGTTAAATCGTTCATATACTGTCTGATTAGCATGGTTAGTTACCATCAAGGACAAACGAGTCATCTACTACTTTTCCATGTTATCTGCACGATGATGTTGCTGGAATTATGTCGTTCACACGTTTTACTCCCGATTGAATATAAACAGTTACTGTGGTTTTAAAACGTACCCAAAATATCGATTTTCAATATCGAAATCAATATACTATTGAAAAATAACATTTTGATATTTTGCAAAAGTTCTTTCTACAAGTCATACACTTTGAGTTATGTACGTTTTACAAAAGTGTTGTTGTTCCAGTCCTCTTTATAACATAACTCAAGAACCACAAGACCAACTTAATTATATCTAGTGGTATTTAAATTATTCTACATACTCGCTATGAAATAATAATGCAATTTTTTATCAAAGCTCACTACCAGTCGCAAGATGATGTGAACTACCAAGTCACAACAGTTTAAAATAGTTGCTAGCCTTAATAAAATCCGTGGAGGGTCCCTTATGACTACTATTGAAAGCAATAAAGTGTTGGCTGAAGAATAACCCTTTTCAAACGTACATACAATACCCAGACGTACTTTGCTTCATTACCCAGGGGTGTTTCTTTATACCTTACCTAATACCTTAAAATGTTACAAACCAAAAGGAATACATTTATTTCGTGTCTAGTGCATTACAATTGCTCAATAGCTTGAGCTGGTCGGTACACATAAAAGAGCCAGCGGTTGGGCATTAGAGGACTTTCCGCGATTATGCAAATAGTAGATATATTTTTGTTAAGTCATTTTTAAATTGAAACTCGAGCACATCCGCACTTAAATCGGCGCAGAATCTTTATCAGGTCATGCTAAAGGTGATATATGGTACTGCAATTAATTAAATTATGGGTATTTTGAAGGTTAGTATTTACCAACATTAATTAAGTTAACAGTGCTAACAGAGCTAACAGAAATAAATGTCTCCATTTCAAAAATGAAATCTCTGTTTTAATGCCCCTTTAATTCAGAGCGAACGTTTTTCTTAGGTGCAGGTGACCATTTTCAGGTCAATCTTTTGCAATTGGTACGGCAATCTGCCACCGCAATCCCTCAACGTAATATGAGAAACTGACGTGGATCGATAAACAGCTATGCATCTGCAATACAAACTAAATCTGTTCCTTTGTTTCGTCTTCTTCTACTGGCATTATTGCATTCTGATATTAAGTTGTATACAATTTAGTTCAACAAAAAATGCGAAGAAATGGCGAAATGAAATATAATTTCATGAACCCGATTATTTTAATAGTTTGTTTAAATGATTTGAATTAAATGAGCCACCTTTACAGTTGCTTAGATCTTGCAGTTTGAAATACGTTATTGAAATATTTTCTGGCCTCTAAAGGGCATATCTATTGCAAAAACATGTTTAACTCCATTCGAGGAGAATAATTATTACATTACAAATTGACACAAATTTATTCGCATTTCTCCTGACAAAATAGAAAGTGTGTTTGTAAAATGCTGCCTCGTACACAAAGTGTACGGTCCTTCCCCCGTTCGAAGCAAAATTGGTTTCCATGGCAGGCGACTGGTGACGTCCCAGTAAATGACGAGCCATGTTACATACACATGATTCTGGATATGCGCTCTTTTGACATTCAGTCATGTGTATAATATGCGACCTTGTACACGAGAAATCGGGAAGGTTCGACCAAAAGGCCATTGAAATTGTTTATTTGCATAATAAATACAATATTGATCGCTGATACTAGTATACCTGAAGAATACTAGTCCCACGCTCAAATTATATGCTCAAAATATCTTTTATTGTTTAGTCCAAATATTTCTCATGATTTTGATATACATATGAACTGTAATATCGTAATTTATTAATATATGAAATAGAAGCGGCTGATTTTATCCATATGTTTAAAACCATTAAATTTGTAACACTTGATTAGACTTTTTTCTGAGAACTACAATAGTATACGTTCTGTGCATTGAGAGCGTTTACAGTCCCTTCTCTCTAAGCAGACACACCTCATTTCATAACGTCAACTTTTTTCCAGGTCAAATCTGTCTCGTTCGAAGGAACTCACCGCTAAAGTTGTTTTTTGCGGAATATCAATTTTACACGTCTTATGTTCCTTTAACAAGGGGCAAACCATAAAAGAAGAAAACAAATAAAGGCAAACCCACAATGCATATTATCAAGAAAATGTACATTTGCATGGTCCAAAACAAAATGACCAACCGACCACCCGCCCAATCATTCACTGGCTAATCAATGACAAACCGACCAGCCGACCAATCATCCACTGGCTAAACAATATACAATTGGGGTGGTATAATTATTGTTTGAAATCTTAAGAATAACGTGAGCGCACATTTTATTTTCAATAGAGCGCGAAATTCTTATTTTATAAAGCTACCTCTAACTTGAAGTTATTAAAAACAATGGAAGAGGCTAAACATTGAAACATTACAATCTAGAGCAAATTAATGATTACTTTGATCTCGTGCGAAAGTTCGAATGTTTTCATGTTCCAGTGTATGATGCGTAAGCCTCTTGCCTTTTTTTGTATTAAGTTATATTAGGCTGGCGAGTAAGCATCATTAATTGACCTCGTACACTGATATGCAATGTGTTGTTCTCACTGTTACCCTGACTGCTCATATCTAAACGTACCAGACTTGAGTCCTGTTTATCAGGGACAGTCTGTGTAGCTCAGTGGTTAGAGCACTTGCCCGACAGATAGCCTTCAATGGTAATATATCTCCTGTTTCTATAGATGCTCCTCAGATAACTGTTTTAATGACAGATTTCACATGGTCCTTATTTGTTCGAAAAAAAAAAACACCCACATTTTTTATTGTAGATGATGGGGTAATATTTATATATGTCACCATATTCGAGATGTACATCCTGCAGCTTCACAAGTTATGCGAGGATGCTGCAACCAAAAATGTGAAAGCCAATGCCATGCTGACGAATAATTGTGCCCATTTACTTTGTATATAGCACAAAGTCGATCCCTGAGGTACGCCGAAACCCAGGCTTAACTTTCTGGATGTTGTGCATGCAGTATCACCGGACTACTTATAGCCTCTCCGACAAGGAAAGATCACCATTAATCCACCTCAGCGTCACACCAGTTAGGTTAAATGTGGTTGATAAACGATCGAGTAGGATTTGGTGATTCACAGTGTCAAAAGCTGCTAAAAGATAAAGTAGCACCACAAACACCGCTTTGCCACGATATATGCAGTAACTTATACCTAGTATGAATGGCCAAGTGGTTCAAAAAACGTTTAAGATAAACGTGTAAGGTTACACGTGTACGTAAGATTGCACCTTATACGCGTAATATTGCATTCATGATATTACGTGACAGTCTGAGACGTCGTATGTACCAGTCAAATTGGAATACCGTCCATCCCTTATAGGCAATTCTTACGCGTATAAAAAATGCTATGGCGAGATAACATTGGTCGAATATGAATACGCGTAAGATTTGGGTTTAAATATGGGTTCTTTATATATGATTCGTCAATGGCTCCGGGCACGTACCCCCTTTCCCCATTGCTCAACTGCTTAAGTTAGGTAACTAGTAAACATACATAAATTTGGTTAATTTTCTTACAGTAGATTTTATTTTGTGAGATATTTATGACCTGAACCCATGATTGACTCAAGAAACTGTTTTCTCATTCTTTTATATTTTGGTCTATTTCCAATTTTAGGCATCATTTTGTGCAAATAGGCATTTGTGAATTTTAAAAAGTTCATTACAAATTATGGTCAATATCTCAAAAGATAAGGCTAATATCTTCAAAAAAAATAAACTAAAAAATAAATATTGGAAAGAGTTGTTTTGTTTGTTATGATTAACCAAATATAAAATTACCAATAAAATGTAGATTTTACCTTAAATCTGTATTTATATTACGATTTATTGATGTATTGCCTTTTCTAAAAATGTATACTTTTACATGTCTTGCGTGAACAATTTCAATGTTAGGGCACTTTTACTACATGCATGTCTAAGAGTATACGGCTGCCTTAACAACAACTGGTTCCAGATTTCACGCGAAATTACCGCTTGAAGCTCAAATAAAAAGATATTTCCAAAATAGAACCAGTCTAATACTAATCGCTGGAGCAAACAATATTCGATTTCACTCTACAGGAATCAAGACAGTATTCTGCATGAAATTGACATTTCAAAAAAAAGAAATTGAAGAAAACGTTCCACAATAAATGTTAACTCAATTCAAATTTCAATGTACCAAAATAATACTAGCCATCTTCATTGAAAGCAGAGTATGCTAGAATTGCAATTGTAAATCGAATTATTAAAGATGGACTTAAGAAGTATCTAATATATGCATTTAAGAATAGTAGAACGTATCTTCATTGCTCAAAGTGTTCGTCAGAGAGAAGCGTTTTCTCAGATAATGCTATTCAAGCTTTTGTAATTATCGGGACAATCTTCTGCTTCCAGAATCCATCAACGCATTGTGAGAATGACGTGCATCCGCACAACAAACAACTGTTTCTTGGTAGTCGCCCATTTTTTTTTTTATGTCCCTTCATTGTTGCACGGAGAATCATTTCATATAATTGAAATGCGAAATAATTTTACTGACAAGATTTGAAATCAACAATTCAGAAGAATTGGGTAAAATAAAAGCGATGAAGCTAACCAACCATTGTCCTTTGTGAACATGCTCGAATAGGAGTACTATTGTATATTTAGAGCTATTTAAGTTTACGTGCTATTGGAGCATTACATGCGAAAAAATGACAATCCAATTGGTTCCTCTCGTTTAAAATTACAGTAAAAAAAATAGATCTAATAATAATCTTATCAAACACGATGTACTAATTAACCATGCCTTAGAATTTAAGCTTCAACGTGATGACAATATGGATATATAAAAGGTATAGAGCATATACGTTTCTTCAATTAATTGAAAATAACAGTAAAATGGTAAAAGCAGATTGAAGTCCATATAAGAAATGACGTTTTTTTCTGTAAAATTCATCAAATTGAAAGGTCAAATGCGTCCAACTCATAAAATGTATAGCAGGGAAATAACAATTATCTGGTCATGCTGCCATTGTTGTAATTCCTTTATGTTCTTTCGAAAAGTTTTCTATATTGTCTCAAACAAAAAGATACAGGGTAAGGAAACGGGCTGACCTTTTGAAGGACGTTGGAACGGAACTCAATCCCAAAATGCAATTTAACGACATTCTAGTGTTAATTTTGTTGTAAGATTTGCTAGTATTACGACATCACAAAATAATTTAGACATGCACTAGAAAAGGAATTTTTTTTATTTCAATCTAATTGCTGATTTGACCTTTTATTACAAGTGTTATATTTTATTTGAATACTCTCGCGATTAAAATAAACTGGTCTCTTTGTAGCTACCAAAGTGAGGAACAATAACGCATCGGCGCACACTGGATGTTATATACATAAACGAACAAGGCAACAAAATGAGTCAACTGAAGGAACTCATAATTGATTAAATGTTTTGTCAACATAGAGTAAGTTTTATTTAGAGTGTAATCAGAGTTCGTGTATTTTGTTGGTAAATGTTTGACTTTATCACACTGTATGCTTAGATATGATTTTTCTGCTTCATTATTTCTCACATACCTCTCAAATGTTTCATATCACAACCGTTTTAAACACGTAGAAATTAGGATATAAGTTGTGATTGATGTTAAGGGTGAGAAGTGCAAGATATGGAAACGATACCGTTTCTTAATCATATCATTTCCATTTGAAAAAAAGTCCTTCCGTACCATCTCTCCATATTCGATTGCAGACAAAAATTGGTACACATTCCATCGTAATCACAAACGATATCAAATGGCAGGTTGTGCATTGTTTATTCTGTATCAATACCTTTGCCTGAGGTTATATCTAATTTCAGATATTCAACAAACTGGAAAGAATTACTAAGTGTCGTTTTACATGATTGGTCTTGCTTTGGCTCTTTGCTGCAACTTGCCTGCTGTATGTGTGTGTCATAGACTCGATAGTGATGTTGAAAATGCAGATTCATGATGCAGTCATGTCTACAGTAGAATTCATCTCGACCTTTGCAGGACTTAACCCCATTAAAAGCTATTAAACCAAGATAACACTCATTGAAACAGCTCAACTGATTAAATCGGATCTTCTCTGGTTGTGCACAAGTGACTGTTTTCATGTGCGATATCGCAATAAAGCTGGTATTCATAGCTTCAGTTGGGTAACCGATTATAAAGGAAACGAAAGGAAACAATGTTATGTGTGGCTTTGTTCACGAAATCAGACAATGGCGTGCTTTTTGTAAACCAGCATTCTTGAAAATGAGCAACATAATGATTTTTGACTTAAAAATAATTTCTTCATATTTTTGGTGTTATCTGTCGTTTACATGTCCTTCCTAAAACACAAAAGTACGACCCTCTCCAAACACCTAAATTAGCTAAAAATTTAGGACATGTTACAAAACTATATTGTCTAGAATTTTAGAAGAGTACTTTTAATATTGGCCGGTTATTTTTCACACAGCGACGTTAACTAGGCAATGTACTATTACCTATAACATTAACTAAAACACCAAAGTACGAATATTTCCAAACATCTAAATTAGCTAAAATTTAGGACATGTTAAAAACTATATTTTCTAGAACTTTAGAAGAGTACTTTTAATATTGGCCGGTTATTTTTCACACAGCGACGTTAACTAGTCATATCCCCATACTGTTAACGTAGGGCTATTTGTAGAGGTCACTCGTCAATGGGAAAGAGCACTGTGTATTGTGTATAGGAAAACGGACAGTAACTGCAGTATGTTTAAATTTGATATTATAACACCAAGTTTTGTATTCGATCAAATTTGTCAGTTTTCAAATAACAAAAGTACTGGTATTGACAATGTGTGTATAAAACTCTTGAAATTAGCTGCCCCTGTCATCTGTCACCCCCTTGCATATATCTAACAATTCCATGTTCACTTCTGTCTTTCCTTCTATGTGGAAAAAGGGAAAGGTTAAACCTATCTACAAGAATGGTGGCAAGAATGAAGTCAGCAATTATAGGCCTATATCAGTTCTGCCAATATTATCTAAAATTATAGAACGAACCGTTCATGATCAACTGTACAACTACCTTACATTTAGAGAATAAAGATATTGTTTTAGCCGCTGGAGTGCATCTATCGTCTCATATAACACGGGCGACATCAGTATTTTAAGTAAAACAACGAGGCGAAACCGAGTTGTTTTACGCTAAAAATAATGATTTTTTTTTGTTTGTTTGGGTTTTTTTTTTTTTTTTTTTTTTGATAATTTGTTAAAAAAATAATTATTAGAAAATGTGTTTTCCAACAATTATAATCCATAGCCTGAGTCTACTTTTAGTATACGAAAATCCTTAAAATTTGACTGTTATCGCCAGCTAAAACTAATTAACGTTAATAGCTACGTTTCATTTGGTAAAACAGGAAAATATTTTTTAACACCAGGAAATTAGTGTTGTGTTTTTCTGAAATAGGGAATAGTGGACGCATGTAGATCTTGGTCCATTTTACCAAGGCATTCAATCAAATGGATAATTTCTTCATGGATAGTGTTCCCAAATATATAATAAACAAGACACAGCTGTGGTCTGAGACCACGAACACAATGCATGTGTCCATTAGACATGAGGTGACCCTTTAATGACCTTTGACCCCCAAATAACACATAATAGGGTAACAACAGTTCGTATAATTAATATACCGTCACTGTGCTATGCTTTCTTCGCTGATAAATTTTTTCTGAAAGTATTTGGTTTTACACTGTTACGAGTCGCTTAATATAACTCAAGGCCACAAATATATATTTACCAAATCCATTTTAATTGGCGATTTTCGTAAGTAAATGCTCTTGGCCTGATATTTCGCATGAATTTATTTATTTCTATATACTTCTCAATGGAAGAACCGAAGGATGCTGGAATAAGAAGCTAAACACTAGCAAACCCAAATAGTCCCACTGGAACACCAAATCATTGCGATTAAAATGTTTGTGTAAACTTCCTCACATGGAATTACTTTTTACTTTGAATGCTGTTGATGACTTACCTTCGGGGGTTTGTACGTTGACACAATTAATTGTGAGTTGATCATCTTCCGGATATAGTGCAGTTCTCAATTAATTGTATAAAAATCTGTCAATATGAACATGTATAAATATTGTCTGTTAGATGGCATTGTAAAATTATTGAGTGTTATTATGGGATCCGTTAGAACGTTTGCACGGATTTTGCACATTAATTTTGCCATAAAATCTATATATATTAAAAAAAAAATCCAAATTATTTCCGTATTCATAATTCATTTTGATGCATTTAATGTGCGCCCAGGCTAAACAAAAAATAATGTGCAAACGTTGCTATCTGATCCTTTAACTGATATTTTCTAATTATATCGATATGATGACAGCAACGTTGTCTTTTGAACAATATAACTAAAATATAACTTTTAACGGCGGGTTTGATTCAGTTTTATCTCTCACTCTCTCTCTTTTTGTGTCAGATTGTGCTGAGTAGCGCTGCTGTGGTCTTCAAAAGAGTACACCATCTCACTCAATCAAATGCGTTGCACCTTGCATTCTGTGATTAGAAACCAGCTTCGGCCTTCCATAGTCCCTTGCAAAATTTGTTTTATACACCTCCGCGTTTCCTGACAATATAGCCAAAGTACTGCAGCTTTCTCTCCATACCGCCGTTTCTGATAGTTTGACATTTAATTACCAATCTTGTCGAGGATCCAGGAATTTGGTTTCTTGTCTTTTAATGTCACTTGCTGAAGCCTCCTGTAATACGACATTGTCATTCGCGGTCATAACCCAAGACTCGCATCGAAGCAGGCGTACCTTGAGGTCAATGGATAGGCTTCGGCTTGCACAAGTGTGCAAGGCATGTCAAGCATATGGAAAGCGGTTTGTCCACATACTTGACATGTCTTGCACAGTTGTCCTTGAAATATCCAGTATTCTCTTAATTTCAATTGTGCTGTCACCGATGTTGTTCATTATTGAACCCAGGTATTCAAATTGCTTCACCTGTTCAATCTTCTGTCCATCTATCACAAACTGATCACTTTTTCGCTCTCTGGCTACAACTATTATTCTTGTCTTCTTTGTGTTCAGGAGAAGTTTATTTTTCTTCGCAGGCGTCTTTGATGCGCTTCAAAAGATCAATCAGCTCAACTATTTTGCTACAAATAAGAGTGTTGTTATCGGCGTACCTCAGGTTAGTAATCCTTGTACCGCCAACTTCACTCCACCTTCAAACCCCTCCAAAGCTGTTCTCATAATGTATCCAGAGTAGGTGTTAAAAGGTTTGGTGATAGCACACACCACATTCTTGATACTAACAATTTGGTCCCTATTCCCCATTCCATCATAAATCCTGCCTGCTCATCAGATAATTCTTGTTCCATTTTGTTCTCCAATCTCTTGATGATGATCTTCAGAAGCACCTTACTTGTATGACAAAAATAAGGTTTATGGTCCAGTGATTGGCGCACTCTTTCAAATGTCCCTTCTTCGGCAGGGGAATAAATACTGCCCTGCACCAGTCTCTTGGCCATTTCCTCTTTTTCCAGATGATGCAACATAGACGCCACATTAGGTCTATCCCATCTTTCAGAAGCTACATTATTGATGCCAGGTGGTTAAGCATTTTTCATTTGTTCCATAGCAAGCTCTGTTTTATAAACCTATCAAAAACGTTATACTCTCAGGACTTAACAAGTAATACGAACTATATGGGTCATTCCATTCTATTATTTGGTTTATATTTTAATATTATAGACAATTCAATTCAATTCAATTCATTTTTATTTTTTTCCATCACATATAACAATATATATCATAAAACAAGATATTACATATTAAATATAATTAAAGTTTAGTAAAGAACAAGATGTCATAACTATCAGAAGTTTTTTCATAATAGCAATTACATTTTAAATACATGTGATGTGGATGCCATCAAAAACGCTAGGCGTGAGGCTGATGGCACCCAGAGTTACAACATAAATTATACATTAGAAAAAAAACCACAAAGATTTATAAATAATTAACTTGAATAAATGAACTAATGTATCTATGAAATAATAATAACATTAATAGGATGTGATATTACTTAGGTACATGCGTGTACCCCATGAATATTATGAAGAAAAATATTGTTTTGTAAAACATCCAGAAAAAAATGAGGGTGCAGGGCAAACATCCATGGGGATTAGGGAGATTTATGTGACTGATGCGTACTCATTATTGATTTTCTCAGAATGGTATTGATCCAGAATGTAAGTCGTCAAATTTTTTTTAAAGGAGGAAAGGGAACAAGAGTTTTAATTTTGTCTTTCAGTGAATTCCAAGTGGTAGGTCCCTGGGTTTTGATTGTATTTTAGCTAGCTGGGTGTTTGTTGTCGCGATGTAAAGGTCAAGGGCCTGTCTGGTCTTGTAATTATGGATATCAGAATTAGTCATAAAATGATTAGTTGGTAAGTCGTGTGGTAGGAGGTCATGGTGGTAACGATACATATGCGTTGCAAGTTGAAATGTGTAAATATCACGAATTTTTAGTTTTTTAAAGGAAATAAAAAGAGGAGTTGTATGATCCAGCCAAAGTGAAAAAGTACATGTTCTGATGATTTTTTTTTTGCATGATAAAGAGGGATTCTAAATTACTATTATTTTTGTCTCCCCATACCAGTGTACAGTAGGATAAGTATGGCAGAACCAGAGTGTTATATAGTGTTTGGAGGGAATCCTGGTTTAAGAATGGTCTGACTTTTCTGATTATGCCATTCAATTTTGAAACTATTTTGGATATGTGGGAGGTATGGGTCTTCCATGAAAGGTTGTTATCAATTAAAATTCCAAGAAATTTAGTTACTTCAACTTTTTGAATGTGTTTGTTATCAATCTCAATGTTAAAATTATGATCAGGTTTATTGCTACATTTATTTTTAAAGATCATGAAGTTAGTTTTGTCTATATTTAAAGAAAGCTTATTTAGTTTAAACCAGTTCGAAATTTTCTTAAGTTCTATGTTTATTAATTTTTCTAGTTGTTTCGGGTCTTTGTGGGAGAAAAGAATATTTGTGTCGTCAGCAAAAATAATAAAATGGGAGGAAGGTGATGAGAGTGGGAGGTCGTTTATATATAAAAGGAATAAAAGTGGCCCAAGGATTGATCCCTGGGGAACACCGCAAATTATATCACCTTCAACAGATTTATGATGATTATAAACGACATACTGTTTTCTTTCAGAAAGATAATTTTTAATCCATAGATTGGCAAGACCTCTGATACCGTAACTATTTAGTTTTTTTTAGTGATATTAATTATTTCCTCGGGGGATGTTGGGTTTAGGAAAATACTGTTTTGTTGATTTATTGAATTTAGTGGGGAAACGTAGTAATCGTCCGGAGTAGTTATTTTATCAGCTAGTTTGGTGCCTATATTGGTAAAAAAGATGTTGAAGTTATCGGCTATTTTAGTTGAATCGGTATTTTTTTCGCCATCTTTATCTTTAAAGAAGTCCGGTAATTTGGTACGCCTATTTCTACCTAAAAGATTATTTAACGTTTTCCAAGTTTCTTTCATGTTAAATTTGTTTGATTCAATATGAGCGGTAATATGGGATTTTTTGGCTGTACGTAGTAAATTATTTAGTATATTTCTATATTTAGTATATTTTAGTTTATTTTCAGCTGTAGGTTTAGTGATGTACTTTTTATATAATTTATCTTTAGTTCTAATTGATTTAACAAGGCCTATGGTGATCCAGGGCTTACGTGGTGATTTACGTTTAGACATTTTAGTTGTTTTTATTGGGCAGTGGATATCTATCAGGTCAGTGGTTTTATTAATGAATTTTGTGTATGAGTTTTCGGGATTTTCATCTTGGAGTACAAAGTCCCAATTAACGAGCGAAAGGGAATTTTTAAAACCTTTAATATTATTCGGTCTTAATTGCCTGGTTTGTTTTGTGATGGGTTGAGAACTATTATCGAAACGAGAGCCTTTTACAGACACAAAATTTGGGAAATGGTCCGAGAGATCTGTAACCAAGTTACCAGATGTTATTTGGTTATCGATATTATTTGTGAAAATATTATCGATGAGTGAGATTGTGGTACCGTTCTTGGTTGTGTATACTCGGGTGGGTCGATCAATACAGGGAAAAATGAATAGGCGTACATTAGATTAACAAAGGTGTTGACCTGATGGCTTTGGTCAAATTTTAAGAGATCAATATTAAAATCGCCTAGTATAAAACTTTTTTTTCTTTCATTTGAGATAGTGTTCAGGGCTGCTTCAAGGTCAGAAATGAATTGATGGTAATCCACATGGTCTGGTTTATAAACGACGCCAACAATTATATTTTTATCGGGAATTTCGACGAAAACAGAATCGCAGTCAGGGGCTTTTATTTTAAGGTCGGGCAGAGTCAATTGGATCTCACGTGTGAAGATTCTTAAATATTTGAGATATACTTAGCCATCTCCAGCATAGAATCCAATAATACACGACTCGAAACATTTAAAGAATCAGAATCTGACAATCTTGATTTCACCTGTTTTCTTTTTTGTTCTTATGGTGCTAACCAAGATGTTTTTCAGCATAACTGGACATCAGTATTTGGTAGTAAATGTTCTGTTGCCTATTACTGAATGAAATTACAGTCATCTGATTTACAATGATAATATTGTTTTTACAAAATTATAATAAAACAGTCTGATCCTGCGCAGTGTACAGTAAGGAATCGTGTCTGTAAAAAAAGTTTTTCCTGGGGAAATGCACGAACCAAGTGCAAAGTTAGGCCTCTCATATAAAACTGTTAATATTTCAAGGAGTGATTGAATGAATCGCTTGCGGGAAATTGAACAAAGCCCTTTCTTTGGTTTCAGCAACGTTTAGGCTATAAGCTTACATTATAAATACATGGACTGAGTACAGATAGTTGTAACACAATTTGCGTGTAATTTATTTTCACAGTTCTCCCAATATCAATGGAAACCAAAGAGTAAATGCATGACCTGTTTTTTAAATGACATAATGACTTCTTCTCACTCTTAGCAGTCGTTTAAAAAAAAAAAATTTAGGATGGATTTATATTACCTACATTTATCAAATCCATTTAAACGGGCGATATTCATAAGTAAATGCCCTTGGCCTGATAGTTCGCTTGAATGGATTCGTGTTTACATCTCAATTGACGAACCGAACTTGAAAATAAAAACTGCTAGAATAAGAAACACAAGTGCGTAAACCTGAACAGTCCCACTGGAAATCCAAATCGTTGCGATTAAAATATTTCCGTAAACTTACTCAGATGAAAATGACTTCTTACTTTGAATGCTGTTGATGACTTGCCTATGGGGGCTTGTACGCTGACGCAATTAATAATCTTGCGAGATAGTAATAGTGCAGTGCTCTCTGTAAATTGTATTAGAATATGTTGCAAGCATTGTTAAAGTAATCTCAGAATCTATTCACACGGACTGCACTATGAGAGGTAATTAATAAAGTGGGATTGTTGGAGTGCAGTTAACTGTCATTTTATATCGTATCGATATGATGATAATCGCATTGTTTATAAAACAAATATCTAATCTGTATCAAAATAAAGCCTACACGTATACATTATGTGGACATTCCCATAATTTGTTCAGGCACTCACAGGCACACACCTCGAACACACCCCGCCCCCCTCATATGTACACCCACTGAGAGGCCAGCCGCATCAAATGTCTGCGTCGTCGGACAGATTTTCGAAATGGACATATTACATATCAATACGTTCAGAAGAGCTTGGATAATATGTTCTGTTTTGTTGTGTTCAATTCCGTTCACATGGCAACAGTCACGCTATTTTGTATTCCAAAAGACACGTTATAAGCAACAAAAGGATTTTTATTTAAACCCATATCCCATGACGACTTAGCTTAACATCCGGCCTTTCTATTGTATCCATCAATGTTAAGATTGTCATAATTCTTTTTCATTTATTTGTTCTTGAACGGGGTTCGCAGTGAAGTGGTTTGTCACTGGAACGGAGCATATGAGGAGGGTACGATTGAGGGAGACATTTGATGTATTCAGGCGCCAGATAATTTAGTGACTTAAAAACAAAAAGCAACAGTTTGTACACTATTCTCTAACCAACCGGCAGCCAACTCTCTTAAAACTGGAGTGACGTGAGACCTCCTTTTTTAGTTAAAGCACCAAGCGCGCAGCAGGATTCCGAATACGCGCAATCTGATAGCCTGACCACAGGACCTTTTTACACATTAATATACTGCGAGACACCATGCTATAAACTGAGAACTGCTAAGAACCCAGCAACAGCTCACAACCCACTGTTACTGGGTTTGTAGCAGTTCTCAGTTCATAGCATGGTGTCTCGGAGTATATTAGTGTGTAAAAAAGGGCCCTGTGGTAGGGCTACAATCTGAAGACGTGCAATCCGAGCTTGTGGAATGCCACACTAGTTGCTTGTGGAATGCCACACTAGGGAGGTTCGCAGTGAAGTGGTTTGTCACTGAAACGGAGCATATGAGGAGGGTTATATGATTGAGGGAGACATTTGATGTATTCAGGCGCCAGATCATTTAGTGACTTAAAAACAAAAAGCAACAGTTTGTACACTATTCTCTAACCAACCGGCAGCCAACCCTCTTAAAACGGGAGTGACGTGAGACCTCCTTTTTTAGTTAAAGCACCAAGCGCGCAGCAGGATTCCGAATACGCGCAATCTGATAGCCTGACCACAGGACCTTTTTACACATTAATATACTGCGAGACACCATGCTATAAACTGAGAACTGCTAAGAACCCAGCAACAGCTCACAACCCACTGTTACTGGGTTTGTAGCAGTTCTCAGTTTATAGCATGGTGTCTCGGAGTATATTAGTGTGTAAAAATGGCCCTGTGGTAGGGCTACAATCTGAAGACGTGCAATCCGAGCTTGTGGAATGCCACACTAGGGAGTTGCCCATGTCAAGCCGGGAGGTTACAAAACTGTGAACAATTTGTTCAGTAGCATGAGGACTTTCCTCTTCATATATTTCAAAGCAAAAGGGTGTATTTCTGAATTGGGCCTATTTTCAAAATTTATCAATCGACTTTTAGCACGACTATGCATAACAATAGAGGATGGTGAGTAGCGTTCTGAGTGTAGCGCTCATTAAATTAAGTCATCATCTATTTCATAATCCGACGGTGTTGTGTTATTTGTGCTTTCACTGAAAGTGAACAACCTGAATATAACTTTTGATTTTTCTTTATACTGATACACAGTAGTTGATACCTGAATATGGCTAGCTATCAATATTAACAGCTAGTTTTAATTCTTTATTAAATGATGTTAAACGTTTCAAAAAACCAAGAAAGTCATGATTAAGTGATGCGCCTGTGCCTTCTAGTTTTTGATACTGTGCAATATTATTTATTTATTTATTATTCATGACAATTTTTTGAAGCAACACTTTAATTTCTGCAATTGGAAGCTTCCCAGCTTTGATTCTTTAACGTTGTGCAAGTTATGTAAACTTTCTAAAGAACCAATAATGACCATGAATGATCAAGTGCTTACAGCGTTACGTGTGATTTGTTTTTATCATGCAACATTATGTTGAGCAAAAAAAAAAAAAAAAAAAAAAGCAGTCATTTTAACCAGCTGGAATTCGCAAGCCGCAAGATGTAGCTTATTTAAGATTTCTGATTGGAATGGATATGTTTATAACTCTAGCTTATGTTTTAAAACTATTTTCAACATCATGTTGCCCCTTAAATTTATCCAATTCAAATTTTAAAATGGCTGCCATTGGATTGAGATCCTTTTGGAACTATTCTAGTGGTCCATTATTATTTGATTGGCGAGATTATCTTCAAATGAATTTTACACAACAGCAGCTTTTGGAGGTTTTGTCACCACCTGCACAAAAGTAACGGTTAAACAAAATAGACATGGAACGTATAATAAAGACCGTTTTCTAAGGATATATTGTACATATGTGATATTATTTAATGAAGAAAATTAATCTGCCTTCAATCTGCAATGTGACATGAAAGCTATCCAGTGCTTCCATCATAATGTTGCAAAATAGTTGGAGCCAGGATGCATTCTTGTTCCACTCCTAAACCTGTGCGAAACCAGTCACTGATATGGTTGCCCAACCTGATTGTCCTACTTATATTAAATTTCCTGAAGATGGCATACGGATCAGGCTCACTTGCCATCCATTGTAGTACAAGGTACTTCTCACACATAATGTGAAGATTGAAGATTTTTTCTTCTTGTGTGGCAACCATTTCCTACATTCACACTTTGCCCCAGCTATGGTAATTCCCGCCTAGAGAAGGATCCTGTTCAGAATGATTCGCAAGAGATTCTTGCTGTGAAGAATAATTTGGCTTAGCATACGATACCTGTTGCACATCTTCAAGTTATATTTATTAGGTAGCGACCATTATCCACTTTGATGGCCATGTGCCCCTTCTCCATACTTCATTGCACAGGTGCTTTTCTCCTTAACAGTTGGTCAGCAACGAAATGCTGTCCGTCCCGGGAGATTGTCCACATTTCATACTTCTTACTGCAATCTCAACCATTGCTTTGAGGAAAGGGGATCATCTTATTCATGCAGATGTATCAATATACTGTAAATTGTCAAGAACAAGTTCTTTTTAAGGCCGTCTCTATCCTTATCTTCAATGACAGTAGTCTTCGACGCATTTTGCTTTACTCTCGATAGTGTTGTTATAGATTAAATGCCACTAATTATGTATTACACGGGTTTCAATGGGAAAATGCCTAATTTCGGGTGGAATTTTCCCATATTCAGAACTCTCACAGTTCAATGCCACTAATATCAGGTGAAACTATATGATTTAGGTGCCAAATGATCAAAAATTCAACATAGGTTGACCTGAGACTTTTCTTGTTTTAACGCACTGAACCGTAAACACCTTAAAATGACAGTGCGCCCTCGAAGCTGAAAGTTACAATATGATAGGGCGAATATTTACTAAAAACCGAAGCCGTGCGTATAAATTTTGGTACTATTACAACAAAAATGTCATATAATGAGAGAAATTGTACCATTTTGAAGCATCAAACTCTAAAAAGTACTTGGCTATATAACTTGATCAATTTCAGCAATTTTAATGCATTCTTTTCGAAGGCCATGAAAACAAATAGTTACTCGTCGTATTTCGATGTATCGCCCAGGCCTATTAGTGGTGTTTAACCTAATGAGTTCTTACTGATTATTGAGCCACTTCCCGTTTGCTTTTTGCTTTGCTGTTTGCTTTCTTGATTGACTATTCTCTAGTCACCCTTTTTCTCGTCATTGTTGAATCTCTCACGAAGGAGTAAAATGTATTTGTGTCACCAACGGTTGTTACTTAATAGCCAATGAAATGCTGGTTTTGTTGTTGTTACTCTCTGTATCCAGTTCTGCGACTACGAAAATAATCGTACCTTCGTATCCCCTTCAGCCTCAGTCATTACGAGTAATGTGACTTTCAAAAGTCAATGGTTCTTGTATGTGCATTTTTTGTACGCTTGGTTGGATGGAATATCTTGCTTGAAAAGATGTAATTTATTTTAAAAATATCAAGAACAAAATGTGATTATTTGATTTTTGTCTGCATTAAGAAAATACTTAAATTCTATATGCGATTTTGATATTCTTACATGCTGGGAAGGAACTCCGTACTGTAAAAAATGCAGGTTCAACTTATTTGCCTTTACATTATATGGAAGCTTGTTGACCATCGACAACGCACTAAACATGCTATGCTAAGTGAAATCCCCCGATAAAAGTGACTATGGAAATTAAAATAATGATTTCTCCATAGTTAACGTTCAATTAATGTACGCCAAAATGAAGGCTGGCAGGAAAATATTTGCATACAGCAATCGTTCAAATATTTAATTTACATCGGATTATATCCGGATTATTATCATATTTAATTTATTATACAATAATTGTGACCATCCAGGTGTTAAATCAACTATAAGGACCTATTCATGGATCTGGCTCAATAAAAAAAAAAAAAAAAGAGCAAAGAAATTCTAAGAGGATTATTATCCCAGGTGATACATTATTTTAAAGCTTTAATATTTTGGGTACATTGAAATAATTTCAAAATAACAAAAAATTGTTTATGTTTGAATCATCTTTGACCTTCTCGGAATTAGGTTGACTGAAGGTGAAAATTGCATTGTTCGCACTTATATGATTACAGAGACAGTCATTATGTCTGACCATTTTGATCATCTATAATGATGACAAAGGCCAAGGGGTGTAACAGAAACACACTTGTTAGAGTTAAAAGAGGTTTAGTGACGATCCAAAATATAAATTGCTTCGATGCATCATTGTCACGTTCAGATACAATTTACTCCAGGGCGGAGTAAAGCAGGTAAGCTTAGGTGAATGGAAAATAAGATTATGTGAATCCTACCACTGATGGATAGAATAGATAGCACGGATGTTAGTGAAACCCCCAGAGGGTACATTGCTTCTTATAGAAATAGTGTAACACTTCCCTAAAAAGAGTGTATTATGTTTGCATACAAAATGTTAGTTTTCACAATCAGATATATATCTTTTAAATTTTGAGTTGAAAAAAAAAAGTAAGTTTAAGAAAAAATCCAGCAGTAAATCGCTATTGTTTTAAGATCTACATTGTCAATATCAGTTAATCGATAATTAAAGAGTGTTAATTGGTACATTTTTTTTCAGCAGGGTACTCTTACACTATTAACCAGAAATCTAGTCATATCGGTGTTCTTAAGAGTGATAGGTATTTCTAATAATTAGTGGTTTTAAAAGACACAAATGCAGTGTTATAACTCGATTACAGAAACCGAGCAACTACAATGTTGACTATGTTAATCGGAATCAATAGTCGATAACACAAACTGTACCACTATGCCCTCCATAATGTGCTAGTTTTATTATGACATGAGCTCAGTATTCACTTGGATAAAAACAAAAGGTTTGAGGGGCAGGTAAATGCGGAGGCAATGGGCCCTTGACTGCAGAACATAGTGTACAACAATAACCAACCAACCTATAAAAAGGTAGAACAAAGATCATTTTAGTTCTTCCATTTTACAGGTTTACAGTAGTACAGAGTAATTTACATAGTTGTACCTCACACAATTCTTCATATAATTATTGCCAAATCAGCACAAACGTTACAGTCTGGCCACATAGAAGTACAAAGTAACTAGACCTCGGAATCTGGAGGTATGAGAATAATTATTTCAGTGCAATGTGTGTGTAAATGCTTCTTTGGCGCGCCAACTGCAGCGAGATTATTTTGTACTTGTCGAGCGCACCACTCTCTTTTCGCGTCGCGTTTTTTAACACGCAGTGCGTGTGTGACGCAAAGCATCGACCCGATGCCACAAATTTGGCTTTTACTTCTATGTGGACAGACTGTAGCAACGATGTATGTAGATAAAATGTCAAATAACGTACATTTGTCACAAAAAACGAAATTTATACGATAATACCAACACCGTTACCCAGAAAGAATAACAGAGACTGTGTCAATGGATACTTTCTGTTTCTTTCTTAGAACATTTTAAATACATTATCAGTTATTACCCATTGATCATAACCCGAAATATAATAGCCTAAACGTAGAAATATATATTTGATAAATCGGAGCTGAATCATGCATTTTGGAAAATGGATCATCTATGGAGAAGTTCAACAATCTTCATTGCAACAAAAGTCAAGCTTTTCACACCGCTTGTGTTAAAGTATTTCTCTATGGCTGTCAATCCTGGGTGATATCTACTGACATAGAAAATAAGATCAACGCTTTTGGTATACATCATGTTACAGAATAATGCTGAATATCAAGCCCACTGACCATGTCAGTGGTCAGTATAATAAAAGGGTCTATACAATCACTAACACTGAGCCTGTTATCAACCCTGTCAAGTCACGACAACTACGATTCCTGGGACATATCCTGAAGATGCAAGAGGATGAACTATGCCGACGATATGCTCTTTACACCCCCATTGCATTGTAAAAGAAGACCTGGCATGCAGAGCACATCATACTTGTCTTATGGGCAAAAACTGTTGGTGAACTTTTTACTGCCAGCTACCATTACCACTCCTGTTTCAAATCGTAGTACATGGAGAAAATTTGCGGTCGTCTGCTTCGCAGCCGAATAAAATGAATGAACGAACGAACGAACGAACGAACAAATGAATGAATATGGGTTAAGAAGTTGGAGTTGATTTATACAAGATAGGGACTACGTATGTTAAGATTAATGAAAATAAAGCTAAAAGTCGTATTTAAATTAGAAGATATCTGTTGATAAATGTTCAACAAATACCCTACTAAGTTTCTTAACATCTTACTTTGTTGTTACTTTTACCTAAAAGAACCACATTCCATCACTCAATATAGCTGCTGTACATGTAATACGATATTCAATTAGGGAGGACAGTTTTTATGGTCTACTGAGCTCAGCAATGCTTTGCTGTCTTCGATAGCGCATTGTATCGGAGAGGTACCTGGCTTTTATCAAAGCCCAAACCCATTAAAGCCTGTAGCAAACTCTTTTAGGCTCCGCTCAATTGACAACTCTGCTCGATACAACGCATTGACCAAAATATCGATCGAATCAATTTTACGACCATGCTTGAATTAACAACCCCTTGAAACCTAATTACACCACTTTATGTAAACATAAACTTACACACATTATTTAATTTCTATTGAGCGCAGACACGACCAGAGACATGCTTATTTAATGACCACTTGAGTAGTTGATGAGTGGGTCGTTATGTACTTACTGAACACAAAGTAAATTGATTTTGGTTTTACCATCGACCGTGTTTATAATCCTGCTGCTCTGCTGAACGCTCCGATAGATATCAGCAAACTCGTATACTGTTTGCTTGTTCCTATCGAACGCTCTAGCGTACATGAACCATTATCGAAGACAGCAAAGCATTGCTGAGCTAAGTAGACCATAAAAACTGTCCTCCCTTACCAGGCATCTTAACCAAATTTTACGACCATCGACTCGATGCACAACTTAATTTAGGTACATTAATTCTTCTGGCAAATTGAAATATTCCGTCTCCACCATCCACACATGTAAAAATGCTATATAAAGATATGCATATGCACACTTTGTTTTGCTGACAGAGCTAATATAATTCGAATGCCATGATACTTGGCAGCAATAAATGAACAAAGGATGGATGCCAAATAATCCTTCAGTTGCTCTTTTTGTCACGTCACACGTGCGTAGACACGGGACACCGTGCAATTTGTGCTCGTATATCTTATGCCTTTCTACTATATGTTTTTAAATGACAAGTAGTGTTCTCGATTGCCCTGAGATGACCTTATGTCGAATCAACTAAGTGTAAAATGTCTTTAGAAGGTTTTACAATGTAGCTGGGATATTTTCTGAAAAAGATACATGAAGATGGTTCTTTAAATTAACCTCGAAGCAAGTTCACATAAACCACCAAATCATTTAAATGTGAGACCACTCTTTCCAATAACTTTACAACATTTACCATGGTAACAGAGAAATAACGAAATTACTAGTGTTCTAGAACATTATTATCAACAAGAGTTTTCTCATTTTAGCTTGATAAAATAACTCTTTGCAGATTCACACACACCCTTAACATTTCTTTACAGAGTCACTAATGTTTAATTAAACGGTATGTTTAAGAAAAATATTAATCAGAATACATACCACTTTGACTAATTTCTATCCAGTTGGTCTCTCCAGTTTAGGTTTTTAGTGCAGACGCATTATTTAGAGTTTAGGGAGCGATCGTTATTTATGGCAGGGGGGGGGATGGGTAAATTTAGGGGGAACACGAAATTTGTTTGTGGTCTTGAGGGGGGAACCTGAAATTTTTAGTTGAACCAGGAGGGGGGATTGTTAAATTTTAAATGGAGAAAATTGGGAAAACAAGGGGAAACGCGAACATTTTGAGCGGGCGCGAGGGGGGAACGCGAAATTTGTTGTAGATATTTTTGCCAAAACACCCATTCCCCCCCCCCTGCCGTAAATAACGATCGGTCCCTAAAATAGGCAACTATGTTACTGATAAAGGCGGCTGTATAAACATGTGTTATTATTAGATCTTTCTATTGTAATGTTGTTTTGGAGGGTGTCCTGCCTTTTCTTCTCTTTCGTCACAACAAAACCTTCATTTAGAGGCATATTCAGACTGTCTGAAAAAATGCGCAAGTAAAGAGCGCCATCTTTGGCAATTAGAAAATAATATTGTGACATGATGCTTACATCAACGTCATGGGAGCAGTCCTAGCTCTCAAATACCGTTTTCTGTCAATTGTCAATTCGTCTTATCTAGCTGCAGCTTGATGAAAGGGCACAGTTTTAGTTGATTAATTTTACTGATATCCAATTAAACTGTATCATGTTTAAAAATGCTAGTCAGGATGCAAAATAACAATAAAATAATAATAAAATTATAAAAAGCAATTTATATAGAGCATTGTGCAAATGCCTCGATGCGCTTTATAGACGCGAGGACAATTAATGAATATATGAAAATAACATAAAAATATATAATACAATAAACAATAGGATAAACGATAGTTATATAGCTCGGTTTAAAATGACAACAACAATCAACATGATCAAGACATGTACTTTCAAAGTATATACACTATATGCAGCTATTTAGTGATGGCCAAAAAAGGCACATCACAAAATAACGAAAATGGTGGTCTAATGAGCCGTTTGGTTAACATGTTTATCATGTAAAGTATTCTTAGAAAGAACATCAAAAGAACTAACAAAACTCTGTAAAGTTATATAAAATGCACACGGGTAGTAGGAACCTACAATTTTATAAAATATCACGCAGTGAGATTCAGCAGCATTAGAGACGCAAAGGTACAAAAAACCCATGTATACTACAAACTATTAAACACACTATTTATGAACTAAATTTTACAGATTTAGTATGGAATTTTTTTTCACGAAGTGCCAAGACTCGTCTGGAAGGGGTCTGCATAAACCACTCGGGTTCAATGCTAATTGGGATGTGTCGGGAGATGGTGTAAGATAATAGTTTGATAGGAAATGTGCTTTCCATGAGTTTACAATATGCTCATAATGCAGTGTATTTGCCTAAAATGGTGGATTGAAAAGAGGCTGAATTTGAGCTTTGGTGGGACACTGGGTAACCTTACCCTGGGTAGACGTTCTGATAGGTTTTTCCATTCGTGCGTATATATAACTGTAATATCAAAATTTTCAAATTCTGTGCGGCTTTTCCTCCCATCTACATACACTTTAAGTAGTATTATTAGATTTATAAAGTTTATTTCGAGGACTGTTAAATGTTACAAACATCAATTTTTAATAAAATTTGTATTGTGGGTGCACGGGTAAATAGTCTCCATTGACTTTCTGAACAAAAAGGGTCAGGAAACACGTTATTTTCTTGACTTGAGAGCACTTCAGGTCTTCAAAACTTTAACCTTTTACATTTGACAACTTTTGGTCTTATAAGTCGTTAATTGTAGAAACTTGTTTTAAATCGTTGTGACAAGACGTATAGTTTGACAAGCATTTCTTCATTGTTAACCCCTGTATTTTGAATGCGCCCCTCCCATCCTGGAGTTATCCTCTAGCCCTATACTCATGGGACAGACATGCGACGTATGAGCTATTTTATTTTAATTATCTCAAAGAATCGATAGCAACCCTCAATCCTCTGTTCATCACGAAACCCTTAGATATTGCCTTACTATACACATTTTGTTATTGCTTATGAATTATTGAGTCGAGCCTTCGCTGGGATGAATGAAATACATCTATGGTTGCATGATATCATATACAAATAATAAAATACACATCGTAGGGCAATGGACTTATGTTATTTTTGCAAGCTATATCTGTGATTCCATCAAGTTACATAAGCTATAGATGCTAGATACCCGGGTCAACATGGTCAAACGCAGCTTCTCTACCGAGGTGCGCACCTAATCTTGTTATAAGATATGTTATGAGAGGACTTTTTCATAACATGGTACATGTAAGAGCAAAAACCTCTCACTAAGACCATAGAAACAGAGGCTTTTGCATGTTGGTACGTTGTTGCAGTAAATTTAAAAAATCCGAGCTTAAAATATTTCTACAGGGCGGTTAAAAAAGAAGTAAACTCGTGTTTGAGGGGCTGTAACTAAACTGATCTATAAGGAATACGCTTTATTTTCATTTATTTATTTTTTTATTTTTTTATTTATTTATTTTTTATTTATTTATTTATTTATTTATTTATTTATTTATTTATTTATTTATTTATTTATTTATTTATTTATTTATTTATTTATTTATTTATTTATTTATTTATTTATTTATTTTTATTTTTTTTATTTTTTTATTTTTTTATTTATTTATTTATTTATTTATTGTAATACATCAAAAATACATATACAAAGCATGCATAAAACAGAAATTGTCATAGGAGTAGACTGATTTTAAGCGTTTAAATAAATATTTGTTTACATCCATTTTAATAAAAAACACTAATTTTCATCAGTACACCGCTGATTGATTTTCATTAATTTCTATTCCGCCAAAATAATAAAGCGTTAACATGATTTATTGTTAAATAACAACTTTTACTCTTAAACAATATTCAATAAACAATGCAAATGAGCTTCTAAATCATAAGTAGGTTAGTGATAACATTTAAATGATTAAAGATAAATATTGAATCTCTCGCGCCTGTCAGACTGTTACGTTCTCTTAATGTATGTACGTTGCGTGGTACAGTTCTCGAGCAAACATCACTGTAAAATAGTTCATAACAATAATATAAAAATAATATTGCAATGTTTGATATAAATTCATACAAATGTAAATAACGTATAAAATAAAATATGTATCTCCTAAACTTGATAACATATTTAAAAAAAAACTTAGCAAGTTTCACTAAATCTAAGCAAACTCTGTTCTATTTGCTTCGTTGGTAATTGAATTGAGTTCACTTGTGTAAACTTATATAATTAATTAAAGTCAGTTTCCAGCTCTGCTTTTAATCTACATGCCCATGTTGACGTGTATTCTTACCTAAGTGATGGCGCGTTATTTGATGCGAGAACGACGAAGACCTGTTGCTGCGTTCTGTGTACGCTGCCTTAATATAATTCTTGAAGACTTGGATATGGGCCTTGAGAATATATCTGGAACTTGAGGCAACCCTATAAAAAATAACCCGGCCGGGTCAGATCCTTACCAAGCAATGTACTAGGTACCCGGGAAGTGGAACTGTGTACAGCTGCACAAATGGGCAGTTTTATTCAAATGAGTACAATTTGGGGTTTCGGGTTTCTGTGAACAGTTACTTTTTTAAATTATTATTTAGACGTTTAGAATTCCCTCTTTCCCAAAATATGTTCTTTTACCGCGGATGCCTTATCAACCTATCCCAAAATAAATCAATGCAGAAATAATGGCACAATGACATTTTGACTTTAAAGTTAGAGTAACTCCTATTGATGTGGGTTTCCTGCTCTCAGTGAGACGTCTGATGCGCCCTTGATCTATCGCTGCCCACTAATGTTAAGATCATGATGCAGTCATGGTCCATGGCAAAGGCGATTCGACCTTTGTGGCATTAAACCCAGTTAACAGGAAATTAATCCAGTAAATCGATTCAGTAAAGCAAATAAGCTCATGCATTCGATCACTAACGGCAATCAGCTTCGGTCGATTACCCCAGCTGCAGCGTGTGTAAACTCTAATTTGCATAGAGGCTGTACGTGAAATTATTGATTGGCTCCAAACAAAGGATTTGAACCGGTGCACGTAATCATGGCGCAGTGCAGTCCATTCAATCAAATGTTGTCATCAACCTATTTGATCGCAGTGCATTGTTATGTGTGTGAGACGAACTGTCGCGGTTGATTGCAATCAAACAAACGATGTCTTATGTATTACTTTGTTCCGTGATGAAAATCGTGATGTTTTATTTAATCACTCTCGAAAAATGTATTTCTTTTGTAGGCCTATTACTTTGTTTTGTGATGAAAATCGTGATGTTTTATTTCATCACGCTTTAAAACAAACGATTTCTCATGTATTACTTTGTTTCGTGATGACAATTTTGATGTTTTATTTCATCACTCACGAAAAATTGATTTCTTATGTATTACTTTGTTTCGGGATGAAAATCGTGATGTTTTATTTCATCATCACGCTCTAAAACAAACGATTTCTTATGCATTATATTTGTTTTGTGATGAAAATCGTGATGTTTTATTTCATCACGCTCTAAACAATAATTATAGTTACATGCATTTCAAGAAAAAAATCTTAGGTAGGCCCTATGTTGTTTAGAAAAAATGTAGAAAGTGATGATGATGATGATGTCGATGATGATGATGATGATGATGATGATGATGATGATGATGATGATGATGTCTCCAAAAGTGTCCCGGTTTGTTTTTCTTGCCCTAAATCGTGCGTATCTATTAATAAGGCACTTCAATAACCAATAATCAGTCCCGTGACGGCCTCCACTAACTAGCTACTAACTTGGGTTTATGGGCGCTGATATTTCATGTTCACTGTCACTTATTTATCAGAAAAGTGCGACCCTTTGTCAATCACCTACAGTACCCAATTTCGGCATACTATATAAGAAACTCATCATGATGATTGCCAGAGAATAGTTAAGATGTAGCTTGTACCGTTATTTTGTGGCATCCTTCAGAAGTGAGCGGTCCGATACCAATATTTTCGGTCAAATCTCCATTCAATTAACACGGGGAGTTGGCTAGCTATGCCTTGCCCTCACTCATATTTTACAAAAGTGCGACTATTTCTGAACATCTAACCTAGCTGTAATTTTAGGTCTTGTTAGAGAAATATATTTGCTAGAAGTTTGGAGAATAGCTAACATATTGGCTGGTTATTTTTCACACAGTGATGTTAAGGGAGCACGGTGGCCGAGCGGAACGGGCTAGGACTCATAATCGGAAGGTTGCGGGTTCGAGCCCCGGCGACGCCATCGTGTTGTGCCCTTGAGTAAGGCACTTTATCTCGATTACTCCTCTCCACCCAGGTGTGAAATGGGGAGCTGTTATGAATACTGTCCATTGAGCGCCGCCCAAAGGTATGAGCATGCCTTGGGCATTGTATGGCAGCTGACATATTCTAATGACAGCGGAATAAATGTAAAGCGCTTTGGTACATGTTCACATGTGAAAGGCGCTGTATAAATACCAACATTTTTTTTATTATTTTAACTAGGCAAGTGCCCATTCTTGCAACGTACATCATTTGTAGGGGTCACGCGTCAATGGTGAGAGCACTGTGTATTGTGTATAGGAAAACGGACAGTAACTGCAGTATGTACGTTGCAGGCCAATCAGTATGGTAGTCGCTTGTCAACTCTATATGAGACCCGTTCTGACAAAACCAGGAACAAATCACATTTTTGACATTTCATGATTTGAATAAAATGCAAGCACTATACAATAAGCTTTAAAATGATACCAGCATTATATAAATAGCATCAATACTTTTCAAGATATGGATAATTTTGTAAATGGTACCTTGATATTTTTTTCAAATGGCTATTCTGAGTAATGGCCAATTAGTTTTCTGCCTTACACAGGATTGGATAGGGATTATCATAGTTCAGCTGTTCTTTATTGATTAAATAAACCTCTTTTAATAAGTACTTTTCAAGGATTTGAAAACTCACTTAATCCCACAGTCAAATACCGTGAAATTAAGAATTCCAAAATTTGATTTGTTTTTTATGGGAATGCCATCTTTAAAGGCCTATAACTCAAAATTGTGTCTGGCGAATTGTTCCGGGTTTTGTTGGAGCTGGTCACATATATATTTCAAATAAGACTACAAATGTTCAATCGGGTTCAGGGCAGGGGACTTCGTCGGCCACTAAAAATGGCTGATCCCTTCATCCTACAAAAAAATGGTGACTCCTGCCCTATGAGTTGTTGCATCGGAACAAAATCTGCAGCTGCATGTGGTACCACCTGACGCATACGGCAAGCCATTGGGGTCATAACGTGCAGGTAGCTACGCGCAGCTTATTTAAAGCTACGTGCAGCCGTATGGCTTGCAATAGACGCAAAACATCCCGCACATATCGGTTGGCGATCAAAGAGCCATCGATGATGAGTAGGTCGGTCTTTCCGTCTGAGCCGATGCCTGCCCACACACCACCACTCCTCCTCCTCTGAATGCATCCACCACTTGAAAACCTTCGTCTCCCATTTTCCAGCATCTAACATGCCATTTAACCGCCATCTCTTATTTTCATACAACTTCAGCATACTCTTAATGCACCCCTTGATGCATTTTTCTGAAAAAATAATAACACATTGGTAACAAAAGTTATGTACATTATAGGGCCAACGATCAAGTTACTACACTGGAATTTCAGTTCAGCTTGACTCAAGACAAGCGGTACGTTATTTATGATAAGAAAAGAGGTACCGCTAGAGTGTACCTCATTTCTTAACATAAATAATGAACCACTTGTCTTGAATCCCTGAAATTTCAGTAAAGTAATTGGATTCGTTGCCCCTATAATTTACATAACTTATGTTACCAGTGTGTAGTTATTTTTTGAGAAAACAATTTATCAGGGGGTGTAGTATCACCTTAATGAACTTAACTATCTCTAATCCGTATGACTATGACTTGGAAGGCACCTGATGATAGGAATTAAGCCCCTCATGCTTGAATTTAATGTATTGATTATCGCTGTGATTTTTTTACCTTACAATATCGAACGAAATGAATATTGAGTAGCATGACCAAATCAATAGGAATTACTGCAACTTTTAAAATTAAAGTGATTGCATTCCAAATGTCAATGTGTCATGGATTCTGCATTGGTTTGGATAAATGAGGTTATCAAACTGCTAGATTAAATTTATCTGTACCATACTTTTCGTAGGTCTTGATTTAACACCCCTTACTTGACTTATAAACCCAATTAAACTGGATACTTTCTTTCTTGGATGGGTCTAGATCTGTAATTATAGCCTCTCAAAACATGAGTTTACTTCTTTTTGAATCACCCTGTAGATATATTTTAAGCTCGGGTTTTTAAATTTGCAGCAACAACGTACCAGCATGCAAAAGCCTCTGTTTCTATGGTCTTAGTGAGAGGTTTTTGCTCTTACATGCACCATGTTATGACAAAGTCCTCTCATAACATATCGTATAACAAGATTAGGTGCGCACCTCGGTACAGACGCTGCGTTGGACCATGTTGACCCGAGTATCTAGCATCTCAATTTCAGAGCTTATGTAACTTGATGGAATCACAGATATGTATAAACACAGGTACTATATGCTTGCAAAAATAACTTTGCGTTTTAACTCTAGAAATGACCAGGAAATCAACGAATTTTTCCACATAATAGTGTATAATATTGGTACGAAAAAATACCCTTTCCATTAACCGATAGCTGCAAGTTGCATGGTTTATCCAATATTCCAATATTCACGTTCACTCTTTGATCGCTTGAAACCTCGAACAAGAGGCAATTTCGAGCTTTTAAAGTGTGTTTAAATACCTGCATTCACACTCATAGGCCGAGCGCAGCAGGGGTAGTGCCAGAGCAAAAACGATTAATTTCATATTAGATTGGGACAAATTATGTAAATTGAAGAAGCTGCAAATTGCAAAAAAATGAACTCCTGTCTCAGGGTGGGTCGAAGGGTTCATGTATTTGCCGGCGTTGGCACTCAAATATTCAGATATATGAAGTTGATACTCAATAGGAATGGTATGGATTATATTTATACTATTTTCCTACATGTGCGTGGCTTTTGACGGAAGGGAGGACCAAAACAATTTTGTTGTGATATATTATTAGCTTTAACTCAAGAAGCTGAGTTGAGTTTGACTCATTTCTTACTTTTAAGAAGTGCACTGCCACATATATACCACATGACACACACCACAAATAAAGTACTGTATATGTAACTTCCAAAGATAGAATCAGTAAAAGAAGACTACAATTTTCTGCTCGCTGTTTAAGAAGTACATACTAGCAGGGAGTGTCAGACCTAGTGCTGTGAAACCCAGGCAAAATAAATGTGGGGTGGTCAAGCAAGACCTATGTAGATCTTGTTGTGAGAATACTGGACAGGAACCAAACGAAAAAAAGAGCTGCATGCAGGACAGATATATTCGGAAAGCCGTCGTAGGATTCAGAAACAAATTGACGGAGTGAGTGAGTGAATGCCTTGCAGTGTTAAATGACTTTAAAAGTGGTAACACATTGCTTCTGTCATCCCAGCAAACACAAAAACGTTTTAAAAACGTTTTAAATAAGTTATATTTTGGCTTTTGGTTTAGGTAAAAACGTTTTAATAACATTAAAATGTCGGGTTATATAAAGGTCATGATAACGTTTTAAAACGTTTTGTATGAAAACACACTACAACAATATTTTTAAATGTTTTCAAAAATGTTATTGTAAACTATATTTGTAAACATTGTTGCCAAATATTGTGTCAATACCTAAATAACATTATGTCAAAATGTTTGAACCCAGCAAACACCGAAATGTTCTTAAAATGTTTTTTTTTTTTCAAAACCTTTTAATAACATTTAAATGTCGGGTTATATAAAGGTCATGAAAACGTTTTTAAAACGTTATTGAAAATTTTTTCAACCCCAAAATAACATTCTGTTTAGAATGTTTTGTATTAAGTTTTCAAGAATGTTTTTGGAATGTTATTAAAACGTTTTTATACCCTTTATATAACCCGACATTTAAATGTTTTCTGTAAAACATTTTTGTTTGCTGAGCAGTAGATTATCAACAAATGTTTGTTAAGGTTATGAAAAAGTATTATACTATTAATATACCCTTTATATAATCCGACATTTAAACGTTTTCTGACAACCTTTTATAACCTTTTGCGAATGATGTCGAAAACGTTTTGTGTTTGCTGGGATGCCACTCATCTTCCGAACGGTCCGTCTTTTCATTTCCTTCTTATTGGACTCACCTGTCTGACTATTCGCCCACATAATAAAATAACATATTCAATATTCACGTTTATTTTCTCCACTTCAGATGATATAAGTTATACTGCTCTTTGCTCTTTTGATGATGCCATCCACGTACCTGATATGAGACAACATTGAGGAAACGCTGCTGTCAGAGATGATATCATAGAGAGCAGCTGCTGTAGGCAACTTTAACATGAATCTTATTTTTACTTACCTCGATCAAAGTGAACTTTTCTAAAACAACATTCTGATAAAGGTGACAGTCGATATGTTTGTCAAAGAATGTGAACGCTGTCCGCTCAGAATTAAAGCTCCAAATGCAATTATTTGACGCAATATTTTGTACACTACGCCTTTTATGCGATCCAAAAAGTGGTAAACGTGCAGCTGTCTACAATTAGAACACACGGTTTGGTTAAAATAGCCAAAATGGAAATATCTTGTATGGAACAACTGAAAAACACTAACAAGTGTATTTAAAATGAGACGAGGTTATTGATTATGGTTACAATGACAGCTGGAACTGTCTGTAGATGTGAAATTCTGGCACTCAAAATATCAACAAGTGCTTCCTTTATCAGGGGTAAGTTCGTATCTTTAAAAAACGATATCAATTGATACGACTGCTGAAGGATATTTGTTACATTGCCAGAGGTTTACATGTACGCTTTGTGTTGCAATAGTACCCCTTCAATCCATTTTTGTTTGTGAAATTAGTTCACGCCTTCGTACTTTATGCGAAGAAATTCACCAAAGTAAATACATCATTGTGACGTACGTAATACTAATGTTTTTCATTTGATTGGAAGAAGGGGGCTATGGAAGCATATAACGTAGCAAGAATAGCTTGCCAAGACTAATTCAATATAAAATACACTAGGGCATCAACACCTTTAAACAGAGTACAAGCGTTTTAAGAGATTCGTTAACATCGTTACATCAACATCATTGATTCAAGAAAGCCCAACCTATTATCGAGGATAGAGTACACAGACAAGCTAGCAGTTGAATACCCAAAGCAAGAAATTGACTACCGTACGAAGTTAGGCTATGCCCGGTGGCTATGTTGCTTAAAGTTGTTAAATTTGGCACAATGTAGCTGCTTTAAGAATACGGCCGATGTAAAAGCCAAGATCAGACGGATTTATTACTGTTTAAAGGTGGTAAGACTATTGGTTTAGGACATGCATTGTCTTCAAACTTACATGCAATGCCAAATATCGTCCCCTCCATATTCAAAACGAGAAAATTTTCAGCGTAACATGTGAATAACTAGCACAATTAGCAAGCTAATTAGATTTACATCTGTACGATTACATTCTGGTCAAGCATCCTTGAAACAATACTGCCGTATTCCCGTTCGTGCATGTCCCGATGAAAACACGACATTCGCGGCCGTAGCACTGGCAAACAGTTCGCCCCGGTACACATTCATACCAATTGATATTACACATGCACCGCCCATTGTTATCATGTCATTCTTGACAAGATAGCTCATGCTTTTTATTCTTTATTCTATATATATATATTCATGTTCCTCGTATGCTTGACAAGATATATTTAGGTATTTATATATTTTTGTTTTAAGTGTATATCATTAAAGCGCCCTCTATATTCTGATATTCTGGGGGGGGCGAATGGGCATCAGTGTGAAATGTATCGAATTCATCTATCCCATTTTGTGCAAATTTGGGTGTTATTTCGGTGCATTTTATGAAAAATTGGTACACAGGTGGGTTGCAAAAACAGCATCGGTATAGAGGAAGAAAGCACCTGACAGTCTGCGTGGCACATCCGGGGGGGGGTAACTTATCACGTATACATTCCGTGGTAATCTAAAAGATGTTAAAAAGTGGGCCTCATAGATATTATCAATGTTTGAAATCCATATACCTGTACAGCAGTTTGTGTGACAGTGATCGTTACCAAAGAAGATAAATATGTTACATGCCCGATTAAATTTACGCGCGGAAATTGATACGTTAATTACTTTGGAGCAGGTTCTTGTCCGGTATAAGCATTAAAATAATTATGTAAGACAACATTATGGTTCCACTGCTTCTTAATTTGACCATATCTGTGCACTAAGGAATAAATTGTGAAATTAAAATTTATTCAAGTGCCAAGGTAAGACAATTGTCAGGCTTTGTTCCGTTCACATTAATACATAATGTAAAGCAGTGTCCTTTTATAATGCTTTTACTTTTTTGACTTCAATTGTTATTTCCAAAAACATTCTAGGAATCAATTATAGAACAGACCAAGCTTATATAAGCATTTAAAATCAATAATGTGTGGGTATTATCAGGCATATTAAACTATTTTATAATGTTAAGTCATATCTTCATAATATCAGCTTTGCTGGTGATCAATGCTGGTAAGCCTTCTTTGAAGAGTGACTCTTGCAGCAATTAGAAGATTTCCATTTTGTTGACATGGAAGGTTTCAAGAAAAATTGAGATTAATCTGATAATCTTCCATAATGTGTTGATTAGTACTGCACGTAGTGCCATTATAAAGCATGTTGGTACAACCAAGTGAACGATTTGTCTGAAGTTGGTACCACTGAAGAACCAGATACTATAGTTTACACAGCAAAACTAACATAAGTATAGACATGTTTTTGACTCGCCCAAACGACCTATGCTAATCGTAGATTCATCCTTTGCGCTCAATATTTTAAGTAATACTTTTTTTTACCGCATCACCTTACCCGGGGGTAGGACCAGCCATGAAAGATAACCATAGCGGGGTGGGGGTGGGGGGGTACCCAATGACTTTCATTTCGCTCTTAGTTAGGGGGTGCAACACCCCCCCCCCATACCCACACACCCCAAATATGACTCAGAAGTTCTAGGGTTAACAAGAACTGTCTTCTTCAAAAAGAAAACGCCATTGATGAAGATCATGTTTCATAATTTTTGCATCACAAGTACTAGATATGTGTGGCACAAATATTGATATTTATTGGCAAATACCACCAATGACATACTAGGAAATACTCAAGAAGCTTCATTTTAATTCATACTTTAACAAAGAGCTCCATGAAAATCACAACATTCCAACAATCTATATTAAGACGACCTTTGAATATTTGCCAACCAAGGGTGATCATATCAACCAAGTTTCATGACAATACAACTGCCTATTTTTCTATTTTCAGCAATTGTGCAAAGGTTGAGTTTATTGTCAAATCTTATTATTTTGTTGTGACGATAATTCATTCGATAAGTGAATATTTATCATAGTGCAGTAAGCCATGATAACCATTCATCAAGTGAACATTTTTATATCCGTGCATAAATTGCACTGACTGAACCGATGTTTGGTTTGTGCTTCACTCCTTGTTAACCCTGCAACCAAGAAAGACGTTTCCAGGCTTTATCATGATGATAAGTTTAGATTGATCCACATGATGGCGATTGTATTGTCATCATGTCTTGCACGTGAATAATATTCAATTATATTTATTATGTTGCGATGTAACTCTGGTCAGACTTATTATTAACACACACCTTGTATTTTGACCAGTTTGTCTGATGATGTAAATTGTTAAACTTAATTTCTGTTTCATCTGGTTCATTTCGCGATAGTCATTCCCGTTCCGGTCATTCCCTCCTCCCTTGGGACTCCAAATCCGGTACCTCGCTCTGCTTTCCCCTTGGACCAATTCCCCAATTTAGTAAACGGATTTTCATCGTTGACAAAACAAAATGTATGTTTGATATATCAATTATTTCATTGATAGCATTTTCTTTAGTTTATATCCTTAAATAATCACAGAGTATTCTTGTTTACAAAATAAGCGTTTATATTCAGTAGATTCAATTAGTCATGCTTTGGTAGAGTGCCAACATCGGGAAATTGCTAATATTTATATTGTTATAGTCAAAAACTGATACTTTGCACAAGGTCCAGTCTGCATGTGGCTCAGTCACAAACATACACAACAGAAACCGGCTGTGAAGGAAACTAGGCACTAGATTAACCTACTTACAATAAAATATGTTTTCGAGCATAATAAAGAAAGTCATGCATCTGCAAAATGAAGCAAATTCCTATTACCAACTTATATTGCAATAAAACATTGTTTTTTTCAAATATGAGACACGACACCCCAAATCTAGTAAAGACAATCATTACATTTATAAAGATATATATATAGCAAACATTCCATGCCAGAGATTGGACCCAAGATAAATTACACTTAAATTAAGTGTAAATTCCGGGTTAACCCGCCCATTTTGGAAACATTAGTAATTAGATTAATTGTTGTAACTTCGGCGAGCACGTTCTTTTTTTTCAAAATGAAGCCTCAATTAAACTTGATGCACCATTTTCCTATTATTGGTTATGTAATACCAAAACTCGTGCTACTATTTAAACTAGTTGTAGTTTAAAGCTTATAATTCGCCATTGCTTAATCCTTTAAACAGTTGCCAAGTTTTAAGCTTTTAAACTTATGTTAGAGGGGAGCCAATTTTTAGCAACGCAGAGTTAAGAACATTTAAAATTATTGTTTAAAGATTCTTTAATCAGCAAATTAGAGTGTGGTGGATTAATCAAACAAATCTTCTCCTTTTCTGTTTCAAATCTAATTTCTCACAAATAGTGTCATTATGAGATATTTCTTCAATTTGTTATGTGAATAAGCTAGCCATTGTATTTCCTAAAGCATCATATTGGAATAAAGGTCACTGGTCGAGACAAAATGTTCATGTCCTATCATGGAATCATGATTTTATTGCAAGAACTTTCGCCAAAGCTGAGCGTCCCCAAGATACATCATAACAGCTTGAAGCTCAAAAGATAGTATTTTGAGATTTAAGAAACGTTCTTGATTTACAGACATACCGCGTGGATGCATGAGACCGATGGGTAGTAGGAAATAGATATGTTTGCTTCGTAACCGAATCGGTTACATTAAACTCAAGTCACTACGTGAATACAGGTCGATGCACATTGAAATGCTGCCACGTGTGCTAATATAAATTGCAGTACATTTCACTTTAATGAAAAATTGCTGAAGGGAGCCGCCTTATATGTTTGCCGTTTCCCGGCTCTAGGACAAAGGACACAGGATGAAGTTCCATATAGTGTTATGTATGATATCATCTTCATCCGCAGGCTTCATTTATGCTGTCTCTCGTCATATATGTCAATGGCATTGTGAAAGATCAATATCAGCTCCTTATTAGACCACAAAGGCAGAAAATATACAAGTGATTGTATGCAACACATCGGATACATATATGTTAAATAACCAGGATCACGGAGGGAGGAAAAGGAAAGACTATATGAGTTCATTTCTGTAATGTATATCCCCCCAACATAATCTAACATTACTTTTCTTTTTATCACAGAGAGTAATATAACACTACTCCGTTATGCCCTGCAAACTGCATTATCAAACATAAAAGCAAGTAACTATTATACTCGAGGGTAAAGAAAGTTCTTGTGATTCATGACTTGAATACGGAAACTGCTATCTGAACATGTAAAGAGGATTTGGATTAAAAAAAGGAAGGAGAAAAGTCAGAACAACAGTGTGGTCTACTAGAGTTTATTACCGTTTATAATTTGAGATAGGCGTTCACTTTGATGAATGAATACTCATATGTGTTGTGTAGTGGAAGAAAACGTGGACTGGAGCCTGTAAGACATTTCTTACCAATGTAAAATACCGAACAACATGTAAGGGCAAATGCCATCTTCTATTTCTGTATGATTTTTGCAGCGATGTCACTGTAGTCCAACCATTAACACAACGTTCGAAGCAACCAACACCTTACTGTCTGGAGAGAACGTACACACATGTAATTGACCTACATTGTCCGCAGGAAAGGTATTTTTTGAAAGCGCAATACCAACACTGTGGCCAAGAAATAAAATAATAAGGTAATTGTACTTACTTTTATCTAGTCCGCAGATAATTAATACTATTCTGCCAAAATTATTAGCAATGCATACGGTATTAGCCTACTATTATAGGTACTGAACAGATCTCCCTGAAGCGAATATAGGAACCATATATTTCATGGTAAAATAGTTCCTTCCTCTTAAAATTCAAACAAGAATTAAGGGTCCTTGCTCTTAAATTCTGGTGGCATTTTCTTTACGGGAGGGCACGTTTATGTTGTGCCTAACATTCCAGTTACGCCATGGGAACATATATGCCCCATTAGGTGAACCTTTACGGTATGAACAAGTTTGTGATAGGTCGTTCACCGTTTGTGGTAAATTCAAAACAGTCCCATAGTCTCGATTTAACCTATGGGTAAATACTTAGAACTAAAACCATCTTCCCCTTCATCACTCCACAAATAATACCACACACCACTGCACAAACCTAGCAAGAATATCTAGTCTTCGCCGCCAACACGTATACGTAGAATGTAAAATTCGGTTTGCTTACAACAGAGTTCATTACTATTTCATGTTTCCATGGCAGCAAGAAATAACAAATGATGCTTGCAAAATAATCATTCAATTTGCCTTGCTATCACGTAACGAACATAAACACATAAGACTAATAGAGACATCGTGCAATGTTCGTATAATACGTTATACCTCCCTTTAATATAAAATCATATTCTATTTTATTTCACGAAAGTTTACATAATTCCAGGGTTAAAACCATTCTTACGGCAGCTGTGTACTCCCAGACTTTCAAGTAGTAAAAGTGCCATCACTTTGTAATTAATCACGAAAACAATTACGATGAAAGTGATTTTCAAAACGAACTCTTTCCAAAGCTTGTCGTTGTTGTTTTTCTGACAACCCATTGAAAAGACGTTTGAGCAGAATCCAAAATAGAGGCAAATTGCCTTACAATGACGTCACATGTAGTCCCAGTCTATAGACAAATCCATTTTCACGCATTCCTACACCTCAATGGCAGCCATAGCTGGGACCCCCTTAGGTCTATCCCACCTAAAATGTGAAATGATGTGGCCTTGGCGGGGATATTAATCTGCATTCCATCACCCATGATACACGTAGACACAAGAAAGATGAAAGTGTACTACACAATACAATTCAAAATCGATTTTCAAGCGGATTTAATCCACCTTATTGTGCAGTAACAACACCTGTTTGGTGCAGACGAGTCCCAGTAATGGCTGACTGAATTCTGATCATCACTTGGCTCGACGGATTCGTCTCAGAGGATGATTTAAGCACTTCCCAGCAAGTCTTGCGGTTAGCACAGCTGTGTGAGTGAACATGACACCACTGCCCGCCCACTGCATACACACGTGCATGGTTAAATTTGAATTTGGACAGATATATTTACAATAAAAACACCTTCAAAAGGTTGGTCGATTTCACATTTTATGTTATCTACAGAAGGTGTGAATTATCCTTCATGCATACATCACTTTAGATCTGAAATCGATCAAGTAATAATGACACACGGGCAATTCTAAAACAACATCTTTTGCACAGAGTTCAATGGGATTTGAAAAGTAAAGTGGCAGTTGAAACTCTAGTGATAACACTTTAACAGTGCATGATGGGGCTTCCTTAAATCATCCTCTAGATTCGTCTATAGCGTGATCAGAACATTATAGCCTGGTGGTCATTTATAATACGATCAGTACGAAAAGTCCAATGCGATTTCTAATGTATTTTCTAAAATTAAAAGAACCACTTTTAAAAGAACCACTTTTTAGCGTGAATTTTTGTAAGTTACACAGCTGAAGTTGTGAAAGGATTGAAAGAATACAATATCACGGCATAAACAATAATTATGTTTTTTTGGTGTTCCATCCCTTAATGGCCAAATTTGTCATTATATAGTGCCCCAGTTATTGTCAGAAAATATAAGCAACCGTTACTGGGTAGATATGTATTCAATTTATTCAAATTCTATGAAGCATGAAGGTCACTGCTTAAATCATGTTCAAGAATAGTAACTAATTTGTATTTGGCCCCGGCTCACAGTGGCCCGGCTTTTGATAGTAAATTGGCTTAGTGAAATATGCAATGTATTTTTTCTATATGCCCAACCTCAACACTTTGTAACTAATTGCTCATCAATCAGTAGAGCCTGTTAATATTATGTGGTGGCCAGAATCCAATAGTAAAAATTTAAATTATTATTTGATTTATTTTGATCATGGCTTGCTTCTAACCTCACTTAACACCAAACACACATACACACTGTTTATGATATCAAACAACTTATGATTATTTATTAAATAGTGCTGTATGGTTTTCAATCAAATCACTATACAATATCATAATACAAGGATAAGACTTAAAATGACTACAGAAGATTTCCTTTTCCTTGGTTATTTATCCAATTCTGGTGATCTTGATTGGCTGAAGTTCTGATGAGATTACTTTGACGGTCTTAGTTCTTGATCCAAGAAATGTCAAGAAATGTCCAAGATCCCACACTCATAGAAATTGTTCGTTGGCATTACTCAGTAAGTTGATGTAAGTCGTTGCGTCAACTTTCCGAGTAATGCAAACGCGTACAATTTTGAGTAACGCTGACTCGATATCATTATGTTGGTCGCACTCATTTGCATTTACTTTATTGAGTTGTTACAACTCAGAAAATGAAACAAGCCTAGCATAATGTTCTAGAGATGTGCTATAGTATACAATACAAAATTTTGCACTAAATATTTGAATACTGCTAATTACGTGAATTAAGTAACAAAGTACCAAATTGGAATAACTCAAAACAATATGTACCGGTAACTTAATATGAACGAGTTACATCAACTTACATGTTGAGTTACAATAATCAACTAATTGGTTCTTTGAACCTTGTTTATTTTTCTAAGTTCCCTGAACTTGAATTCAGAAGTTGGCATTACTTAAAAAGTTGACGCAACGACTTACAAGTAACTTTTAAGTAATGCCAACAAAGTTGATTAGTTGACGGAACTTTTTGAGCTTTCTCAGCCTTTTTTAAGTTCGGATAACTAAAATGAATTTTGTTTTGGCAACTTTTACACTATTTTTGAGTTTTCCAAACTTACTCCTTTTGAATTGCGTCAACAAGGCGAACAAGTCATTTCTATGAGTGCATCTACCCAAGGGAAACCACTGGTGTACCACAGTCTCAGTTAAAGTTCCGAAGACTACTATCACTGCTATGCTAGTGTTTTCCAAATAGTCTCCCAAAATGTTGACCGTAAGCTCCCTATCACATACCACTTGAGCAAGATATCTGCTCCACCTGACAGTCAGATAACACAATATGTTAGCAGTGGCGTAGCCAGTGGGGGGGGGGGGGCTCATGGTCGTCGGTTCATGTAAGGCCATCGGTAACCGGAAGGCGTTTGCGAAAAAAAAATGGGTTAAAAAATAGACTACCTCTTACCCATGGTGACCGGAAAAAGGAGAATTGTAAAAAAAAATATGGAAAATTGTCAATTATACATAAAAATGTTGTGTTTTTATGTTGTTACCGCCTAATATCCATTTTTTTTTTTTTTTTTTTTTTTTTTTTGCTCATCACTTTTTCAAATCATGCAAAAAAAAAATTGGGTCAACAAATCCCAACTTCCGTCGGCAAAATATATTCCCGTCCGTACATTTACAAGTTGTGCCCCCTCGGTTCCAAAATCCTGGCTACGCCACTGTATGTTAGTCCAGCAAAACACCACAAATCGTTGATGGAGATATTTCAGTCTGTCACTTCTTTTAGCTTTAACTTCCACCTTTGGAGTAATTTCTTCTCTCCAACATACAAGAACCGTGAACCGGACTTTGAAGACATTACCACCACTGGCTAACATAAGTTTCGCAGAATTTCCTCCCTGTTATAGCTCTACATTGATCCTGCTGTTCGATCATTATCCAGGCCTTATTATATATATTGCATTACATTAAATAATTTCTAAATATAGCTTATCACATCAACACAAGCCAATCAGAATCATTAACCTGTGTACATGGGTAGCTCCACCACTTCATCCTATGGCAATCATGATCATTCTAGTGGTTTACATTATGTATGATCGTTTACTAGCATTTTCTTTTCAATTTCTTTTGAATTTCATGATCATTACAATAACAACCAATACTGATAAATACCAGAACAGTGAAAATTAATGTCTAATGATTAGACATATAACTTTTAATGCATATGATATGATTTAAATATTTTCGGGGCACATAACACATTTAAGGGCAATTCAAGGGTTTTTTTTACCTTAAAGTTTCATTTATAATCTAAAAAAAATAAGTTTGGTATTTTGTACTTTGTCAAAATTAACTGATTCTCGTAATAACATAAATCATCGGAACATTGGGAAAATATTACACTTAAGGGATCTAGAATGAGCGTTTATTGCGTTTCGACAGTATTTTTTGAGGGACATGAGAGCACCTCAGACCTATCGAATTGCATTCTGAATACGAAGCATGTCTTTCTGATATCAAATAATTTTCATTTTTGAAAATCACAATATAATACAAATTTTATGACAAATTATAAAAAATAATATTTTTCAAATTTTTGATATATAACAGTCCTCGAAGTAAATTATTTAAATCTAATGATATATTCTTAAAGTGTATGTAGCTGGGAGGAAAAGCCGACGGTCAATTGAAAATTTTGACCTTTCATATTGAAGATATGGATTTTTCCCAAAAAGACCTATTTTTTTGGTGTTTTGGGAAAAAAATCCATATCTCCAATACGAAAGGTCAAAATTTTCAATTGATCGTCGGCTTTTCATCCCACCTACATACACTTTAAGTATAAATCATCAGATTTGTAAAATTTACTTCGTGTACTGTTAAATATCAAAAATATCAATTTTTAATGATTTGCCATAAAATGTGTATTAAATTGCGAATTTCAATAAATCAAAATTATTTGATATCAGAAGGACATTCTTCGTATTCAGAATGCAATTCGATATGTCTGATGTGCTCTAATGTCCCACAATAAATACTGTCCAAACGTTCATACCCCAGCCCTTAAAGAAAATAATAGTAAAAATCATAATTAAAAAGGGAAATATGATATTTTTCTTTGTAAATCACGTGACATCCTCTTTAGATATGATTGGGTTGAAACGAGAGTTTCTGGAGAAGAACACGATTATTTTCTTGCAAACTGAGTTAAGTCCATCTTTTTTGATCACAATCTGTTAAATAAAAGAGATAATAAAAAAACAATGAAGTGTTAGAAATTCAAGCAATCAGAAATTGTTGGTTCACAATTACCATGCCTTAACCCATATGTAAAATGAACAAAATCAGCCAAGCCTTAATGGCCATATAATTTCTTGGATTAGTTTATATTATGGAATTCATTTTTTTTTTCATAGAACAGGAAAAACTGCCACGACCGTTTAATAGAATTAGCTGCTGTTCACTTTACGTTACATAAAATATGCAATTTTATAAAAGTTTTGCCCACAAAATAAAATGTTTCTCAGAGACACTTGCTAGAAAGCCGTCTGCAACTCAATAAACAAAAAAAAAATGAATAATAATAATACGGCCACAAGAATATTGAACATGATATAGCAGTGTATTGGTAACATAGCTGATTTCTGACCTATGGTATAGCAGAGTTTTGGTAACACAGCATGCTAATTGCTGACCTAAGCCTTGATTACGGCTGAAAACAACCATGATATTCAGGGCCTTTTATTTTATTTAATCAATATTTTCCTAAAAATTAAACATAGACGGAACACATAAATTCCGATCCAACAGCATTTGAATGAAGATACTGATAAAAGTGGTGATACTATACAGCGAATGTATTGCTTGCTATGAAGCAATCATTCCAATTATTATCCATTGAGATAAAAGTACAGATATCCTGAACTAACAACAGATACATAAATTATCACGATGCATCAGAACCATGCAACAAATATAATTCAATAAAACCTTGGACTAGTTTTGTTTTTGATAAGTTGAGTTAATTGAATTAAAGAGCTTATTGTATAAATGTATAATAAGGACGAAAGAATTAAATTTGTAAAGAAATACTAGTGTTCAAATAGAAAAAAAAATGGTCCGCGGGCACACCTTATTTCCACAAGCTTGTGATGGCTCTTTTGAGGAATGTAATTGTAGAAGATAATCCACGGTTTGGGTTTTATTCTAGAAGCTCTACAGACCCATAGGTAATCTGAAACGTATTTTCACTTAAATATAGGTGATGTCAATTGTTGGTGGAAAAAAAAATCAACGAATAATATTACATGTCTGTCGCCAATAAAGTATTACAAACGATTTTTACAATATTATTGAATATCGCAATAGAGGTTATCCGTGTTCTATAAGCTGCATATCCTATCAACGACTGCTATACCTTGTTTAGGACTTTCAAAAGAAGTACCTGCATGTGCAACCATGACTGTTTCAAAATAGCCCGCCAAGAGTCATGCAGGTAACTCCGAGGTCATGCATTGAATTCGTTTGAATAAGGAATACTACGGGAATCAGCGCCTTTGGTTAGAAGTCACACATGAGTGAAGTGGATAACATCTATTACTCTCCTTTGATGTTTATTTCCTCATGTTACATTTTGTATTGTCGTGAATTAAATATGCGATGAGAATTTCAATGTCATTGTTCTGGTTTTGAATAATTAACGATAGGCTATATTATAATCGTAGAGTCAGTGATAGATACTCGTCACATACGCATGCTTCAATTCAATTTAGTGGTCATGCTTGACTGCAAAATTTTATTGGTATTTTTAGGATTTCAATAAGGACGAAACAGCTATCTATTAATAAAGGCGAAATGACTATCGCTGTTTTAAAACCATTTTTTTGCAGACATATTGCACATGGTATACGGAGCCTGGAAAACCCAAATAAATGATTGTGATATACACATGACCAAAATTCCTTGATGCAGTTTAGCAAATGGAAATAAATTCTAAGCGCAAACAAACAATCATACATGCATAACGAACATAATACACTTACGTGTCGACATTTCAATGTCATTGGTCCTAAAACGTTGCATCTGTGTAAATGCTTTTTACCTGATATATCAACGTATTGGACAAAGCCTGACTGGGTGAAATGAATTGATACATCACCGTGTTTGGTTGTATATTGCTGTTGGCAAGGGAACTGTAATTATATTAATTTTGGTTTCCACGGTTTAATATTTTTCATCGCTAATGAATATGCCCAGTTACCATCAACATTAATTATATACATTTTCCAAACATAATAATTTCCTTTTTTTTTACTGAAATAAGATAAGAATCTCATTAAAATGATCGGGTGAACTCAGGCACACGAAAATTAAAGCAATAAACTAGAAGCTCCGTAATCTAAGACAATTAGTTTTGTTCCTCGATTATGGTCCCCGGAGGTGGCCAATTAAGGTGGCTGTGTACTCGCAGACATGCATGTAGCCCGGGGGGCACTTCCATAGTGGATACGCATCATGTGCCTCGGGAATGACCCCCTTTTTCAAACCGGCTTGTACCCAATGACCCCCTTTTTTGTGTTATGGTCCTACCTATTACCCAATGACCCCCTTTAAAAAAATTCATGTAGGGGGCCTACTCAATTACCACCCTTTTTTTTTTTTTTGCTATACCCACTGACCCCCCTTTCAATTCCCAAATTTAGGTGGTATTTGTGTTCTCCTCCAGAAATAATGAGATTTTTCACATTTCCAAGGTGGCCAAGTTGTTTTTACGCAGTTTGGCACTTATTTATGTGTACTTAATGATACTCTTTTGGCAATCCTGTACTCAATGACTCCCATTTTACTTTTTGTTATCCCAATGACCATCCTTTTTTCAAAGTTTCATACCGAATGACCCCATTTTTATTCAGGTTGTGTACTGAATGACCCCATATTTTTGTAATTGTACATTTAACCTGAATGCCCCCTACTTTTAACATGGCCGAGGCACATCCCTGCCATTTCAGATAGGGAGTGCCCCCCAGGGGTGCATGTAGTAAAAGTGCCATAACTTTGTAATAATTATTCACGCAGGACGTATAAAAGTATTCATTTTTAACGGCAAGACATGAGACTTTAAGTACTTGGGAAGTATCTTTTCTGAGGATGGAAGTATCACCAGAGAAATAGAGACACGATGTCCAAAGGCCAATAATATTATATACCAACTAGGCCCGCTTCTCACAATGCCATATATCATCAGAATTACCCGACTTTGTTCCTTGCTCGCTACGCGTATTGGCCGTTGGCGGCGGGGTGTTGGCGTCAAGACCAGTAAGCATGACCAAATCCTCCAGCCTCTTGTCACACTTTCACGATATCCGACCATGAAGGTAGTAGAGAAGGAGTGAGCTCGAGTTAAGCTCATTACGCAAATCCTATTGTAAACACAATAGAGACAGATGTACCTTTGATCTAATGATCATCGCCGATAATTTCTGGAATGACTCCGTCTCATGGGGGGTTCATATTTAGTAATAAGTAAATCACGTATGCGCAAAACATGTATTATGGATGCGCATACATTTACTTAGCTGTTGAACTTGAATATTCATATTTCATTTAATATATGATGTTTTTTACGATTAATATGTTGAAACACGTTGTTCCAGAATGTTTCTAAACAGTTTATTATGGAATGGTACAGTTCACACACATTTTAAGGACGGGTAAAATTGTTTTAACAACTGTTTTAAAAATACGAAGATCTTATTAAAACAAATTGCGCATTGTTAAGTTGAGGAATTCTCCCATCAAACGAGATGTATCTCAGTACGTGTTGCCCGGTACTGCCCGGGTTGGTCCGATTTTATTTGTTTACCCAAAACTTTAACAATTGTTCCTCCCCCGAGGTTTCAAAATAAACCGCGTCCTGAGCCCTCTTTTAATCTAGGCAATGAAAGAGATGTAAAGCATAATGTGTATCATTTTCATCAAGTTAGAATGACTTATGCTGTTTCAGCATATTTATAGCGCACACAAGTGTGCGACGATGCATGTATACAACACAAAAGATTATAAGTGATAATCGCGTTACATAATCAAAACGTTGATCTCGAAACCTCAAAGGGCGGCAATTATGATTGTACAATAGAATGCGCGCGAGCTTTCTCCTTCTCTACTACCTCCATGATCCGACGGGTACCTAACAAGCGCAACGAAGCGTGCCTCTTCACACCTTACGAAATGCTTACTAGCGTTGCGTTGCGTTGCGTTGTGTTGGAGTTACCTAGGCTACTATTTTTTCCTCATACTTAATAAAAAGAAACGAAACAAGTTAGATTTAAAATTCTACCAAGGATCGACCGGGGTTCGAAACAGCAACATATCGATCCATAGTCGAGGCACTACATACTATTCTACAAGTGTTTGTGCTAGAAAGCCGTCTATTTATTATACTTATTGTTTACAGAATAAAACGCGCGCACACGGTATACTATTACTATTACTAGTACTATTACTATTACTAGTATATTACCAATGAATAACCCTAACCCTAACCTTAATCCTAACCCTAAACCTAGGCCTAATCCTAATCCAAATCCTAATTCTAATCCTAATCCTGATCATCGCATGCTATAGCTGTACAGCGCAGGAACACACTGCGCCGGGCAAAACAGGTACCTGATCGACGTTAGGAAAACCTGGATTGAAGGGTTCCTGTGAGCGTTGACTATCCCCGAAGTTGAGGAAACCATCAAAATATTCCTCCAAGCTGTTGTTTATGTCTTCTTGGTCAGTGGGTGGGTTTCCAGCTTCATCATTTATCAGTGGTGTGGGGTCAAAAGGTTCACCCCTTTGTCTGACAGCTTTCACAGCCTTGTAGAATTATCTGGGTGATTTCTCACATTTCTCTGCTAGGTCTTCTCCATATTCCTGCCAAGATGCATTCTTAGCTGTTTTAACCACTACATTCTTTTCTTGCTTCTTTATACTTGTATAAAGGTAAAGATATTATGAATATGAATACGAATATGAATGTGAATGTGAATGTGAATATAAAATACAGCCTAAAAGATGCAGCCATTGGCTGTTGGTTTTAATTATTATATTTCTGCCTTTGATCAGGATATACATGTTTGAAAAGGTGACTGGTACCATAATTGTTTCTTTAAAGAGTTTATTATTCACATTAAAAGACGAAGACATGCAGTAATGTCACAAACAAGTTGGATTTGATATGTATATTGCTACAAACAGGTATCGTGAAACCCTTTGGCTAAAACATTACTTCCAGGAGGTTGGTTAGCTTATCATTTATTTATTCATTCAGGAAATGAACATAGCCATGTTCACGGAAACAAAGTCAAGAAAGGAAGTTTTGGAACCTGTCCAGCTCTTATTACAGCTTCAGGCAGTATTGCTCTCTCATGGCTTCAATAAGCATTAACATTACGCCTACTACTACTAGCCAGTGGAATGTGTTGTTTTTCTTCAAGTTCATCGAATACAGAGTCACCAAGTCATGTAGTCACGACAGGCCCGAAAACCATTGCGCATCTGGGTATGTCGTGCTCATGGGTCACGTGCGTATTTATAAAAGCGCATTTATAAATATAACCGAAGTACACTGTTTTACCGGCAATTAGATTATCTCAGTGTTTGTACATAAAAACGCACCTGTACGCCCTAATAACCCCACACCAAGTCATGTAGTCACGACAGGCCCAAAAACCATTGCACATCTGGGTATGTCGTGGTCATGAGTCACGTGCGTATTTATAAAAGCGCATGTATAGATATAACCGAAGTACACTGTTTTACCGGCAATTAGATTATCTCAGTGTTTATACATAATTGGAAAAATCCCTCTGATTATACTTCGTTTACATCTTGGTTTAGAACATGCTTGGCACTAGAGAATGAGACATATGCAATGCCCGGCCTTTTGCTGTAACGGGTCACATTTGAATATGAATATGAATATGAATATGAATATGAATATGAATATGAATATGAATATGAATATGGATATGAATATGAACATGAATATGAATATGAATATTGATATGGATATGAATATGAATATGAATGTGAATGTGAATGTGAATGTGAATTCATTCATATTCATTCATATTTTATTTCCATAAAAATCAAAGACATTACAAAAAAATATATAAAACACGGTACATATGGAGGAAAAGGCTGGAAGACCAAAAAGGGCTGAAAGTTAGCCTTTCCTGAAATCAAATGAATTAACAAAATAAATCAACATTACATAGCATAACCAAAAGACAAGGGAAGGGGAGAAGGGGGGGGCTGCTCACGAAAAAGATTAATTATATTTAGAGATCAGTTTTGAATATAAAATACAGCCTAAAAGATGCAGCCATTGGCTGCTGGTTTTAATTATTATATTTTTGTCTTTGTTCAGGATATACATGTTTGAAAAGGTGACTGGTACCATAATTGTTTCTTTAAAGAGTTTATTATTGACATTAAAAGACGAAGACATGCAGTAATGTCACAAACAAGTTGGATTTGATATGTATATTGCTACAAACAGGTATCGTGAAACCCTTTGGCTAAAACATTATTTCCAGGAGGTTGGTTAGCTTATCATTTATTTATTTATTCAGGAAATGAACATAGCCATGTTCACGGAAACAAAGTCAAGAAAGGAAGTTTTGGAACCTGTCCAGCTCTTATTACAGCTTCAGGCAGTATTGCTCTCTCATGGCTTCAATAAGCATTAACATTACGCCTACTACTACTAGCCAGTGGAATGTGTTGTTTTTCTTCAAGTTCATCGAATACAGATTTGTTTTTGCACAGGTATTGATTCGTTGTTTTAAGCTACGATACTATTTCTGTAGAGCTGGAGAGGGGCAAGCGATACTGCTACCATGGATAGTGAATAGTTTATATTTGTAGTACATTTAGACGACATCATAGGAAATGCCTTATAGTTGTGGAAACCGCAAAATTACCAAACACAAACCCCAATGTTTGTATTTATATACCAGCTATCAGCTATATAAAACAATTTTACGCACACTGACGAAAATGTAAACAAACATAATTCTTCTTGCAATCAAAAATATTCGGAGAGGAACGTAGTCGCAATGAGCAAGTCAATCATTGACTTACTTTATACCGACCTTATATTTTTGAAGAAAATCAACGGATGTATGACAAATATGACAATCTTTTTGTCAAGTCAAACGTGGGTGTTATTTTAAACAAATTTTGGTTCACTGAATTTGGACATGTATATGTAAACAAAATCCCGACTACTCCCTACTCCAGAAAAATACAGCAGAAATTGTTTGGGATTAAAATATTATCCTATTTCGCCAAATGAAAATCCTAATAATTTATAGTTCTAATTTGCAATTCGCTATTTGGCCAAATTAATTAACGGCCAAAAACGTGCATTTTAGGGTGCACATGCTGTGACGATCTGTGATTTTTCTTTGAAAAGACGCGTGTTCAACTCTTCTAATCAATCATTAATTAAAGTAACACACACAAAATGAAGGAATGCTCAAGATTTTGAATACTTTGACTTTTTCCAAACCTTTGATTTTTGTGACTCGATTGTCCGAAAATATGCCGATATGAATGTTTTGGCTCTTTTTTCAAAAAATGCTTCATTATTATTAGTATTATTATCCCATTCTCGGTGGCACTACGCTTCCATAGTTTTATTTTGGATCCGTATGCATTAACGTTATTAAACATTAAAAGACGAGGACACACTACTGTCACAAAAAGGTGGATTTCAGATGTTATATTGCTACAAAAGGGTAGCGTGAAACCCTTTGGCTAAAAATTGCATTCCTTTCAGCAGGTACCTTGTCATTTAATGATTTTATAAAGAGATGAACATATCCATGTTCACGGAAATAAAGTCATGACAGTATGTTTTGAGAACCTTTAATCATCTGCAGACAGTATGGCTCTATAATTAGAGAGTTTGCGAGGCTCAAAAGCATAAACTTATATTTACAACACATAACGCAGCTTTTACAAAATAAGGATGTCCCTGAAAGAACTGTATCGTCAGAAACTGATATTTTTGGATACTTGATCGCATAAACCAAAACTAATACTTTTTTGGCAATTGCCGCTCCGATTTTGAAATACATTGTAAATGAATGTTACGAAACTCCCCCATTTTCAAGTCTTTCCACGGAGTCAATATCTATCAATGACAACAGATGCATCATGATGCGCAGTGATTAGGCCATAATTAGGATTCATTTAGGATATACAGGGATGAACATGACTGGTACCTTAATTATTTGGTTTACTGTATAATCAATGTAGTTAATAAGCTAAAATGACTAAAAAAGCACATACTTTTAGGGCGGCTAGATAATTCATTATGAATTTGTAAGTTTCAGTCTTGCTGTGTACGAGGTGAAAATCAACCAATCAATTAATATCTCAAATAATGTTTTTCACACCTTTCATATATGTGAAAGTATATCTTCAAAAAATATGGGAAAGTAAATATTCTAAAAAATATTGTTTAAACATTTCTTAAGTATCAACAGGGCCGTGGGACTACTTACGTTTCATAGTATACACATGCGTGACCAGAATAACACGTAAAAAGGTTATTTTCCAAGTTCAAATGTCATGGGATTTAGGGGGTCAAAAACGCTAGTTGATACGCGACAAGATATTTTCAACACATAGCCTTAACACGATTTACCCGTTTGAGGAAAAAAAAATCAAAACAAAAACACCTATTCATAGCAACAAAGAAGCATGATCTTTTGCGAAATAGCTGGAGCAATAAAATGATTCCTAAACGCGTTAATTAGCGTTTTGACCACCTAAACGCGATTCGCGTGATTCCTTCTCTGAAAAAAAAACCACCTTTTTCTGATCACGCATGTGTACACTGTGAAACTTAACTGACCCCATGGCCCTGTTGTTGCTTGAGAAATGTATGAACTATATTTTTAGAAGGTATATGTTAACCCAAAGAGAAAGGTGTCAAAAACATTCTTTGTGAGATTGATTGGTTGATGTTTTTAAGATGTTTTAATTCATATCTTTCTTTCATCATAGAGTACAATGCAGCACATTATGTGTATTGCCCCATTGGAACAGCCCCAAAATGGGTCCATTTGTATAATCCGAATTATCTCAGTGACGCGTGAATAAATTTTGATGACTTGTGCACCATTTTAAAGATGAAACATCATGGTTCGTGAATCTACAAAAAAGTTTGGATTTGTATTGAGATACCCTGTAATAACATAGAAATAATGATGGTTTATGTACGCACATTTTGAAACCAATTTCTTTCGATATTTGAATAAAAAAAATATAATTTAAAAGTTGCACTTACAGCGATCAATTGTTATTAAATTCGCCCATTCTGGCATGTAAAACACGCCACATCTTCGCGCTGGATGCAAATCAATACAACTTACTGTGTTATGGTCACTAAAATGACCCAGACCAAAAGCACCTGCTTCCGAGTTCATGCAACACCGAACACGCAAACACACGTTTTATTATATATAACAACTTATGTTTATATTTTATTTAGTGCAGCTTGGCTATCAATCAAATCTATATATTACAGCAATCACCCAAAATTACTACTAAGATTTCTGTATGCTATGGTTACTTAGCTAAGCCTGGATATCTTGATTGGCTGACTTTCTGATTCGATTCCTTTGATGGTCTCAGTTCTTGGTCCAAGATCCGGCAATGTCCACTATCCTGTCTACCCAAGGTAAACCCTCGATTACAAAAATATCAGTCCAAATTCCTGATGACTATATTTTCACTATCCTCGCTGCTTTGCTAGTGTTCTCCAAATGGTCTTCTTTGTTGACCATAACTTCCTCTCTCTGAGATCTCTTGAGCAAGCTTTCTGCTCCACTTGGCAGACTATGTTAGTCCAGCAAAATACCACAGTTCGATGATGGAGATATTTCAGTCTGCCACTTCTTTGAGGCGACTGCACAATCAAGCATTATTGGTTCTTGATCAAAAGTCCAGAAATGTCCAAGATCCTGTCTACTACAATCTCCATCCAAGTGCTCTCACTATCCTAGCTGCTGTGCTAGTTTTTTTTCCAAATGGTCTTTTATGTTGATCGCAAGCTTCTTTTTCGGAGATCTCTTGAGCAAGCTTTCTGCTCTACTTGACAGACATATAACACACTATGTTAGTCCAGCAAAATGTCACAGTTTGTTTATGGAGATACTTCAATCTGCCGCTTCTTTGAGTCGACGATAATCGAGCACTATTGGATCTACTACCGCCTTTGGCGTATTTTATTCTCTCCAACACACGCACAAGAACCGTGAACCGAAGTTTCAAGACTTCACACAGTACTGGCTAACATAAGTTCACAGAGTTCCCTCTTAATGGACACACGCACCCCGCAAGACATTCAAATGGTTATCCTAGACATGGACATAATAATAGACAACGAACATTCGCGAACGGACATGGACATAGACAACAGACTGTAAAGACATTCGGAAACGCGAAGCCAAGCTGCCACTACTGCGGAGAAACGAACCACATGAAAAGGAACTGTAAATACGACAAACCGCTGACATGTTTCGCTTGCGGCACTTCAGGCCACAAATCCAATGGATGCCCGAACTCTTACTAATGTGTTGGCCAAGAAGATAGTGCCGAGGACTCTAGTAAAGGCCTATCTTCGAAATACTGTCACTTCAACAAATTTGATATACTTGAAGATGAAATGTGTAATGAATCCTGTAAACAGAATGAAAACCTTTGTGTAAATTATGAATTATCAGGTAAACATGAAATTAATAATAAGAAAAGAAAACAACAGAGAAGAGGTAGAAGAGGTAAGAAAAAAGGTAATGATAATAACACCAATACCATCGATATTGGTTTCAATAATGTTCGAGGTTGTAAAAGTAAAATCTACGAAATTGAACAGCTTTGTCATAAATTTGATTTCAGCATTTTTGGACTTGCAGAATCATTGTTAAAGAATAATACTCAAATTTCGATCAAAGGTTATTCGTGGGTAGGTAAAGACCGTGTTCTAGGTACAAAAAAAGGTGGTGGTGGGGTAGGTTTTCTAGTAAAAAACGATGTTACCATTATTGATGATAACTTTGTAAACTCAAAACAGATGATCTCGAGCGGTTTTGGATTAAAATCCGTACTAATTATGATATAATGTATTGTGCTGTAGCCTATTTTCCCGTTGAAGGGACCAACCAAGCTCTTTCTGATGAACTTTATAACCAAATTCTCTCTGAAATTATTCAAATAAATGATCTTGAAGAAAATGCCAAAATTATTATTCTAGGTGACTTTAATGGTAAAATCGGTCATTTTATACCGAATGGGGATAAAGTAATAGATAAAAACGGTCAAGGGCTACTAAATTTGGCTGACGATGGTGACCTTACCATCGTTAATTGCTCTCCACTTTGTTCCGGACGTTGGACCTGGTTTAGAAATGAATCTCAATCAATCTTAGATTATATTCTTGTATCTGATAGTGTACTTTGCTCAGTCAATGAAATGTTTATTGATGATGATAGATTGTATAATATTGGTAGCGATCATAACATTATAATGATTAAGTTAAAAGCTAAGAAATGTATATCAGGTAGTAACTCAAAGTCTTGTAATGAAAGAATATATTGGGATATAAAACCAAATCATGATTTTACCAATTTCAAAGCATGTACTAAAAATGTTTTCCAGGACTTCAATATTGATGATTCACATGATGCAAATTCCGTTTGGCTCAATTGGAAAGGGCGATTGTTACGTGCTGCCAAAGAATCAATAGGTGTGAAGAAGTTCACTGGCAATCAAAAGCCATGGTATGACAAGGATATCGATAATGCTATTCAAATGCGACGTCAATCAAATCGACGACATCGTCAATACTTGAAATCCGGGGAAAACAATAAGGAAGTGGTTGATAATCTTTGGGATGAATACAGATCAAAACAAAAGGATGTTAAAAAGCTTATCCGTGAAAAGGCCATGCTAAATAGAATTGATAAATGTTTAGAAATAAATCGAAGAGGTGGTAAATCTTGTAAAGACTTCTGGAACATTTTAAAAGGCTCAACACAAAAGAAACAAACAAGTACCCTCAAAAATCCTCATTCAGATGTCATTACAGATGACAAACATGTTATTAAGAAAGCCGTTTATCAATATTGGAATACACTTGGCAAGATGTCTTTGAATTTGAAAGGGGATGAACTTTTAGAAACTAAAGAAATTGTTAACAAGCTTAAAATGAGTCACTCAACTACGGATCACGGTAACAAAGAAATCCTTGATAAGATTAATATAACCATTGACGACATAACCGAAATTATATCACAAAGTAAAAATAACAAATCCCCTGGTATAGATAGCATAGTAATCAATACACTCTTTGACATGTTTAAACGTTTCATAGAACTTGAATCTATACCAGATGAATGGAATAAAGGTGTCATTATACCAATTTATAAAAAGGTGACAAGACAGACCTAAATAATTATAGGGGTATCACTCTTAACTCATGCATCTCAAAAATGTACACAAAATTGATTACTAAAAACATCTCAAATTTTCTGGAATGCAATGATATTCTATCTGAAATTCAAGGTGGCTTTCGATCAGATAGGCGCTGCGATGATCATATTTTCACAATAAAAAGTATTACTTCAATTAGAAAAATGGAAGGTAAGCAGACATATTTGGCGTTTTTAGATTTCAAAAAAGCTTTTGACAGTGTATGGCGCGATAAGTTATTAATCACTGCATGGGAAATTGGAATAAGAGGAAATGTATTTAATGTAATTAAAAATATCTATGAGAATGTACAAAGTAAAGTAAGATTCGCAAATATTGAAACAGATATGTTCGATATCGATGAAGGCCTAAAACAGGGTTGTGGGCTATCTCCGGTCCTCTTCTGCATCTATATTAATGAACTCGCACGAATGATCAGGGAAAAGAATATTGGTATTAAGATAAAGGACCTCCAAATTGGATGCTGATTTTGGGCTGATGATGTTGTATTAATGGGTGATAATGAAAAAGACCTAAACAAGTTACTGGAGGTGACTAGTGAATTTTCTGAGAAGTACAAACTAAGGTTTAATTATGAGAAATCAAATGTTTTAATAACTGGTAAGAGAATCGATCACAACAAAAATTGGAAGCTGGGTGATAGTTATATTAAAGAAACAAATGAATATAAATATCTTGGAATGTACTTAAGTAGAAATCTATCAGATCATGTACACATTGATGATGTTACTCGTAAAGGAAATAGACTTATAGGTTACATAAAATCAATAATCAATAATCAAGACGACTTTAATCGGGTGTATTATGGCGATCTCTTATGGAAAACTATTGCGCTACCAACCATCAATTACGCATGCTCAGTCTGGACCTGTGCTAGTGCCTCTGATCTTAAAAAGATTGAAAGCCTCCAACTACAGATGGCAAGATCGATACTACGCGCAAGCAGAAATACCGCAAAAGAGGCGTTATATGGTGAATTAGGCTGGGACTCAATTTCATCAATACAGACTAATTATAGAATTAAGTATTTTGATCGACTTCTGAACATGAGTAACGATAGATTTCCAAAAGTAATGTTTAACACTCTCTTCTCGATGTATGATACTACAGGTAAAACTACTCAATGGAAATGGTTTACACATATCCAAGAGGCACTCACTTACTGTGGTCTAGATCATATGTTCTCAAACAGAGAACCTTTTAACAGTAACTGGGTGAACTCGTTTAATTATATTAAAAAAGAACTAGATGATAAATTATGGTTAGAGATGGCTTCAACTAAGAAAACTCTGGTAAATTACTGTAAATATAAGGAAAAACCAAGCTTAGAAGATTATCTTCTTGATTCCACAGATTTTTATGGAAGTTCGCTTAAGTTTAAAGCTCGTACTAATACGCTTCCACTTGAATATAACATTAAGTCTTGGCATGAACATAACACGGGTATATGTAAATTATGTAATATCGATCTTGAAAGTACCAATCATTTCCTCTTCACATGTCAGAAATTAAATCACATAAGAAATGAAGAATATGATAAACTTAAAATGAACTGAGCACGCACAACTTTTCTTCTTTCTGGCAATGGTTCTACTTTCAAAGTAATGATAATTACGATGTTAAATATTTTCTAATGATGGAAAACATATATATTGTTGATAGAACGTTAGGGTACATTTTTGATAAATTCAGTAAAAGTTATATCAAGCGCGCTTGGAGATTAAGAACAGAAATAATTAACTCAAGCAAGTAATCACTATTATGAAGTTGACACTTATTCATGAATGGCCTAAATGTACATAAATATGACATGTTTAATTTAATATCTGTAAATAATTCTTATGTTTTTGATGGAGACCTTGTACTTCCACTTATTTTGTGATGGTTATTATCTTTTATATGTTTTTTATGTACTGTAATATTGATGTGGACGCACCATCGGGTAGATGAGTGCCACTGTTGTAAAAGTGAAGATTCCAAATAAATCTATGACAAAGGATCGTAACATCTATCTAACTCTAGTCTGCTGTCCCAATTATTTCCAATTAAGTCGGTTTTTTTATATCATTTCTTACCATTCTAGAATAATCTTAACTATTTATGGCATATTACAGCACTTTTAAAATTAACCCATTTGATCACAACAAGCCAATCACACTCATTAATCTGGGTACATCATTTCTATATACCTCGACACAATCAATCATATTTCATTAGTGTGTATTAGGGTGATTCAGAAATACAAAAGTTTTTATTTTTTGATGGGCCAACATCTAATTTTGTTAATTTTGGTGTAAAAATGCATCATGCAAAATTTCATAAAATTTAGATCAACTTTGGAGGGTGCGCCCGGGCTTTGAAGTTTTGTATGCAAAGTCAATAGGGTTTTGGTGCAAAATTTTTCTCCAACAGTTTTTTCACACAAGGACTCAACTTATGTGGATAAATTTCTTAGGTGCGTTAGATACACATGTTACCTATATAAACCCATCAGAAATTTAAATCACCAAGTTCAAGATTGTCTATAATAATGAAAAAAGTACATTCGCTGAAGAGGGAGTGAATCCTCTCAGTAGCACTGCTGAAAGTTCAACTTCTTGTTATAGTTAATGCAAAGGCAGATGAATAAACTCATGAATATTAACAAAGGCATATGCACTATCTATTACAGGTTGTAACTGGTTGTTACATAATTATCTATTAGTATGAAAGAAGAAGACCTCCCACCACCATAGTATACACATGCGTGACCAGAATAACACGTAAAAAGGTTATTTTCCAAGTTCAAATGTCATGGGATTTAGGGGGTCAAAAACGCTAGTTGATACGCGACAAGATATTTTCAACACATAGCCTTAACACGATTTACCCGTTTGAGGACAAAAAAATCAAAACAAAAACACCTATTCATAGCAACAAAGAAGCATGATCTTTTGCGAAATAGCTGGAGCAATAAAATGATTCCTAAGGCTGAGTTCACATAGAAGTATACGGTATACGGTATTCGCTATACGAAATACGCTCATTCGATCAGGCTGAGTTCATATAGGAGTATACTATGTGAACTCAGCCTGGTCAAATGAGCGTATTTCGTATAGCAAATAGCGAGTATACATTTGTAGGTCAGTTTACCAATTTTCTTCGTCTAATCAAATGCTTGTAACTTTACTTCTGGAGGTCACATTGCATTGAATGAGGTGTCATAATGTGCAGAATTAGATAGTGCATCTATTACAAAAAAATGAATTTACCCACATGTGGTTTAGTTTTAAAATTAGGACGGTATACGCTGCACTAAAATCGAGCACGCACGATTCCCACTGTACTATAGTATACGCAGGTATACATGGTATACGGCCTTTTCGAATAGTGCCTTATGTGACCCGGTACTATGAAATTACATTGCCCGATTTAAGCTATACGCGTGCACCTGCAAAACGTGCACCGTATACCCGAATAGTATACTTCTATCTGATCGTAGCCTTATGTGACCCGGTACTATGGAATTGCATTGCTCGATTTAAGCTATACGCGTTCACCTGCAAAACGTGCACCGTATACCCGAATAGTATACTTCTATGTGAACGCAGCCTAAACGCGTTAATTAGCGTTTTGACCACCTAAACGCGATTCGCGTGATTCCTTCTCTGAAAAAAAAACCCACCTTTTTCTGATCACGCATGTGTACACTGTGAAACTTAACTGACCCCATGGCCCTGTTGTTGCTTGAGAAATGTATGAACTATATTTTTAGAAGGTATATGTTAACCCAAAGAGAAAGGTGTCAAAAACATTCTTTGTGAGATTGATTGGTTGATGTTTTTAAGATGTTTTTAATTCATATCTTTCTTTCATCATAGAGTACAATGCAGCACATTATGTGTATTGCCCCATTGGAACAGCCCCAAAATGGGTCCATTTGTATAATCCGAATTATCTCAGTGACGCGTGAATAAATTTTGATGACTTGTGCACCATTTTAAAGATGAAACATCATGGTTCGTGAATCTACAAAAAAGTTTGGATTTGTATTGAGATACCCTGTAATAACATAGAAATAATGATGGTTTTTGTACGCACATTTTGAAACCAATTTCTTTCGATATTTGAATAAAAAAATATAATTTAAAAGTTGCACTTACAGCGATCAATTGTTATTAAATTCGCCCATTCTGGCATGTAAAACACGCCACATCTTCGCGCTGGATGCAAATCAATACAACTTACTGTGTTATGGTCACTAAAATGACCCAGACCAAAAGCACCTGCTTCCGAGTTCATGCAACACCGAACACGCAAACACACGTTTTATTATATATAACAACTTATGTTTATATTTTATTTAGTGCAGCTTGGCTATCAATCAAATCTATATATTACAGCAATCACCCAAAATTACTACTAAGATTTCTGTATGCTATGGTTACTTAGCTAAGCCTGGATATCTTGATTGGCTGACTTTCTGATTCGATTCCTTTGATGGTCTCAGTTCTTGGTCCAAGATCCGGCAATGTCCACTATCCTGTCTCACCCAAGGTAAACCCTCGATTACAAAAATATCAGTCCAAATTCCTGATGACTATATTTTCACTATCCTCGCTGCTTTGCTAGTGTTCTCCAAATGGTCTTCTTTGTTGACCATAACTTCCTCTCTCTGAGATCTCTTGAGCAAGCTTTCTGCTCCACTTGGCAGACTATGTTAGTCCAGCAAAATACCACAGTTCGATGATGGAGATATTTCAGTCTGCCACTTCTTTGAGGCGACTGCACAATCAAGCATTATTGGTTCTTGATCAAAAGTCCAGAAATGTCCAAGATCCTGTCTACTACAATCTCCATCCAAGTGCTCTCACTATCCTAGCTGCTGTGCTAGTTTTTTTTTCAAATGGTCTTTTATGTTGATCGCAAGCTTCTTTTTCGGAGATCTCTTGAGCAAGCTTTCTGCTCTACTTGACAGACATATAACACACTATGTTAGTCCAGCAAAATGTCACAGTTTGTTTATGGAGATACTTCAATCTGCCGCTTCTTTGAGTCGACGATAATCGAGCACTATTGATCTACTACCGCCTTTGGCGTATTTTATTCTCTCCAACACACGCACAAGAACCGTGAACCGAAGTTTCAAGACTTCACACAGTACTGGCTAACATAAGTTCACAGAGTTCCCTCTTATAACTCTAGTCTGCTGTCCCAATTATTTCCAATTAAGTCGTTTTTTTTATATCATTTCTTACCATTCTAGAATAATCTTAACTATTTATGGCATATTACAGCACTTTTAAAATTAACCCATTTGATCACAACAAGCCAATCACACTCATTAATCTGGGTACATCATTTCTATATACCTCGACACAATCAATCATATTTCATTAGTGTGTATTAGGGTGATTCAGAAATACAAAAGTTTTTATTTTTTGATGGGCCAACATCTAATTTTGTTAATTTTGGTGTAAAAAATGCATCATGCAAAATTTCATAAAATTTAGATCAACTTTGGAGGGTGCGCCTGGGCTTTGAAGTTTTGTATGCAAAGTCAATAGGGTTTTGGTGCAAAATTTTTCTCCAACAGTTTTTTTCACACAAGGACTCAACTTATGTGGATAAATTTCTTTGGTGCGTTAGATCCACATGTTACCTATATAAGCCCATCAGAAATTTAAATCACCAAGTTCAAGATTGTCTATAATAATGAAAAAGTACATTCGCTGAAGAGGGAGTGAATCCTCTCAGTAGCACTGCTGAAAGTTCAACTTCTTGTTATAGTTAATGCAAAGGCAGATGAATAAACTCATGAATATTAACAAAGGCATATGCACTATCTATTACAGGTTGTAACTGGTTGTTACATAATTATCTATTAGTATGAAAGAAGAAGACCTCCCACCACCAGACATCAAGTTGATATTGCAGGCTCCCATAATGCTTTCCTTTATAATGCTAGCATTTCTGGCCATTATGAGTTATGAATAGAGCCATAAACTCAATAGATACAATGCACCGTGAGAAGAGGAGAGATGGACATTTTGTATTCTCTATAGTATTTCCAAGTGGATGACAGGTCATTGAAGCTGAAAACACAATAGAGAATATTTATACCATTCATTCATTCTATTTTAGGCTATCCTAATTATAATATTTTCCTGTGGCCAGAGGACTGGCCAAATGTTTTGGCTGTTCTGTCTACTGCTTTCCCACCATTGAAACAATTGAGATAAATTTTGAATTTTCTCCGCTTGTCAATATTTTCATTTAATTTTTCTTACATATTTGTTTCATGAATACCTAAGACTACATGCTAACAGTTTTATAGCATAGTTGGATAAGTTGATTATTACTTTCTGGTGGTTAAGTGAAAATTACCAAAAATCCTCATAGACTTCACACACAAAACTTCAAAACCCGGGCGCACCATCTAAAAATTATTTGAATTTTATGACATTTTGCATGATGTGTGTTTACACCAAAATGAACAATATTAGGGGTTGGCCTGTTAAAAAATCAAAACTTTTGTATTTTTGAATCACCCTGGTGTGTATAGATGGTTATTGTAATAGCGCCACCACTTAATGTTCTAGAAGCGTCATGATCATTATAGTAATATCCAAATATTTCCAGAAATTTCTAACATGTAACTAGATGTGAACTTCTTGTTCACTTTAATCATTATCATTCTAGAATATTCCATGAATTTCCAGAATGTTCCAAATTCAAACAAATGGAGATAAATATCAAAGCAAATGAACATTAATGTTTGATGACAATGTACATAACTCTTTTGCTTTGTGAAGAATATGCACATGGAGGTTTTGTATTAGCATTCCACTCAGCCAATATGATTCCTAAATAGGAATATCAAATAAACATACTAGTTTCTTTAAATATTTTAAGAAACTCATTGGAAATTAATTTGATCTATTTTGGTTAATCTCATCAGCTAATTGATAACTAAACAATAGATTGTGCGTAACTCCATCACTCTTTAACTATGAATATAATGTTGCTGAAAATTAGTGATAAATTGGGGAAAATAATTTCCATGGATTAAATGAGCCTTGGCGTAATAACAATCAGCTCGGATATAATCATGCTAAAATACATGTAAATAAAACACGCCAAAGGTTGCGTTTCGAAAATGGATGCGGAAGAGGGGGAGGAGAGGGGTGTGAGAGAAAAATAAAGGAATGGGAGACAGAGATCGGTTGAAAAACCTGTAAAAATCTGAAATCCAACACCGGTTTTTCATTGTACAACAGTATGTTTCATGAAACATCCTAGTAAAGGTACATGGAGGTGCAGTGTCGTAGCTAATAGAGGAGGGACAGCTTTCAACATTCGACATATAACACCACACACACCCACACATCTGATTCCCCCCCCCCCAGGCTGGCCGACACGATATTTTACGATTTTAGGTCTAATTGGCCCAATTTCGTTAAATGTTTCTCCGTTGAAAGTCGCCTCACACACTCAATGGAAAACAGATTATACAAAGGATACTGATATGTTATCTACATTAAGCCAACGAATCAAGGTACTAGTTGTGTTCACCCCTGTATATCTTAAATAAAGACAGATGTGTCAAAATTAAAACAAGCAGCCAATACCTGTACTCTTCAGATCTGATTTAAAACGTAATTCATTGAAATTGGTTGAGAATTAAAGATACGGTGAGTTAAAGCCTAATGAAGAAACGAAATCAAAAGTTGCACTTTTGTGTTCTATAAAAAATGAAAGCATGAATAGTTTTAACGTGCTTATCAATGGAAGCACAGCGCTCGGTCTCTTGGTCGCCAACGCTTGTGTGTAAATCAATAGGGCATGTAATGGAGCAAACTGCGTGCAACTTTTAAATTGGCATCTCCCTTGGGTTTTTGGATAGTTGTGTCTGTCTTTATTTCTTGAACAATTCCAACGAATTAGGTCTTACATTCGATCTAAAAGATGCATCTATTGGCTCTTGGTTCCAATTATGACATAGGCCTATCTGTATTTGTTTAGGATACACAGGGGGATGAACATAACCGGTACCTTAAATATTTGGCTTACAATATAATCAATGTAGTTAATAAGCTAAAATGACTGAAAAGGCACATTAAAATGTAATTTGGTTCAGTATACTTTTAGGGCGGCTAGATAATTCATTATCCATAAATTATCCAAAATTCAGTAGGAGTACTTGATTTATCCTAGCTGTGCCACACGTGCAAGGGTAAACAATGCCGGGTATCTAAAGAGTCCCAATCGAATTTTATGACCAGGAACTATAGATGCATGATTCAATTTAGGTACATTGATTTTTCTTACAAACAAAAACATTGAGAGAGGAAATGTAATGGAATCTAAATAAACATTGACTTATGATATACTTGTTGACATGAAAAAGCATAAGATGGATGCCAAATAATCATCACATTTACTTTTCCGTCACGTGTTAACGAGAGTTCTTTTAAACATTCTACCCCACCCTCATATCGCAGCTTCTGCAAGCAGCAGCTCATGAGAAAAATCAGTTTTCATTTGATGTAATCCAGCAAACACAAAAATGTTTTTAAAACGTTTTAAACATGTTATATTTTGGGTTTTGGTTATATAAAAAGGTTTTAATAACATTAAACTGTTGGACTAAAGTGTACAAGATATTAAAAGAAAACATATTTATAGAAAAGGTCGAAAAGGATCAAAATATGAGAAAACCATTACTAGTTTGGGTTATTTAGAACACAAATATAAAAAAAAAAAAAATTGGATATAGAACGTGTTTACCAATTCGGACTAAAGAATACTATGTCTGTTTCGGACTATAGAACTGTTTTTCTATATTCGGACTCGATAACCTTTTTTTAAAAATTCGGACTATAGGGCCTATTTTCATATTCGGATTAGAGAACCTGTTTTGAAATTCGGATTAAAGAGGATTTTCTATATTCGGAGTACGGAACCCTTCTCTTCATTTCGGATTAAATGACCGTCGAAATAAAGAACCGTCGGAATAAAAAAAAAATTAATAAAAACTGTCGGATTAAAGAACCTTCGGACTAAAGAACCGTCGGACTAAAGAACCGTCGGACTAGAGAGGTCCCATTTATAGTGGGTATATAACGTTTTTATAACATTCAAAAACATTTTGAAAACAGACTGCAAAATAATAATAATACGTAATGTTATTTAAGCGTTGACGAAATAGTTGACAAAATGTTTGCAAAAATATATTACAATATCATTTTGACAACTTTAAAACATGTTTTTATAAAAGTTTTCAGACATACCGTTTTAAAACGCTTTCATGGCCTTTATATAACTTGACATAACGTCTACAAAAAGTGCACAATAGCTAATAGTACTCACTCTGCAACTGGCGGGATGGTCGGCGCCAAAAAACCGAGCAAACCCCTTGATATTTAGGGATGGGATAGCGGTAAACGGCGGAAGGCGGATGAACAACACACTGTACACCCAGAAAGACAACTTGGCGACATCCACGCTCTAGTCACTGGCACCAAATCGACTTCATCATCATTAGGCAGAGATACTGGCATGATATCAAACTTACTCGTGCAGCCAAAGCATAAACGTGTCACTCGGACCATGCCCTCCTGAAAAGCAAAGTGTCCATCTGCTTCAAACGGAGCCGACATCATCAACGTGTCCAACGAACCAAGAAATTAGATGTTACCAAGCTTGCAACCAGTGAGGCACAAGCCACTCTCAGGGCCAACATTGCATCTGCCCTTGTCGACCTCGTAGACAACGAGTACATTGATGCAGCTAGCCACTGGGAAGAGCTCCGCAAGAAAATTTATCAAGCATCAGCTGACTCCCTGGGTTATGCAAAGAAGAAGCATAAAGACTGGTTTGATGAAAATGATGTATCGGTGAACGCTCTGCTTGATGAACTGCACTCCCTTCACATCGAGTATGCCAACAACAAAGACTCCCAGGCAAGGAAAGATCGCTACAATCATGTGAAGCAAAAGGCTCACGCGAAGCTACGTGAGATGAAGGACAACTGGTGGCGTGACAGGACAGAGGAATTACAGGGAGTTGCTGACACAAAGAATATCAAGAAGTTCTTTAGCGAGCTCAAGGCGGTCTATGGACCTTCTTCCAGAGAAACCAGCCCACTACTTAACCTTGATGGACATACTGTGATCAAGGAACCGTCACTCATCACAGAGAGATGGGCTCAGCACTTCAACCAGCTGCTCAACCGCCAGTCAACAATCTCTGAGGAGGCAATTGCAGAAATACCACAATGCCCAGTAATTGAAGAGCTCGACCAACCACCTACTGTTGAAGAAACAGTAAAGGCGACCAAACGGGGTGCACCGCTCAGTCCGACACGCCGCTAGTCCGACACGCCGCTAGTCCGACGACACGCCGCTAGTCCGACACGCCGCTAGTCCGAATCTGAAAAACACTTTTTTAGTCCGACACTCCGCTAGTCCGAATTTAAAATACACTCTGCCAGTCCGACACGCCGCTAGTCCGAATGTGAAATGCAATGCGCTAGTCCGACACACCGCTAGTCCGAATCTGAAAAACACTTTTTCAGTCCGACACTCCGCTAGTCCGAATATGAAAAGCACTGCGCTAGTCCGAAACTGAAAAACACGGCGCTAGTCCGACACTGCGCTAGTCCGAATTTAAAAGCATACCGCTAGTCCGAAACTGAAAACCATTGCGCTAGTCGAATCTGAAAAGCACTGCGCTAGTCCGAATCTGAAAAGCACTGCGCTAGTCCGAATATGAAAACACTGCGCTATTCCGAATTTCGGACTAGCGCAGTGTTTCTCAGATTCGGACTAGCGCAGTGTTTTTTTAATTTGGACTAGCGAAGTGCTTTTCAGATTCGGACTAGCGAAGTGCTTTTCAAATTCGGACTAAGATTTTTTTACTAGTCTCAAAACATATACAAATCACTGGCTTACAGTACATTTTGCTTGGAGAAAAATCAACAAACACATGGTATTCGTTTCAAACCAGATTTAAAGCAGTAATAAGCATAAAGAATAGATTCCTATTTAAATTTTTGTTTTCACTGATCACATTATCCCCTTTTAATTTCAAGCCAAACAAATGAGGTATACGAAGAAAATTGAGATTTCATTCCAGCGCCTACATAATTTGCGTGTACTACATGTAATACTGCACGGAGCATCGCGCTCGACGTGTGTACATATAAGCTGACGTGACATCCACGGGACATGTTAGCAAGCACTCGATCGGTGAACTCTGAATAAAACCGGGTCTCCCCGGTTTTAATCTAAAAGTTAAATTTTATTGTTATTAAAGCACTTCAGGCTATATTCTTTTACGTGGTATTTTAGTACACCACTGGGCATTATAACTATGCAACTTAGAGTGGAAATCCGAGTAAAATTGAGGGCGTCGCTGTGAAGCAAATCATACTGACATTATGGCTTTAACAACACAAGATATATGAAACCAGGCCAGTACGCATGATTTTTTTTTGGGGGGGGGGGGGCACAGCATCATCATGAGGTCAATAATTACATTTGTACAGACGAAATTCACATGGAAATGTAAACGCACCATCAGCATGATCAGGCGCTGGATCAAAAATAAACTGAATTAATAAAATTCACCTCTAGAGATATCTTCCATTCCATTTAATCCAGGATAATTGAAGATTGCACTCTCTCGTTGTATCTATAGAATTGATTGACACACACCACACAGAGTTAAATTCATACAATACATACAAGAGCAGATTTCTGATTTTTTGAGCTAATACATGTAAAAGTTCCTATTTTGATACAAGTTTGAAACCTTTTGATATGAATAAAGAAGAGTTTCAAAATATTGAAAACATTGTTTATCGGTGTTTAAATTACAAAGGGGTTTTTCAATTTCATTGTTCTTTTTTAACTAATTTTTTTGTCATTTAAACTCAAGTTTGGACCTTCAATTTTAATAAAATTGCATAAAAATAATTAGATTGAAGTTATTTAAGTTTCTATTTTGCTTTATTTATTTATACCACTGTTCTGTATTGTAAATTGTTATAACATTCAAAGTTTAATTTATATTAATATTTAATTGCAAATAACCATTCGTTACATTTGCTTTTTGGACAAAACGGCATTGAACATAACTGAACGGTAATTGACATTTCTCGTATTTTTTTTAAATTTTCTGCACGTACTGAGAATGTTTGAATTTTAAAGTTATGCACTTGTAAAAGATGTTCAAAAAACGTTTACTCTTAACATCAATTAATATCTTCATGAAAATGGCAAATCAGCAACCATTATGCGTTCATGTGCATCAAAATGACGAATGACAATTGTCGGCTATCATCATGCTTGTGTTTGAAATCGACATCCTGTCTAAAGTATCATAATTCAGGGACATCCACTAGTCTCAACACCCAGTCGCAAACGATGTTAGTAATGTTGGTGACGTGACCGGCGCAGCGGACATAATTTTGCGAGAAGGCTTAAAATTGTTATGTCTCAAAGCCGCCGCTCGCGTTCGTTTTTCTTAGCGCGTCCATGTCAGCTGAAACGGCAAAATATGTTTTTATTTCCTTTTTTTTTATATAGTTTTTTGACGTAAAATCATACAATTCTGAGACAAATTTGGAAAAAAATTGCTTGGCTCGATACTCGCACGGTTAAAGGCCCATTCAGTGATTTGCTCATCATTAAAATTCAGATTTTGGTATCTTTGTCATTGTCATAGATGTGCTAACATAGCTGGCGAGTGATTCAGCCGAAAGCTGTGTATTTAACGAATCTGTAATTTAGATACTGACGGTATCTAAATTAGCTACATGTATTTGAATGGGGCTTCAACTTCGTCAGTACTGCTGTTTTCTTCGTTTTTGCCAAATTTGTCATTTCAAAAATACCAAATGACAATTTGAATGACTTATCCTTCACTTTTAAGCAATTTATAAACAATTTTATTTTTTACACATGCGCTGGGATCACTGAATTGGTCTACAGGTTTAACACAATTGATATTTGTATTGTGTAAATCAACCGCAATTTCATGCTGTGTAGGCCTACTTTTGAACACTCGAAAATGATATCTGAATTGAAAATTTAGTTTATATAAAAGTTCTTAGAAAAAAAAAATCTGAAAAAAACACCTCATTTCGCATTCGTTTTTGAAACTGCCATGGACTTTTAGACATAACATCTGAATATGTTTTTTTTTTTTTTTTTTTTTTGCTTGCCCAAGTCGTCAAAGAGAGAGGGGGGGGGGGAGGAAAGGGGGGGGGGGGGGTGTAGGGTATGGAGTTGAGAGGGATTTTTAAAAGTGGGGACCCCAAAATGACCCCATTGTGTGGGTCAAAAGCACTAGTCCCCAGTTTTTGTGAGAGCATTTTGATCTTTCAATTTTTAAGGAAGCATTATATCGGGGGTAAGAGTGGCGTATGGGCGTATGTCAAATAGAAATAGGGGGCGCTCTATCGACTAGTGGCATGAAAATAATGCTAGGACGTATGGTTAGCGCGTTCTGGGGACCCGAATTTTGGCCATGTCCCCACTTCTGCGGTTTGGCAAGGGAGAGAGAGAGAGAGAAAGACCTTTTAAAAGTGGGGACTTCAAAAATGACCTCATGAAGTAGTTCACATGTACTATACCAGTCCCCAATTTGTTTGAGAGTATTTTGGTTTCTCGACTTCTTAAGGACCAGGGGGAACTCCCAATTTGGAAGTGACGCGTATGTAGGGCTGTAACCCAAGGACCCCATATTTTTATGAGCACATGCTCTGTCACTCAAAGACCCCATATTTTTCCTTTCGATCTGTCACCCAAAGATTTCCATTTGAACATTAACATGTCATCTATCACTGATTTTGTTACTTCTTTGGATAAAAGCCATTTAGAACTAGAAATTCAATTTTCGAGGCTTCATTTGGCTCTCACCCAAAGACCCCATTTTAAAAGAGGTCATAATTTATTCTCACCCAATGCCCCCCGAATTTAGATCCAAACGGTCCGTCTCTCACCTAATGACCCCATATGGTGTACATTTTGCGCTCACCGAATGTCCCCAAGCGCGATGCACAGTATATTATTTGCGGGGATTATTTGCTTCAAATATTTGGGCAAAACGTGATATTTTCTCTTTAAATCGCACGATCATAGAAAGTGGTGCTAGCTCCCCGAGTATACTAGAATAGAAATAAATGGTGCAGTATTATCCTTTACACGCAAATATTGTATCCTCGGCAGTAAAACGTTTAAATAATGGGTTCGGCTGCGCCTCATCCATCAGGCGACGAAAACTACGGGAGCACGGACCTTTCAAGTTGGGTCGGTCGGGCTTTTTTTTTTTTTTTTTTATAGAAATGACCCAAAAAATTTGCAGGACCATAAGTGTGTGCGTTCGGGTTGGGGGGGTAGGGGTAGCAGTGGTGTAAATTTCTTTGTGACATGGGGAGGGAGGTTGGTGTAAAATCCTTGAACATATGTTGAAGCGGAGTGAAAGTAGCATGTTTAGCTGCCAATAATCAAATATGAACATTGAAGGAGACAAATGCGCGTTAAGCGCGCACACATTTGCAATTTGAAAGTGGCATTTTGCTCCCTTAATAACTTCCACGCAAATTGCACAAATTTGCCAATTTTAAGCCAATTTTAAGCTAAAATGATCCAAGTATGAACTGTTGACCTGGTCAAATACGCGCGAAAATTTGCAATTCGAATTAGCGACTTTTTGCTCCCATATTGAACTTATTGAAACAAACTCCGTGCGGAGCGCGGGAAATTTGCCAATTTTAAGGTAAATGATCAATAATAGGGCATAATGCACGCGAATCGCGCGAAAAGTTGTATTTTGTGTTCCCACGATTAAGCTGAACTCCCCCGATTTCTCGAAGATTTCATTACTTGTACAGGGTGTCCCAGAAAAAATTACCGAGCAAATAAATTTGGACGTAAGTCGAGAAATAGACATCAGAATCCATAAATCAGCGTATAGCCCATCTTATTCTGCATCATATATGTCAATTTTACTGGAATCGGTTGACAGATTGCGATGAAATTGGCAATTACATAACGCATGCGTCAATTCACTTCATTCCAAGTTTAAAAGTTTAAGAAAGATCATTCAACACAATGCGCACTAAAATGTCAATGGGCTTCATGTTTTGTTCTGTGAAATCCTTTTCGTTCTTTTTAAATAATCTGTTTCTTTCAAAACATTCAATTAGGTTTTGTTAAAATTTGGAAACAACCAGCACGATAAATGAAAGCTTGCATAAGATGATGCTCGGTATTTGTAAATATATGTTTCGTTAATGTTGATATAAATGTTGCATTAAGAATTATTGCATAAAAGTATCCCAGCTGGCTTAAAAAAATTCTCACAGACATTTTTGGAATCTTTCGTAGAAATTGTAATGCAAAGTTTAAATCTTGTAAAACTTCAAAATTAATGTTGCATGGTATCAAAAATCACACGTAAACTGTAAGCACTAGATCATTGTCATTCTTGGCTCAAATGTTCTTTGGAAATGTAAAATATAACACATTTGCACAACCTAAAGAATTAAAGTTGGAAAGCTTCCAATTGCAGAAATCAAAGTATTTTTTCGGACAAAATGTAATTCATCTTCAGTGAAAGCATGAATAACATAACACCTTCGGATTATAAAATAGATAATGTGGAATAAATTTAACGAGATACACAAACTTTAGGAAACGGTGAGCGAGTATGAATAAAAATTCCCTCTAAAAGGGAAAGCCAGCCTCAATGTAGAAGAGGTCTTGTAATTAGTTTTGGTCAATGTGAAAGGCATTTTTAGGATCACGGCTTACTACATCCATGTTACATGACAGTCTACCAAACCATCAACGGTGAGAAGATGTACACTGAAACTGCAGAAAACATTAACTCCTAATCTCCTGTCAACTCTTTAATTCATTATTATTCATTATTATTAATTCATTATTGTTCTCTAAATTGTTCTGTTCTGGTTTTATTTGTCTTTTCAGCTTTTTACCCACGATATTTCAATTTCCAATTTTTTAATACCATAACTTACGAACTCAATTTCTTCGCTTAGGAATGTCCGATTTTATTGGGGAAAACGGCGTTGTGGAGCAAAATAGCTCTTTATGTGAAAGCCTCCAAATTTATAAGCTGTCCAAAAGATGTCTGTTTTTGACATGATACACCATATTTCTTAAAGACCCATTCAGTGCTCCCAGTGCAAGAGTAAAAAAAATAAAATTGTTTATAAATTGCTTAAAAGAGAAGGATAGGCCTAAGTCATTCAAATTGTCATTTGGTATTTTTGAAATGCCAAATTTGGCAAAAACTGAAGAAAACAGCAGTACTGACGAAGTTCAAGCCCCGCCATTCAAATACTTGTAGCTAATTTTAGATACTGTCAGTATCTAAAAATACAGATTCGTGTAAAATGTCTTATTTTGTCTTAAATAGGCCTACACGGCTTTTGGCTGAACCATTCGCAGACTTAGCACATCTATGTAATAACAAAGGTACGGTACCAAAATTTTGATGATTTTTACGATCGTCCGGATGAGCAAATCACTGAATGGGCCTTTAATATTAATAATAGATAAGCTGCCTTTAAAAATATTATTGACAATGTTGAGAGTAGGAATTACCTTGAAAAATGTCTCAAAAATACAACATGCCAGTTATATTCCGGTCTGAAACGATCAGACAATATTTTAAACATTAATAACATCATAAACCCAAATCGTGAACAAATCACCCCGGGTAGATTTTTGGCTATTTCTCCATTTACGATCCTGCCCAAAAGTGTCTGCTTTCGATATACCACGTCACAAATACTACACTGCACTGACTGCAGGTTTTAGTTAAAAGGGCATTTCGTGATCCACAGCATCATCCCCTAACTTTTCTCAAAAAAGTTGAGATTTTTATATCACTGGAAACCTCTGGCTACATAATGTTTATGTACAAAATATTTCTTGCAGATTAATTCGTTAGCAAAGTAATCAGAATTTGAATTTCGTTCTGGTATACCAGAACAAAATTGCAACACATTGTGTACACATAACCATGCATAACTCGTAAAGGCAAAATCGGAATCAACTGAAAAATGTCATAAAAAGAGGATGCTAGGATCACGAAATACTCCTTAAATTCGCCATATAACATAATATAAACTCACCTTACATGTACATTTTTTATTTTAAAATAATTTGATATTACTTCGCAATGTATAGTTTACTATATGATAGATGGTGGCAAGAACATTTATAAAGGACTGATTACTCACTGCAATCTTCACTCTTGTGTGTCTTGACTGTAAGTTTATGAATCAAATAAAAAAGATAGAAAGTAGCTTCACTTACGTTATGTGTCATTTTATTTATAACATAGAAGTTATTAAATTAATAAAGTAAGACAATTTATTTATATATAAGTGCATGTTAAATGGGTACATTGTTCAATACTATAGGCCTACATGCATAAATTATGCCCATATTATAGCTAGGCCCTAAAAACTTTATTTTGCATCGGATTTTTCCCGTTGAAAAGGCAAAACTGATGTTCATGATAGCAACTATTTCATCAATAGCATTTTGAGTCATTTTTATCCATAAAACGACACAGGATATGATAGATAATTACTTTGACATCAATATGGTCCATATGATGAAGATTTTGATTCTTAGATCTGTTATCAACATGATATCACGCTGTTCAGTGGTCAAGGACCCCGGGTCAAAGACACTGAAATGACATACTTTTCTTCTGCTGACCATATGATGCTGTATTATTAACTATTATTGTTACATTTTAGGCCTATACCTAAAACTTTTAAAGTCATATTAATTCAAACATAACTTCGGTAATACTCACTCGTTTTCATTCGTTGAAACGGCAAAACATACTTACTTTTCCTTACACATCGAATTAAAGTATTTAAAAAAAAATTCAACCACAAAAAGTTTTAACAAAAAGTCATTCCAATACCAATAAAAATTAATCTCTTGAGCAAACTGACCCCATCCCAGAAACAGGTACCAGCCCGATGGGCTGGCGAAAAAGCGTCTGTGATCAAACTTGGAATGACGTGCATTGATGCGGGCATTATGTAATCGTTAATTTCTTCGCAACCAGTCAACCAAATCAACTAAAATTGAAAAAAGTGATGCACAATAAAAAAAAAAAAAGGGCTATGCGCTACATTTTTAATTTTTTGATTCTGATGTCTACTTCTCGACTTACGTTCAAGTTTATTCACTCGGTAATTTTTTCTGGGACACCCTGTATATCGAGGATGATCATTTTGGCAAAAGCAAACAGTAAAATCAAGTGAAACTTACTTATTAGAGTGCGTACTTCAAAGGCTATCTTGGGTTTTTTAAATGCACGTCTCCTTTCTTTGTTTTTTACGGGCCCGCTACTTTTGTTTGCTTTTTATGGGCCGTAAAAGAGCAAAGAAAACAGACCTTATAATAGACCCGTAAAGGCAAAGAAAAGAGACAGTATGGACGTGGGCCTGTAAAGAGCAAAGAAAAGATACCATAGGCCCGTAAAGGAAAGGAAAGAGACCTTAGTGAGTATGTAAAAAAGCTTAATAAGCAAAGAAAAGATACCTTAATGGACCCATAAAATGAAAAAAAAAAAGAGACCTCGGAGGGCCCGTAAAAAGCAAAGAAGAGATACCTTAGGCCTAATGAACAAGAAAAGAGACCTTTATTGTGATCATTGTTGGTGAGCCTTCACAGTGCAGATTTACTGGCAGAAAGTTCTCAAGTTCTCAAGGGTAGTAGGGACAGGTTCATTAAGTTATGCAATGATCATGCTAAAAAGTAAAGTGAGATGCAAAGAATTTAGCGGGTGTTAATTTAAGTAATTTGTACTTTGTACAACAAACTTATTGACCGCCCCTCGATCATGCGCTTCAAAGCCCACTCGCAGCTCACAAACACAAGATAGATTTTCAAGAAGACGATTATTAGGGACGTGATTAGATTTTCACTTCTGTAGTTCACCTCTGGGCAGATCCCCAAAGTGTGAAGATAGCAAAAATATATTCACCTTATCTCAAATGTGCTATTTGCAAATTTGAGTATTGTTGGTTTCAAAACTGACATTGATACAACAACAGAGGGCGCATTTAATATATATGTTACAACCCTGTGTTACAAGAGCGTTTACCAAGGTGGTTGAAAATTATTTAGTTTTCTGGGTTGTTAGGATGAAATTTTATTCTTTAATCGGAGCAGCCAGCATATAGAAAGATTTTCGATTAATCTTGCTATCTCTTATTATGTAAAGAACAACAGGTGAAAAAACCCTGCTAAAAATCGAAGATATTCAACATGATTCCTTTATTTTTAATACAAATGGTATATAAAAGAGTATAGCCTCAACCCTATGTTATAGGTCTACAAAGTTGCAAAATCGCGCCAGATTCTATACTTTTATTCTCGAAATATTTTGAATTATGTAACAATACCTCAATTTTGGCATGAGATTTTCTTGACTACTTTTAACCATAAATCAGTCCATACGCCATTGTGTTTATGCTAATGTCATTACATAATCAAGTATTCAAAATCGCTAATGCATATTTGTTTTGAAAGACAAAAGTAAAAACTTGTATTTATCGTAAGTAACAGTCATCAAAGTCATACATGAGCGATATACACCATAGTTTTGGGAACCTATATTTAATCCAAGTACAGAAGTTCCAATTTCCGAATTTATTCCACTTTTGTACCATACGTCACCAATTTAGTTTGGTTTGCGCGCATTTGTACCATAAATTGATTTTCTCATCATTAGGTGCTTCACTGTACTTTCCAACCCCAGTCCCCCAAAGTTAAAAAGAAATCTACGCCACTGACCATAGGGTAGGGTGGCAAGTCCCCTACCCTGCTCAATCGACAGAAATGTTGTGACAAAATTTACGATTTGCATCTTCCTTTTGGTGTATATTAGACCCAAAATGCAGCCAATTTTGGAACATTTAGTATTAAAGTGCCAAATTGCCACGCGCTTCGTGCACATTTATCTCGGCAAACCCATTCTGTGAGTATCTGCGAGACGCCCCGTTGAAAAAAGGTCCTTCTTTTTTTTCATCTCAAACTTGAACACGATAACGAATTTGAAAATGAGAGTTATAATTCCATCCTTTCTATTATCTAAATCATAATATGATGCCTGGAATAAGTATAAAACTCGTGAGCTGGATAAAAATACCGGGACTAAATTAACCAAAGCTAGTTGTAAAAGCCCTATGCATTTTCATCTGGCACGATTTGATTTTAGGACACAATTGTCCTCAATTGTGTTCATTTAGGACAATTGAGATCATTTTAGCATCGAAATTGCACTTGCGCATTTGTCCCATTAATGTTCTTTTAGTAGCAGATGCGTGGGATGATTAGGGAACTTTGCCCACTGGCTCGGTGACTCCGGTACATCCCCCTTTAATTTTAGCACTGAAATAGCAAATTTTCGCACATTTGTATCAACATTCTGTGCGTTTTTCTGGTGAAGGAGTTCTGAGGACAGCTTTGATTACAGTGTGGGGGAGGGAAGTCTTCTATCCGAAGATGCATGCGCGTTTTTTTTTTTTGGGGGGAGGGGGCTTTGGAAGAAGGGGCAGCGGAAGAAGAAGAGCGGCAAACGAAGAGGCGGTGGAAGAAGAAGGGCGGCAAAAAGAATTAGTAAAGAAAAAAGGTCGGAAACAATTTGAAAAGTATCAAATATTTTGAAAAAATGTTACTATACATCAAAATGTGTTGCTTTTAGGACGCTAGCGCTTATAATCCCTTTTTTTTTTGCTCTTCACTTTTTCAACCTTTTCGGGCTGTTGAGGAAGGGGCGGCAAAATTGAATTTCCTTCAGCCCCCCGGGGTAGGAGCGGCCACGGTACGCCACTGAAGATGGGTGGCAATCATGTTGCGCAGGGGCCAGCAAAGGGTAAATCCGGCCATGATATACCAGCAAAATGTATTTCTCGACAACCCCCCCCCCCCCGAGAAAATCGTCTATAGCGACGACCCTGATTGAGTGGCGTCTCCTCGGTCACACCCAGCACGGGTCATGTAGCGCTCGCTACAGACAAAACTTGAATAGTAGATACTCTTAAAATATTCAACTTTTACATACATTTTGGCAACATGTTCTCAACGGCACATAAACACATTTTATTCTTGACCATGTTTACCCAGATCAACCAGCGGATAATAACTATTGCTACGAGCAGAGTACGAGCTAAAAATCACCAATGACGTCCTAAAACAACAGAGCCCAATTAGATAAACCCTAATTGGTTAGATGATAAGATACTATCTTAAAGTATATATATATTTTGATATACGTTAAAAAGATTTGCCCCTCATAGTTTTACATTTGCTTGCAAAAACATGGTAACTCGTGCTAACTTGTCTTGTGCCATAGTTTGTCCACCCTAAAAAATAAAAGCGAATTAAGTAATAAATTCATTAAAAAACCATGCAAATACCTACATTAAACTGAAGCTTAAAGACAGTTAATCATATATGCTTAAGTCTAAATAGCACGGCGCTAGTCCGAAATTGAAACCCACTGCGCTAGTCCGAATTTGTGAAACACTGCGCTAGTCCGAAATTGAAAACCACTGCGCTAGTCCGAATCTGTGAAACACTGCGCTAGTCCGAATATTCGGACTAGCGCAGTGTTTCTCTGATTTGGACTACTAGCGCAGTGGTTTTCAATTTCGGACTAGCGCATTGCTTTTCAGTTTCGGACTAGCGCTATGGTTTTCAGTTTCGGACTAGAGCCGTGTTTTTCAGATTCGGACTAGCGCAGTGTCGGCTGAAGGAGTATTTTCCAGATTCGGACTAGCGCAGTGTATTTCAGATATGGACTAGCGGCGTGTCGGACTGAAAAAGTGCTTTTCAGATTCGGACTAGCGGCGTGTTTTTAAAAATTGTAAACCACGCCGCTAGTCCGAATTTTTGTCGGACTAGCGGCGTGGTTTTCAGAATTAAATTTCGGACTAGCGGCGTGTCGGACTGTTGCAGTGGTTTTCATTTTCGGACTAGCGCATGCTTTTTTCGGACTAGCGCCGTGCTTTTCATTTTCGGACTGACGCACCTCTAAGTATAGGGAATTTGTGTTGTCGGACTAGCGGCGTGTCGGACTAGCGGCGTGTCGGACTAGCGGCGTGTCGGACTAACGCCCTGTACCCGATCAAACAGCTTTCTAGTGGCAAAGCTCCAGGCGAGGATGGCATTCCCCAGAAGTTTACAAATATGGTGGAGATAAGCTTGTGTCCGAGCTAACGCGGCTCTTCAAAGAACTCTGGGCAGAAGGTGAGGTTCCACAGGATTTCAAAGATGCTCTGATAATACACCTCTACAAGAACAAAGGGATAGACGCATTTGTGACAACCATCGTGGTATATCGCTGTTAAGCATTGCTGGTAAGATCTTCGCCAGAGTGATCATCAATCATCTTACTACCCATCTTGATAGCACCTTTCCAGAGAGACAGTGTGGCTTTAGAGCTGACAGAGGCACAACAGACATGCTATTTGCAGCTAGACAAGTCCAGGAGAAACGCAGGGAACACAACCTAGACCTGTATATGGTGTTTGTTGATCTCACCAAAGCCTTCTACTCTGTCAGTCGTGATGGCCTCTGGAGGTTACTACTGAAGATAGGATGCCCACCAAGAGTAGTTAAGATAATCCGCTCATTTCATGATGGCATGATGGTCCGCATATCTGACCTAAGGACAACATCGGAAGCATTTCCAGTGTCAAATGGTACCAAGCAGGGATGTGTTATGGTCCTTCTATTGTTTAGCATCATCTTCTCTGCAATGCTTCAAGATGCCTTCAAGGACTGTAACGAAGGAGTCTTGATCAGGTTTAGAAGCGAGGGTGGAATCTTCAACCTTCAACGCCTGAAAGCCAAGACAAAGGTGTCTCTATCACTTCTGCGTGAGCTACTATTTGCTGATGATTGCGCCCTGATTGCCTATACCGAAGAGGATCTACAGAGCATTCTCAACGACTTTGCTAGAGCAGCCACACGCTATGGTCTTACCATAAGCATTAAGAAAACAGAAGTGATGTTCCAGCCAAAGACAGGCAGCCCACCTATAGACCCAGTCATCAAGATCGGCGACGATCAACTAAAGGTTGTGCAGAAGTTCTGCTATCTAGGTGGCTTCCCCAGCAAACACAAACACGTTTTAAAAACTTTTAAATAAGTTATATTTTGGCTTTTGGTTTAGGTAAAAACGTTTTAATAACATTAAAATGTCGGGTTATATAAAGGTCATGATAACGTTTTAAAACGTTTTGTATGAAAACACACTACAACAATATTTTTAAATGTTTTCAAAAAATGTTATTGTAAACTATTTTTGCAAACATTTTGGCCAAATATTGTGTCAATACTTAAATAACATTATGTTAAAATGTTTGAACCCAGCAAACACAGAAATGTTCTTAAAATGTTTTTTTTCAAAACTTTTAATAACATTTAAATGTCGGGTTATATAAAGGTCATGAAAACGTTTTTAAAACGTTATTGAAAATATTTTGGGCAAACATTTTTGCAAAACATTTTGTCAACCCCAAAATAACATTCTGTTTAGAATGTTTTGTATCAAGTTTTCAAGAATGTTTTTGGAATGTTATTAAAACGTTTTTGTACCCTTTATATAACCCGACATTTAAACGTTATCTGTAAAACATTTTTGTTTGCTGAGCAGTAGATTATCAACAAATGTTTTTAAGGTTATGAAAACGTTTTATACTCTTAATATACCCTTTATATAACCCGACATTTAAACGTTTTCTGACAACCTTTTATAACCTTTTGCGAATGATGTCGAAAACGTTTTGTGTTTGATGGGTTCCTCTCACAGAATGCCTGTATTGATAATGAGATCACTTCACGAATTAGCAAACAAGTGCCAGTTTCGGACGGTTGCAGCACAGACTCTGGTCTGATCATGGCATCCGACTCAGTACTAAGCTCGGTGTTTGTAGAACAGTTGTGCTATCCACCCTCCTTTATGGAAGTGTCTCTTGGACCTGGTATCGCCGGCATGTGAGAAAACTTGACCAATTCCATCTAAGGTGCCTTCGTAAAATCTGTGGTATCTCATGGAAGGATAGAGTACCAAACACCTCAGTACTTGAGCGCTGTGAATCGGAAGGTATCGAGGCAATCCTCATCAAAGGTCAACTCCAGTGGGCTGGACATCTTGTTCGCATGGGTGATAGCAGAATACCAAAGGCCCTGTTTTATGGCGAGCTAGTCAATGGTTGGTCAGCGTTCACGAGGAGGTCAACACAAGAGATTCAAGGATGTCCTTAAATCCAGTCTGAAAGCATGTGATATTAAAAAAAATATACCTACTGCATCTTGGGAGAGTCAGGCTCTCACCCGTCCAGAGTGGCGATCCGCGTGTCTTGCTGGTGTTAGGAAATTCGAGCAGCGACGTATCAAGACTCTCAAGGAAGCCCGCTCATCCCGCCAAGCTACACAAAGCCAAATTCCACCAAGCAATACTGATTATGTCTGCCCTGACTGTCAACGACACTGCCGTTCCCGCGCAGGATTGGTCAGCCACCGTAGAAAACATCGAACTCTCAACCAGCTTTGAGAGAAAGGAGATCTGTCTGATACGACGGCTCACACCATCATCATCATCATCATCATAACTCGACATTTAAGGTGATAAAAAACTGACGAGAGAATAATATATATTAATCTTATTTACCACCCCTGAAAGTTTGGTAACCATTGCTCCTTCTTTGTTGGCTAAAAAATCTAGATATTTGGGTAATTTAGTGTTTCTAGAAAAAAGAAAACGCAAAAACTACTAACATTCCTTTTAAACATATATATACATACAACTAAAGTCAAAAATGCTTTTTTGAAACTTGGCAAGTAAGGTTATCTCATCAACACGCAAGGAATGTCATATGGTATAGCTCAAAGATAATATTGCTGAAAGGTTGCGCCGCAGGCTTACAAAAAAACAACGTTGCTCCAAAAACAATAGCATATAACTCGACATTTAAGTCATTAAAACATGTTACCAAAACCAAAACACAAATATAATTTAAAACATGAACACCGTTAAGTGTTTGCTGGACGTGTTCAGAGTGCAAACACAAGCTCAGTTATGACGCACATGTTGTTCTTATCCTGTTCTACTCAATATAATTAAGAGTTATGCTCTGCAGTGACTCAAAAATACACAGGACAATGTCGAGGAGTTATACAATCTGCGTATGATAATTCAAGCAAACGATATAAAAAAATACAGCAAAGGTCACATCAGAGAAGAAGCAAAATATATACTTTGAAAGAAAATGTTTGATCTCTATATAAGCCTTTACCCCGTGGTGTTGACATTAATGTATCAACACACATCTGCCTATGGGCTCTGTATCCACTAGTTTATATTAGGTGTATTTTGATGGATGCCCTGCTTGCAGGTAAAACACTTTCGCGTAGAGAGTTCGTATGAAATTGACTTTCTTTGAGAAAATCACCTCAAGGGATCAAGTATAATTTAACATTGTGTTTCATGATGTACTAGTATAGACAGTTTCAATGGCTTCACGGAATAAAGTTGATCAGGGACAGACTATGTGGCACAGAAGATGACGATATATATACATAAAGATAGAAAGAGGAAGAAAGTACACCACCTATGCCATGCATAAATGTGCCTAACCCCATGTAGCTAAAACGATATTTAAAAAAAAGAAGAGGAAAGTAGTTTGGCAGAAGAGCGACTCAAAAATAGCACACGCCGTATCTTACCGCCATCGAAATAATTAACGTAAGTATTATACCAATACCACCCGATTCGTGGGAAGTCATCTTGAAATTCGAAGCTACACAAATAACTCCAACATACCGGGGATAGATTTTGGCGGCAAAGCGACGGCGAAAAGGGCAAAATTCAATGACGGGTGGGAACGACCTTCAGTGACAATACGACGGCAAGGGACGAATGGTTGCGGTAGGAAACGGAATCTGGCGACCACAATCGGACGTTGTCTGGGCGGCGAAAACAACGGAGCCCGACAACAAGCAACAAGGAGGTCAGGCGGCTGGCAGCGTATTGGCTGGCGGCGGTGGATTGCGGCGACGATGACGTGACTCAGCGGCCGACATCAAAGCCCTTGAGTGTGCGGGTCGAATAGTCCACTTTGGCGTTCCCATTCTTCATAGAATTTTATTCTTCCACTCAAATCTACGCTGTGCCGTGCTTGAGAAGAATTTACTAATTTTTTGACATTAATTTACTTTGCATTTACTTCTGCATCTCAGAGAGCTTTAAACATTTAATGTCGTGGATCATCATTTAAAACTCGTTACCCATCGCATACCTCCGTTATCGCAAACGACTCGCCATCAACAGTCAACATCCGTCACCCTTTGGAAAATAAATCGCAAGCCGTTTTCGCGCTAAAGTCGTTACAAGTTCGCTTCTTGCCACAATGTGTTGTCATGGTTCATAACGACTAAAAACGGCCTCGCACGGCCTGGACACGTGAATGAACTAATTATTTTGCCGCCACAAAATGTTCAAACTGCCGACAATTTGACAACAGACGCGACTGATAATTTCGGCCTTCTGCGGCCGCTAGCGGATTCGATTCGACAGCGACAATTGACGGCAACACACGATGATGGACGGCAATTTTCAAAATTGCAATTCGCAGCTTAACATAGCTTGCAGCTCCTCTCCCCCATTCGTCATAGTGTGAGCCAGCCTCAAGGTACAAAGCGTACCATGTGAATTTTACCTGCTTAAAAACACACGAACACACATGAATAGCGCTAGCTATATTGTTGATATTATTGTATGTGTCTCTGCATCCTGAAATATGACAATTTTCAGCGGCTTGCAAGGCATCATTTTTCTGGTGAAGGCGCTTTGGATTGGTACACTTGTTTTACAAATATTACACATAGAATCCAAAAGTTAATTTTAGAAAAAAAAGAAGTTTCATATAGATATTTAAACATTTTTTCAATCTTCATTTTCACATATATGGCGTATATAAAGTTAAAATAAATACTATGTATTTTAAAGCAGAGCAAGTGTATAGCGTTTAGATATCAAGAATCGCAACACAATAATCGCTACGAGGGTTTCAAGTGAACCACTCCTACCGGACTACAATATCTTTAGGAAAGATCGCAATAGCACTAGAGGTAGAGTCCTTATTGTACTCAAATGAGATCGGGTTGGCTCACACAGGCGCAGGCTCTCAACTCAGAAGTCCTTTGGATACAACTGGAAATTATGGGAGGAACCCCCCTTCAGGTTGGCGCCGTTTATAGACCTCAGATTACTACACGTTCATCATGAGAATAAGTAGGCCTACTTGAATCAGCTTCACCTCTCAACTTATCTGGAATCAATTGGGACTCCATTTCAACCATACCAGAAGAATAATAACCTGACTTGTCTGTTGAATTCGTCAATATGATAAATAGCAAAGGATTTGAGCAAATGGTTTTAAAACCTTCGCAGAATGACGATATTTTAGACTTGTTTCTTACAATGCAATCCTCTCTCGTGAAAAAAAAACAGTCCTGGCGGGAAAGAGTGACCACGACGGGATCCCGTTTGTCACAGTGAGTACACAACCTCATAAAATCAAACGGAAGCCGCAACAGATCTTTCTGTACAGGAAGACTGATGTTAGGAACATGAATAGTGCCACTTCTAAGCTAGCCAGCCACATAATTGAACAATATGAAAACAATGATTAATCAGCTGACAGTTTATGGTCTAGCTTAGGCTGGGCTGATAGACGCTAGCTTCAAGGCTGGTTTGATACACGCTAGCTTCAAAGCTGGGTTGATAGACGCTAGCTTTAATGCTAGGTTGATAGACACTGGTTTCAAGGCTGGGTTGATAGACGCTAGCTTCAAGGCTGGGTTGATATACTAGCTTCAAGGCTGGGTTGATAGACACTAGCTTCAAGGTGGGTTGATAGATGCTAGCTTCAAGGCTGGATTGATAGACGCTATTTCAAGGCTGGGACGATATACACTAGCTTCAAGGCTGGAATGATAGGCACTAGTTTCAAGGCTGGGATGATAGACGCTAGCTTCAAGGCTGGATTGATAGACGCTAGCTTCAGGGCTGGATTGATAGACACTAGATTCAAGGCTGGGATGATAGACGCTAGCTTCAAGGCTGGGTTGATAAACACTAGCTTCAAGGCTGGTTTAATAGACGCTAACTTCAAGGCTGGGAGAATAGACGCTAGCTTCAAGGCTGGAATGATAGACGCTAGTTTCAAGGCTGGGATGATAGACGCTAGCTTCAAGGCTGGATTGATAGACGCTAGCTTCAAGGCTGGATTGATAGACACTAGATTCAAGGCTGGGATGATAGACGCTAGCTTCAAGGCTGGGTTGATAGACACTAGCTTCAAGGCTGGTTTAATAGACGCTAACTTCAAGGCTGGGAGAATAGACGCTAGCTTCAAATCTGGGTTGATAGACACTAGCTGCAAGGCTGGGTTGATAGACACTAGCTTCAAGGCTGGGTTGATAGACACTAGCTTTAAGGCTGGGATGATAGACGCCATGAATAAGTTTATCCCCACAAAGACCATCACTAACGACAAGCAGTCGCACTGGATAACCCGGGTAATAAAAATACTTCTTAAACGCAAGCAAAAAGCTTACAATCGCCACAGGAAATCTAACAGGCCTGATGATAAAGAGAGGTTACAGTCGCTTAGGAAAGCACAACTGGGAGGACTAGTTAGCTTCACAGAACCTATGTCATGCAGATAAGAGTTTCTTGAATTTCGTCAAAAGCCTGAAGCCAAACACGATTAGCATATGTTCTCTCAAAGAAAAAGGTGACTTAATCTCAGATAGCTCTTTGAAAGCTCTGAATGATCAATTCAGGAAAGCCTTCACCCAAGAAGATACCAGGAATATGCCATCTATGAATGCTGAGCCTAGACAAATAATTCAATATACGTCGTACTTTAAAAAGGTTTTCAAATTTTGGACAAGACGTAGTTAAGAGATTGTACATGTTCATGTTTTGATTAATCCACGTGTGTAAAAATATTGCACATTCTCATAAAGGAAATTGCATTTTGTTTGTATTAATAACGCCTTTATGTTTTTCCTACCTTAGTGCTTGAATATAAATATAGTTTCCTTTAATCTGCCTTAATATTTAAATAGGATATCCCAATAACATACAAATCAATTACACGTGACAAAATTATGTTCACAAACACCGCTTTGCGCAGCAAAATTATAATCGGGAATATAGTTTTATTTCATGGCAATAATAACGAGCAACCGTAGCAGCTGTACAGATGTACGCATTTCCACCACTGGTAATCAATTGCAAACAATTATTGATGTCTACCTTGAGGGCCATTCCACGATATTCCCATAGTGAAGTTATTCATTAAGATTTTGACTTTTGATCGACGAGAATAATAATGATTTTATTTGGAAGAACGCGCCGGTATGATATTAATTTGAACGTGCATAGTATTCCTAGAATATTGATATCTAATAATACCCGGTAGATAAATGAAAGATATCGTCAATAGAATAACTTCTGACCTCCTAGGGATTGTTTTTTTTTTTTTAGTATCTTTGCTAATTCCCATAGTTTCTTGAAAAACAAAGTTTAGCAGGCGAAAAACATGGTTTTGTGGGAATTACCTATGCTTTTTGAGTGAAAAACATTGTTTGTCGCGAAATGAGACAACCCCTTTTCGGTAAAAAACAAACAAACAAAAAACCCGTTTTTTTAACATTTTACAACTTGACGGATCCATGATTAGCTAATGTCATTTTGTCGTAAACAAGAGCTTTTTATGCCATATAGTCGTTCTTAAAAATGTCCAAATCGTTTATTTTCTATTGTATGTATTTCTATTGCCAAGCTTTTCTTTAAAAGGGCATTTCGTGATCCACAGCCTCATCCCCCACTTTTCTCAAAAAATAGTTGAGATTTTTATATCACTGGAAACCTCTGGCTACATAATGTTTATGTACAAAATATTTCTTGCAGATTAATTCGTTTAGCAAAGATATCGTGAAATTCTATGGACATGATGGAGCAGTGTAATACACATAATCATGGGAATAGGTTTTGTTCGTGGATATCTACTGAAAAATGTCATAAAAAGAAGATGCTAGAATCACGAAATACTCCTTTAAGAAAGTCAACACTTTATTTTCAAATTTATTTTGAAAGGAGGGGATGATCGCGTCAAGAGTAACTTGATTTATACTGACTATAAGCAAACTGGTTTGAAAACATTGAAGCATTTTCACAATCTCAAACACTTTTTGGGCAAAACTACGGTATTGTTAGATACTGGTCATGTCTGTGCTTGGAATTGTATTGAACTTAACATACTCAGTAAATTCCATGAAAATAATTCTCTCTTGGTGAGCCAAATGTCCCAAAGAGCCATTATTTCCTCTCTAAAAAAACCTGCCAGCTCTCATTAAACCACCATGACCTGCTATATTTACTGGGACCAAATTAAACATAATTTTGGCTTTATTGATTATCACTTGCAGGATCTGCTGTGGTGGAATAAAGATATTCGCCTAAAGGTAGGGTTTTTCTTTTTTATCCTGAATAGATTGATAAGGGTATTTATACGGTTGCTGATCTGGATTCGGGCTATAACTGTGTTAAAACATTTCAGGATCCTGTGGTCGAGTTTAATATCCCCATATTTCTTGACTGGTTCTACAGTCTTCCTAATGTTGATGTGAAAATAAATTATTATGAAACTGTTGAAGCTGATCAACTGATCAAAGCTGACATGGCATCTCGTCATTGCTTCTCTGTTCTAAAATCTTGTAGTAAAGTTGTGCATGCTGAAAACATTTGAACATGAATCCTACAATGCAGCTAGGATGATATTGATTGGTCCGATATTCATGCCAACAATTTCAAATGTTCTATAGATACTAAAAACAAATAATTTTACTTCAAAATAGGCCACATTTATTTGCTGTAATAATTTTCTGCATAAGATTAGTAGATTCATCTCTCCCAATTGCTTCTATGTGACAGGTTCACAGAAACCATTGTGTACTTATTTTGTTAATGTACTATTATCACTCCTCTTTGGGACGATCTCTTTGTTTCATCAATGATATCACTGAGGAGAATCAGGTTTTTTCCTTACATTTTCCTCATAGTACTTGCATTAACCTTTTATTTCTCTTTCTTAAATTGCATATCCATAGACTTTCTGTCTGCGCTCGGCCCTCTCCGGTAGAAATAATGAACGGCCCCTTAACATAAGTGATCATGTTACACACATTGCCAATGTCAGTAATCAAGTAGCTCTTTAAATTAGTTAGTTGTTTTGTTTTACTGTTTTTTTGTTTTTTTCATCACAGATGCTTTGAACCGAATGGCACGCCTGGGTACCTGACACCAACGTATTAATTTATAAACCAACAAAAAACATATAAAAACATTAATTCTAATAGACAAAATGTTCTGAATTATAATTATGTTTAAGATCATATTTCAGAGAAAATGGTAAAAGGTAATCTGTTTTGTGCATGCACGTGCTTATTCCCCTGGGCATATGCATACACCTATTGCATTATCAATCACTGGATTTTCAAGTCTGTATTTAGGAGTTTGGATGTAATAAGATATAATAGAAGAAAATAATACTCCATAGATTTATGTGTTTAGCCACACTCTCTAGTTAGAGCGAAAGACTTCAGTTCGAAGGAATGTCATTCCGTAGTCTCATTTGATGTTCGCCTGTATCAATAAAAAAGCTCAAGACTATGCTTGTCAAAAAAAAAAGTCGTCATGACCTTCTCCGTAGGCATATGTTGAAATAAAAATTAAAATAATCTGATGGTGTCATTACGGATAATGATATAGTCGTACAGGTAAATACTAATGACTGACAGATGGTGTCAGCTATCTCAATGATATTTAATTGTCCTTTTCATCATTATCACCATCTTCATAGTTGGCGCGTCATCGTAGTAATATTCATCCACAAAACTGTAGCAGCAATGAAAAAAAACCAACAAACAAACAGTAATAATCATCTACATTAACAGCTTAATTCGTCGGCTGTATTCCATAGTGGCGTATAGTGATTTTTGGTCATTTTTTTGAAAATTGGCACATATGTTTTTAATGATGTTCTCTTTCATTTTTCTAAGTCTCATCAGTCATAATTAGCTAATTAATTAGTAATTAATTAATTAAATGTGGCGTATAGTTACAAAGTGACATTTTTTGTATTCCATAGTGGCGTATCGACCATACGCCACTTTTTATACACATTTTATAATTATGAAATATCGGCAAAAATGAAAAACATCATATGTCATAGTGGCGTACGCGTATCGGACCTATACGCCACTATGGAATACGAACGACGAAAAGTAACGCCATAGGGATTACACGGCGACCGAGGTGGCGTACGGTTAACGTAAGGTTAGGGTATTGCGTTTTGTTCGTTTTCCATAGTGACGTATAGTTTTATTGTCAGTTTGCCAGCAATAGTATGTATTTATTTCTTTTGAAAAATATATAACAATAAAATCTATTTAGTTTACTACAGAAATTTCACATCATTTACAAAATATAATGAATGTCTGATTTACACAACTCGATTTTAAATTGGCATTTCTTCAAACCCGATTTTCTCGAAAAGTTGTTTATTCGCGGCGCTCCACTATACGCCACTATGGAATACGGACGACGAATTGTAAAATAAATACACAAGAATTGTGCATACAGTAGAACCACCTCTTTGGGTATACATGTGCATAACATGCATGTGAAAAAAAGATCAAAACATGTTACACGTAAGAGAGGTCAATAAAAGGGCATACTTGGGTAGAATTACATGTCTATGGAAGATAACAATCTGAGTAAATTCTTGACCTGTAAGGAACAAGAAAGTACCTTCCTGGAGGATAAAACGTTTCGTTACATTATCTGTATAATATCTATGTAGCGTAACGGCTTATCACTTTAAGCCTATTCGATGTAAACGGCAGGCAAATATTATAGCTCTCTTTCTGGAAGTTGTACTCAATTAATTCAAGTTATGTGGTTCAAAGACACTAGTCAGTGGTGTGATCAATAGTCACGTTTTGACAAAATACGTATCGTATTCTGTAGTACTCAATAAAGAGATGTGTGCTCTAAACTGGCTCAAAAACAACCAAAACTATTTTTGAGAGTTAAACAAATATGTATGACAATTGGTAACTTTTTAGTCGGACAAATTTAGAACTGTCAAGCTTTCGACAGAAGTAGCTCTTCAGGACAAATGACCAAAGAATGAAACATGTAGGCCGCCCGTTGCCTACTGGTGGCTCTGAACAAGCATACATAGACTATCTGCTGACGTAAAAGGTATAGTGGCTCTGAAAAGAGCCGTTGAAGACTGCTCCTTGTCAACAGAGAACAAGCAGACATCGTCTATCTGCTATTTTAAAATGTTTGGTTGCTCTGAAAAGAGCCATTCACTGAAGACTGCCCCTTGTCAACAGGAAACAAGCAAACCCCGCCTATCTGCTGTGCGCTGATGTATCTGCAGAGCGCTTGATAAAACTTATCAACTGTTCTGAACTCCTGGCGTAAAAGCCTATCCCACAATCTACGTATGACAGTTTAAATAAACGCAACAATAAGTGACAAAATGCAACAAGGGCCATCAGAAAGGTAACAATAATTATACAATTTTGTCTTGATCCTACACCACATTTCGCCATACTGCATTTTAGAAACGCTTATGTTAGAATAAGAACATTTTTAATTGTAATTATTGCACATGTCACGGCAGCCCTGTGACCTTTCCGGAAAAAGCCGAGTGGCAGGTTTTTCAAATAAATATTTTCTGTGTAAAAACTGTACGATCAGATAGGTAATGGAATATATGAATATTAACTGTACATCTATCATAACAATTTTTGATAACAACTTGCGTCACAATTGATCTACTATAGAAGGTAGAGAATTTATTTCAATCTTATATACGACATTTTTTTTGGAATTAACTGAAAATAAATTCTGTAAAAACGGTATTTTGTATGTAACATTGACATTAGACCCCACAAAAGATTACCGCTTTGTTGTTATGATAATCTAATCTTTTGATTTCGTAAATAAAATTAGGGGTCTAATGTGGATTCTGGATGCAAACTGGAACAATCCAATCCCTTGTCAAAAGCATTCACTTCAAAATGGAGTTCGGATGCACTTCGTAATACAACTTCCGCCAAGAGCACGTGGCCGAAATCAAAATCGATTTTATGTATTGTGTATGTATCATAGGACGCCGCGTATTATGCGCTTGAGAATTCAACAATATAAATAATGGTAGCTCTATTATAATACACATTAATGTTTTAAGCAGATAAAATTCCAAAATATAGTACGTTTTCTGCCTTTGCTTGTCACTTGGTAGGCCTATGTTGAAGTTGCGATTATATGTTCAAATAAGTTTCATATGGATAACAACAAGACAAGTGGCCGAGTGGTCTAAGGCGCTAGGCTCATAGAGTTCTAAGCGGTGCGCCGTGAGTTCGATCCCTGTTTCTTTCAAACTTTAAAAGAAGTAAATTAAAATTTTACTTTTTTTTAATTTCATATTTGGGAAATGTGACTGGGAGAATTTATGTATGGCGTGGAGTGGTGTGTCTTGATCCTATCTAACCTTAGACCCATGGTGTTAACATGACGCATCAACAATCATATACACATGGGTTATGCACGCACTACATTCTATGTGCGTTTCTTCTTCTATGAGTTTAGACACGATATTGTGTTTTTGCTTCTTTGAACAAGTTCATAAATTAAGTAATGTTAATTGGAATGTTCATCTTACCGCGTTATATGTTGCTGTTGTAATCTGTATTGTGTTTTATTCGTATTTAAATTAATTTTAATTTATTTATTACACTTTATCACTGGCACAGAATTACAAAAATATAATATTGCACATGAGTTACATTAAAAATTACACAATATCATTAAAGGAACAAATTTTATTTTACAAACCGCCCCGCCAAATCCAAAAAAAGAAGGGAAGGAAAATATATTAGAGGGGGAAAATGCAGGTTAAGTTACGTTTGGACAATTACAAAAAGAGGTCCAAGTGCAAACACAAGTTGCATCAAAGGTGCAAACAAATTTGGACTGGTTTACGCCAAAATGACTTTAGCTGAAGCAACATAATTTGTGGATCTCATAATACTAGGGAGCTGGTTCCAAATGGGCACGATGCGCTAAAAACGCCCAACTTGTGGCACTCAGTTTTAGATACATGATTTACCAGCGACAAAGGATCAGAGGAAAATCTGGTGGTGGGACGGTCTTTGTTAATATTATTAAAAAACTACATAGTCATCTAGATTGATGTCATATAATCCCAGCTTGCACTTAAAAATATATTGAGATCCACATATTCTCTTTTAAAACTTAATGGAAGAAGAATTATTTAACTGTGACTACATGGAAGAAGTGTTATTCAACTGTGACTTAATGGAAGAAGTGACTTAATGGAAGATGTATTATTTAACTGTGACTGCATCTTCAAGGTAGTTGGGCGCCAGTTTGTTAAAGCATTTGTACATAGGCAACATGTTTTTTTTTAAGTTTATGCGAAAATAATTTGGTAATTCGTACATAATGGGTGAGATATGATCAGATAAGTAGAAGCGTTCTGTATGCCATTCGATATCTTAAAAGCAGGTATCCAGCCAGCGAACACATTCTTGTTCAACTTAATAAAATCATGATTTTGCTATGTGATGAATCGAAAATGCACAAGACAGTATTTGGCAGCTGAATAATCTGAGTATGGTGATTTGAACAAACGATACAAAATAACAAAATACCACAAGAATCACATTGGAAAGAAAGCAATAGATAATTTGATTTAAAAAACGGGGTTTTATCTCTATAGCCTTTACCCCGTGATGTTGACATTAAAATATCAACACACATCTGCCTATGGGCCCTGTATCCACTACTTGTTATTAGGTGGATTTTGATTGATGCCCTGCTTGCAGGTAGAACCACTTTCACGTAGATAATTCGTATGAAATTGACTTTCTTTGAGAAAACTATAATGGATCTAGTATAATTTAGAATTGAGTTTCATGATGTACTAGCATTGACAGTTAATGGCTTCAAGGAATAAATCTGAACATGGACTATGGGTCATGAGAGAGTTTGTCACTTTTAAAACTGGACCTTCGTCCAATCAAATGCGTGTAACTTTACTTCTGGAGGTCACATTGGATTCAACGGGGTGCCATTATGTGCAGGATCAGAGAGCGCGTCTATTAAAAAAATAAATGTACCAAAATATGGTTTAGTTTTAAAATTAGGAGTTCTTTTTCCAAGTGTAAGGATACTTTCTCAGCGCAGTATAATGCAAGATTACCAAATCACCAAATAATTGCGTCAACGTGCACGCATCGTGATGCCTGCCATCTAAAGCATCAAAAAGGAGCTGTTATCTTTTCATAAAGGTAAGGATTTTTTTAATCTAGTAAGACATTTTAATCGCATCGATTTAAATGTATTATTTATTTACTTATTCAAGCTAAAATTATAGAAAGTAGGCCCTTCAGTGCTAGTGGGATTTGATAAGTTAGCAATTAAGCTTCTTGTTCCAATTGTCCTACTTTCCGATTGATGTCATCTTTTGAAGAATAAACATAATCCATTTCATGCAAAACCTCATGAGCATTGAATAATAAATATATCGCCGTTGTAATGTATCAATGGGATGTCAGTTTGATAAATCTTTGAATATCAATCCATAATGTAAAGAAACAGTCTGCTCGATTACTGATACTACAGAAAACTATGACATTTACTATCACGAAGACGTCATAATGTCATTTCCAAACAGGTCGTGCATTTGTGCATTAGCTTCCGTTATAAAAGCGAGAATATTGAATATAGTGCAGCTATTTATAGGTTAATAAATTACTTGTTAGGAGTGAAATTGTACAAAATATTGCACGCGTAATGAGATGTTCATGTTCACAAGTCGAATACCCAAGCCAGTATTAGGAGCTCGTGCATAAGAAGCATCAACATCTCAATGCAAGTGTATTATTTTGTACAACTATTTCATACACGAGATAAAAAAATCCAGTGATTGTTTGTTATTTTCATAACAAGATGATCACTAAAAATTTTGGAAAATGCAAGCCAATACAAATACATTAACCCGAAAAATATATACGCGTCCGAAAGCACTACGCGTCGTACTCGGATTGCGTGCCCTTGCATAATTCAAAGTCAATGCACTCCTGGTATTTTTAACGTTTGCTCTGATTGGTTCACGCTATCAGAGTGTGTTGACTATTCGTAATTTTTTAATATTGCGGGTAGTATGGCGATTTCAACTACTAAACGTTTGTGTTCAATTTCCCATCATGAACTGATCCATTAATATTTAATATAAAGACTTGGAGATGCACCTGGTACGTTCAGCTAATAATAATAATAATAATAATAATAATTTAGAGGTTTAAACCTTTGATCACAACACAAAAATGTGCGTACCTGGAATTTTCAGTCGACACTTCGACTTTCATCAGCAGACTGGCAACCCAATTCAGAGGTCAGCGACCTTTCGGACACTTGACCCCAAAATCGGGTCGTACACTCTAGGTAGCTTGTATCGGCCCCCGTCTCTGTTCAGCGATGGCTGGTTCACTCTGATATAGATGGCCTCCTTCACACCACGCTCAAAATATCTGGGTTCCTTGTCCAGAAGTCTATATGATGGCCGGGAGACTCGATGTGAATATGTTGGGAGACCTCAGACGAGGTGGAGCTGGGGCGACGGTGTTCCAAAAATCTAGTGCGAAGTGATCGATACAAGCTACCTAGAGTGTACGACCCGATTTTTGTGTCAAGTGTCCGAAAGGTCGCTGACCTCTGAATTGGGTTGCCAGTCTGCTGATGAAAGTCGAAGTGTCGACTGAAAATTCCAGGTACGCAAATTTTTGTGTTGTGATCAAAGGTTTAAACCTCTAAATTATGTTTACTACCAACACAGATGAACTTTCATTCTAAAATAATAATAATAATAATAATAATAATAATACTACTACTACTACTACTAATAATAATAATAATAATAATACTAATAATAATAATAATAATAATAATAATAATAATAATAATAATAATAGTAATAATAACAACACTAATACTGCTACTACTACTACTACTACTACTACTACTACTACTACTACTACTACTACTACTACTACTACTACTACTACTACTACTACTACTACTACTACTACTACTACTACTACTACTACTACTACTACTACTACTACTACTACTACTACTACTACTACTACTACTACTACTACTACTACTACTACTACTACTACTACTAATAATAATAACAATAATAATAATAAAAGTCCAAATACATTAATAAATTAAGTAATGTGTTAAGGGCTGGGGTATGAACGTTTGGACAGTATTTATTTTGGGACATCAGAGCACATCAGACATATCGAATTGCATTCTGAATACGAAGAATGTCATTCTGATATCAAATAATTTTGATTTTTGAAATTCGCAATTTAATACACATTTTATGGCAAATCATTAAAATTGATATTTTTGATATTTAACAGTACTTGAAGTAAACTTTATAAATCTGATGATGTATACTTAAAGTGTATGTAGGTGGGATGAAAAGCCGACGATCAATTGAAAATTTTGACCTCTCGTATTGAAGTTATGGATTTTTTTTCCCAAAACACCAAACAAAATTAGGTCTTTTTGGGAAAAAAATCCATATCTTCATAAAATTTGTATTATATTGATATCAGAAAGACATGCTTCGTATTCAGAATGCAATTCGATAGGTCTGAGGTGCTCTCATGTCCCACAACAAATACTGTCGAAACGCAATAAACGCTCATTTTAGATCCCTTAAATCAGTAAATAAATAAATAAATAAATAAATAAATAAATAAATAAATAAATAAATAAATATAAATAAATAAATAAACACACCAATACATCAATAAATGAATAAGTATATTGCCCTCCCATGACAAAAGGAAGTATGGGACAATATTTTCAAAATGCCTTTTGGCTTAATTGACTGTGTTGTTTTTTTTGTTTAATAAAAGTTTGGTTAAGTTATATCTTCAAAAAGTAGGTAAATCGCAAAAAGAATACTTGCTTCCTCAGATTTGTACACACAAAATATAGGGCATATGGCGAAAAACCACCACAAAAGGAAGTATGGGACATACAATTGGAAAATTGTGATAATTTTATGTAAATCAATGTTTTAAGGAAACTGATACTAGTTGATAAGGTACACTGATTTAACATACCAGAACATCATATAGTATGAATATTACGAAAACTATTTAATAAATAACATCAATTTGTCCCAAAATTTCTTTTGTCATGGGAGGGCAGTATACATATATAAGTACATAAATAGTACCTAAAGACCTAAATACATAAATGAATAAATAAATAAATCAAATATAAAGCAGTTACTATACGTTTGACAAGAAACATAAGAAAAGACACAAAAATAACAAGGTTTCGAACCGCCAGGTATGCGCCATAATAAAGGCGTACTCAGGCCCGAACCAACGAAAATATAGTTGTAAGGACGGCCTTACAACAAATGCCACATCTAAATTGTCATATAATAACAAGAGACAGTTTAACGCACCCAATGTGTTACAACATTAATTCAATATTGAGTGCCGTCGCAAATTCCTGATAAAAGTAATATCCGACACGGAAATCGAAACTTCAAAATGTTGATTTACAATATGTTGTTCATGTAATTGTTTCATAGTTTTGACGTAAAAAATTAGACTGTAAACATCCCTTGATCGCCTAATTGGCACAAACTTATGAACATAATTGTAAACCCTTAAAGAATTTCAGTGCATACATCGAATGTACCCCCACGGCAAAACATATGTGCAGTACTGAAAATACGTCGCGGCTTTAGAAATGTTTTTAATAAAAGTATTTGCATGTTGGATAAATCCTTGGAAATGACGCAACTCAATTTTGAGTGAGTGCCACTGAACAAGTTATCATTAGCATTATAATCAGATAATAACACAAAAAACATGAACTTGAAAAGGTTTACTGAATGCAGATGGTATGAATATTCAAACTATGAAGACACTGAAGCAATTTGTGTCTTACCAAGGGAACTTTCACTTATTTATCAAATAACAGTTGTTGTAATGTTCCCTCTGGATTTTCTATTTTTAACTTCATATGAGAGAACAAACTATTCTGTACTCTTTTCACGCTTTCTTGTCTCTTGTGTATTTTGTCGTAGCTGCAAGCGCCACAAAATCGTACAAATAAGTGAAATCAACTGTTAAAATATTTTCAAATGAAGACATAATCTTACGATAACATTGCAACCGAGTCAGTTCTACGTGTTTATCCACGTGTAACGTGACAAATGGGTTATGCAAAGGATTATTCTGCATCCATCCACTAGTTTTGGCAGTGCTACTAAAGAAACTGGATAAACTGTGTGAGACAACTATACCTACTAATATACGCAGACATCGATTGTATATGACGCGATTGATAGTACAGGGCGCTATTGGGAGATTTTTGAGTTAGCATCTATTTTTTCTACATTCGTGGAACCAATGTTTGTTTTTTATGTCCTTACACCTCAAAAGATAAAACTAAAATTGGTTCCATTTGTCTATAATATCGAATTGATTAATTCGAATTAAACAATTCATCGAGTGGCCATGGGCAGCGCCATTAGACATGTTACAAGACTACCAAGTGACAGGTGATTGACCGTACACTTGCGCGTATTTTGGGAGCCCCGGGGTAAAATCAGGGGGCGGCCATAACGGAGGGGCGGCGGAAGAAGAAGGGGCGGCAAAAAGGCGGCTAGCGCCTATAATCCTTTTTTTTTGCTCTTCTCTTTTTCAAACCACCGAAAAAAAAATTGGGTCAACCTTTTCGGGCTGTTGAGGAAGGGACGGCAAAATTGAATTTTCTTCAGCCCCCCCCCGGGGTAGGAGCGGTCACGGTACGCCACTGGTACACACACAAAAGAATAGGCATTTTTTGATAATTTTCATCGAGGTTTACTACTAAAAACTTACCTAGCTAATCTATTATACAGCAGGGGTCTCTGCCTTTTTAATATGTTATGACAAACTTCATGTACATTTGAAAGATATGCCGACGGAAATTAAAATCCATCGACGGATAGTCTTGTTATGCTCTCACAAACTTAGAAACAAATCTGAAAAATCCAAAATGTTGGTCTAAAAATTGGCCATGGTCCTATTCAAAAGCACAGGAAGACCACCCACAGCGTTGAGTTCAACATTCTAGACTTACTGTCTACTGGTAGTAATGGCTACTACCCAGTGCTAACATCAATGAAAAGTTTAAAAAGAAATGATAAATTCGGTATTATATACTGATTGGTCTATGTCCCTATATACGAAGGTCACAACGGGGCCAAAAGTTAATATGTGTACATCAAAATGATGCACTTAATTGTCGGCTGCTACATGTGTCTCCTTTTAAATAATAGCTGAAAATAAATACTAGACTCGTCTCAAGTGGAGATCACTTCAAATCATCTCCAAGTAACATGTTTTATGAATACAGAGAACACTTGTATTTGTTCACAGCTATTATGTGAAATAAGACACACGTAGCAGCCGACAAGTTCATCGTTGTGATATGGATGTACACATATCTGTTCTATCATGCTATGATATACATCAAACTGTTCATCTCATAAGAATAAAACGGTTAGTTGTCATATTTTCAATATGCACCGATTCAATCGAAATTTGTCTTAAATTACTCTTCTCGACAAACCAAATAGCAAAGTAATTTATTTGAGGAAATTCTAAATAATCGGATGAAATTATGGGTCAAATATAATGCATGTACACATTTCTATTGGACTTTGGCTACATGAACTCTGAAGGGGACATGACAATACAAAAAAGCACTCTAAAAATTGTGAATTAAGTCCTTGCCCCTATAATATACATATCTTACTTGTCACCAATGCGCTATAATTTTTGAGAAAAATGCAAAAATAGGCACAAAATTGGCCAGGGATGTAGTACCCCCTTAAGCCCGGCTATTACGAATTCTATATGACTTTTAAAGAGTATTATTCCGGCTGCACACTATTCCAACACTTTGTGATCATTACCAGAGTCGACTATTCCACACACTGACACAATGAAAAATGGTGGGCTTAACTCTTCGTCGGAGGTTTCTATACAACTGTGGATTCAAACTTTAAACCAATCAGCTATACTCTACGATGAAACAATCTGCAGATTATCGCTTTTGAAACTCAAGAAAAGTTCGAGTAATTTTAAACCACGCACTTTGTATGTCATTTCAGAGCATTAAACAACCCGGACAAAAACATGATTTTAAATATTTAATGGTTACCTTTTCAATATTTCCTCTTTGAACAGTGCTATTTTAAATTCGGGAACTAGCGTCATCCTGATGCGTAATCAATCAAGGGTATTCGAATTAATTAAAAGAAGCGCCTAAAGTCAGAGAAAATGGTACCATTGTTCGTATATACAAAGATGTGTTTGTGCGGGTCTTAAGTTTATAGAGAAGATTGTAGCTGTCGATGTACACTTTCTCACGTGGAGCACTTACAAGTGACTTTCTATTCATCACTTATTGACAGTCACCTGGCATGTAAGCGTTAATACGATGTCAGATCAGTAACCACATTACTGACCGAAGCCTTTTGTCCGCAACAATGGTACCACTTTTATAAATATCATTTCGGTATATCAAATCGGCATGACAGGACCAATGCGTTAGGTAACAAATTGTCATTAACTTATTATTACTATTATGATGAACTAACGTTGATTGAAATCAAAGCCATATTTCATTAACTGTTGATAAAGCTATAGCTCGGCGTTGCCTGTATGTACGTTCAAGAGATGTAGATCCGATGGGATTCGTGTGTCTTGATAGATTTTTTTATTTAAATCACGTTTAGCATACTGTTACCTTTTTCGGATAAATTGTGCATACGTCATCTGATACTTGAAATTAATAGAGTGCGATGCATCCACTTTTTATGCTATTTTTATCACCCAATTGTTGATTGTTTCCCATGGATCAGGCAGTTGGATTTGTCATGCAATAAATTGCCGATGAAATAATGCACGTATCACACGCGTTTAGCCAAAAACTACATATACAGTATATATAATAAATAAAATTATTCTTGTACCTTTCATAACACATACCATTCTGCTTGGTTTGAGTTCTTCAACTCTATTTTTTGTAATAACCATGTACGCCTAGATTTCAAGGTTTTTCTTAGCAAAATTCCAATAAAATTCACGTTTTCCAGACAGTTTCGGCAATCCAGTCGCTTGCCTTTATCAATGATGTATGCCAATCGGTCCGTTGGTGCTTGCTCACGATGGGCCCTTGTCGACTATAATATAATAATCGGATTAACTACCATAGTAAGAGATGAATACAATTTTTGAATAGATTTATTTATTGTTTTGAACTTCCTTTACCCAGGGTAGCTCCTTCAATGTCAAACACTGACTTCCTAGGAGGCCCTGCATTTACATAATGAACAAGAAGCATATATATAATAAATCAGAAAATACAAATAGTAATTATAAATGGTACCTGAAATTGTGAACAAATGGGAAAACATATAAAATTCGGCTGAAAAACAGATTACAAAGGTTTTATCAAAAACAACTGCTTAATTTGAGCAATACTCATTGACTTAAAATTACATCTACTATCAGATGGAAGGCTATTCTACAATTTAGCAGCACGTGAATGAAAAGTTCTTTTACCTGCATTAATATTCCATGGTGGTTCACGAACTCATGGTTCTTAGTTCATTTAGAGTGTGTATCATGGATACAAGTGAACTGAGAGGAAAGGTAATCAGGAGCAATTCCTTTCAGGTATTTGAAGGTGAGTGTTGCCAAATAGTTGAACCACCTATCGTTTCATTTATTCTAATGAAGAGTACTCATCATGTCATCAATTGTGATGTGATCAGGCAAAATCAGTCGGAACTCGGAAATATTGATTTTGAGATAGAGCCAAACAAAGGAAATTCCTTTTGTTTGGAAGCTCTTTAATTGCTAATATCTTTGGCACTGGTTGTTCAATTTCAATGGGGTTTCTGCAAAATGCAGCTTTGTAAATGCTTTTTACATTCATATAAGAAACTGAAAATTTGATATTTCCGAGTTCCGACTGATTTTGCTTGATCGCATTACAATTGGTGTTCTGATATCAGCAGAAAGAATAATATAAGCAAGTCTATTATGAAGAATTTGGAGGGAGTTGGAGAGCTCAACAAAACAGTTAGTCCACACAGTATTACAATACTCAAAATTAGGCATAACAATTGAATACATGAATACAAAAGCCACCTAAGTCCATGCGAAGTTATTTTGAGAGAAAAACCCGTGTATCATTTTAATTCCTTCAGTTAGATTTACCTGGTCAATATGGTAAGTTTTACGTGAAAATGAGTGGATTAACCTGTATTGGGTATGACGATTAGCATTTCAGGGACTTCGTGGGGTTCATTTTAAATTTTGGACTTGGGTGGTTTTTTTTAATCATATACAAAGACAACAATGTTAGAATGAGATTACCACTAGTAAGATAATACAAAATAAAGCACACAGGTATGTATAATGTTGATAAGCATTCTGCCATGTAATATAAACCACACACTTTCCTTTATTAAACCCATTTTTTTGTTCAAAAGTCATTCTCTAGCAATGAATGTGTTACAAGTGGACTTTTATACATACTGGATTTCAATCAATGTGTTACAAGACTCAAATCATGGAATTGGGTGATTCTTTCATACATGCTATTTTTCACATGCCCAATAGACACAGAGAATGAATTTGAGTTGTTCTTTTATGCATATGACAGGCCTATGTATAGCATTAATTTTCCATGCTTAACTCAATTTGGCCAAAGTATGGACTTAGGTGGCTTTTGTATTCATATATTCAATTGTATTAGCAAGCATGATGAGGGTATCTTTTGGAATATAAGGTTTGACATGTTTAATAACACCACATCGCTTAGAAAATACAGGAAGACATTGCATTAATATGACCAGACAAAGCCATGCTAGGATCAAATGTAACATCAAGGTACTTAAATACATCAACACGCTCAATAGTATCATTATTGTAACATAAACTAAAATCTGTAAAGTTTTTTAACATACTACTAGTGCCGAACACCATGAACTTTGATTTTTGAATGTTTAATGTAAGGTAATTGTTCTTGAACCAGTCAGCAATTTTAGATAAATTACATTAAAGCTTTGATTGAAGAGTAGAGGAGTCATTAGCAGCCTATAATTAATATTAGGCCTATAATAGAGCCTTGAGGAATGCCAATATTAATGTTTTTAAAATCAGAAAATGTAACATTAATGTTAACAGCTTGAGCTCTATTATCAAGATAAGATTCAAACCACTCAAGTGTTTTACATTGTATACCATACTTGCTCACCCTGCACTACAAGCAGGTTGCACTCATTACATGTGTATGTCTGCAATCATAAATGTAATACAATACCGCTCTTTTCAAAGATACTAATCTTACAGGTCTAATATAATATATATAATAATGATCCACCACTAATTGTAAAAGAAACAAATTAATCACCATTCGTTTCAGAAACGTGTATTAAAGAACATACTAAAGTCCCAAAGGTCTAAGTAGTGGAACAGTGCCTAATTTACATAAGTCCAAAATGGCCGCTTATGCAGGTGTGAGGTGGTCAATTATTGTTGTTTAAAACCATACCAATGTATTTTTTTCGTCATAAGGATTAAGAAAAAGTATAGTTATGGGGGAAAAGGTCAAATGTCAAAACCTGGATTCCCCAGGGGGACAAAAATTAAATAATACTCTTTGATCAAAATGTTTTCATAATTGCTCCGCTTGCAGAAACACTTAAAGGGCATATCTACTTATACTCCATTCGACGAGAATATTTATTACATTACAAGTTGACACGTTGACACTCGTTGCGATATTTTTATTCGTATTTCTTCTGAAAAAAGATAAATTGTGTTGGTAAAATGGTGGCTCGTTTCAGCTTTCTAAGCGAAATTGATTTCCAATACAATGGCGTACATTATATGAAAAGCCGGTTTGGTTACGTGTAACCAAACTGGCTGTGTAGGAAACTACATGTTAACGAGCATCACATGCTCATGAGCTCTCGGAGAACTCTTTTGATGTTCACTGATGTATGTAAAGCACGACCTTCTGCACACGAAATTGGGAAGGTACAACAAAAGGTTAGTTCCAAGGCTATGGCAATTGGTTATTTGCATAATAAATACAATATTGATATGTCATGCTTCAATTCTGATCGTACGGTGAAGTTGATCTAAAATACTTTTATAAGTCCAAGTATTTCTCATTCAGTTGATATACATATAAATTGTAATATTACAATTTACTAATATATAATAAAGAAGCGACCTGATTTTATCCATATATGTAAAAAACATTAAATTTAATACTTGATTCAGAGGGGTTTTTTTCTGATAAAAACAACAGTATCCGTTCTGTGCATTGACAGTCCATTCTTTCGAAGCTGGCAATATTCATATCATGACATCACTGTAGTTTCTGGGTCAAATTTGTCTCGTTCAAAGGAACTGGTCGCTTACAATTGGTTTTTGCGGAATATCAATTTTAAACTACTTATTTTCTCAAAAAAGGAGTCATTTCCATTGTCCTCATAATATTAGCTTGTCAGTAATATTATGTTGTCCGAGCAAAATAATATGCCCTTTAGAAAAGAATACTTTGCCATATCTCAGGTGGTTTGTTACATTGGAAACATGACAAAGAAGGTCTAATTCCATTGAGCCCTGTTGACCTTGACCTATTTTGTGATGTTACCTGTGTACTCTGTGTAACAAAACATCCAAAATGCAACTTTTCTTGTTTTGATTTATGTTTGCCAAAGGAACAATTTGAGACCAGTTGGATTAAAATTGGAGCATATTTCCATTGTAAACGACTGTGGAATACACAATTTTTGCCTAGACTGGTCAAACTATACATGTTCTGAACCATTATGACAAGAACAAGACTTTGGAATGAATTTTTAAAACAATTTGACCAACTTTGAATTGTTACCCCTGCATAAGCGGCCACTATGGATTGATGCAAATTAGACACACCTTCCACAACTTGAACTTTTGGGGTTTCTATTATGTTACAATTAGTGGTGGGTTAAGCCCTGATTTTCCTTAATTTGATTGGCGTTGATCTATTCAAAAATTGAATTTAGCTGTTGCTATGGTAATTAATCCCGTTACATCATCACTTCGACAGCGTATGCTGAATGATATCCGTCTATATTCATAATGACTTGGCGTGTGTTATCATGTGATTCAGAAATCCCATTTATTATTATATTAAGGAAGATGAATGACAAAATATAGTTCCGCATGTTTTGCAATAATATATAGATGTCTTTGCACAAAACAGTTGCAAACAATTTACTATTCAATTGCCAAAGTAAGAGACACGCTGACTTAAAACCGTTAATATGACAAACAAATCCCACTTATTAAAAAGCTCGTACCTTTCCTATATTTGCCATCAATTTCTTGTTTATTCCCTTAACACCACGACAATCACGATCATCTACGGACGATATAGATCCTATGTCTGAGCGGATATATTGCAGGAAACTATTAGACATGTAAAGCTTCTCACTAGAGGTATGCATATTGTAATGCAACCTTTTTTGAGAATGTTGAACTGGTTCACCATTGTCATCAATATCATGGATCATAGATAATTCGTACAAATTGAGTTTCGCATCTTTATGCATAAAGTGAATGTTAAGTTATGTCCACAATTTGGATGCAAAAACATACTCAGGTACACAAAATAATTAAAACAATAAACAGATACATTGACTATTAATCAAACAAAACATGGCAATCGTAGAATGTTGATTAATTTTCTATCATTTATAAACAAGTTCTGCTGAACACTTTTGATACCGTAACAGTCCATTGCGTACAATTGCTATTGCTTATTAAATCCATTTTTTTACATTATGATTGAGAAGAATTCTAATGCAAATGCACGTATTCAAAGTAGCTTCAAACATGTGCGAGTAACCATTAGAGTGCACAACAAATATGTAAATAATTAAAATAAATAAATAAATAAATACACTCAGAACGCCAGTCACTCGCTGGCAATTCTTATACAAGCTCACTCAGTAATTTGCTTAGGCACTGGAACCGATCATATTGGGTGTTGAAATAATAAAGCAAAATTTATAATATACATGTGTATTAGTTTAACATCATGCGTGAACTTAAGTCTTCTAGTGTGAGATTTTAAATTTTGACAGGCCTGCACTTGGTCCGTTAACATTTTGGTGTACTCAGGTACACAAAATAATTAAAACAATAAACAGATACATTGACTATTAATCAAACAAAACATGGCAATCGTAGAATGTTGATTAATTTTCTATCATTTATAAACAAGTTCTGCTGAACACTTTTGATACCGTAACAGTCCATTGCGTACAATTGCTATTGCTTATTAAATCCAATTTTTTACATTATGATTGAGAAGAATTCTAATGCAAATGCACGTATTCAAAGTAGCTTCAAACATGTGCGAGTAACCATTAGAGTGCACAACAAATATGTAAATAATTAAAATAAATAAATAAATAAATACACTCAGAACGCCAGTCACTCGCTGGCAATTCTTATACAAGCTCACTCAGTAATTTGCTTAGGCACTGGAACCGATCATATTGGGTGTTGAAATAATAAAGCAAAATTTATAATATACATGTGTATTAGTTTAACATCATGCGTGAACTTAAGTCTTCTAGTGTGAGATTTTAAATTTTGACAGGCCTGCACTTGGTCCGTTAACATTTTGGTGGTAAACTTTGTTGCTTTTCAAAGTAATATAGTTCTCCAATGAAATATTTTCCCCCAATTTTTAAACCCCATCACACGGGCTGTACAGTTGTCGGAAAGAAATAAAGAAATACTTATTGTGTGAACCCTTTTCATTCAAATTTTTAAATTGTTTAAAAACGATTTCAAGAGAGGAGGAACCAATGCGCACTGCGCAGGGTACATGTAGGGTGCTACGACCAGCAGGAGTCCCATATTCTGCTACCATCGGTGATATATTTAGTCTGATGCAGGATAATGCGATACCACACAGAGCAAGGATAACACACACCTTTCTTGATAATGAAGCAATAGAAACTTGAGATTGGCCTTCGAGGAACCCATACTTGAACCTATATAATAGAGAATCCATGGGACACTCTGAAGAGGAAGACTATCAAGGCCACCAAACAGAAGTAGAAGGTTTACGCCGTATCATTGAAAGAGACTGGATCAGCATTGACCAAAAGAACTCAGACGCCTCATCAGAGGCACGCGACGTCGCATTACAGCATTCGTGAACAGTGATCGTGGACCAACCCATTCTTCCTATTAAAATGACCACAGTCATCCTACAACTGGTCTTAAAATCGTCATATGAATCAAGTGCAATGATAGCGTGATCTTGTTAACTTAATAACAACAGATAACGCTACCTTTGAACAAAAATTATTAATACGATCATTTAATGTCGGGTGACTAGGTTGCATGGACACACTGAATAAACTGAAGTTAACTGCGTTTGACATAAATACCAAATATATATGTAGTGTGAATACTACAAATACAGAACTCTAATGTATGATGTTTGAATTTGCCTAACTCCACCGTGGGACCAGTAGGCTACATAATGTCATAAACACAAAGCCACACCAAACAACCACCATTTACCTCATAAACCTTTCATTTATCTTCTTTAACAAAATTGAAAAAGGCAATTATATTCTCCTTTAGTGACTCATTTTAAACTCTTTCAGATTGTTAACACATATATAAGTACGTGTAATTGGCGTTATTGGTAGCTTTCGTTCTAATCAAATTGTTGGCCCAAACAGATCTGACAACACCTATTATTGTGTTTCTCTCTCTAAGGTTAAGTAAGACGAGCCTCAAAGCTATTTAATACGAATTAAATGCGCTTAGAGCGTACGCACTAAATGGCTTTAAGGGGATGATTTAAATAATAGTATTCTTACACCGACAACCTAATTGATTGATTACATAAAGGTTTGCCCTGGTCCTATATGGAAAATAAATGCCCTAGTTTTGCGTAGGTCGTAAATTTCCAATGTCTATTATAATAAAGAGGAAAACAACAACGTATACTTATACTTTCACCTGGATTAATTTTCCATTTTTATTTTTATTATATTATTATTAATGGTTTATTATAAATGGTTTATTAAAACAATGCACTCGCAGCAAAAAGCTATGGCAAGAGAAAATATATACAACAATTAAGTGAGACTACAAAATAAACAACAATGACAAATCAAACTGAAGCCGAAACTAAAACCAACCTCAGTACAAGCAGCAGAGAGAACTGCAGAAACCACGCAGCACAGATAATACAAAATGGTCAAAACTATTTCAACTGTTCATTTCAACTTCATATCATAATAGTTGCATTGACCTAATTGTTAATTTAACCTATTTCACGTACATTGTTCAATGTTTGAGGTTTGAGGGGACAAGCACCACAATCTTGTCATTACTCTCTCATCTGATATTCTGAATGGATTGCAATTCAAGTGTAATTCTCAGTCACATGGTATACAGTTTAGCCGCTTTCACCGTGGTACTACAGGAGTGGTTCTAATAATTGAAGGATTTACCCCCACCATTTTGGCCAGATTGTTTTGTCTCTGCTAAATAGTTATATCAAGAAAAAAGGGCAGTGTTTTAATTAGAAAGTTAGGAATCCCCTTTGCGTCCAACGTTAGGGTCAATTAACATATTGCAAATTGTTAAAGCAGGAAACCGTGCCTGATGTATTTATATTTAAACACCCATTCAGTGATCCCAGCACAAGTGTGAAAAAATTAAAACTGTTTATAAATGGCTTAAAAGAGAAGGATAAGTCATTCAAATTGTCATTTGGTATTTTTAAAATGACAAATTTGGCAAAAAAGAAGAAAACAGAAGTAGGGCCTACTGACTAAGTTGAAGCCCCATTCAAATACATGTAGCTAATTTAGATATTGTCAGTATCTAAATTACAGATTTGTGTAAAAGGTCTTATCTTTTCTTAAATACACAGCTTTTGGCTGAACCATTCGAAGGCTATGTTAGGACATCTATGACAATGACAAAGGTACCAAAATCTGAATTTTGATGATTTGAAGGATCGTCCGGATGAGCAAATTACTGAATGGGCCTTTAAGTACATAGATATGAATGTTATCAAATTTTTTTTTCATCTTTCTTTTTATTTGATTTTTTTAAAACATGGTCATGTCTATAGGCATATATATGGGTCTCTTCTATCCAGTGATACCGAAATGAGTACATTTCCCACATAATGTTGGTATGACGTCAAAATATGAGCGCCCTCTTGCAAAATTGGACAATCCTGGCTATGTACAACAGTAACTTATGCAAAATTGATTATCTGCAAAAACAAAATCTACGAACATCAGATTTTAACAACATTTTCTCTTAGATAAAAAATGAATTAAGAAGTAAGACGTTATCTTTTGAGAGAAATGAAAATCATGGATTTCACTGTAGAAACTAAAGCTGGGCCTCAACCCCCCGGCTCTATAATAGTCATCTGTGATGGTCGGTCCTATCCCTAAGGTACTGTTGTAAAAATGTATCACTACACACAGAGAAATTTTTACACAGGTTATGTAAAAAATATACATAACATTAGGTAGCATATGAACTCCCAAACAAATAGGTATTTTTTACATAACCATGAATTATGTAAAAATAACATAGCAGATAAGTAAAAAAATACTATGGCTATTATGTAAAATATTTACATAACTTTTATGTAGAATTTTTACCTCGGCTATTAGGTATTTTACTACATAATTGTTATGTATTTTTACACAACTTATGTAAAACATACATAACATTTATGTAGCATATGAACCCCATAACAAATAGGTATTTTTCACACAACCTTGAATTTGTAAAAAAAACCATACCAGTTAAGCAAAACAATACTTCATTATTAGGTAGGATTGGGGCTTTCTTTCTTTCTTTCTTTCTTTCTTTCTTTCTTTCTTTCTTTCTTTCTTTCTTTCTTTCTTTCTTTCTTTCTTTCTTTCTTTCTTTCTTTCTTTCTTTCTTTCTTTCTTTCTTTCTTTCTTTCTTTCTTTCTTTCTTTCTTTCTTTCTTTCTTTCTTTCTTTCTTTCTTTCTTTCTTTCTTTCTTTCTTTTTTCTTTCTTTCTTTCTTTCTTTCTTTCTTTCTGTTTTATTTTATGCTGAAACATAATTCATGATAGATTTGAAGTCATCAGATCTTGGTCAACTGTCAGATTCGTTCAACAATACAATTTCATGCATGAAATATATTATTTTGTTTTTGTTTTCCTTTTTATCAGTTCAATCCGCTATCTAGTGAATGTTCAATGTATATAATTTGTAAAGCATTTCTCTCTCGCATGTATTACGACGTACATGTACGATACAATGCTATAATAATACACTAAGCCACTGAAATGCTTCAAGCCTAATTCCCATATTTGGTACTGTAGGACTACCTACCAAAGTCATTTCAATGCATTATCACGTCTACACCGTATTACATCGCTATCTATCTCAACACACACATTGCTATACCATGTATACTGCCCTCCCATGACAAAAGGAAGTATGGGACAAATTGATGTTATTGAGATATGGGGCAAAAACCAGATTTTCCTTGATTTATTAAATATTTTACGTAATATTCATACTATATGTTGTTCTGGTATGTTATATCAGTGTACCTTATCAGCAAGTATCAATTTCCTTAAAACAATGTTTAATTATTTACATAAAATCATCACAAATTTCCAATTTTATGTCCCATACTTCCTTTTGTGGTGGTTTTTCGCCAAATGCCCTATACTTTGTGTGTACAAATCTAAGGAAGCAAGTATTATTTTTTCGATTTACCTACTTTTTGAAGATATAACTTAGCCAAACTTTTATTAAAAAAAAAGATAGGGGTATAAACAGTTAATTTAAGCCAAAAAAGGCATTTTGAAAAAAATGTCCCATAATTCCTTTTGTCATGGGAGGGCAGTATACACGCAGTGTCCGGGCGCAGTATACAGTACGTACAATATCGTACTGTAATGAATGTCGTAGCACGTAATCATGATCGCGGCAATACGTACGCTGCAATGTCAATTCCAATGTTGATAAATCTAGTAAATTAACCCATCAATAGCCATTTTTAATGTCTCAAAGATATCCATACATGAGCTTATCGAACGAATCTCCAGTTTGGTTCCAACTTATGACTTCGAAACCTACCTATTTGAATGATGTTTCAGGAGGCATGTGCTACACGATCACATACACGTCGTGTCCGCCATGATTGCTTTCGGTCGGCGTTATATTCTTACATGAAATAGGTAAAAACTACATAAACTCGGCAAAATATCTGGCCAATGTATGTTTTGCCTTTCTAATCATGCTAATAGGTGCATTTTAAAATTACATAACAACTGGTAAAACATTTTGATGAAATTTTACTTAACCTGTGTAAAAAATTGTCGAAATTATACACAACATCATTATACTTGGTATTTTTTTACATAATGAAGGTCCGATTTTTCTGTGTGTATATTAAAGCGCAAAGGATGGATCTACGATAGTTTTATTTTTATTTTTGTAATGACTGGCGAAAAACCTTTATAGGGGGGTTGTCCCCTTTGTAGTATTAGGGTTAACATCAAACATATACACATACTGCTTGCCGTAAAAGTGTAAGCCAATACAAAGATTATACAGTCATGGACACAAGTTCGGAATATTTTTATTTTTGTATCAAATGCAATTTTCATTTATATTAGGAACAGGTTTATTGTTCTTGAGTAGTGCTCAGTTGAATTTAATTGAAACATGCAAATGTCTTTTGATGTTAACATCACAGAGTTGGTCCATTAAACAAAGGATTACCTAAAGAAGAGCATTGCAATGGAAGGATCACACAATCGCAACACTTTTTGGCGGTGTCTTTGTATCACAAAATGAGATTAAGACACTAGCAAACTTCAGATAAGTCTCTTGCTTGGGAAAACACAAATCAATGTTTGGTGTGTTCACCCCTTGCCAGCTCAAGGTCATGTATTGTTGGTTATCCGTGTTATCTAACCTGTGGGATACTTCTGCCCATAGGTTCTATATGGGGTTCATATCCGGACTCAAAGCCAACCAGTACAGGTGTTCTACATTCTCATTTTCAAAGAAGGCTTTGTGCGCCGTGGTGTTGTCATCTTGGATCACGAAATTGTTCCCGAAGTCTCTTTTTTCAAACGGAAGAATACCTGTACCAAGAACATGCAGGTAGTGGTCATGGTTCATGTGTTCTTCTAGCAGGGAGAGATGTGATTTTGACCTACTGTGAAATGCTCCCCATAATGTGATGCCACCACCATCTCCCTGGACTCTAGGCAGGATACAATCCTCGAGCAGGGCTTGACCAACCTGTCTCCGGACCTTGAATCGGCCATATTGTCTGTAGAGGAGGATTCGGGCCTTGTCACTGAAGATCACATTACGCCAGTGGCCCCCTGTCAAATTCCTATGTCTCTATGACCAACGCATGGGCGCATGCTGATGTCTTTGCAGACGTATTGGCTTTCTTATTGATCGTCTTGCGCGAAAACCTGCACTAACCAGTCTATTGTTCACAAGTTTCCTGGTAACAGACGCGTTTATGGACCTCAGCCACTCTGTTCGTAGCCGAGATGCAGGCTTCATGCGGCCATTGCGGCAAAGTCTCAGGAGAGACCGGTCTTCCCTGTCGATTGTCTTTCGGAGCCGACCTGACCTTAGTCTAGGTGTAGTAGTTCTGGTCTCTTGACGTCTCTTCAAATTGTTAGGAACTGCACCGTATGTAATTCCTAAAGCGGCACCAATATCCTTCTGTTTGTAGCCGCGATTACGTAAGTCAATGACGCGAGCTTACAAATCTGCGCTCAACTCGCACCCCATGATCAGAAATATCGTATACAACAGACAGATGCAAACAATTAAAGCTGGTTTCTTCACACGGTAATGCAAAAGCCTATGTAACCTTATGAATCATATCGCTAAAATAACTGCGAAAAGGATGCCCGATGGTTCATTGGTCAGGCATAAGAAGCCATTGTCCTACATTATGTATTGTGTGATATGAAATGGTACCTAAGACCTTGCCAGACACCCGTGATCCATTTTGCATGGCTGACCATGCTGACGGGTCATTGATGGTAAGAAATATGCACTTGAAAACAGGGCTATACAAAAAAATAAAAATGTTCCAAACTTTTGTCCTTGACTGTAAATACAGAAGTAATATTCAATTTGTAATTCCCTTTAATGATAGACATAGTAATAACAAACAACAAATGTATGCAGAATAAATCAAAACGGAACGACGTTGTAATTACACTTCTTAAATTGTGGTTTGTTTGTTTTTATCTGAGATACGATGTAGTTACATTCAAATAATAAACATGAGTTAAATATTGAAGAAACACATACAGAATATTATCGTGTTCCATCCTAAATTGCGCCAAATTAATAATCAATCAGTATAATGTTTTTAAAATCTATATGCATCTGTAACATATCCAATTATCACTACTGTTTAACATTTTCAATTTTTTTTAAAACAAGGTAACTGAAACCGTTGTTTCTGTCAGATATTCTAAAGCTGATGGAACCATGTTTTTGACGTTTAATACCCTTTCCAATCGTCCCTTGGCTTTTTTGACACATTATGTTCTAAACAAATTGTTCCCCCAAACAGACCTGACAATACTTTTGGTTACGCGTGTCTTTTTTTCCCAAAGGTATATTAAAGGTTAAGGAAGCAGAAGCTTCAAGCAATTTAACGCGAATTAAATGCATTATCTTGGCTTAGAGCGTAAATACTAAATGGATTTATAATGGGTGTAGGGGATATGTAAGTAATATTGTTCTTAAGCATTAACACTTAAGAACGAAACTGGCATCTGGAATTATTGATTAAACAGGGTTTTGCGTTGATCCTGTCACGAGTTAAAATGCAAAATCTTTTCTGAGAGCGTACATATCCAACGGTGTTATATGGCTTAAAGTATAAGTAAGGGAAGAAGTAAAATCTTATCTTATCTTTGTAGAGTATTCTGTACATTGACCTAATTGTTAGGTTTAACCTCATTCTTGTTCATTGTTCAATAGCTTTGGTACTTAAGGGGACAACCGAATATATATATTATCGAAGTGAAAACTATATCTTAATCTACACATCTGTATCTTACTGTATTCTGCTGCATGCTCATTGATGATTGACTTTCGCATTAACAGGAGATTAACCGGAATGAAGTGAGTTAATCGAACTCCACCGGCATGACTAGTCATCTTGGTCTACCTTGATTGTTCTTAATATTCTTACCACGTTAGTTCAGGACCTTTCGTTATCAAAACTTCCTTCAATAACTTTCATGTTGGACGCACTCATCATGTATACACTTAGTCCATGAGATTGACCATACAATCATCCCTCCAATGTTAATGCTGTTGGTCTTGGTGTTTTATTATTTTATTCTAAACGTCTTACGAATCTACTCGGGATTATATCATAATAGCATTATGTTTGACAAAAAGTATCTTGAGGCATCTAGTTTTTAAGATTTGGTTGTCTGAGTAAAGCTTCGGATGCATAGTTTGAGATAATCCAATACGGTATTGGAAAATGCATTATAAAAACTATATAATTATTTTATTTTACTCGCCATAGCTTACGTGATAAATTGAAATATTTATTACATACGAGATTCGAAAATAAATGATGCATAAAGCGTTGCACACAGGTGTTGTAGTAATAACATCTCGACCGGTAATCCAATGACTAATTATTTCGCTTTTTTAAATTTATTATCTGTCAGTTTGCCTGAGTTTTATAAAGTCATTTTAAACTCGAACATAAATCAAGATTCAGATTACGCGACTGTGTGGTGTGTGATAACATACTCTCTCTCTCTCTCTCTCTCTCTCTCTCTCTCTATTCTTCATAGGACAAGGCATACACTAAATGCAATGGTAGTGTTCCAGAGTGGACATTATGTTCAAAAGATACAGGATACTAAAGAGGAGTGCTTTACTATTTCAACAATACTATTTGTTTTCTCAATTACATGTTACTCATTTCGGCAACAAATGGATGATTAATTATGCCCTCCATAATAAATGCAAGTGACTTTAGGGTATATGCATGCATGGTCACTTAAACAGTTAGATAAACGAGAGTGACCATGCATATACCTCAATTCACATACAATTTCTTATGGAGGGCAGAATTAACTGTCCATTTGTTGCCGAAATGAGTAACATGCAAAATACATTGACATAACGTGGTTCTTGCTCTAAGCCCTCGAGTTATTACTACATTTATCATTATATATACTTCAGGGAGCCTGGTGTCCTACAAGGTTCTCTGAGGTATAATAATAAAATAAATTCACACGTCATGACACCGTACGGACTTTACATTCCATCTTCCGTTTCACATATTGATGGCGTCCCAATTTCTGACTTTAAAAAATAACGATGTCCCTTCATTTTACATTATATACAAAACTAGTGATGGTCCAACTCAGAATTCAATACTGTGCAATCATACTCATTATATGCATTGATTATATATCTGTAAAGCCTGAAACTTAGTCCATTATATACGACAATGATGCTATCATCATGTCCTTCATCACATTCAGAAAAGACAGGATCCTAACTGCTATACACCTCTCAATTAGGATCTAAAAATATTGCGACATAGGCTACATCATAATTATAATATCCTGTTTGGAGAGGGCAAGTGCATGTATTCAATGTCATAGGGATGTGTTGGTTAACCAATGTACTGAGCTCAACTTCGTCGGCCGGGGAAGCAGAGCGTGTTGATTTCCTTCGCCATACTCAGAGTAGTGATACAAATTATAGTGACTCGCTTACTATATCACTTACTATTCGTCAAGGATGCATTCTGTCACCGTACCTTTTCAACATATATATGCGGAATAAATCATGAGGATATCATTTAATGGCGTTACAAGTCAAGTATCAGCTGTAGGACGAAAGCTAAACAACCTCAGACGACACCACCCTTATTGCAAGATCATCAGATGAGCTTCAGGACCTCATACCAAGACAGTGATATGTGGAGGAGATGCAAACAAGTGAATGTGGATGGAGAAATGGTTGAAAACAAGTTCACACTTTCAACATTCTGGAGTCACTCAGAGACAATGCAGGGGGCAGTTCACAGAAAATCAGAAGACGCCTAGCCATGGCAAGAGCATCCGCGATTGCTTTGACAGATATATGGAAAGACAGAGGCATTTCTAAAGCTATAATAATTCACATTACTTATTTCAGATCCCACTACAAGCCGCATATGTGGAATGATCTCCATACACATAATAATCATTTTACCATGTTTACCAGGTTCGCCGTCGCAAATAACAAAGGAGACAAGCAGAAGAAGTGATCCCGTCCGGGACCTCAGGTTTACCAGACCGGTGCCTTAACCACGGGAGCTTCATGATTATGCTGTTTGAAATTTGAACCTATAAGCGGTCACTTAAACCAATCTCCTCCTCGCAAATAGCCCATAGTAGCTAGGGCCGTAAATGCAAGAAATAATTTGCCATCCTCCCTGTGAGGAAATATAACACGGAAAACAATGGTATGATCGACGGTAATTATATAAATAATCGTTATTTTTTACCAGGTTCGCCGTCGCAAATAATAAAGGAGACAAGCAGAAGAAGTGATCCCGCCCGGGGACTCCAGGTTTACGAGACCTGTGGCTTAACCACTTGGCCACGGGAGCTTCATGATTAGGTTGGTTGAAATGCCAACTTACAAGCGGTCACTTAACGTACCTGTCTCCTCCTCGCACATTGACTTATCTCTTCCTCGCAAACAGCTCATAGTAACTAGGGCCGTAAATGCGAGAAATACTTGTCTTGTGTTCTAAGCGATCCGATATATAATTCCCCCAGCTATACCCCTACTTGTCTTCCTCCCAAATTTATGCACCACTGAGTCTGGTCAACTGCTCTCCTGATCATCTTCTCAGGCCGCAAGACAGTAATAGCTCCGGTAATGCGACGTTGCAATACTTGCGAATTGACAGGTGGGCCAGGAACACTCACAGGGTGTGAGCAGGGGATCTCAGGGGCCGTTCAACACGCGCCCTTACTCTGTTTGGGGAAAATTCTTGCAGCGTGCGACGAGTTACCTTTGCTGTATGTGCATTAGATCCATGTTGGTATACTCTAAGAATTCTTCGTCCCTTTATGTTCCTAGCATATGGGGCACAATCTAATGGTAAATCACCTCCAAGTAAGAATGGGCATTGATATTGATTACTGGGACATTGATAAAACATACAAGATTTAGATCCGTATGTTGGCCTAAAATGGGATGATAACTTGAAAACAGCCATGTTCCGTCGCTGAAAATAAACGAACACAATTGATGTGCTCAATCTTGACGTAAAAGCACGGTAAAATCGTGTGTTGCTTGAGATTATTAACTGACTACTCCACTGTAATCAATGAATAAGGAGATTGTCTGTATGAGTGTATAATTACCTGTATTATAATATGCTTTGCCTGTCATTCGGCACACGCTGGTTCATGCTATATCTAATGCAACGTAAGCAATGTAATCAATTATAAAAGAGTTCATGCATTTTAAGCCACTACCAATACAATGATTATAATAATAATGAATGACTGTCTATGTACCAACATTTGACTAAAGAGTGTGTATAATAAATTATGGCGACATGAAAATGGACGTCCTTATAAAGTAATGGATTGACTTGTTCAGCATCATTTTTTAAGTCGTAAATGCGCACCAAAGAAGTGTGCAATGTAATAATGTTCCGGTGGTTGCAATACTCTGTTCTCACATTTCAGTCGTCAAGAACACAGAAGACGACAAATAGATTTATAGAAACATATGGTTGGACAAAAATGTTATTGATATTCGGAATTACTCAAAACACCACCGACTAACTCTTTGATACGCCGCATTATCGAGGCACACCGTCTTCACTAGGTAAATAATTATTTTGTATAGGCAGTGAAACGAACCGGTCTATAATGCTCCGCCTGTTGCCGAGAGTCACAAAATAACTCAGCGCGGTAAGCGATTGGTATTGGTATATCATTTGCTAAAAACCCCGGCTAAAAACTAATCGCTATAGCTTAGCGATCATATTAATAATTTAGCTGAGTTGTCCTTCAAAATATCCATGGAAGATTGATTATTCTATAGACCTTTTTCCCTCTTTCCCATCATGCACTATTCTAGGGGGGTATGAGTGTCGCCCCGGGGGAGTACAGAGTTATGTTCATTACATTCTGGAATACGGACATTTCGGCTGGTGCCTTCATCACAAAAAAAGGAATCCCCGATAATCATGATAATGGCGCACGATCACTAAGTTCAGTTCAGTTCAGTTCAGTTCAGTTTTATTTTCATCTCAACACACATACATATAAATAACATGATATATAAAAAAACATTTTGTAATAAATTAGTAACAATGCAATGCCAAATAATTTATAATTGAGATACCAATATTAATATTACAAAATAATATTTTAACAATGTGGTATGAGAGATGTGGATGCCACAGAAACGCAAAGCGTGTAAAGTTGTGGCACCCATTTGAAAGTTACAGACAAGTCTATAGCTTAAATACAATATTCGATATTTATAAGGTTACAAATTCTATGAATGCCATAGACAGACAACATAAAGTCCGAAAAATCAATGAAGCATAAAATGCGAACTAAAGCAGCGCATGTAAATCCATCATGCAGGAGAAAGCACTTTAAACATCATCATGTAAATATCCATTGATGAGGTTTTGTTTGAATGTTTTTTGGGCGAAAATCACGAAGTGATTTTCGACCCATATTGCGCTGGGTTTTGTTCTACTTACTTCTTCACGGCGTTTCAGAATAAAAACGAAATATTCGTGCTGTCTATGTAATCACGAAACTACAGAGGCGTTAGTATCCATTAAAATTTGTCATTACTACTTCATGTTGATATTCAAACAGTGCTATAAAGTTGTCGTACCAAGAAATGTGTTTGTATTAAAGGAAATAATTGTTTTACAACTTCCATGAACTAGCATTACTTTTATGCAAATCAGAAAATTGCAACAGATATTTTTCATTTCTTTCAGACTGAGCGGTATTGCCAGATTGTACGTACAGTTGGGCTACATTTAGCCTCATTTAGTTTTATTGATACTGTCGAAATACTTGCTTGCATGTGCTTGTTGCTTTACTGTAGCGTATAGAATGTGTTAATGATACTATACGCCTTCACTTGGCTCTACTGATGTAACACCGTAACGCCCTCACTCAGGCTTGCTGGTTTAAGGAGAATCCTTTAATCGGTGTAAATGAATAAGTGGAGCTAAAAGGCGCAAGGTACCATTCGGAAGTAAATTATTGTACATGTACCGTGCCAATTTGACTTTCTGAAGGGGGGTAAGATGACTCGTAAATCTGTATATACTAGATTGAGAGATCTGATACTGGTAATAATATCTGGGTAAACGTGGAAGTTAACTTTATATTTATCAAACATTTAAGGCTAAAGGCAAAAATTACATGTGAAAATGTTATTCTGCGGATGAAATTTATTGTTAGAACACGGAGATAAAATAGCATTGAATTGTTAGAAGATTGATGCACTTCTATCTCACAATACACGCAAGCCATCATCATAGTCATCATGATATCAGGTAAATTACATGATGTGATCACGCACTTCTTCCACTTGACTTTCACTTACCTGTGTTTTCATTGGTCAATTGTTGTTGATGTGCATTACTTACAATTGTATTCATTGGATACTTTTGGTGTCAAACTTGAAGTAGCTTGGCACGCTTTGATCATGCACTTCTTCCACTTGACTTCCTCTTACCTGTGTTTTCATTGGTCAATTGTTGTTGATGTGCAATACTTACAATTGTATTCATTGGATACTTTTGGTGATAAACTTGAAGTAGCATCGGTATCGATCGGCGTGCCTTGTCAATATCGTGACAAAGACTTTGTTGACTCTTCTCAATTTTGTGCCTGGACTCGAGACGTTAAGGACCTCAACGTAAATAATTTGTTGAATCTGACGTATAGCTTCAAATCTGTCAGCTCCAAAAGACTGTCGTCTGAATAGACTTCTGACCAATCATTTAGAAAGTCAATTTTGATAGCTTACAGATATTGTTTGAGTGTACCTTTAATACGTTGCTAGTTTTGCAAAAAGTAATTACAACTCCAAAAATATCATCTCTGATTGAAGGAAGTATCTTGGTTGAACGCGTCATCCCCCTACTAATCATCAAAGGTGGTTTTAGAATCCAGTGAAAGCTCAGATTTTTCTCATTAACATATTGAAATTTAATGTTCAAGTATAAATAAGAAAAAGTCATTATTACTGCCAATATATAGTCTCAAATATGGTATACCACATTTAAAACCAATACAGCATTCTTTGATTATAACTTCAAACTGCGCTTGTACTAATAATTTTAGTATGTTTATGTGACAAATATGACCATTCACTTATAATAATATTAAATTATCATGATAATTATCATTAATGACAACACTGTACACTACCAGTATCTAGCTATGTATCAAAGACATTTACTTCATGTAAACACCAACGCTCTTATCATGTAAATATTGTATACCAATAGCTCAGGGGTAGCACTAACCTGCGCTTGGAATCTGAACGCATTCTTTTAGCTTTTGGCGCACAAAACTTCAATGTAGAGGTTACTAAAGGGTCATTTGGACCTTTTATTTCTATTGTTTTAGATCCACAATTTCACAACATTTAAAATTTTGGACCCCGTGTTTGAAAACCTAGCGCTACCCCTGCAAAACGTACTTTAATGACCAATATGTGTTCTGTAATAGTTCTTTATTCTTCATTTCTATTAGATTTTCAGTGTATTAGGAAGTAGATGTATATATAACAAAAGTTATTCATTTGTAACCACATTTCTTTAAATAAACACAATACCTAAACTGCTTATTATGCTAACAATTCACGTTCATTGACTGTTGCACTAAGTATTATTCAATGCTTATGAATTTCATCAACGTGTACAATCTTTTCAATCCAGCATATGGAAAACTTTTGCCCTGATTTGTGCATTAGCTATTTGTTTGCAACACTCAGTGTGTGTGTGACCTTTTTGTACACGACGACCTAATTGCACGGCTCATATGAGCACTGCTCAGATAAGTGGACCATTCCACTTTACCAAATGGGTCCTAAACATTAGCGTAACAGAGTGAGTTAGGCCTATAGCAGGAAGTATAGCGTCGACAAACACATCCCCGTATCGTAAAGTGTTGTGGCCCGAATCGCGGGTCAAATAATCGAAAAGTCGCCCAATTTTTCTCTTTACCATTGGTTTCTATGGGACAGGAAACTATCGGAAGTCGCGGGAGACAATGTTGAAAAGTCGTCCAAAGGTTTTCTTAACCATTGGTTTCTATGGGACAGGAAATTGTCAAAAGTCGCGGGAAAATCTTCAAAAGTCGCCCAATTGGCTACCAAATCGCGGGTTTGGCAACCCTGGAGACACGGTCCTCGTGATTGGACAAGTTTTGCCCACCTCTTCCCATGAACCAATCACGAAGTGTGTTATATCACTGGAAAGAGAATATTATGTAGATTTTGATTCCGTCCGACGACCTCACATTTGACAGATAGTTTAATTTTGCTGATGAATTTAGCGCTGGCAACCCGTAGAAAATCGTCAAAACAGGCACTGTCCTCATTGAAGCTTGAAAAAATGACCAAACGAAATCAAAATTGCCCACCGGTTCCCGTCATTGGATATAATCGAATTTAGGCTTATTTGAAAGAAGAAGTTTTATATTTTATGAAACCATCCGACGATTATAAGAAAGTTTATTTTAAAAGCCATCAACAGCAAAAGTTTTGTCAAAAACGAAAAATGCGCCGACGGAATCCCGTGCTTAATGAACCAATTAGGCCTGTGTTGAGCAGATGCGCGCAAGTTTTGCATATGTATATTAAGAAATACATGTATAACACAATAAAAAACCAGGCCCATAAAAACACATATCTATAATTTGCCAACAATTGAACATCCTTTTATAAATTTTCTCATGATAATCCTTTTTGATATCATCAGCTGTTAGTATTTATCTAAACTTTCATTGTATTAATATGCAATGTATCAAAGACATTACGTTCATGCACAATAATAACATTCTTATTGCGTAAACCTTGTATGCTCATAACTATAGTTACTATTTACATATCAACATATATTTTTATACTTTTTTATCCAGCTAACGACTTAATAACTATGTGATGCCATCAACAAAAACAAACATATTTCATTGGAAACTAGAGTCAACAGACTCTGAGTACAAGCCGCCGCAGTTGACCTTTGACCCCTAAACTTTGACCTTTGGGGTCATAAATATTATTATATTTTTAACATGTTTAGAATGTCGTAAGAATAATTCCTGTTGAATTTGAGCTCGATTGGACCAATTTCGAAATTTGACCTTTGACCCCTATAACTTGACCCTTGGGTCACGGATGGGGTCAACTGCTCTTGCATTGTGCTTAGGATGTCATAAGAAAGATTCCTGGTGAATTTCAGCTTAATCGGAACTTATACATGGATTTTGATTTTTTAAATTTTTGATTGACTTTTGACCCCCTTAATGACCTTTGACCTCAATGAAGAAAAAACCTTATGTACACCAACAAAATGTATTGTTCCAATTTTAATTAAAAAATTCTACTATGTTTAGTTGTTGAGATAAAAATTCTTGAAGTTATTTAGCTAAAAACAGAAAGTGACCCCTTAATGACCTTTGACCCCCAAAATAAAAATACCATGCATACATCAGGTAACACTGATTCATGTATGATGGTTATATTACTCTGGCCTGTTTAAATTTTGAGATAAATTTTTTTTGAATATTTCGGTTTTTGACTGGAAGTAACCCCTTAATGACCTTTGACCCCAAAACTGTAGGCATCCTAATCACACCCTGGCTAGTAGCAATGCATGTGTGCTAAAGGCGACTCTCTGCTATATAATTTGTAAAGACAGTGATTTTTTGAATATTTTTAGCTTTCAGACCAAAAATGACCCCCTTAATGACCTTTGACCTCAATTCTTTTTAGCAAGTTTTAAGCACTGCTACATGTTGATTCATATGCATGAGTCACATGATCATTGCATGTAATTTGTGGAAGGAGTAGCATTTTTTGTGAAATCACATTTTTGACCATTATAGCTAGGTCAAAGGTCACAGCAAGGTCAAAGTCAAATGGAAGGTTTGGCCTAGCCCAGTTGTCTTTTGGGTGAAGTTTGGTTGAAATCTGTCAATCTCTTGCGGAGCTAGATGCAGTTGATTGGTTGCCAGAAGAAAGAAAGAAAGTAGAAGAAGAAAGAAAGAATTGGAAGAAGACAGAACTAGAGTCAACAGACGCTGAATACAAGCCGCAATTTGACCCCTATAACTTGACCCCTGGGTTACGGATGGGGTCAACTGCTCTTTGCACTGTGCTTAGGATGTCATAAGAAATATTCCTGGTGAATTTCAGCTTAATCGGAACTTATACATGGATTTTGATTTTTGAAAATTTTGATTGACCTTTTGACCCTTTTAATGACCTTTGACCTCAATGTAAAAAAACCTTATGTACACCGACAAAATGCATTGTTCCAATTTTAATTAAAAGATTCTAACATGTTCAGTTCTTGAGATAAAAATTCTTGAAGTTATTCAGCTAAAAACAGGAAGTGACCCCTTAATGACCTTTGACCCCCAAAATAAAAATACCATGCATACATCAGGGAACACTAATTCATGTATGTTGGTTATATTATTCTGGTCTGTTTACATTTTGAGATAAAAATTTTTTGAACATTTTTGGTTTTTGACCGGAAGTAACCCCTTAATGACCTTTGACCCCAAACCTGCAGGCATCCTAAAGACCCTGGCTAGTAGCAATGCATGTGTGCTAATGGCGACTCTCTGCTATATATTTTGTAAAGACAGTGATTTTTTGAATATTTTTAGCTTTCAGACCGGAAATGACCCCCTTAATGACCTTTGACCTCAATTCTTTTTAGGAAGTTTTAAGCACTGCCACATGTTGATTCATATGCATGAGTCACATGATCATTGCATGAAATTTGTGGAAGGAGTAGCATTTTTTGTGAAATCACACTTTTGACCATTATAGCTAGGTCAAAGGTCACAGCAAGGTCAAAGTCAAATGGAAGGTTTGGCCTAGTCCAGTGGTCATTTGGCTCAACTATGGTTGAAATCTGTCGAAGCATAAGAGAGCTAGGGCGAAACGTGGCAAGTCACGCAAAATGTCACGAGTTGCCAGAAGAAGAAAGAAGAAGAAAGAATTGAGAAGAGACAGAACAAGCCGACATCCGTCGTCGGCTTGTAACAAGCCGACATTCTGTCGTCGGCTTGTAAAAATGATCCAAAGCAATATTTCCTTTTCATTCCTCTTTTGGAAACACTGTACTTGCTCATATCTTTAGGACTACTTATTCAAATTCAATGAAGTCTCTGAAAAATGCAGGGTTGTAAATGCTGCTTACTATCCTATAGGCAACTTAACAAATGTCCTATAGCAAATTTAACATTTCAAAGTTCCAACTTCTGCTTGATGCCATCACATAATGTGTATTAGTGTAACCTTTACAACTTCTACTCTTAATACATATTTGTCAGCAAAATACTTATTTCTTTCCTTTTTTAAACAGCTCTCTACCATGTTCACAAATGTCACCTTGTCTAAAATTTATATCAACAATTCTAAGCAATTTATGTACCATCACTTAATACTATGTAATGTTGTAACTTTCAAACGTAAGCTTCAACACTATGCTCCTCCTTGTACAATATATCAGTAACTTCAAAAGCCTGCCAGTTACAAATGTAAATATGTACATTATTAAAATTACTATATATTTTTGCACGAACAAAACTCAATATAATGCCAAACTTTCACTTTTAAGTCTTTCATCTTCATTATAAGTGACTTAACAAACACATGAAAACAATTCATATGCCAACCACCACTAACCTTCTAATGACATTCATATTTTGTTATGGATATGACTGATGCACATAAACTTATTTACATAATAATGTCAACGTAATAACTACTGTGTTATGATAATGCTTTTATGTTATCTCGATCTTTATAAGATTCTATTTCCAGTATTATTAAAATTACAAAACTACATTGCATGTGTCTGTAGTAATTATTTGTGTTTCTTTTAACCAACCTTTAGCCAACAATTGCCTATCAAGAATTATCCAGTGTATTTTTACTACATGCCCTACTTGTCATTTGACAAACACCAAGTGATTATTATGAATAATTATAAAAACAATTCGAATAAAATAACTACACCTTTATCATGGCACTTCCTCTTGATTCGCCCTGTTCCTTTTTAAAGGAATTTTTATTTAAATACTGTAGGAGACGGGATGAGTTTAAGGGATTGGTCAAGATCATTCCAGAGGAGAGCACCATGTGTTTTGATGGTGTTGCTAGCAAAAACCGTATTAAATAATTGGATGTGAAAGTCTTTAGAATGTCTGGTATCGTGTGTATGGATGTCGTCATTAGTAGTAAAGAAGTTGTCGTAGAGGTCATTTGGTAGCATTTTGTAATGAAATTTATGCATAAAAATGCTGTTTGAAATTTGAAAATGTCATGGATCTTAAGGGCATTTAATTGGTGGAAAAGTGGGTCAGTGTGGGCGAGCCACAAAGAATTTGTGCACGTCCTAACAACTCGTTTTTGTAGGAGAAAAAGAGAATCCAGATTGGCGTTGTTTTTATCTGCCCAGACAATTGCACAGTAAGTTAAATAGGGAAGCACAAGTGTATTATATAAGTAGACAAAAATATGAATCAAATACTGGACTCACCAACGATTTTTTCAGTAACGTTGCGACCCGTTCACCGGGTCTTCATCAGACTGCGCAGAGACTTGACTGATGGTTTGGTCACGTGATGGTAATCGGCGAGGAAGTAGTTTCACGGTGGGGTCCCAGGCGTGTGATAGCAGGAAACGGAGGCCCCCCTTCTTGTTGAGTGCTGGCTGCTCAGCTCTTTCCCGGATGGATTCTTTCACGCCCATCTCAAACCACCTCTCCTCCTTGTCGAAGATTATGATGTCGTCGGCATTGAATTGGTGGCCAGAGAGTTTTGAATGAGTGAAGACTGCGGAGTCCTGGTTTTCGTTGGAACTTCCTCTCCGGTGTTGATTGAAGCGAGCTTTAATAGACTGTTTTGTTTCTCCTACATAAGACTGGGCACAGCTAGTTTCAGAGCATGTGAGTCCATAAACTAGGTTAGACTGTTTGTCTTTTGGAATTTTGTCTTTTACGTGCACCAGTTTGCTCCGTAAATTATTAGAGGGCTTATAGGAGGTAGCAATGCCGAATGCCTTGAAAGTGTTTTTGATTCTCTCTGAAAGGCCTGTGGAGTAAGGTATAGTAACTCTGGCTTTGCTAGCAATGACATCTCCCGTGTTATTTTGTTGTAGGGTGTCTTTGGTTGTGGCGGCTTTCTCGAAAGCCCAGTCTGGGTAGCCACACTGTTGAAGGGCACTGCGGACGTGATCTTTTTCTTTCTGAACGTCACTTTCTTCAGAAATAATGGTATCCGCGCGATGATATAAGGTACGGATCACCCCTAATTTGTGCACAAGGGGGTGATGTGACCCAAACTGAAGGTATTGGTCAGTATGGGTCGGTTTCCTGTAAACAGTAGTACTAAGGGTGTTATCAGGGTTAACTTGAACAAGACGTCACGTGACCAAACCATCAGTCAAGTCTCTGCGCAGTCTGATGAAGACCCGGTGAACGGGTCGCAACGTTACTGAAAAAAATCGTTGGTGAGTCCAGTATTTGATTCATATTTTTGTCTATTTTATACTACTGGATGACTCAAAACATTCATAATCTTGTATTATATAAGGTTTGCAAAGAGGCCTCCGGTAGAAAAGGGCGGACTTTACGTATAATACCATTATATTTTGACACAATTTTAGTGATGTGTGTAGTGTGTGATTTCCAGCTGAGGTTATCATCAATAAGTAGGCCTAGAAATTTGGTAGTATGAACCAGATTTAATTCTGTATTATCTATTAGTACTTTTATATTGATTTCAGATTTATTATTGTATTTATTTTTAAAAAGCATATAATTAGTTTTTTGATGTTTAGTGAAAGTTTATTTAATTTAAACCAATTTGATATTAAAATAAGCTCAGCATTAATGATTGATTCGAGGTGATGGTGATCTTCATGCGAGAAAAGTATGTTGGTATCATCTGCGAAAAGGATAAAATGTGGGATTTTGGAACAAAGGGAAGGTCATTAATATATAATAAGAAGAGGAGGGGACCAAGAATTGACCCCTGTGGAACTCCGCAGGTGATATTCGTGAGAGGAGAAACTGCTTCATTAAATACCACACATTGTTTCCTATCACTGAGATAATTTCGAATCCATGTATTGGCCAGACCTCTGATACCATAATGATCGAGTTTGTTCAAGAGGATGTTGTGGTTTAAGGTATCGAATGCCTTACTGAGGTCAAGAAAAATGCCTGCAACATGATGCTTTTTATCAAGGTTTTCTGCAATTTTGCAATAAAGCTCATTAATGGCCATATATGTGGATCTTTGTGGCCGGAAACCAAACTGATGAGGACTTAGAATATCATGAAGTGAAATAAAATTTAAAATACGATTATAAATAACTTTTTCAAGAAGTTTTGATATTGATGGTAGAATTGATATAGGCCTATAATTAGAGAAATTGTGACAATCGTCTGCTTTAAACCTGGGTGTGACGTTAGCAATTTTTAGTTTTGAGGGTACAATACCGGATGATAAAGATGAATTGAAGATGTGGGTGAGAGGAATACTTGTTTCGAAGATGATTGATTTTAGAAGATTAGAGCTTATTCCGTCTGCACCAGAGCTATAGGTGTTGTTAATTTTGGAAGAGAGCTTGATAATTTCCTCAATTGATGTTGGAGAAAGGAAGAGGCTTTTGTTGTTTGAAAAGTCATTGAAGGTTGACGGGGAATTATTATCGGGTTCCGGAATTTTTCTGCCAATAATGGTCCAATATTTGTGAAAAAATCATTAAATTTCAATGCAATGTCTTTATTATTAGTGACTTTATGACCGTTAACGGTATCAGTAAAGAAATCAGGAAATTTCGTTTTTTTATTCCTACCTAAGAGTTTATTTAGAGTTTGCCACATTTTTTCATGTTATAACTGTGAAATTCAATTTCGGATGTGATGTGCAGTTTCTTTGAGGTACGAAGCAGTGAGTTTAAGTAGTTTCTATATTTATTATATTTCAGTTTATTCTCCACAGTGGGCTTAGAGGTATATTTTTTATAGAGTCTGTCTTTAGTTTTAATCGATTTTATTAGGCCACTTGTAATCCATGGTTTCCGAGGCGATTTTTCTTTGGATAATTTAGTTATTTTGATTGGACAATGAATATCAAACAAGGTGGTTAATTTGTTATTGAAATCATTATAAGCACATTCTGTGTCATTGTTGTTTGTAATGAATGACCAATCCACAAGTGCAAGAGCACTTTTAAAACCTCTGATGTTATCTGGTTTCATTTGACGTGACTTTTTAAATGATGTTTTCTTGGATGTGTTATGACGTGAATTCCTATTAACGAGGGAAAATATTGGAAAGTGGTCAGAGAGGTCGGTAACAAAAATACCAGACTTAGTTACTTGTGATATGTTATTGGTGAAAATGTTATCAATGAGGGAAACACTGGTGACTCCATTTTTATTTGTTTTAATACGTGTAGGCCTATCTATACATGGGATGAATTGGTACGAGTAAAAAAGATGGACAAAAGTATTTACTTCAGGCCTAGAATCATATTTTAGGAGATCAATGTTGAAATCACCAGTGATGTAACAGGGTTTTTTCTCTTTAGTGACGATGTTCAGTGTATTGTCTACATGCATAATAAAGTCATTCATAACAACTGTATCAGGTTTGTAAACTACTCCAACGATGGTGTTATGGGAGTTGTTTGTAATTTCAATAAATAATGAATCACAATCAGGGCAATCAATTTTTAAATCATGTCTAATACGATAATGGAATTTAGGATGAATGAAAAGAGACGCCTCTCCGCCAGTTCTTCCTCCTGGCCTGATGCAATTTTCGTTTGAATAATCATTGAGATCGATGAGATCCGCGTCCTCAGATGACCTAAACCATGTTTCGGTGAAAGCGTATACCGTAAACGTTCGCCTAATGGCGCTCTGGATTTTATAGAAATGAGAGAGCGCCCTCCCTGTAAAAGCCCAGTATCATCACTGAAAATTAAGGGCGCGTGTAGTTAAAGTGTGTAACCTATCGACACATTCAATTATGACCAAGGTCAAACAACGATATTCATGATAATGCGGTAATCATTCACCTATTACGTAGTGGCCCAGTTAGCAGAGCATCAGACGAGGATAGAGGGAACTTTAGATCGTCTCCCATGCAGAAATGTCTGACAGATTTGCTTTAGAATGAATGTCTGTCAATGGTTTTTTTTCTGATTTGGGGAAATGGTATCTCTTTTTGTTTAAAAGCTGTTAATTTTTATTTGTTTAGGTACCGTACTTCTATTCTGTTGATTTTGTCTTTATCGTTTTTTGTTTATTTATTTAATTTGTTTGCGTCTTTTTTTCACGATTCTTTGTTTCTCTGTTGGTTTTATCTCTTTTCATTTCATTTTGCTTTGTTTCTCTTGTATAAAACAATTAATATGGAGAGTAACTACTATGGTATAATGGGTTCTCCCCTGAAATTATATGAAAGCAATATTTATTATTATTATTATTGTTAAGTTCGACGGTTTTTATTAAATAGTATAACACCCATAAAACCCTCACATATCAAATTCGTACCGACTTCTCTATATGTTTGCACCCAGATTCTTTTGTCGCGAGCGACAAGATTTTGAATTCGCTCGAGTGTCTTTGACTATGCTTTTAGTGGTTATGAAAATATTCAAAAGATAACCTCTGCCCTAATAATCCCAAGCTTTTGTCTAAAACTGCTACACGGAGGATGTTTCATTATAGTTCAGTCTTCGGTTACGTATAAAGCGATTATCATCATATGGACTATATCACGCATTAAGTTCATACAAAAATTGCTTGACTCCGATACCACGGAGTTAACGCAACCACTTCGTGGTCTGATGGATATGCTCTGTTGTCTGGTCTACTATAGGGTTCAATCCTTTTAATAAAATGGAAAAAAAACCGGCTGAGCTATTATAATGAATAAATCAAGAAAGTAAATAATACACTTTGAATAGTTACACAATATGAAACATTGAGGATTATAATAATTTGCAAAGGATTTTTCTTGGTCATTTAACTGTTACGTCTAAGGCGATTACCATTATATGGCCCGCGCATTGATAGGTACCAGGTGTAGCAAATTTGGTCCCACCGCGGTTTTCATTGCCGTTTGGAATCATGTTTCGAAGTGACTATATGTATCTAAAAAAAAATAAAAAAAATAATAAAAACGAATCATAATATTTATTCCAAAATGGCGACATAAAAATTTATTCACACTTCTTCACATAAAATAGGGTCAGTAATCAAGATTTGAACCAGTACCCTGTATCATTCAAGGCGCACGCTCTGCCGACTGAGCTAACGGGGCAGACAAAAAAACAGTGTAATTTTGAACAGAAGAATATTCACACACTATGAAAAAAAAAAAATACAATGGCAGATGTACCAAAATGAGTTAGGTATGAATCGATCTGCAAATTAAGGACAATGAATTTTCGAGAAAGAATATCTGACCCCCCACCCCCCCCCCCCCAAAAAAAACAACACCAAAACATTTACTACTCTAGTAATTATTAACTTAGAGCGTTTTTATAGTGAGCCAGATTATACGTTATTCAGCGTATATTAGCGTATAAGCACTGCAAAATCAATAGAGGTTATCCGTGTTGTATAATCTGCATATCCTATCAGCGACTGCTATACCTTATTTAGGACTTTCAAAAGAAGTACCTGCATGTGCAATCATCACTGTTTCAAAATAGCCCGCCAAAGTCATGCAGGTAACTCCGAGGTCGTGCATTGAATTGGTTTGAATGAGGTATACTACAGGAACCAGCACCTTTTGTTAGAAGTCACACATGAGCAAAGTGGATAACCTCTATTGTTATTGCGGTATAATCTTTCCGCATACAGCCACTATAATCACGCTCCAAGTAACCTAACTGTTTGATCACGTCACGAAAGTTTCTGAATAATCATTATCGTGCAGACTCTAACTATACGTATCCTTAATGCTGTTGGGATTTTGCAAGGATGGCGCTCTCTCATTTCTATAAATTCCAGAGCGCCATTAGGCGAACGTTTACGGTATATCAAACTGATGATCAATAGCTGAAAGATAGTTTGGTACATCATTGGCACGTTTATTAAGGCTTAATGCATTGAGGTGGAAAAGAGAAATTTCAGTGTTTTTGAAGTCAGTTGAGTTGAAAAGCTCAATGTCGAAGTAATTGCAATCAGTAATCATGGTGTTGTCAATATTACATGATTGATCGGATGTTGGTGAATTTGGGTTTAAAGTGCTATCAAAAGTAGATGGATTGAATTTGACATGTGACATAAAATCGGACAAATCAGACGTAGACATAACGAATAATAAATATACAATGCAAAAAAAAAAATATATATATTCAATCCAAAGTGAATAGGAATTGGATTATCTAGAAACAAAAGTAAATTAAAAACAGTTGGAACAGATGAGTCAAGCTCACTTATACCAAAATGTGAGGGAAGGGGTGGGCTGGGATAATAATAAATACTGATAATAAAAGGGTAATGGCTGGATGTTGGCTAATACAAAGAAATATACTTCAACATGATCAAGATACTCAACATGTCATGAACATAAATATATAGAATAATGAAAGAACAATTGGGAAGTGTATGTACACGCCTATCAATATACCCCAATATCATGAATTAATATCAACTGAACATGTCATCAGTAATGTAAGGTACTGTCAAATATAAATAGGCCTAAGTATAGTAGATATCAATATAGGCTGAACAGCTTAAGGAAATGTCTATGAAGTATACACTCCAAATTTCAAGGATTCAAAATAAATCCCAAGGGACTGCGATTAGGGACCAATCAAGTGCCAGATCCAAAATCAAATCTTTAAGATTCAAAATTAAATCTTTAAGAATTAAAATTAAAATCCATAAGATTGACTTCAAATCTAAAATTAATACCTTTTGGGGGCAAAAAACAACATTTCTATGCCTTATTGACATGGTGTCGTCGCCACAAAAAGTGTCCTGTTATTAAAACCTAACTTTGTATACATTTTATGGACATAATGGTGAAAAACGAAATGACGGGACACGCAGTGATATTTTGTCGGCGTCCGTTTCACTTTTTTTCGGAGATGAAAATAAAACGTAAACAAAATCTCTTACACAGATGTTCTGCATCGCTCCGTAGCTGCATCACTCGTGTATTCAATAATTGCATAATTAGTAATATCGATGGCCTTTACGATAATCCGCATATATGCCCATATTAAGACAAAATAATTGCAAAGGCCTGGCAAAGACCATCGGATGCACACGATCTATGAGGTTGATGAACTACGCCATACCCCCTGGAATAGTGCATTGTGGGATAGAGGAAAAAGGTCAATTGTAGAATTGCGGAAAATAAAGCTTGTATTTACATAGTCTCTATTATCTCAATGAATAGTCCGAATCGACTCGCATTTCTGAAGCACCTATAATTGGATTGATATGAATTGTGTAGCGAAACCACGCTCCTGTGCTATAGGCTTATGCTAGCTGGTGTGTTTACTATTGATATGATAAAATCTCAAATACTTGAATATATTTCGTTATTTTTTCCATTTGAACAAGACCTTTTAAAGGCTTGCACGTGAATATATATGTTGAAACAATCTGATAACCTTTACTCTGTGTATCGAATTTCTTGCTTGCGTCTTGAAACGTGAAATGGGTAATGAGCATACGCAGATCGCTGCAGAGCATGCGTGCATATACTCGTATATGCGTAGTGGAAAAGAAAAGTTATGTATCTATCGTACCGGTGGTGTTCGTACAGGTACAGGTACAGGTGATATCTTATACTTTTCCTAGAGTGCTCGGTCTTTTATATATCTCGAAAGTATTCAACCACGGCGGAACAAAATCGACAAACCGTGCTGTTGAATAAACTAGTGGTTCGCCCTGCTATCATGGCGATTTATGACACGAAGGTATAGGGATGGTGACGTTCTGCGAGGGCTTATATATGAATGGCCAAGTGGTCCAAAAAACGCGTAAGATAAAGTAAGATTGCATCTTACACGTGTAAGATTGCGTCTTATACGCGTAAGATTGCATCTTATACGTGTAAGAATGAAGCGGGATTTTTAAATTGACGAATCACAGAGTAAGAAATCACAAACAACCAATCATCTCATGCGTAGCCAACTTCAACCAATAATATGTAAAGACGTTTTGTAAATTATTTTTAACATCCACGACTTCTTATACGTGTAAGATTTGGATTTCAGTGATGGGCGATACGTGATATTATTGGCGACGTAACGAGGATAAGGAGAGCTCGTCAACAAAATCGTAAACGAGGCATTTTCTTAATTTTTATGAGTGCTACAATTTCCTGTATTTTATGACGAATCTATGTCAGGAATTATTCCGACTGTTGGTCCGTCATGGCCACATCACGATTTATTTCACTTTTGGCTACGTTTTTCAGTTATACTCATATCAATTAAATTTCAAGAGGTGATGGTAAAATAATCACGTTTGCGAAAACTACCGCGGTGCAGATCGATATCGAGGTTGAGATTATTCGACACTCGTCGTACTAGTCAAATCGGAATACCGTCCATCCCTAATAAGCAATTCTTACGCGTATAAGAAATGCTATGGCGAGATTTCATTGGTCGACGATGAATACGCGTAAGATGATAGGTTGTTTGGTTTAAATATGGGTTCTTCATATATGATTTGTCAAGTTAAGCATCCCGCTAGATTCTAAGACGTATAAGATGCGATCTTACACGCATAAGATGGAATCTTACACGTGTAAGATGCTATCTTGCACGTGTAAGGTTACACGTATAATCTTACACGTTTTTGGTCCACTTGGCCATTCATACTTATAGAGTTTGCTAGTTTGCTAGTTTGTTTGCTTGTTTGTTTGTTTAAACGGCCGTGTTATGTCCATTTGTTTTTTCAATTACATGTTACTCATTTCGGTAACAAATGGTCGGTTAATTCTGCCCTCCATAAGAAAATGTAAGTGACCAAAGTCACTTGCACTTATTATGGAGGGCATAATTAACCGTGCATTTGTTGCCGAAATGAGTAATATGTAATTGAAAAAAACGAATGGACATAGCTAGTTCTGGCTCTAGGCTCTCGTTATTGTGATGTGCCCTGAGTAATTTAATTTGGTGATTTATCTTTGTTTACAAAGTTACATGAGTGATGACATTTTGGGGGAATTCCCCTCTCAAATTGAGCAAAACAAGTTGAATCATATCTAATTTGGAATATTTGGAAACCCCTGAAAATGATGTAATGGGATTTCCCCTCAGGAAGTGATGTAATGGGATTTCCCCTCAGGAAGTGATGTAATGAGAAAGGTTAATGTTATAATTAAGACCTGGGAATTCCCACAGTCACATTTGGCTATTAATATTTGGGGATTTCCAACTGCTTGGTATATAAGAAAAGGTAAACATATTTCTTCACAGTTTATAGTGTTGATCTGGGCTAGCTAGCTAATATGCTTACAGTCCAATTCCTTCAAAGAAAGGAAATTGTAAACCAGAAATATTTTATGTAGTCAAAGTACTACTATTTACCAGTGTTGTCGGAGAAGATCTAGAATACGTCAAAGAACGTTATTCTTCCAAGAAAGGAATATATATTCTTCTGCCGATTTGCTGAAGTCTGGTTAAAGGAGCAACACAACTGTCAAAATAAGTGGGGACAACTGCATCGCAGTCCTGCTTCCTGAAGATATTGTGTGAAAGGTGGAAATAGCACCAAGTTTGGAGAAAGCAGCGCAAAGAGTTAAATTTGGAGAACTGCGCAAGGAGTTTAGCATAGGAGAACAGCGAAAGGAGTTTAGTATAGGAGAATTGCGCAAGGAGTTATAAACGTGTTTGGAGAACACCATTTTCGTATAAGGATTTTATACGCAAGGATTTATCAATGCAAGTGTACAAAGGACTTCGCTGATTTTCGCAAGACAAGTGAATAAGGATATATTACATCAGTCGTCCAGAACATTGCAAGGACTTTATGATCACCAAGAAGAAGAATGCTGGCTAAGTACTAAATAGTTAAAGAGTGATTATATTTGATTATTATGTATGTGCATTTGTTGTCATATATTGTACCAGTCATAACTGGCTTTCAATTAAAGACTTAGATTTTATTAGCTTAATCAAACAGTGTATTTGTGTTGTGCATTCGTGTGAATTTGGGTAAAAGGTGATTTTGGCCTTGAGTCAAGTACAACTCGTAACATTATGCTCTTGATGAAAAAAGAGAACTGAGTGCTTTTTTAATTTTATGCCAAGAATGTTTTACTACCAAGCCTTGTTTTACTCTAATGTTCTTTGTTTCACGCTTCACTAAGGTTAACCGGACGCGTACAGAAATAGTTTTGGCTTAATATAAAAGGAAATCAGTAGCTTAACGTAAGAATCTAGAAATGATCTCAAAATGGCAGATATTTAAGAATACTGTCACACATTTAAATTCGCAACGGCTTAGGGTACATGACATTTTTGAACGGAGCTCTATCTCAACTTCTCTCAACTTACACGAATTATGTCATTTTGATCAAGATATCAGCGAATTTATTTTAAGACATCAATGATTTGAATTTTGCATTACAAAATAATCAAAATCCAATTTTTAATCTTAAATGACACTTTTTCCCACGCCACGATGGGCAAATGAATGTTTCCTGGTGTAAATCATTTCCAGGCTCATTGGTCAATATTATTACAGTCAGTTTGAAAGGGCACGAATACACCTAATTTTACTAAATAATATGTATAATAAGATGACATGACCATGATGACAATAGAAGTGATCGGGTGTTAAAGATGCTGTGATATTTTGAAGACTTTTCCTGGCTTGTGTTAATATGTTTTTAAATGATTTGTATTTAACATCTACACTAAAAGACTGACAATGGTGATGCTAATATAGAGTAATTAAAGTCATATTATAACATTCGCTGATGATGACGCCCTCAATATACGCCAGTATGGAATACAGCCGGCGAATTGAGTGGATTTTTAAAAGCCGTTTAGATGTATGTTATATCGTGTTGTCAACTTTCACGATTCTTTTGTCTACGTATAACGCAGGTGATGGAATGCAGTTTAAAATCCTCGCCAAGGCCGCATCTTTTCACATTTCAGGCTTTATGGCTGCCGTTGTTGTGTAGGAATGCGTGAAATTGGATTCGTCTATATCCGCGTTGCTTTCTTTATTTCTGGAGTTCCTGTTATCGCCAAACATAAATGAAATCAAATTGCGAATTTAAGTCCTAAGACCACTAAATGTTTCCTGGAACAATCTGTTTTTGTTTGAAATAACCAATTTTACTAAAGGGCATTTGATTGACTATATGTTAGGTGCTGTTGAAGCGTGATATTTTCCAACTATTCATGTTGATTGAGTTGAAAACCCAATATCCTTCTTGTGTTGCTTGAATTAAGATGAGATATATCTGCATTATCAAAATGGCATTTTTTGTAATGGCTGCGTGACTGCTCATGACATTGTCGAATTAAGTGGCTTTGCGTTTTGATCCTGTGGCCGAAATGAAAAATACCATTTTGAAATGTAATTCATCAACGTTTCTGGAAGAGATAAAGGCAACATATCTTTACAGATGTTGTCTTTATTAGTAGTATATATCTAAATTCTGCACATAAAGTAACGCAGCTGTTATAAATACGCCTATAGCTTGAGAACTAATAATATAAAGAAGGATGATTTATTTACGCGCATTTTGATAACAATTTGTCAAATGTCGTGCAATGTTAACAACACAGTAGTGCTTTTAAAGAAAAATACCCGAATTTAAAAGTTGCAGTTTACAGCGATCAATGGTTATTACGCAGGTATGGTGGTACATAAAACCCTCGATTTATCTTCGCGCTGACTTCAAATCAATACAAATAACGGCAACTTTTAAATTCGGGTATTTTTCTTTAAAACCACTGCTGTGTTGTTAATATTGACCAAAATTGGACAAATGAGGTTTCAGAATGCGCGTAAATAAATCCTTCTTCTTTCTATGTTGAAATATTGTAAACACAAGTATTAGTTCTGACGCTATGGGCGTATTTGTAACAGCTGCGTTACTTTTTGGGCAGTCTTTACATGATTATCTTAACAAAATGTCTCATTCGTGTGGTTTAAACAAACTTTGGCGTGTTAACCGGCTTTATGAGCGCTCATTGGTGAAGGTAAAGTAAGGTCCATCTGATTGAATGCTTAATTTGACGGCATATCCAGATAATTTTGCTCGCCCTGAGTGTAGTCTTGAAAGCATCAATTTCGTAACAGTAAGCTGAAATGCAAACCAAAGACATTGCGGTGCATTGTCAATTCTTGACAAAAGGGACCCTGCATGAGTTTATAGATTTACTTTTTATAAGCACAATGTTTAAGATTTTAAAAAGAATATTAATGTTCTTCAATGATAAATAAATATTGTGTTGACTTATTACATTATGTTTAACTATACCTAATCAGCGTGGTTGGCAAATCCTCATTGTTTCAAAGTTGTGTATCAATGTAGTGGTAAATGGTGACTTTTATGTTTGCACGTATAATATATTAAAAACTCCCCAGAAAGAATTATGATACTTATTTTGGACTTCGGAGCTCAACATATGCTTTAATATATCATGTCAAGACAGACATTATTCGATGTGATTTTGCAGGCTCGGAAACTATAATGTCTACATGCTATTTTGTCAATCAAAATTCACGAATTTTCCCACTTTTAAAAGGAAAAAGACTGTTATAGTCATGGTGGCAGCGAGGAACATTTGCGTGCACTCAGTACTTACTTCCTGTTCAAACCCGCCAGTTTAGTGGTGAGTTCTGCTCATATAATGTCACATCTACAGATTTCATGTTACTGAAATTTTGAGCATGAATTCCTTGATTAAAAAGCTTACCTTTCAACTTCTCCCCACGTAATTTCTTTGAGTAATTTTATGGTGCTTTTTTATGTCTTTTAATGTAAACAATGCAAATGTAATATATCATGTAATTTTGGCCTACGGGCCACGAATTTGAAATAAATTTGAATCTGAATCTGAAAACGTAGTTTAAAAACTCTGCATAGCAAATCACAACTCGCCTAAACTATATTCCACAAATATGGACATTAATGTATTCGGATCACTGAGGTGTGTCCTAATTTATACATTTCTATAGGCCTAGCACACGGCTGCCATATCAATTGTTATACCATTACGGTTGGTTCAGTCAGGGATATGAGACATAGGACAGTTCTAAGGTGACAGAGCCTCATTTCAAATATATAGTTTTAGTTTTGGTTTTGGTTTTGGTCACTATTGTCCTGCCTAACCACTTGAATCACAAGATATCGATCTCTTTGTTTCTACCTTTTGTTTAAAACTAAACATTTGTGACAGGTAGTTTCGGTTTTGGTTTCAGTTTCTTATAAGTGGTGTGACGAATAAAATTACAGGATTTTCGAGTTACCTGATCTAAGTATACAAAAGAAATGTTTAAATTTCGCAGTGCAATATTCACGAGCAGAGAAGTCGAACAAAACAGTCTACATTTGAAAGCATTGATTTAGTTTGAAAGCATTGGCTTGAGACTACGAAATAGCCTAAGCTGATTTCACTGTGAAAATATATAGACCATCGAAATATTTGCATTCGACATTACAAAAGGGCCACTACTGTAATTGTATAGGTGCTGTAAACAAAATCGATTCATGTCCTTAATCCCATGTACCAGAATCGATGGAAGGCCATTATATGACCTCTAATAACCTAATGACTTTTACTGAAGCAATTTTACTGCAAAAGTAGAAGATAGAGGGAGAAGATTGGGGGGTGTGTGTGTGGGGGGGGTTGAAGGGCAAGGGGATATGGGCCGGGAGAGAGAGAACATATGAGAGAGAGCATTGGAAGTGAAAGAGAAGGTGGAGGAGAGCTCGAGATGAAGATATCGAATGTAGGGGAGGAGGAGGGGGAAAGGGGTAATTTAGGAAAGAGGTGGTTATATAGGGAGGGGAGCCCCCTCTTAAAGAGGTATGGGTTGTGCTTCCGGGGATAATAAACTAATTCATAATCAAATCATCTCCATGCATCGTTTATGTTTCATACAAACAAACAAATTCCCCACCCCACCCCACACACCGTCGACGTCCTATACGATAAATATAAATTTAATACTCCGTTGGTGAGCGACGGGCGAGTGGTAGTGAGCGACAGGCGAGTGGTATTTCACTGAACGCAAGAAAAGGAGTTCTATCTGATTGGCTAGCAATCGATCGCTTAGGTCGCTCAGTAGTCAACTACAAACTCATGCATTCAATTCGATTGAAATCGATTATTCTATTATTGACGAAGATAAAGAGCGTGATAGTGTGTCAATAATGCACATTGTATTGCAGCTGGATTTTACATGCATTCTTTTATATAAATTTTTTCTCAAAGAGTTGAATATGATTACAATTTTTACTCAGGATTTCAAATTTTTACCCGCAAATTGCAGTTAAACATATCCACAGCAAAATACCGGTCCTCACTAATTAGTACATTTAATTTCCAGTTAGTACATTTAAACGAAACCTGTGATTTACGTGACAACAAATAAAATTTTCTTACAATAGAAATATCATATGGGATACTGATATGGTAGGCCGCAACCGCCACAACGTGGAGCTGCTACGCGTAGCTGACTTTTTGTTCCGTGGAGCCAAATTGACCAATCATGTTAGAGTTTTTCATTACTCGGAGGTAAAACTGACCAATCAAGTACGACTTACTCATTACGTGAAGCGAATTTAGTCATTAAGAATTTGCCAGACGAGCTTCACGTAGTTGCAAGATATCCTCGGTCACGATAGTTATGATTCAAAAAGTAATTTATGAAAAGTACGAACCGACTTATTATTAAGATGGACATGCACTCACAAGAAACTCATACAGTATTGTACACAACTATATAGCTAGGCAGAGTGGTGGTAAACCATGCACACAATTCTGCGATCTGCAGTGTATCGCCGGGAGCTGATTTGTACATCTTGCGCGGCGTGGCCTGCGGAATTCGACCTTCAGCAAACCAGTTCGGATTTACTTTATATACTAGTAGTAGGCCATACATACTGTACTGCCCGTTTTCCTATACACAATACTCAGTGCGCTCACCATTGACGCGTGACCTAGTGTATGTTAGAAGTATTATGCCATTGCCTATATGACGTCACTGTGTAAAAAATAACCAGTCAATATTTAAAGTATTCTCTGAAATTCTAGAAAATATAGTTTTGTAACATTTCCTAAATTTTTAGCTAATTTAGGTGTTTGGAAATATTGGTACTTTTGTGTTTTAGGAAGGATATGTAAACGACAGATAACACCAAAAAATATGAACAAATTATTTCTAAACCGTGTTAAGTCTGCAAACCATTATGTTTCTCATTTTCAAGAACGCTGGTTAACAATAAGCAGACTATTGTCTCATTTCGTAAACAAAAGCCCAGACAGTATTGTTACCTTGCGTTCGCTTTATAATCATTCACCCAACTGAAACTATAATACCAGCTCATTGTTCATTGCACAGGTAAAACAGACACAAGTGCAGTGTGTATTTAACCAGAGAAGATCTGATGTAACATAGTTGAGCTGTTTTCATTGAGTGTTATCTTGGTTTAATAGCTTTTAATGGGGTTTAAGTCCTTCAAAGGTCGTGGTGAATTCTACTGTAGACATGACTGCATCATGATTATTTTAAAGTCAACAACATTCAACAATATGATCACCGTGATAGTATGGCAGTATCAGTACCGTGGGTGTCAGTAATCCTGGCCTGACACAGTAGACAAACAAACAAACACGCCACACACATGGCACATGCATGCAAGGTAACATTGACTATACACTAATCAAACACTGGTATTGATCCTGTACAACTGTTGGTGGTTTATTTACATTCGATTCATTTAAAATCCACATAGTAAACATTAATTTTGGCAAGAGTTTTCTCTCTCTGGAACGATGATGCATCAACTGGCTCCGCGTAATGAAAAGATCTAACATGATTGGTCAATTTAGCTCCGCGAAGCGAAAAGTAAGCTACGCGTAGCAGCTCCACGTTGTGGCGGTTACGGCCAGCCATATACTGATCATGCGAAAATCGTAAAACATAGAATAGAAACAGTGTGGCCGGCTCTCAAAATCTCAAATTGTATGCATAGCCTGAGTCGCACGGCCTATCTCGAACAAAATCACCATGCGTATATGTTGAAAAACGTGAGGATTTATCGTACTACCACGGCAATTTTTAACACGAAGATATAGGGATGTTGACGGTGTGCCCCATCCTTCAGTATACGCGCATGTATATGATTTCTAGGCCTAGAACTCGTGAGTGTAATATACCACCTACCTTCGACAGAGAGCATCAACTGTCGTCCGCGGGATAGATTTCCGATATCAATCATGATAATAATTATGTTAGCACAATAGGCTATTGTATACTTCTGGTTATATACCCTATACTGTGTCCTCCCAGCATAATAGTGTTATGATTGCAGATCAGATCAGCTCTACTTTTTAATCCCTTGATTTTTGGTTTCTGAACAAAAGAGAAACCAAAACTATATATTTGAAATGAGGGAGAGAACAGGTGTGTAGTTCGATTCCAAAACCATTCATACCTATCACCTGTTTTACCTGTATTATCATGCCAATTGGCCCGTGCTACCTTGCAACACAGATTCTGTATTTCCAGAATATGTGCTTACAAGGATGTCAAACTTTTGACATCGTATATTGCTTTAGACTTAACAAAGTCTCTTTGACATGGGTAAGACAGTTAAATTAATTTCCAGTGAGGATTCATGTAGGCATATGCCTAAATTCCCAGCAAACACAAAAACATTTTAAGAACATTTTAAATAAGTTATATTTTGGCTTTTGGTTTAGGTAAAAACGTTTTAATAACATTAAAATGTCGGGTTATGTTAAGGTCATGATAACGTTTTAAAACGTTTTGTATGAAAACACACTACAACAATATTTTTAAATGTTTTCAAAAAATGTTATTGTAAACTATTTTTGCAAACTTTTTTGCCAAATATTGTGTCCACACTTAAATATCATTATGTTAAAATATTTGAACCCAGCAAACACAGAAATATTCTTAAAATGTTTTTTTAAACCTTTTAATAACATTTAAATGTCGGGTTATATAAAGGTCATGAAAACGTTTTTAAAACGTTATTGAAAATATTTTGGGCAAACATTTTTCGCAAAATATTTTTTCAACTAAAAAGTAACATTCTGTTTAGAATGTTTTGTATCAAGTTTTCAAGAATGTTTTTGGAATGTTATTGAAACGTTTTTATACCCTTTATATAACCCGACATTTAAACGTTTTCTGTAAAACATTTTTGTTTGCTGAGCAGTAGATAATCAAAAAATGTTTTTTAAGGTTATGAAAACGTTTTATACTCTTAATATACCCTTTATATAACCCGACATTTAAACGTTTTCTGACAACCTTTAATAACCTTTTGCGAATGATGTCGAAAACGTTTTGTGTTTGCTGGGTTACTAAGTTATAAGGGGTGTGTGACATATTATTGTTAAGCTAACATATACCTATTATCTTGTATTTAACATACTTTACCGTTAACATTGGCCTACTTTATGAAGTAGTATCAATGAATCATCAAAAATTAAAAATTCAATTCATGTAGGCCTATACCAAAATAATTAAGGGACCGTTCACAAACACTTGTAAGGGGGGGGGGCTGATGCAAAAAAAAATATCACTAACATTTTTCGGGAGCCCCCCTTTACAGACCTCGAAAATTTCAGGGCCACCCTTTTTGACATAAAAAATATGAGCCAACCCCATAGAAAAGCATATAAACTCAATTTTTCCAGGAAAACAATTTTCAGGGCCCCCTTTTTGCATCCGGCCCCCTAACAAGTGTTTGGGAACGGTCCCTAAGTTAAACATTTTACAAACAAGAAATAAAAGGTATAACGTGTGACTCATGGCACTATTTTTACAAATTTGCTGATTCCATTTAGGTGGAAGTTTGGACATGTGTAAACATTACAAATATGTCAAAAAATCAGGTTTGAAAACAAAAAATCATAGTATAAGATCGTACATTATTGGGGAATGCAACGCACACTAAGTTGAAATATTATCGTGTTTGCAACAGCTTTTTGTTCCTAACTTAATCTTTGACATCCCATTTTTTTCGTTTACATTTTGCCACTGGCTCTGGTACTAGCTTTTCTCAGTAAAGAAAATTTAAAAGACAAACTAAACAACATTGAAAACATCTTGTCGTACAGGGGAAAAGGTTGCAAGGGAAACGAAAGAAAAGATTGGTGCATTATCCAAATGAGAAGGTGAAGTCAGTGTCCGATTTCAAAATTAAGTAGTCTGTTAAGTAACATGCAATATACCCACGACAATCATCTACAAGAAAATAAATGTGCGCAATGTAAGTATTTTCTGTCTATACATTATCCTGTTTTGTATCTAAACACAGCAACGTAATTCTTGCCTATAAGCAAGTGTGAACTAATCGTAAAATGCATCTTGTCTGGGTTCTTTTTTTTCAGAGTTCGTTTTAAGACGTTGTCGGTCATGTTGTTTTTTGTTTGAATAATTTGGTAATAGAAGTCTTACGTGGACTCAGGGCCGGATTTTCCTTTTTGGGGGCCCTGCACAGGCGTTGATGTGCATAGAGGTATCGATCATTTGTTCAGCAGGGCAATCAGCTGCAACACAGTGAAATTGACTTGATAGAGGTGTCAATGGGTCATTATTATATAACAACCAATCAACTCAATCATGGCTCAATCGATGCACTTCAGAAGAAACTGAACAAATGATCAGGGCCTACCCAATTTGGAGGCCCCAAACTCACTGTGAGGAAGGCATGTGCACTCAAGCATTTATGGCCTAACTTTGGTTTAGGTATAAGATCGACAGTGGCGGCGGGAGTATTACAATTTAGGCTTAGACGAGTATAAATGTTACTAGGACATTTTGCACGCGAACATTTGTTAAATGTCAGTCTATTTTAGCTCAAATGAAGGTGAATTTTGTTACATAACAAGCCAGTGCGCGCGAAACAATTTTACCATATTTTAGCCCAAAACATGGTGTTTTTTAAGCTTAAAAGTAAGATGCCCGGACACAGGGCAATTGTGGGGCCCTGGGCCCGGGCCCATCTGGCCCACTGGTAAATCCGGCCCTGTGTGGACTACTACATGTATACAGAGTATAGTAAATGTTTGACAAAAACGTACCTTTGGGCAGCTGGCCTTTAAGAGATTGTTGTCTGAGTTAAGTTTGGGGAAAATGTCTGGATAGTTTGAGACGATCCAAGTCGGTGTAAGTGACACTATAAAAACGAGACTCAATAATTAATTATTCACAAACATTAATGATTCTTAAATCCTCGATAATGCTTCACAACTGATAATCAAGTTAATTAACACACACGCCCCGGGTTAGGAAATTAATGATGTAAGTAATCATGACTATAGTTGAGATTTCCCGAGCTTCATCATGCTCTATGGTGCATCAATGAAATTCTCGACCGGTAATTGAATGAGGAGGGCTCAATCCCCGCTAAGGGATCAATATCGATCAATATTACAGATATGTACTTGCTTGATATACAAAATGATTTTTCTTGCCTATACCCATGTGCCTGAGAAGTATCAATATTATGGCTTCTCTGGTTTCCAAATTATCTTATTTTAAAAAGTTTAAACGATCATATCTCAAAATGCCAAATATTGTGGACTTGCGGCCTGCTTTCCCTCAGGTCTTAAAATACGTTGAAATAAACTTATATGTGATGCGATCAAGCCAAATCAGTCGGAACTCGGAAATATTGATTTTGAGATACAGCCAAACAAAGGAAACTTTTCCTTTTGTTTCCTCTTGTTTTGGAAACTCTTTAATTGCTCATATCTTTGGTACTGGTTGTTCAATTTCAATGGGGTTTTCTGCCAAATCTAGCTCTAGAAACTGAAAATTTATTATTGCCGAGTTCCGACTGATTTTGCTTGATCGCATCACATATTTCGGTACATTAAGGACCACTCCGTCTATAGCCTATATCATAATATATATCCAACTTCAAAAACCACGCGATTGCATGGACAACAATTTAGAGCAGCTGTGCATGACCTGAGTATTGACTGCCAGAGTTGCCAATGTAACCAAATTGAACGACCTGCGACGAATCCTGGTTGACGAATGTTATGCCCTCCTACTGCTAAGGGCGACCAGGTTGGAGAGCAGCATGAGGAGCATGAGGAAGTATACTGGGTTATTTGGTACATTCTGTTTGAGTCCCAACTACATTCACAAGATGACGTTTACAAGCCCAGTTTTTTTTTTCGCGTCCAGATTTAATTCGCGCAAAGAATGGATCTACGATAAGCTTGAGTCGTTTGGGCGTAAACACGCGCGTTTTCTTTTTGACGGATGAAAAACCTCAGGGGAGCGACATAATAGCGCTATGCAATCTGTTTCTAACAACAGCCTGTTCGACAATTAATTAGTTGACTCTCTGTGGTTTAAATACGAAAGATGTTGGCCCGGGATGTCGGCAAAGATTGGGCAGACATAAATCAAGATTTCGTACTTTGTTGCGAATATATACTTGCCTGCCCCCGACTGACCGAAATTCGGCTACCCATAACGTGATTTAAAACAACTTTGACAATCCGTGGACCGTGGTGTACTCTTGTTACTAAATTTGCCAACATAATCCAAAGACTTGTTTGATTAAAATTAAAGTTGGTCATATAGCAAACGCTTCGAATGAAAAAAAAATCTAAAGGCGCTTAATCATTTGTTTTCTTTCTATCCTTACCCCCAGCGATACGAGAGCGTTTTGTCGTTGGCTTGCCCTAAGTTTTGCATTTATCTACGACTCAGCACCTTGGAACCCAAAGATATGTGTTTTCCATCTGATATTAAAACGGCTTAGAGCTTGTTGAAATGCTGGTAAGCATGTTGTCAAGCAATGTTGATAAACAAATCAGTCTGATTTTAAACCGAAAGTGCACTCTCTAAAAGAACGCATATAGCCCGCTTAAACGAACAGGCAAGATGTATGTGCTCAAACGTGACTTGGAAGCACGGGTTGAATAAAATTCGTTACCTGTACTACAGTAATTGATAAGTAGAAGGATTGTCTCTATGATTGTATAATAACTCAAAATGTTCTATACCCGTCATTAGGCACACGCTGTTCCATGCGATTTCTATGGCAACGATAGCAGTGTAATATATTATTAAAGAATGCATGCATTTTAAGTCCCTATAGTGGTTGTAATAATAATGAAAGATAGCCTTTGGACTACCCATTTAATACGAGAGTATGTATACGCGACATCGAAACGGGGGTCTTAATAGAACTAGGTAATAGATTCGATTGATACATGATAAACATCAACTTTTGTGGTAAAAGTGCACAAAAGTGTGTGAATTGTATGTAGCACTTAATAATTATACAGCCTGTGATATTAATGACATATTATGTTCACTATTGTTAAATATATCAAGTAACGAAGAAAACCTTATGTCACAGACTGGAAATAATTCGAATTTGTAGAAAACACAGAAAACAGATCATACATATGCCGCATTATATTACCTTCAGAAAACTGCTTTTATTGAATCAGTACATACAGATATGCCACTGTTTACCTTGTCATTAAGAAGAGTGGAATAATTTTCCAATCTGATCTTAAGGAGTGGGGTATGGGCGAACTTGAAGTACAGGTATCTGGAGAGGAGAAGCAAAATCACAGCCGCAAGTAGTCACTGGGCCGCCAAGTGCGAATATGTATTTATTTTGGAAGGTTCGTGTTTGTTTTAAATTTGGGGTCGTTTTTCCAAAATTTGATATTTTTGGTGATATTTCAAAAAAGCGACATGGCAAAGACAACTCTTTGGGCACATAGCTTTGGTGATTTACTAATATTATATATTTTGTGACTGCAGTTTAGCGTTTTCAATGCGTTTTAAGCTTATCATGAATTTAACGCAAATATCTAGTCACACTCCTTTTATAATTTTTACCTGATTTTTTAATTTTAATTTGTGTCTGGAAACCGGGTCTGGAACTGATTTTGGGACAGCCATAGACTTCAGCGCCGTATCAAATCTCATAAAGGGCCACGACTGGCGAGTATGTTTTATGTTTCCCGCACGAAAGCTTGCGTCAACATCAATACTATACTTCTTTGGAAACTTTGAACTTTGACCATTCTTTGTAAATGCCCTGCTATGACCTTGATATGTAGACTTGATTGGGTACAGTAAAAGCATCCACTTTACTGTGTTGTTTAGCACTTGGTCAGTAGATAATCCTACAGGGATACAGTCAGCATGGTCAGTTGTTTAACATGGTGTGATCATGGTGAAAGACCCATTATTGATTAGGTGCGGATATTAAAAGCCCAGGTCCTTTGCGTGAATAGCAGAAAATTATAATAGAATGTTTGGAATTAAAATACTAACTGCATTCTGCTTTATGTATTTATCTATTTATAGGCCTATTTATTTATTTATTTACTGACTTATTTATTTATTTAATAATAATAATAATAAAGACAGATTTAATATAGCGCCTAATGCAAATGCCTCTAGGCGCTTTACACAACCAGAAACAGATTAAAATATCTTAAGCTACAAACAAAGAAAATTTAAGGGCCTAACAAATACATTTTCTTTTTCTTTTTTAAAAATAAACAAAATTTTAAACAGAACAATATTAACAAAAAGAAAAAGTCATAATCCACGCCGCTTCCCATGAGCCAAAAAAGCAAACGAGGAGGCACGACAAAAGGCACATATGAAGCGACGAGGAGAATGAGTTTAGAACATATTTCATAATATCAATAAGCACATAATAAGCAAATATAAATGTAAATATACACAGAGTTTAAAATAGAATTGCACTACAACCCACAAAAACAGCATTTCGAGCACACCATCGCATAAAAACAATCAAAAAGCTGTGACCGGCACAGACGAAAACAACATGGTAAAAGCCCTGGAGAGGAGAGGTTGCCAGCACATCACTCTCAGCAATATTCCAAATGTCTTGCTCCCTAAGGCACCAGAAACAAATTTGTTCGATCTTTGCATCCTGCTTCGATGCTTGTTATTAATGAACTATCAACTAATTAATCATAATTAATGCTTAATTTATATTGGTCAATATCGCTACAGGCAAAAATTACATGTATCAAGTTTAGATGTTACGAAGGCATGAACCAACTTAGTGGTTGATTCGCGAGTCAGATACTGCCGAATGCGTCCAATCTTCCTGATATCGAGAAGAGCACTCTTGCACAGATTGTCGACGTGATTACTCATGCTAAGGACAGAGTCCATGCTAACGCCAAGATTGCGTGCTTGTGGAGAAGGACGAATGGTGAGGTCACCTATCGTTATTGAAGGTGTCCAAGATGTGTTCTTGAATTTGGAATATAAGTGGATGAGCTCGGTCTTGCTGTCGTTGAGAACTAGCTTGTTCATTTTACACCATGATCTAATGTCACTGATACACGCTTCAAGTTTCCGAACAGCCATATCTCGATCTTGAGGTGGAAAAGTAAGATAAAGCTGGGTATCATCAGCGTAGACAATAGAATGAACACCGTGAGCCGCGATCAAGTCCTGTAATGGCCCGCTGAACATAGTAAACGCCAAAGGGCCGGCAACGGATCCCTGAGGAACTCCACACCGAAGCACATCGGGGTCGGACTGCATTTCGTTGATGGCAACTGATTGCGTGCGATCAGCGAGATACGACGAGAACCAATTAAGCACATTTCCACGACGACCATAGCGCTTTTTAAAACGATCCAGTAATTGACGATGATCTAGCGTATCAAACGCTGCGCTGAAATCCAGAAGCACTAACAAGGCTTCTTTGCGTTTATCCAGAGCAGTCAGGATGTCATTCTGAACTTTAAGTAACGCCGTTTCCACACTATGGAAGGGCCTATAAGCTGCTTGCGTTTGAGCGTGAAGATGGTTTTCTATCAGGTAAGATTGCAACTGTTGATCAGCGATCCTTTCGATGACTTTTCCTAAATAAAGAAGATTCGATATCGGGCGATAGTTTGACAAGATATTATGATCAAGATTTATTTGGTAGATAAGTAAGAAATTAGTAATAGTCCATGATTCATCGGTTTATTATTTATTGTTGATAACTTAAAACTTGATTGATTGATCGATTGATAATCATTTCACATTATATTCCTAGTTTAAAGGCCTTGTGGAGCGTCTATTAATTTTGAATAGCATCGTATAGATAAATAGGCCTATCAGTATTGATTTATTCTATTCAGCAATATCAAGGATTACTATCAAACGTCTCACAGCTTTTCAGTTGGCTTAGGGATCAAATCAAAACTCGACCGCCGGTTGCCCGCCGGTTCCGGGCGGTTCCGTCCGGTTGGCAGAGGTCATTGGTATATGAATATTCAAGAATGCATGAGTAGCAACCGCCGGTTGGTTTAAGCACATAACCGGAGAGATTATCACAAAATGTCGATATGTTTATTTCGCGATCACAATAGCGCATACTTGAAATTTCACGGTCACAATAGCCCATACTTGAAAGTACTACACGATGATCGATTGTTCTTAGTCGTGTATCTATTGGCTTGTCACCAAAGCTTGTTTATGGTTAAAATTGCTTGAATATATCACCATTGTTTAGATCATTTAATTTCAGTTCAGAACAGTGTTTCAATGATTTCTATAGGTTAAGTAATTTAAAAGTTGTGAATTATTATTTTGTGAATCACATAGGCCTGTGTTGGTGATGGACAATTATCACTTATAAATTACTATCATACTGCAGGGGACTGCAGTTACTGTCCGTTATCCTATACACAATACACAGTGCTCTCACCATTGACGCGTGACCTCTACAAACAGTGTATGTTATAGGTATATGGGCATTGCCTAGTTAACATCACTGTGTGAAAAATAACCGGCCAATATTTTAACTATTCTCCAAACTTCTAGCAAATATATTTCTCTAACATGACCTAAAATTACAGCTAGGTTAGATGGTCAGAAGGGGTCGCACTTTCGTAGAATATGAGTGAGGGCAAAGCATAGCTAGCTCATATTGAGCTATATTGGTAACGGACCGCTCCGTTTTGAAGGATGCCACAAAAAAACGGTACAAGCTACATTTAAACTATTCTAGATAGGTTCTAGAAAATATAGTTTTGTAACATGTCCTAAATTTTTAGCTAATTTAGATGTTTGGAGAGGGTCGCACTTTTGTGTTTTTAGGAAGGATATGTAAACGACAGATAACACCAAAAATATAAAATAATTAGTTTCAGAGCGTGTTAAGTCAACAATCATTATGTTGCTCATTTTGAAGAATGCTGGTTAACAAAAAGCAGGACATTGTCTCATTTCGTGAACAAAGGTACACATACCATTGTATCCTTTCGTTTCCTTTATAATCGGTTACCCAACTGAAGCTATAATACCAGCTTTATTGCGATGTCGCACATGTAAAACAGACACTTGTGCACAACCAGAGAAGATCTGATTTAATCAGATGAGCTGCTTCAATGAGTGTTATCTTGGTTTAATAGCTTTTAATGGGGTTTAAGTCCTGCAAAGGTCGAGATGAATTCTACTGTAGACATGACTGCATCATGTAGGGCGATTTCACGAAAGGTCATTAGTTCAAATCTTCCTCCAGAAGACATGATGCTGCATAAATCACAAACGAAATCCCCACTTGAAGTGATATTGATTGACTCATTTGCTATTTTGCTTTGTACTTAAATTGAGATTCCCCCTATCTCGGCAACAACAATTTTATGATCCCACCACCGACACACCTCTAAACAGGCTAAAATCAGTCTTTTTGAATAAAACAAACACACTATGGTTATCAAAATGTTTATGACCCCCCCCCCCATTTTTCTTTCCACGAATATATGACCCCCCCGTATATTTGGGACACCTCCCCTCTTCCCAAGAAAATGATAGCCCAAAATGGGGTTGATTTTGGGTCTAAAATAGACCAAAAGGAAGATGTTGTCACAACATTTCTGTCGACAGGGGAGGGGACTGACTTACCACCCTGCCCCATGGCTAATCTCCATTGGTGCTGATGAAGGGCGCGGTGCCGAAGGGTGATGGGATTGGCATATATTTAATATACATCTTGCAAAATCATTAGTTCTTCTTGCACATCACCTCAACGAGCCTGGCCAACATCATTATAGGCCCAATATACCGGCCTAATATGGCCTATATTACGAATAGTGTAGTTTTATATCCCCCTCTCTCTCATGCGATGTAAGAGACACATCTCATACTCTCACCCCTTTTCCACCTCTCCCCCATCCTCCCTCTTCCTCTCCCACTCTCTCTTCTTTTCTCTCTCTCTTTCCCCCTTTCATTCTTTCTTTGATTCTTTTTTTCTTTCTTTCTTTCGATTATAAACTAAGTTTATGAGAAATGTATTACCCTTGCGTTTTAAAACATGCAGAATTCCGAGATCGCGATTATTCCTTCGGAAATGAAACTTTAAAATAGGCCTTGTCTAACCTGTCACGATGTAAAATAATTAGAAATGAATAGACCAAGCCTCTGCTTATATTTTATCAAAATAACATTCTAAAAGTAGCTACATTGATTGAGAAGAACTCCGGGAAGGAAAATCGATTATTCCTATTGTACTAAATTTGAAAAGAAACCACTTGAAACCACTCCACTCACTCACTAGATGATACCAACCGGCCATATGAACCAGGGTGTGACGACTGACCTCATTACTGTGTATATTTTAGAACCGGACGGAACCGCCCGGAACCGGCGGGCAACCGGCGGTCGAGTTTTGATTTCATCCCTTAGTAGTAACCCACTGAGTTTTATAAAAGTGAGGTCCCGGGTTCGATTCCCAGCTCTGCCTTTTTTTTTCAAGGCTGAGGAAAAAATGCAATTTCTGAACTGCAAACCCATTTGGCGCGCGATCTAATCTCACTCCCTCTGGAATCCAAACCAGGTTCAAGCTCATTACACATCCCTTAATATACAGGTCTGTTCAATATTTCATTAATATTGATATGAACGAAATAAATACCGTGGGCTCTCCAACCGTTGCAGTATGATATTATTTCTCTCTCTAAATCCTAAAACTGTTGCAAATAGCCCCTCCCTTTTACTTTCCCCGTAGTTTCCCACTGTTTACATTTCCTTTTTTTTCCTTTTTTTACTTTCTCTCTTTTTGCAATACTTTCCTCTTTTTACTTTCCCCATTTCCCCAAAAGTTTCCCTTTTGTTTCTCCCATTTTATGCTTTATATTTTCGTACGTTGATCGCGCCTGATAAAACTTGTGCATGCTTATTCTCACTTTACTGAGCATTATGCAGTTTGTATTATAGGTGGTTACAATATAATAGCAAACGTAAGGCGTTGAACCATACCAACAAACACAAACATGTATTTTAAAACTTTTGAAATAGTTTGTTCAAAGGGTTTAATAACATTAAAAAGGTTATTCACAGATTTTAAATCGTTTTATATGAAAAAAATACATCAAATGTTAAATAGTTAGTAAATACTTGAATAACAGTATAACCACACATTCAAACGTTTTTTGGCAACCTTTTCTAATATTTTGCGAATGTTTTGAAAAACATTTTGTGTTAGGATATGTTATAAGTCAAGGGCCGGTGCTAACTGACTGTATTTGTAAAACAGTAAACAGTCGCGCTATGTAATCTAGGTTCTATTTGTAGTAGACTAAGTCGAAATTGCAATATAGCAGAAAGAAAGAATTTATGTTGCTGACACACAATGACGCCATGTTTCTCATGAAACACCATCAGGACAGCCACTAGTGTTAGTGCTCAAAACACCTTTGTTTGCCCAGCGTAAATTGTACGTGGATCTCCAGGCTACCGCGCAGTAACGACAGTACGTGTGAACTCACGTAGCGGAAGTATTTTATTATTTGTGTGCACGAAGTTCATGAGCCAACCAAGTTTACCAAGACTTCAAATATAATCCCCTTACTTCTCAACAGTTCATTCTGCCACATAAAGGGATAGTATGCATGTGTTAGTCCAATTAATTTTCAATGAAATATCCAAAATGTAACTTTAACATTTTTAATGTTACTAGGAATCAAAGTAAATTTTTCACACTGTTTCGAAGACGTGCTGCACAACAATATATTTAGGTTGAACAATTTAAAACAAAAATCAGACACAAAAAATAGTACCTTTACCTGATCTTACAACAACATCCACTAGGAAATATTTGGCAGTGGGAAATATGTGACAGGTCGAAAAATCCGTGTTGTATTTAAGACTTTTCACGGATTTTTCAAACAATAACGGAGATTAGGTATTTTTTACCGAGACACACATCCAAATTAACAGTCAAATAAAAAATGCAATAGTATAATGTGTCGTTATCATATACACACCCTGATAGCCTTAATCTGGAACGTTTTGTTTCTTTGTTTTTTGTTTTTTCGTTTTTTTACGGTTTTTTGTTTTGTTTTGTTTTGTTTTGTTTTGTTTTGTTTTGTTTTGTTTTGTTTTTTATTTGACAAGGCATTTCAAATAATGAACGGCATGACACTATCATTCTATAGAAATTGCTGACAGGTCTGCGCACATATTGCAATTACCTATTTGGCAGCCTGAGCTAGCCTGAGGTCAGTGAGGATATGCGCATGGTAAGCATTCCATATGCGGGCATTAGATGGTACAAAGGTCCTTTGATGGCTGACAATGCTCCATCATGACATCTCGCCTGCAATTGGATCATACGGTCGCCAATGCCTTCAATCTAGGGTCTGTATGTTTGGTATTAGCACATGAGATCTAAAACGTCCCCGTTGAACGCCGGGGTTGAACGACGGGGAAAGTGTTGCTGCAAACTGTCCTTTGGTGGGTATAGCGGGTGATTACGGTGGTCTAGTCTGGGTACACATTTCTTGGTGTTAGATCAATGATGTGTTGATGTCGTTTTTCGATACAATCAAGCTAAGCTAGGGAGGTACTCATGCAGTGCACAAAATACTCAATATTTAAGCGTATCACAGACATTGCGGATAGTAGTTCTCTTCACGAATGATGTGAAGAAGAAGACTAAGCCACTGGCATGCTGTCTCGACCATTTTAGTACCCTTTTTATCGTTACGCTTGTTAAACTATTCATTTTCTCAAATCCTTAGAGTGTGTCTAGTCTCTCGTTAAGAATAACGCCATGTTCATCGTCTGAGATTTCTTTTTCTCTTTCAGAAACTATAGTGCTGCCTGTACTTCCACGTGGACAGGCAATAACGCGCAGTGTTAGAGACGAGTGTTTGTTTGTTGTATTATGCATCATTAGAGACTATGTTTTTATATTACTACATATGAGTGCTGGCAAAATGAAACATCAATGTTTACCTCAATGTGGCCGATTATGTGTATTGATCAGATATCACTTGTTGTTTTTCATACACAATTACTATAATTGGAGACCGAAGTAAAAATACTAGTTTGCATATGGCTTTCTGTCAACCAGGCTAAAAATGCCGTATTGCGCAGGTCACCAACCAATCAAGTCGCGTTCTTGCCGCAAACTAGTCAGACGCAAACTAGTCTTTTTTAATTCGGTCTTCAATTATAGTATCGGTTTTCCTATACCTGGGTTCCCAACTGCCCATCAATTTCATAAGGGTCCACGTAGCGATCCTTGGCAGATCTGTACAATTCTGCAACGTACATTGTACATATTCACGAAGAAGAAGATGAGTTTAAATATCCATATACATGGTTAAAATTCAAACTTTTTTTTTTTTTTTTTTTTTTTTTAAAATCATCAAAATTGGGATTATACAAGAAGACTTTTGGACAATTCATATTAATAATATTGTACGCCCAGGGCACATTATTTGGGTGAAAAGTATAATGCAGTACGCTACTCTTTGTTTAAATAATAAAAATATCAATTTTGACTAAATATGTGAAGTTGTTGTTTATACATACAGCCTGTCTAAAAAAGTGAAAAATGCCCTCTTTGGCAATTAGAAAATACCGTTGTGACATGATGCTTACATCAACGTCAAGGGCGTAGTCTTAACTCTCAAATGACGTTTATTCTGTTCAACTTGCTTGTTTTAATCTCGAGATATGTTTAGTTAACAACGAAAGGGGAAAATTGTGCCACTTTTACTAGGAAAAGGGGGCATCAACATCATCACAACATCAACATATCTGTATGTTACGTTTTCATTATTATAACGTTTTTACCAATATCAAACCCAAAATATAAATTATTTAAAACGTTTTTAAAACGTCTTTTTCTTCTTTTTTTGTATTTGCTGGGTTTTCTTACTATTTGAATAGAAACAAAAAAGCGCTACGTACAGACAAAACGTCTAGACATTCATCCACAAGTGGCAGTGTCGAATCCTGTCAATTTAAAGTGCCAAGTCAATGATTGATGTGCTTGAACGTGATATGCTTGGAAGCAACTTGATGTACTTGGAAGCATGGGTTGCTTGAGATACACTGCCTGTTATACCATAATTGATAAGTAAGGGTATTGTCTCTCTCTCTATGATTGTATAATAACTCATGATGTTCTATGCCTGTCATTCGACACACGTTGGTTCATGCGATTCCTATGGTAACGTTAAACAGTACAATAAATTACATCATAAAACATGGCATGATTTTTACACAACTACAATGGTTAATAACAAATAATGAATGGTTGCCAAGGAAAACCATTTTAAGAGAATGTTTATAACAAATTATGGCGTCACAAAAACGGACGTTTAATGGAATTACGTTATGGATTGGCTTGATTAGCATCAATTCTGCATGAGAGTGGTGTGAATTTTAATAAAGCTCCCGATGCACCATTGGTGACATTTCCTTTCCACATTATTATAAAAAAGGCTATTTCAGGCGACAAAATACTGTCTCTATGTACGTATACATGTTTAAGCAAGTGATTGGACAATAATATTAATTGATATTTGTGATTTACTAAAAACATCCAACCATCCCAAATTGTAATAAGATGACTTCCTTAAACAATTTGTTTTCACTAGTTAGTTAGCCATCAAGGGAAAAATAATATTATCTTGTAAATCAAAAACTAAAGCAGAGTCACAATATGCTTCTAATTACAAAAGCATACTGACAAGCTTAATATATGCAGCCAAACGGTTCTGTACTTTGAAATGAACTTCTCATTCACAGTGTTTAGCCAACTATTGGTTGTATTTTAACCAGTGTTGTATTTTAACAAGTGTTTAACCAACTATTGGTTGTATACAGTACCGAAACAGCACTCCTACAAGTTAAAACTGATATTATGTCATGTCTGGGCATGTATAATCAGCAAGGTGTGTTCCTGGTCCTGTTGGACCTATCTTCCGCTTTTGATACGGTTGAGCATAGCGTACTCGTCAGAAGAATGGCAAATGAGATCGACCTCTCTGGGACTGCACTAACGTGATGGTACAAGTCATATTTTGCTGAAAGATCTACTAAAGTTTGCATTATAACGGTACCTTCTCAGACTCACAAGACATGAATTATGGACTCCCACAGGGCTCCATTGTTGGACCGGGCTCATTTAAGATATATACCATACCTATTGGCCGTATCATCAGAAAACATCAAATGTCATTTCACATGTATGCTGACGACATTCATCTTTATACCAGTTTTAATCCTGCGGACACATCTTCCATTCAAATTGCTCTTTCATGGCTAGCTATTTGTATCTCCGAGATCAAACTGTGGATGACAATGAACATGCTCATGTTAAATGACACCAAAACTGAGTTTTTTGTTGCCGTGTCGAGAAATAATAAGCTCAAGATGCCTCCAGTTAACCTTGATCTTGGAACTGATATCATCCATCCTTCCGATACTGTACGGAATTTGGCCATTTTATTTGACACGCACATGCTTATGTCACCGCATATATCCGGACTTTGTAAATCCATTACTTTTCAGCTCCGCAACATATCTCGTATTCGCCGGTTCCTGGACACAGACTCATGTCATCACATTGTTAGATCTCTGGTACTTTCTCGCTTAAACTACGGCAATGCTCTTCTGTTAGGATCCAACAGAACAGATATTGCCAAACTTCAACGGTTGCAAAATTGGGCTGTCAAACTTATTCATCGCGCTGGCAAGCAAGACCATGCCACACCATATATGGAACAGTTACATTGGCTTCCGATTCATGAACGTATTGTTTTTAAGATATTGCTCCTTGTTTTTAAGTGTGTGAATAACATTGCTCCTCCATATCTGGTTTCCAACTTACTTAATTACACACCTTCCCGCACTGGACTGCGCTCGTCTGCAGATACTACCTGGTTAGTTGAACATACCATTCACTCCAGGAAACTTCAATCCGCTGCTGACAGATCTTTTTACTTCGCTGCTCCAAAGCTATGGAACCAACTTCCAGCAGCCCTTATTGTTCCCATATTGACTGTCTTTGTTCATTCTTTGCTCTGTAGTGTATTATTTTATTATGTATCATCACACCCGCTGTGGTCTTCATGAAATGGCGGGCTACAAAGGCCTTATTGTATGTATGTATGTATGTATGTATTTTGCCTAACATGCTTTGCCCATAATCGACCAAAAACTGGCTTTTGGAATATCCAACAATTCATAGTAAATCGACCAACAATCGGCTAAATGCCCAACATTTTAGAGTAAATTATGACCAACAATTAACCTTTAAAATACCCAAACAATCGGGTTTTTTTTAATACCCAACATTTTAAAGCAAATGTTGACCAACATTTGTTTGGTAATGAAAATGACTCAGTTGTTGTTGAAACAATATGCCCAACAAGTGGGCAAAAACATGTGTTCAACGGTGTTTGTGAACATTTACCCATTAGATGGGCGGGATGCATACTTCAGCAACCAATTTTCTTGTAGTGTAATATGCATCCCCCTTAGTCTCTACCAAACCAACCATTTTAGATGTAAGGCATGGGTATATGGACGAACTTGAAGTACATGTATCTGGAGAGGGGAAGCGACGAGTTACCCCAAATCCATACGTCAGCAAAGCCTATTCTAATGTTGTATTAAAATGCCGAAATATGAACAAGAAAAATTAACCTGAGTGTATGTACACAACTTGACCTAAAATTAAGGGGCTGTCAGTTTTTGGTCGATTCTGGGCAAAGCATGTTAGGCAAAATACAACCAATAGTTGGTTAAACACTATGAATGAGAAGTTCATTTCACTGTTTGGTAGGATATCATAATATAAAGTATATCATTGTATTGGGTATAACACTTAGTTTAAGCCCAGTCCATGCCGCTTGTGCATGGGGTCAGCAAGCGGAAAAATTCCTGCGTACATAATCATGATAGGGCTCAAAATCGCCCACCCCATGTTTTCATTTTGTTAGAGAAAATCGGGCCATGAGAGTGGAATTGCGTACTACTGGTGAACAATGTCGACAAATAACATCGGTGTCCAAAAATAGTATTTCTTTTTGACGATTGTCTTTCTTGATTTTTTGTGTACAGGGTTTTTAATTAACAAAAAAACAGTTTTGTATTCAAATTGATGACTTATCCACCCTTACAGTCATAACCTGTCGCAGGAAACTATGATCAAGGTCTACGAAAAACTCCACCATACACCAGATATTCCTTTTGCAAATTGTACTGATTTTGAATTCATGCATTAATTACACAACACAGCCCGCACGCAGACGACGCGGATGTAAATTAACTCATCTTGAATTCTCCAATAATGCAAGTAGTATGTGCATATGATTATTCTTTCTGTTCAATATTTGTTATCATGTGTTGACTCTGTAACTTCGACTACCCCACGTTCCGTATCATGGTTGTATAACTTCCAAGTACATGAAGTATGTAGTTATGCATTGCTTATTGATGTTGAATCACTTCAAACGAACAAGGTTTTCTAATTTGCATATTCGTTTACATAAACAGACTTGGGATAATCGGATTATTGTCGTCATTTTTAATATCACCAATCATTTACGTAGTAGATATGTATACGTAGAGGTAATAAAAATGGATGGAGTGTTGACTTTTAGAGCTCGAATTAGCAAGTTTGACTAGTGATGTATTTTAGTGGAGAGTCCACATAGTGATTTGATTTATTTCGTGCAACATTTTGGACAAAGCTTATCATGTAATAAAAACGATCTATACTCTGATCTACTCATTTTAACCGGCACTTATTTATGACAAGTGGCGTGAATTGAAAATTGTGGTTGACAACTGCAGTTTTGTCATCTCTGTACAAACTTAAGATACGATACGATACGATAGGATAAGATACAATAAACGGAATAATAGCGCCTGCAAGCGCTTTACAATGATCTTAAAAGTACAACTTACACTACATCTTAGACTACAATAAAATGCACAACTTAAATAAATGACATAAGATCCATTATATAGTTTGGAAACAAATGGGTTTTCAGATTTATAGATATAAAAGTGGCCAGGCTATGTGAAACACAAAGTTTTACATGTAATTGGTTCCAGAGAGCTGGCACAGAATGGCAGCAGGCTTTAAAGCATATTTGCTAAATAATGAAATTTCCAGTGAGGTTTGTTAAGCTATACGACTATAATATACAGCCGGTCTCAAAAAAATTGTGCAAGTAAAAAGTACCCTCTGTGGCAATTAGAAAATACCAGTGTGACATGTTGCTTACATTAACGCCAAGGGCGTAGTCTTAGCTCTCAAATACCGTCTGTTCTGTTCAATTTGCTTGTTTTAATCTCGAGATATGCTTAGTTAACGATGAAAGGGTAAAATCACAATTGTGCCACTTTAACTTGGAAAGAGGGCTTTACAAAAATAATACAAAAGAACTTAAACAAATGTAAAGGAAAATGTCCTTTCTCATGGTACTAAATTCCACTTAGACCAGGTCCTAACTCTTTTGTTCATATGGACCTTATACGTTTATATAACTTCTTGGGAGAAAAATTAGACAAAATAATGCACGCGCGCTGATGTTGATGCGAATGATGCCTCTAATTCACGAGCCCCGAAGGGGGAGTGCATTAGACGCATCAACTTTAGCTATCATTGATTTTACATGGTGCAGCTCTCTTCCCTAGTTAAAGTGGCACAATTGTGATTTTACCCTTTCGTTGTTAAATACACATATCTAGAGATTAAAACAAGCAAATCGAACAGAACAAACAGCATTTGAGAGCTAAGACTGTGCCCTTGACGTTGATGTAAGCAGCATGTCACAACAGTATTTTCTAATTGCCAGAGAGGGCGCTTTTCACTTGCACAATTTTTTTTAGACAGGCTGTATACTATTGCAATGTTTTAATATTGTCCATTTTAAAGTAACATCGAAAAATATTGAAAAACTAGCCCATGCCACCTATTTGTTTTCAAACACGTCTTTGCATCTTTAAAGAGTGTTCGAAACATTTTGAAACATCATCTGTATCTATTACACTCTATGTATTTATATTATCTCATGTTCCATATAGCATGAATTCCTTTTTATGGATATTACACATTGAAATGTTTGTATTGCGAAGTGCCTTGAAAGACGAGCATAATGGGGAAAAAAGATAGAAAGGTGTATGTCCTCTATGCACGAACGGAGTTCATTCTTCTCAAAATAAACCAAGCGATACGGAATTTTTAAGCATTTAATTAGTTTTACTGCAGTAAGAAGAATATCATCATAAGAGCATTCCTATTATTAATGTGTTAGACTGGAGATGTTCTAAGAATAGATCAATTGAACTACGCCTATATTACCTATTCATGGTGTTAAAATATAAGACATTAAATGGTTGAATATCGTAAACAATACTGACTATACTATTCTTCTTCTCTTCACATAATAACTGTAGTCTTTCAAAACGTTATCACGTTATATATAGATGAGTTGACATGTGACGTCATTGCAAGGTATTTACAATGCCCATTGTTCCTTGCCGGTAATTTGAGCGAATCAAGTTCTATTCGATAGGCATGTCTCCCTTATCTCCTCATTATGTGAACCCTATAATACGACGATCTCGAATGTATATTAAAGGAGGATTTCGTGATCCTAGCATCCTCTTGTTATGACATTTTTCAGTAGATATCTACGAAAAAGCTTACTCCCAAAATTTCAGTTGATTCCGATTTTGCGTTTGCGAGTTATGCATGATTTATGTAAAGTCTGCAACAAAAAGTTACCCAGCTGTTATAAATACGACTATAGATTCAGAACTAATAATTGTTTTCACAATAGTTCAACATAAAAAGAAGGATGATTTATTTACGCGCATTTTGATACCTCATTTGTCCAATTTTATTCAATATTGACAATACAGCAGTGTTTTGAAAGAAAAATACCTCAATTTAAAAGTTGCAGTTATTTGTATTGATTTGAAGTAAGCGCGAAGATAATGGTGGGCTTTACGTGTTTTCAGTGCTGGCATTATAACCATTGATCGCTGTAAACTGCAACTTTTAAATTCGAGTATTTTTATGTAAAAGCACCACTGTGTTGTTAATATTGAACGACATTTGACGAATGTGGTATCAAAATGCGTGTAAATAAATCATGCTTCTCTCTATGTTGAAATATTATGAAAACAGTTATTAGTTCTGAATCTATAGGCGTATTTATAATAGCTGAGTTACTTTTTGTGCAGACTTTATTACACTGCTCCATAGGCCACTGTTGTGTACTTCAAATGTGACAATATTTTAGCTAAACGAATAAACCTGCAAGAAATATTTGGTACCCTTCAATACCCCTGTCGCGAGTAAGCCCTCTTTCTTTGCCACAAGTTACCACCGCGATGATCATTCTTTTATTGTTTTAGGGGGCGTTGCGGGGATGTGGGCAAGCGTCTATTAAATATAGCTTCACCTAGCATATCGGCGACCTTGAAATCCTCCTCTCTTGACAAAATTTGGGCAATGCCTTCATATAAAATGCATGTCAATGTTAATTTCACTCTACACGTGTTTTACCAATTTCGGGAACGCGACAAAATAAGACGTTTCCCGGACTTTGATGACTGTAATATTGCCACCCGTGCCCTGGTTATGTTTAAATATGACTATTGTGGGTCATTTCATCAATCTAAGAAAAAAAATCAAACCACTAAAAATAACAACCGATTTCAATGGTGAGGGTTTTGTATGTCCTCCTTTTTTCACATGTGTCTATAATAATTTATGATCTTTCAATTTTTATCTGAGAAGTTTAGAGTTTAACGGTTGATAATGGGCATCTTCTTTGAACAATGTGTAATAAAATACAATTACAAATATTTCCAACAGGGATGCACCTTGTCAACTTAAAAGTGTTGTTATTAAGAAATAAATTTCAAAGATATACATGAAAGATAAAATGTTTTATTCAAACTGTAAGATTCTAAACATCTCAAATAGTCATATGCATACTACTGCAAATAATTGAATATTGAAAACATGCCGTTTGCCTATCTAATTTGTTTTCACAAAGGCATTTGCATTTTAATGGAATTTTAGAAAGTCTTTGAAACACAATCTGTGTCTATTACATTATCGCTATTTACATTCTCTCATGTTCCATGTATAGTGTGAATTCCTTTTTATGATGTTACTTATTGATATGTTAACATCAGCACAAATAATGGCACAAAGCTACAATCCAGGAAAAAAAGGTTGGCACACTTTGCCTGTCTTTTGGTATATCTCTGCCCCCGCTCCCCCAATTCAATGTTGAACCAAGCCATGTTGTCAACAGGCCCGTGAGACCCTCCAACATTGAAATATGGGGAGTGGGGAAGGGTGAGATATAGGGGGTAGTCTGTGCTTCACATATACTGCATGTATGTTTCACTCGCCTTTCCAATTGTTTAGTGCAGGTGTGCCAACTATTCTTTCCTTGATTGTAGATGAGGTGTAAAGGTCCGTTCATAAAACCACCGCATTTGCGATGCGTTGTTTGCGATGCGATGCGTTGTCGCACTGCATCGTACTGCGAACTACTGCATTGCGATATCGCAATAAACTTAAATACATTTTAACTTGCAAATGCGATGAGTTGCGTTGAGTTGCGGCAAAAGTAATCGATATATCGGCATCGCAAAGCAACGCATCGCAAATGCGGTGGTAGTATAAACGGACCTTAAGGTCCCGGGAGTAAGGTCCGTTCATACTACGCCGCAATTGTGTTGCGATGAGGTGCGATGCCGCATCGCATAGTAGGTATCGCAATAATGTTAAATAGGCTACATTTTAACCTGGAAATGCGACGAGTTGCGTTGAGTTGCGGCAGAAAGTAATCGATATATCGGCATCGCAAAGCAACGCATCGCAAAATGCGGTGGTAGTGTGAACGGACCTTTAGAGTTCAAATATCGTGGAGCATGGATGGCTAGCACAGAGCATGATGTCATCTCACGCAACGGTATCCGAGTCGGGTCTTTCGCAACTGAATACAATGATAACATGACCAAGATCACAAGACGTTTTAAATACAGGCTGTCCCAGAATGATCTATACCGGGAAAGATGGATTTTTTTAGGTATGAAGGGTACGTTGAATGGTCATATTGTTTTGCATTTTAAGTTTTACATATATTTAGCTTTCTCAGATTTTTTAGATTTTACAAATTGGACGTTTCTAGTAGAAGTTATAGAAGATTGCGTAAAAATGGTGAATTTTGACAACGCAACCTATTTTGAAAATCTGTAACATTACTAAACGTTCAGCACAAAGTTATTTGGAAAACAATATGCAGGCATTTTAGTTTGCCCTGTTCATATTTCCACTAAATAGCCGATATCTATCTATTATTTATGACGTTACGAAGCAATCATTATATGGAATTAAGGATTTGTGGCCTAATCCCATTCTCTCTTTGGCGGTAGTTTTAAATATAGTTATTGTGGTGTGAGGTCCATGTCATTTGAAATGCTTGCAGAGATCGAACTGTTTGTGGTACAGAAAAGACGGCTCCTCAATTTACTGTACAGTACTGGCAAACCGGCAGCTATGTTGAGACGCAAAGAAGATTCATTAGACGACAGTGTATAACGTAAAGAAGTTTGACGAGCACGGAACTGTCAGGAATCGGCAGAGTGAAGCTTCCGGTACTCGTAAGACTGTAAGAACTAGAGCGAACATTGCAGCTGTCCGGCAAGCTTTAAGGCGCAACCCCAACTGTAGTTATCGTCGAAATGCTGTTCCAAACATCCCACGTTCTTCATTTAATCGTATCGTGCCATTTTACAAAGGTATGCGAGTCGTTTTTCATCGATTTTACATTATTGCATGCCACGCCAAAACAAATAAAGGTAGTGTGCTGAAATTAACAGAATAAGTAGGAGACATGTCCAACATTATAATGCTGGTATCAAAAATAGATACACTGCCCGTCTTCTATTTTTAGTTATTTTTGCAAACACGGTACAAATCATTCTGGGACACCCTGTATGACATGTTCCAACGGTCCTGACATAACTTGAATTTAACACCAGCACGTAAAATGTACAGTTTTAGGAAAGCTGCTGCACAGAGCATCAAAGAAACTCTAGAGGGAACTCTGTGATGTTTCCTTTTAAAGATTGAAACCATGGACAAATATGTGCTTGACAACTGGGCCACATTATAGATGATTGAAAAAAAATGTCACGGGCATATACAAGAAGGGAGTAAAATCTTCACCTGAAAATTACAGACCTGTAGTCATACCGATTTTGACGTAACTTGTTCACAACCATCATTGACCACGCCCATACATGTCACATGAAACTCGTGGGGTAAAATGTTACGTAGGGGTCATAGGGGTCAAAAACGTAGGAGAGTGACGGCACTTGCAAGTATGCAAAATGCTTATAAATCATACACGGATTTGGGGTCACAGGTAATTAAGGAGTCAGTTCCGGTAAGATAATCCGCTTGGAAGTCGTGTGTCCATCGTTCCATGAACTTGTGATTTCCTTCATGATAGGCAGCAATGTGTTCGCGTTAATGACACTCTTTCAGACTATGTTCCATTTCATGGAGGAGTACCCAGGGCATGAATCTCGGCCCCATTGGTTTTCAGATGCTTATAAACGATGCTGCTCAAAATTCCACTTCTAGTTGTTGGAAATACACGGGTGACCTGACATTTACAGAGAACGTAAATGGATCGCGATCCTCCAGCTTTTTACAATTTGATCTTGATCAGTTTACTGTGTGGTCCAAGGGTAATTTTCTCAAATTAAATCTCTCCAAATGTCAGGACCTCCAAGTTGTCTTCAGTAAAAATAATTCCCAGGCTGGCTACCTGAGAATCGGTGCAGAACCACTGTCATGCGTCACGGAAGCTTAGGTCCTTGGAATTTATGTTCAGGACAACCTCAAGTGGGATTTAATAGTGAAGAGCTGAATGTCGTTTGCAGTGGTTATGTTAGACCAATTCGTGAGTACGCCAGTGTTGTGTGGCATTCTGGTATTTCAATTAAGCAATCCAAAGACATTGGGTCTATCCAAAAGAGAGCCTGTAGAACAATCCTGGAAGGAGATTACAGTTCATATCACGATGCACTGCTAAGCTGTAAACTGGTTTCCTTGTCTGATAGGAGGATGCAACACTGTCGTAGGTTTGCTGGAGGGCTGCCTAAAAATAAACGAACGCAGTCGTTAATCCCTACTACCAGGCATCAGAGCCATGGTCGCAATTTGCATAATTCCTTCAATTGATCCCAATTCCGTGTTAATCTTTTGAATGAGCAATCTCCTTGTTCTTCAGTGCCATGAATGCTGTTTTTATGGTCTGGTCTAAAATGTATGTATAATTTAAAACGAAGCGTATTATTCTTGGCAAAATAAATCAGAGTTATGTCGGTGCGATTGGATATAAAGAAATAACATTTTACGTCAGTATAGCTTTATTATTCATATATTTCATAGGCACATGCAGAGTGAGTTTTGAATGGATTATTTTACGTCTTGGAATCAATTTTACATACATGTTGTGCTCATGTATAATGACTTATTCTTTAAAAGGAAATCAGTTGACAATGCATTCTGAAATGTAATAAAATTGACAATTCTAGCTATACCTTATCTACCGAATTCCCTTCACGAAATACTTGAAAGTTCAATGCCATACCTGGCTCACTGAAATAAATTGTATAACCTTTGTAAAGCTGTCTAGTTCGTTATTTTGGATTAGCGTTTTAGTTACAGTAATGGTATAATGTGGTTTTGTACGTTAGGGTAAGATTATGGTAAAGGGCATGAGTTACGACTTTAATATTCTGAAAGTTATATTCCGAGAGCTTTATTTCATTTCCTATTATTTCATAACAGTGTTGGGGAAATTTAATTTATAATTTAAACATGACGAGAAATTGTGATGAAAATAACAAACTAGAAATTATTTAGAAAAGTACTTTGATACTTTTTAATCTTAGCTGTTCGTTTTTTTTCTTTTCAATAACATTATTCTTTCTGTTCAATTGTATATATCACATTTTAACTGTTTGCATAACCTCGACCTCTCTCATTATCATGGTTAAACTTCCAAGTATAAAGCTTCATACCAGGATTGATTGAGCGCCCCCCTCCCTCTGGCTACGCCACTGGGCTTAAGTAGAGATAACCATTAACTAATCTCCGTGTAACAGTAGGTTTATAGGGGCACTATCGATAGTTCAATGCTGTTTTTGCTATGTATAATGTTTGTGGACATGAAAAAGTCAATTAGATAGCTTACGAAATCAAAAATGGCTCTTTTGTGATCCAAACATCATACCAGAGGGTGTATCATAATAAAGGATACAGTTTGAAATGCCACTAGATTACAAAGTATGAGGCATTTGGTCAAACTGCTTTATTTTTTTGCATAAATCTTGAACAAAAAAGGGTTGAAGTATCCAAGCTGGGCCTTTACAAAACCCTTTAAATCCAAGAGCTTCCGGTGGGTGGGCTGCCCCCTGGACCCCCCCCCCGCCATAAAGCGACACCACTGCACCGTACCCGCTATGCACCCGCTCTAACTCACAAAGTCCTCAGGTTCCCTTAATATGTTGGCACTTCATGATCACTGAAATTTTCCAGTTGACACTTCAAATAAACTAGTTCAGAAGGCCTGCTTTAGTTGATAGCTGAATCAACATATTGTTATCCCACATCTGTAATATCACTTGCGTGTGATCCTTAATAAGGACTCATTGGCTATTTTTGTGAGCCGAGTAAAACTGCAGTTGCACGTAGTCAATTAAAAAAAAACCTGGAAGTCCCAGTTTCAAGGTCGTGTTTATATTGAGCGCCTCAATTATTTGGCGATCGTGTTATTGTTTTGAGGTACCAAGTGGAATGGTCCCACAGATATCCTGATCATACACCTCTTGACTTCTTCTTGTGGGCTTATCTGAAAAAAAAAGTCTTCATGCAGACCTTGATGAACCACAGAGACATCCTCAAGCAGAACATACTGCTCATAAGACGTATAGTTTGAATGCCATATAGTAGAGGACCAGCCTGTATACTCCGTTACTAACGCATAACAAACTAGGTCTGACGCATAACAAACTATACATTTTTGGAATCCTCATGACCATACGAGTAATTTGATATATAATACCTGACACAATAATGAAGCATTCTGAAAATATGACCCCATGTGACCTTGATTGACCCCTCACCGGAATGCCCGGAAGTTTCAGGAGGTGAGCCCAAGATAAATTTATTCAGAATCAATCAAAGATCCCAAAATGACTCTCAAAATTTTGTTCTATGATTTAGTCACGGAGTCTACAGGCTGGTCCTCTACTAATATTGAGGAGAGCTGATATCTGCATACAGAGGAATAGTTGCCATGCCCTGGTGGTCACGTGTAAGACTAAGACTGCCAATCACTGTAAATCAAGTGGTCAAACAAGGCGACTATCATATTGCTTTGATTTTAATTGACTTCACGCAACTGCGATACAAAAAGACTCACTGATCGGTAAATTTGCATATCCAACTTGATCGCCCCACAGTGCAACAAAGAACCACTAACCGCTAAATATGTATACATCCCAGAAGCTTAAAATAGTCAGGGCTTGAATAAACAGGGCAACTATGGGCTAAATGCTTCAAAAAGTAGAATATATACTCTAAGGTATCAAGGTCACTTGGCTTCCTTGCCTTGCGGGACCCTTTTATATTGGAATTCACTCTCTGGCATTGATGTTTCTTTAAGGGGGTACTACACCCCTGCCTAATTTTGTGCCTATTTTTGCATTTATCTCAACTATTATAGCGCATTGGTGACAAGTAAGATATGTATATTATAGGGGCCAGGAGTTAAAGTAAAAAAATGAGGGAAAACCAATATTTGATCAATAAATCAATAACTACTTGCCTTGAGTTGCTGAATTTTCAGTGCAGTAATTGTAATCCTTGCCCCTATAATTAACATATCTTACTTGTTACCAATGTGCTATAATTTTTGAGAAAAATGCAAAAATAGGCACAAAATTGGCCAGGGGTGTAGTACCCCCTTAATGATACTGTGAGTCCAGTAACAACGAAAAACATCAAGACCGCAGAACCGGCAGGTCCGATGCTGGAAACACCCATACGACGACTAAACACTCCAAGTGAGTTACAATATAAATAGCCATGTAGAGCAAGAAAGCCCAGTGACCTTGACAGCGTAGAAATGTGAGGACATCAAAATTGTCCTCTTATTTTTTACTGTCCTCACATTGTACATGTAGTATAGAATAATATACTCACTTTGGTTTACAAATACACAACTACACCCCCAAAACATACCTACATGCACTACTACCCACTCCCAAGCATACATACAAACTTTTCTTAGAATGCAATTCTCCAAAGCACCTTGGCGTTTACAAAAAAATAACATAATCAACAATACATAATCATCTACATCCAAAAATCAAAACAAATGTGATCTCAAAACAAACAGTCCTGAAATAAACTGTAGCTGGGAGGAACATCATAAAACTTGACCTTTCGTATTGTAAATATACATTTTTTTCCAAAAAGATATAATTTTTTAGGTGTAACCCAAGCAACCCAATTTTGAAAACTGGCCGCAGATTGTACCCTCTGTTAGATATTGATTAGCCATATGTTTCAATATGTCAGGCTACAAATCGGGCACAATAGGGGAATAGTTGCTGCAGCCTATTGTTTCATGCAATGACACGGCCGTACTCTTCTTCTGTTTGCTCCTGTTTATATGAACGTTTTGACAAACCATGCTGTTTACTGGTATAAATCAATTAATATATGTCTTGGCCTTCCCTTATTATTTCAAAAAATCAAAATGTTTCAATACCACTGGTCATTCCTCAAATTCAGAATCTGAAATGCTGTTTGTTGCCTATCGCGTACTGTGGATCTGTTTGTAAGTTGTATTACCGATTCAGCTCACTGCAAATTGAAGTCTAACGTAAAGATTTCGATATTCGTATTGTATCGTTCTATAAATTCCATTACTTCTTGTCAGTTATTTCCTTTTTAGCAGCATTGTTTCGCTTGTTAGCCAATGGTGTATTCATAAAAGAATAAATGTATCATCAAAGACGTAAAGAAAAGACCAGATAAGTCTACATCGGCAAGACGATCAATATTCGACCCATGAAACATCTCATACGGGTTTTATAATAATGAGTGCCTTGTGTAAAATAATTAGTCTTAATGAAGAAAATACTGATGACCGTAATGTCAATGAGGTATGGATATTTTGAAAGTAAGGGCGATTTCACGGTAATCGGGAAAATTCAGAACTAGCAACAGAGACACAGATACAATAACAAAACATACATGTTATCTTTTCAAAGCAAGCTTAACACCCACTTTGAGTAAATGGTCGTCCACAAGGATCCTTCATTGGTCAATCATTTTTACACTGGCACGGTATAAAACGACATGTGCAGTATCAACCTGATCAAGTTTATCATGTTGTAGGCTATTCAGAGCTATCATTTCCTATATATATATTCCAGAGAGTTTGGGTTTTTTTGTTGTTGTTGCAAGAACTACCTTATCACGTAGATCGGAATTTACAATGTCTTTCAGTCACTATGCAAATTAACCTTTGTTGATATGCTTTCCACGAAGTTTATTGAAGCTTGTTGGGTCAATAGAAGTTGATATAATTAATTTTATGCAAGAATATTGTTCTAAGAAAAAAGAAATACAAAAAGAAAAAAATACTATCAGAGTACTCTCGATGTCAGATTATTAAAACAACAGTAATTGTTTGTCTCATTATTCATATTATTCATAGACCCATGTTTTGTAAGGTTTGAATATAATGGTTTATTTATCATCTCCAAATCAAAAGTATACATATTTTGCTTATGTACATATGATGTATGTTCTTCAAATGGAAATTAACTCACAATGAGTTCTGGAGTGTAATGCAAATTCCATTCTAGCCGGTACTTGATATGCACTAAAGTACCTATGCAAACTACTTCGGAGTTCAATACCATATCTCACTGAAATAAATTGTATAACTTTTTAGACTATGTTGGATTATAGTGTTTTGGTTATCTGTAACGATTTTATGTGCTTGACCAGATTCTTCTGCAGATGGTTTAGTGGTTCTGCAACTTATTTTGCATGTTTTACCATCAATCATACAACACGGGACGAATAATAGTATACGGTACACAGTGTCGACTTCCTATTCGATAAATATAAATTTAATACTCCGTTGGTGAGCGACGGGCGACTGGTATTTCACCGAACGCAAGAAAAGGAGTTCTATCTGATTGGCTAGCAATCGATCGCTTAGGTCGCTTAGTAGTCAACTACAAACTCAAAACTGAGCATCGTATTCAATTCGATTGAAATCGATATTCTATTATTGCCGTAGATAAAGAGGGTGATAGTGTGTCAATAATGTACATTGTATTGCAGCTGGATTTTACATGCATTCTTTTATATAAATTTTTTCTCAAAGAGTTGAATATGATCAAAATTTTTACTCAGGATTTCAATTTTTTTACCCGTAAATTGCAGTTAAACATATCCACAGCAAAATACCGGTCCTCACTAATTAGTGTATTTAATTTCCAGTTAGTGTATTTAAGATAAAACCTGACAACAAATAAAATTTTCTTGCAATAGAAATATCATATGGGATACTGATATAGTAGGCCGCAACCGCCACAACGTGGAGCTGGATATACGCGTAGCTGACTTTTTTCTTTTTTTATCTAAATTGACCAATCATGATCATGTTAGAGTTTTCATTACTCGGAGGTAAAACTGACTAATTAAGTACCGGTACGACTTACTCATTACGTGAAGCGAATTTATTCATTAAGAATTTGCCAGACGAGCGTCACGTAGTTGCAAGATATCCTCGGTCACGAAAGTTATGATTCAAAAAGTAGTTTATGAAAAGTACGAACTGACTTATTATTAAGATGGACATGCACTCAAAAGAAACTCATACAGTATTGTACATAACTATATAGCTAGGCAGAGTGGTGCTAAACTATGCACACAGTTCTGCGATCTGCAGTGTATCGCCGGGAGCTAATTTGTATAACTTGCGCGGTGTCCCTGCGGAATTCGACCTTCAGCAAACTGCAAACCAGTTCGGATTTGCTTTATATACTAGTAGTAGGCCATACATACTGTAGTTACTGTCCGTTTTCCTATACACAATACTCAGTGCGCTCACCATTGACGCGTGACCTCTACAAATAGTGTATGTTAGAAGTATAGGCCATTGCCTAGTTGACGTCACTACTGTGTAAAAAAATAACCGACCAATATTTAAAGTATTCTCTGAAATTCTAGAAAATATAGTTTTGTAACATGTCCTAAATTTTTAGCTAATTTAGGTGTTTGGAAATATTGGTACTTTTGTACCAAAAAATATGAAGAAATTATTTCTAAACCGTGTTAAGTCATTAAGCTTCTCATTTTCAAGAACGCTGGTTAACAATAAGCAGACTATTGTCTCATTTCGTAAACAAAAGCCCACTGTATTGTTACCTTGCGTTCGCTTTATAATCGTTCACCCAACTGAAACTATAATACCAGCTCATTGCTCATTGCACAGGTAAAACAGACACAAGTGCAGTGTGTATTTAACCAGAGAAGATCTGATGTAACATAGTTGAGCCGTTTTCATTGAGTGTTATCTTGGTTTAATAGCTTTTAATAGGGTTTAAGTCCTTCAAAGGTCGTGGTGAGTTCTACTGTAGACATGACTACATCATGATTATTTTTAAGTCAACAACATTCAACATTATGATCACCGTGATAGTATGAGAGTATCAGTACCGTGGGTGTCAGTGATCCTGGCCTGACACAGTAGACAAACAAACAAACAAACACGCCACACACATGACACATGCATGCAAGGTAACATTGACTGTACACTAATCAAACAGTTGTATTGATCCTGTACAACTGCTCGTGGTTTATTTACAATCGATTCATTTAAAATCCCCATAGTAAACATTAATTTTGGCAAGAGTTTTCTCTCTCTGGAACGAGGATGCATCCACTGGCTCCGCGTAATGAAAATATCTAACATGATTGGTCAATTTAGCTCCGCGAAGCGAAAAGTAAGCTACGCATAGCAGCTCCACGTTGTGGCGGTTACGGCCAGCCATATATTGATCATGCGAAAATCGTAAAACATAGAATAGAAACAGTGTGGCAGGCGCTCAAAATCTCAAATTGTATGCTTAGCCTGAGTTGCACGGCCTATCTCGAATAAAATCACCATGCGTAGTTGTTGAAAAACGTGAGGATTCATCGTACTATCACGGCAATTTTTAACACGAAGATATAGGGATGATGACGGTGTGCGGTATAGGTATAGGAAACATACCTGAATGTCGTTAATCTGTGCCGCTGCTTCCAGAACAGAACAGAGCAAAATAAAAAAACAAATCTACTGTGTTCACAAATGTAGAATTTACCCTGATTGTAGACAAGATGCTACGACATCGCAGCATAAGCTAGAGACGCTATACGTGTCATGCAGCCAAAACAGTCCAGGTGGCCGTAGAATTGTGAAATGTTGAATTCAAAACTAATAGTTCATCAGCATTCGTAACTCAATAGTTTTGAAGAATTCCAGCAATGACGCAGTTTCCATATTTATCCATCACGGTACATTTATAGCAAATGTCATGTTTGTATGAAAAGGGAAGTATCCTGTGCTTCAGAATGTTTGGTATATTGATCTGCATTGGTGCGAGTTCGTACTCTGTTTATTCTAGTGGAATATTGAAGCTTAACATCATAAAGCAAGTTCGTATCTATTAGACAATAGAAGACTATGAACAAGCAAGTTATCATGGTCAACCAATTAATATTTACGTGAAATTGAACACGCAGTCAATATTTAGAGGGAGTCTCCGGAAATCGTAATATTGTACCTTATATGTTAGAAAAATAATTATCACATGGTTTTATTTAAAACAAACTCAGATTGATCATAAAAACGAATAAAAACAGTCGGCTCTCAACACGCGATATTCAAAATTCCCGCGCCGAAATTGTCTAAGTGCAATGACGTAATGGTTATTTGTGCTCAATTGTCGTCAGCCTTCATTGCATTACTGGGACGTCATTGCACTCGACAATTTCTGCGCCCGGGAATTTTGAATATCGCGAGTTGAACAGATATTTTATTCGTTTTATATCACTATGAGTTTGTTTTAAACAAACCACGTGATTCGTACTTGATAATTATTTTTCTTTAATATAAGGCATAATGTAAAATTACAAATTACAAAGTAAAGGGTATGCTTAAAAGGGCCACAAAGAATAGAAATAAACAAAATACATAAGGCCATGTGTCATAAGTTGTGACACCAAAAATGCTTGCGGCATGACATTTTTCTTGAAACAATGAAATGATAATGATATTTTCGAAATGATGATGAATACTTTTACCCTTTATATTAGTCTTGTTTTAAAGCTTCTTTAATTTTAATTTGGCACCAAAGCCAGGATCTCCCAATGATGCTAATTAATAGTATGATCAATTAAGCTAACGCAATTGTAGGGTGGCAGATCAGCCAACTGATGATGAGTTACCTCTTTATAATAAAGTACTTTTCTCCTACTAGTAGTAGATTCAGATTTGCTCCGTGCACGAATCGTTCATATGATGGAATAGATCACTTACATATGTCCGTAAGGCTCCAAATGCAGTGGCTCAAAGTGGTGGCGTTTCTATGGTTTTAATTTATGAAAGTACTAGACTAAATTAACATGAAATCTGCTTTTTAAAGGGGATCTCACTTATTCCAATATAAGTTTCTTCTTTGAGATTGTTTTTCTTGTAACCGTCGCTTGATATATAACCTCGGTATATAACATATGACGTCAGGGAATTTCCATCGAGGGGGTACATTTTTTCCAGTCAGCAGTTATGGTTGTCGTTTCTGTCGGAAACATAGATGTTCTCGCAGATTGCAGCACATAAATATAAGTTATTCAATATGTGGCATACAACTAGTATGGTGTTTGTATTTAGAACCATGTTGAGATGGTGTGGGGGAGTGGAGCACTTGATTAATATACTTTCACAACACTGTTTCAATGTGGACATTTTTTACAATTTTTCATCCGCCTTTGGGGACAATTTTTTTATGTGGGCAAAATGTGGACAATCACTAATTTAACCCTATACCTACTGAGCTATATTTTTAACACATACTAAAGGAGGGGTCTTGTAACCCCTATTTAATAATGTCGCTATGACGACATAGTCTGCGTGTTGGGGAACGGTTGGCGGGTAATACGGTTTAGTTTAGAACGCTACTGGTTAATGTGCTCAGTGGAAACAGATCGGTTCAGAGTGATTCGGTGTGGACACCCGGCAACCATGATCCACCTCATGAGGTAGACCATGCGGTGTGACACCCGGTATTTCTGCCAGTAGAAACACAACGGTTAACGGTTGCTGGGTATTGAACTTCTTTTATGTATATTTTATGTATCACACCGTGACCTTAAAAGCAGCCTGGGGATCTTGAAAACATTTTCAGTACTTCCGGTACACACCACAACCCTTATTTTAAGCATCAGTAGAAACGTGCTGGCTGTTGCCTGAATCGGATTGTGGGTTACCAGGTAATACCAGGTAAAAATACAGAGTGCTCAGTGTAAACACGCAGAACGTGAGGGTGCTCGTGCAAATTCTGGCTATGTATAAAGGATAGGCAAACTTGATTTGACTGAAACTTCAGCAACTGAAGGCAAGTAGTTATTGATTTATTGATCAAATATTGGGATTCCCTCATTTTTGACTGTAACGCCACAACTGTTGTCTGTGCTGAACTAAAAATTTCCAGTGCAGTAGTTGTAGTCATTGCCCGGGGGGCCACTGGTCATTGACAAGGGGGTATCATGCGTGGCCAAAAAATCACGTAAAAAGGGTCTTTTTTTTTCACGATCAGGCACTGTACGTACGTATCGTGAATAGGGTGTCAAAAACATGGAAATTAGAGAAAAAGGGTATCTTTTTCACAACAGATTTACGTATTTAGGGTCCGTCCTGACTCCAGTCCTTCATAAGTTTCATGTCCTTCATGTTTATCCCTAGACTTGACTGTGTAGTTCTCTGTTTAGTCTCTTCTTTAAGTCCATAAAGATTGCCGACTTCGCCCAGCTGGCCCTGTTAATATTGTTCCATTAACCCATTCAATGCTACACAACCCTACAACATTCAATGGTGATGTACACATGCAGTACATGTACAATGTACATTGTACATGCACAGCACGTATCTGATTTTAAGAGTTTCAATTCTCCTTTTATATAAAGTCCAAAGTTTCTCATTTCATTTTAAAATATTTTTACTGTTATTTGAATTTTCTATCTTGTATTATGGATAAAAATAAAGATTTTCAAGCTAATTTTCATGTTGTATACAATTATTTAACCACAAATATCTATGGAAGAGGATTGATTGACTTGACCTGTGACCTATTATCCACAAAATAAATAAATAAAAACATGCATATGTTATTGTCGTCAAAAGCATCAGATTTTTGTCAGAATTTTGTCACAATAAGTGATCTTGATTTTATTTAAAAAACAAATTTTAAACTTTTGAATAAAATGTGAAAACATCAAATGAATATTAAAAGGTAAGATGGATATGGTGCAGAATTAAAATACGTTTTTGGATTGGTATCAAATTCTGCAGTCATCATACACGAATCCTGCAAGTCTTGGCTGAACTGATTGAGCACTATGCATCTCAGTCGATCGCTATTTACCGACTTATTTTCATCCTAATACTTTATTCAACTTATGAAATAATACCACTATTATTCATCCGATTCCTTCCAGAAGTAGGCCTTAATTGTTGTCATTTTAAGCTTTTAAAATAAATTATTAATAGGCCTATGCACTTTTCATCTTTTCGCAATAAGGCCTAGGTCATAAAAAAATCTGACCACTATTTTTATGATTTTTGTCTCACTTTGAAACATGATTTGCAGGTCTATAATAATATTTGGAGGATGGAGAATGAATTGTCGAAACTTTAATAGGGCCTACAAATATGATATAAAAACATTTCTTGACTTCTTTTTCTCTATTTTCTTTTCTTCATTTGTATTTTCTTAGAGTTTTGTAAATTTTCTTTTCATTTAATACCCTTGTAGGCTCTCTGATAGGCCTACTATAAATCTGCTTAAAATAATGTAACGTTTATTTTGTAATTTTAAAATAACCATTCTGCCCTGGTAGCAGAGCCATTCTGAGTTACTATTAGGCCTATTAAAGAAATCAATGAAAATGGAGCTTCAAGTAGTATTACTTGCTTATGGTGTCGAAAATATATGTTTTACTTGCTAAGGGGTAAAAAAACGCAAATACTTGTTTAGGGTAGGATATTACACTTGTTATACTTATTTAGGGGTGTATTTTCAGTCGTTGCACATACTTGTTTAGGGTGCTTTTTGAAACTCCATGGCCACGCATGATACCCCCTTGTCAATGACCAGTGCCCCCCCCAGGAGTCATTGCCCCTATAATATGCATATCTTACTTGTCACCAATGCACTATAATTTTTGAGAAACATGCATAAATAGGCACAAAAAAGTAGTTTTACACTTGTTGTTACGACATCAATTTCCATACCACTTCAGATTCAATTTAATATTCTTTTTAGTTATGAAATTCGAATGCAGATTGGGAGCTAGTTCTTTATTTCTATTTTCGATGTCAGAAAATAATTATATTGTCATTCATCACTTTGGCGGTTGATATTATTTTCTAATCCAAACAGCGCTGACAATAGATTATGGTGGCTCTCGTATAATTATTGACGTGATCTTCCAATTGCTTTGAATTTTTCTTTTTGATTGTCAGACTAGCGGGTAGTATATCTTTAATATCTGAATGCGATTATGTTTCTTGTGTTATCATAGCTCGATTGTTTGTATAACCGCGGTTATCGCTCGTTCATTAACATACATGTAGTGGGTATAGTTTATTGCAGAATTTACATGAATATAATTTCTTCGCGGTTTCAAGCCTTAACACAAAATGCTCAAACTATATTGCGATATAATTCGCCATAAATTCATAACGTAACTGTTTGCGTAACAATTTTTTTGTTCTCTATGATTATCCAGGCAGTGCTTGATTGGCAGCCTACAGTTCTATATTGTTTATTATAGGATGAATCGAGCGTATACAAATTTTGAAAATCGAGATTGGTACATCAAATCCAATTTTTCATTTTAATTGAAAAACCGGTGTATTATAAAGTAGTGGTTTAATAAAAAAGCTTTATATCGAACTCGGTGAAGATAAGCTAATTTACATTTCTATAATAGTCCAATAGCTTACACTTCTATAGCTAGAAATCTACAATCTACAATACACAGCACAGATATGATGTTGTTTTTGCAATAGACCTGCCCTTTAAGTAAGTGAGCAAGCTGTGTTTTTGGCGGGTGTGTAAAAACAACCGATTTAAATAGAGATACGATACACTGCTAGATTTACGAAATTTGCAGACATAGCACGAAAATATAGCACTAATTGTTATGTTTTCTATTATAATGATGTTTTGGGGTACTATGTTTGGAAATACAACATTAATTTTTTTTAAATTCGTATAAAACACAGCACAGAAACACATCAATATAACATAAAACATAAGCATTAAATACATCCATGCAGTATTTCAAAAACAGCAGGCAAACATAGAAACATAGAAAACATAAAATTACAAAAAATAATAATGATAATGCTATATTCCCGAATACAAGGGTGACATTAGGAGCTGTGTACGAAAACACAGCATTTTTTTATGTCCCTATATCGTCAGTGGACTTCGGGTATATATATATATATAAATGCGCTTTAATTATTGCGCACGTGACCAGATGGCCAGCGCCATATTTGCGTTACATCACTGTCAATCACTGAAATGGCGACCAATGCCCATTGAGGGAGTGGTTACAGTTGTGACCTTGTTTCGTGGCTAGCACTGGCAAGGAACATTGGCTGGATGCTCGATGCTAATTCATCATGGATATCGAAAGATAAACAATTGATTACGTAACGCATTGTTCCTGTGATGCCGATTTCATTTACCCCCGGGCTCATGATTATTGCACCCCATGTACAAACATAACTACTTTTTGTTTACTTACTTATTTAGGCCGAATAAAAAATAAAACATGTTTCACGTCCCCTCCCGCTTCCTTTTTTGAGGTTTCTTCAATTCTATTTTTATTTTTTGAAATTCAGTTATAACTTTTCAAAAAATTGGTCTAGGAAGTTGAGATGCTTTCTACATCCTTGCTAATATACAAGAAACACTTTTATAAGGTTTTGTGATAGTTAGAGGGGGCCTATCTCTCAGAACAACAAATAAAAAGAGGCCTCCTCCTTTTTCCAGGCATTATTGTATGTGCTAAAACAGCTCTAATTATGGGTATTTACACCAATTTTGTGATAAAAATAAAAATAAAAAAGCCCCTCTTCCTCCTTTTTTCAAAAACCGGACGTGAAACATGTTTTTTTTTTTTTTTTTCCTTATTTATTTACAATTCCAAAGTTAGGCACCTGAAAAATAATACATGTTATATTTATTTATTTATTTATTTATTTATTTATTTATTTATTTATTTATTTATTTATTTATGTATTTATTTATTTATTTATTTATTATATGTATTTATTTATTTATTTATTTATTTATTTATTTATTTATTTATTTATTTATTTATTATTTTTTATTATTTTTTTACTTATGTGCTTACTTATTATTTGAACCCCCTTTCGGCTATGCAAAATCCCCCCTCCCCCCTTTACACTCATAAATTAATTGTTTTTTGCTAAGCCCTTCCCCCTTCCGTGTAGAGTTAAACTTTATAAGCCGTTTGAACCAAACTGAACAAAATTGACGTATACAATTACAATATAAACGGTTCCAACAAAATAAGTCCCCCCCCCCTCAGAATTTTTGGTATAATCCAAAAACGGCTTGATCAATTCTCTTGTTTTTAAGTTTGGAACATAGGCTGATTAGTTATGCATCAAGTGAACGGGGGTTTGATGTTATATTTTATCATCTTCATTGAGAAATACATCCATTTATAAAATTTTCGGCCAAAAAAAAAAATACTCTTCTACATAGGCTTTTTATGCATGACTTTTTGTTTCAGACATCTTTCACTTAAAGAAAATTAATCAAAAAAGAATGTTTCTATATGTTTTTTTAATTAAAATAACTTAAGTTAAGTTGTTCATGAATTAATGTTTACACATTTCAAACATGTTTTTTGGTTCAGTGAGTAATCATATAACCATTTATGAAATTGTATTCATCAACAAAAGTTGCACTTGTCTATTAAAATTGGCTATTTGTATGCATTAAAATGCATACATTTAACAAGTTTTTCATTCTAATCAAACTTAAGGAAGGAACAGCTGTAACTTCAATGATAAATCTTGTGTTTATTGATTAATTTAACCAATGGACCAACAGATTCCTGGTTTGATCTTTTATGCTGGATCCCTATACACTTGTTTCATTGGTCATTCCTTGAATGGTTCAAAAACATTTATATGGGTGGCCGTTATCAAGACTCAACTTGTTACAAGCGGACAAATGAGGGACAACATCACTTTAAAGGACTTCGCAGCAAGTCCTGCAGCATGCGAGGAACCAGCTTGACCAACAGCAGAGAAGAACAATGCTTGGAAGCCATCTGGCATGAAGGAAGGCCTATTCATTATTGAAAGACAGTAATAAGCTGCAGCATTCATTGTGATTTATTCACTGAACCGTAAAAACCGTTTTTGAATGTGTGACACCAAAATCAGGAAAAGCATATTTTATTTAAATTTAAGTATGCTTCTTTTTGGTTAAATTACTCACTTAGAGGGAAAAAAATGTCAAACACAAATTGAAGCATAAAAAGTCTACTTAGAAAAATGCAACTTTTTGGGCCGATAATTTCATAAATGGCTGCATTTTGCAATGATGATGATAAAAAGTAGCAACAAAAACCCGCTCACTTGATGCATCACTAATCAGTCTATGTTCCAAACTTTAAAACAAGATAATTGATCAAGCCGTTTTTGGATTATACTAAAATGTCTTAGGGGACTTACTTTTTGGACCCGTTTAATACCACGCCAATAATGTGTATGACGATCTAACTTGACATACTGGGCGAATAAACCATGCATCACATACGTGTTATTGTACGTCAAATAATTGTCATAACGTATGAGCGTGATGTATAGTATACATCTTCCACAACATCTTCAAGGCGGGATGATTAGATCATGTACAGTCATCTACGTGTTTATACTCTAAGTTGTACGTCAAAGGGTGTACATATTACTGATTTAGCATGGGCGACACAAACATGTGCTTAAAAACACATTTGAGCAAATGAGTAAGTTAGGGTTGATGGGGTCTGGCGGGGGTCTGGCGGTGACATCTAGCCTATTAGTTCGAGAGGGTCATTATTCCGAAAAGGGCTAAAGTTATAGTTTCGTCAATTTACTTTAAAATTAGAGTTAAAATTAGGGTCAGGGTTATATTCGAGGAGGGGGATGAGGGGAAATATTTCTCTTGACTGCTAAATAAATAAATCCATGACCGATTCCTTCCGAAGAAAATGACAGCCCCCTAAGTTCCATACCATCACGTGCAAAAACTATCAAATAACATCATCGGCAGCTAATAGTTCTGACCTTAATGCCCTTAAAAATCCCATTTCGTCATCAATATGGCCAATTGCCACGCCCATTTAACACGGAAATAATGAAATATAAGTTTTTAAATCAGCTATATCTAGCTTTTCCGTCGTTATTTTTTTTCCGTAATGGAAAAACCAAATAAAGAGTTTGTGTTTCGGGTCAAATTATTTTGCACTTTGCAATAAATGCCACTACATGTATTTTGCAAGAAAAAATTTCCCTTAAAACCTGTTATTTTCGCCTATACTTTTGCGTGTGGAGTTTGTGTACATCCGGGTACCTTACATCGCTGAACACGGTACTATGGCGACTTGTAGATGTCGCGTGCGCATTTATAAAAGCGCATTTATATATATACCCGAAGTCCACATATCGTACATGATATATATTTATATTAGTAGACAAAGTGAATTTTTGTTTAAAGTGGCACAAAATAATATTCTTATTGAGAATTTATCTATCCTGTTTAAAACACTGTACTAATATGTAAACAAAATTATTGTATAATTATGATGATAAATGTTACAAAAATAGCTCAGTAGAATGAAAGTTAAAAACATATTGGATTTTAAAATAATATTTTAATTTAATGGCGTGTATCGAATTCGAAAAAATAAATTATATTTCTATCATACCTAGTTGGTTCCATAATTTACACTCAGCTAGAAATCTGCAACATGGTAATCTGGGATTCGATTATCTATTCCATGCTAATTAATAAAATCAATTGAATAGGTGTTCGGAACAATGACATAAAATACTGACTTTGGAAGAATATCATTAATAAAGGAATACCGTTATTTAAACGAGGGCAGACAATAATGCATCTTTCTATTAAAATCCTTTCAAGGACATTTTCTACATGTGACACGTTAGCAACAACACCACAGTGGCACCTGAAGAGTAATTAATAAACGTTAACTCAAAGAAATATCATTATTTCAAACGAGTATTGTATCTCTATAACCAATCTATTTATAACCGTCGAAGGTCATTTTATCACAAAATGTAAAAACGTCCAATATTAATTTCTTCCGCAGGGACAAACAATAGTACACACATAGACTTCGAACAAGCGACCTAGATGTAATTCCTATTCGCAATTCCCAATTGCTAGAAATACAGCGGATAATATATTCATTTTCTGATGTATATTTATAAAGTACGATCATATGTTAACATAATACAATATTACAGGTTCTGGGATCTGTAATTTTAAGTAGTCATCGTAATTAAAACAATAACACCACAACAAATAAAACACAGATACAGTTAAATATACATCAACAATTATACTAATACCACTACTGCTACTACTAATAACAACATATCGGAAATGTATTCAGAAGAGCGATGGCGCCCTTCAGTTGTGTCACGTTATTGTTTTAAGTAGTGGATAACGGGTGAGAAACAGACCATTACTATAGAGAATCGGTGTCTTGTTGAGGTATGGTGAGCATGTTAGTCGCTCGGAAGGCGAGACCCCGTCACCATTATGGTCTGTTTTGAACCGTTTATCTTACATTACAATAAACGAACTTATATTTTTCAAAAGATAAAATGGAAAAGTTAATGTATTATCTGGTAAAAGTTGTGTGGTTTTCCAACAAGATAAAAACCCTCGAGTAATATTATCCCCATGTGTCCTGTGTTCGAGTCTATCTCACGGCTGTTTGATGGTCTCATTTATTAGTTTTTCAAACAAAACATCATGTATAACCAAATTTTAGGCTTAAACAGCTAAAAGTCATATCGTGCTAATGTATACAGATGCTTTTGAGTCGTTCTCAACTTTAAGTTCCCCTCTTTTACAAAATTATTCACTTTTATAGTATTTTTTAAAGCTTTTTCGGATATAAAATGTATCTATTAATGACAAAATTGGTGGCGCTATTTAGTTACCCTTTCAAGCTTTTAATACAAATAATTCCTTTTATTGTTTGATAAAATATTTTTACAAAATTACCTTGTTGCTTGTTTCACCTATTCCAGCTGTTTTAATGGCGATATTAACTACCTAACCTTTACAAAATAATAAAGGAATATGATTTAGGATAAATAGCGCCATCTATAGTTTGCATTTAGTTAATAATGAAGCCAATTCTATATACATCAAACAGAAATACAATTAAATCAAATCAATACAGCATTTATCTCAATTCAAATGTGTATTTTTGGTAGTTGATTTACTTGCATAGATAATCTTACTGGAGGGTATTCAACCCGTGACCAATGTTATTTAAATGATTAATGAATATTCCAAATTGCAGAGTTATCAATGTTTGACTACGATCTGTTTTAACACCAGGACATTTATATCTTAGAACAAAGGTTTATAAGCAGACCTTTGAATAACGCATTCACGCATTTTTCATTTGGTACTCCGTCATCGGTAGGTCACAGTAAGGCTTTGCACTCCCACCCTCTTGACTTGTAATGAGTACCGCGAGTTAGCTACGAATCTCACCTGGTCGGGTAGTAAACAAGGGGCTCTTGCCCAGTAGCTAAGTATTTGTAATCAACAGCACAATCTTAACTTCTGAAATAAATTGTGTATAAATAGTAGAAGTAGGCTGACACCACATTGCATAATTGCTAGTGAACGTTTCATTTCTTAGACCGTATTTTCAAAGGCATGATATTGTCCTGTATTGACCATTATTACACGGTTGATGTGTTCTAAGTGACTGAATATATCAAGTGATCCACATGCGCTCAATAGTGATATGTAGCTAGGAGGCATTTGAAAGTTGAATTTTGTGTGCTTTGCATGACGATAAAATGATAGATTAATACAATTATGTAAAGATAGAAGCACTTTGAAAAAAAAGCATAGAGGTTAATTGAATGTCCTTCTTATGAGCATCACAAAAGAAGTGTCCGTTGATTTTGACGATTCCCTTCGAGTAACATAAGAACCATCACGTGCATTGACGGTAAAAATACTTAAGCTTAAGCATGGCAAAAGCAGAAACTTCGTCAGACCGTTTGTCCCATATTACTGAAATCAGACTACAGGTTTTTTTTTTATATTGTCAAACAATTAGAGAATAAACGATAGGAATTTTTGCTGAACCATGAAATGGTATCAGCCTATATGAGTGAATGTTATTAGGTTACTAGCTTACTAACTCACTAACCATTTGGTCTGAAATGGACATATCTCTAAATGCCACGAAGGTAAGACCCCATGAGTGGTGTCATATGAAAGAGGAAAACAGAGAGAATATAATAAAAATATTTCCAAACGTCAGAGGTCATCCAGGGGTCACAGGGGTCAGAAAAGGTCATTTTAACCAAAAATGCTCCGATTGAGCTTAAATTTAAATGCAATGATCCTTATGACATTCTAAACATGTTTAAAATATTTAAAAATTTATTTAAGGTCATAAAGGGGTCAAAGGTCAAGTTTTCCAAAATGCTCCGATTGAGCTGAAATTTAAACGCAGTGATCCTTACGACATTCTAAACATGTTGAAAATATTTTGAAATTCATTTAAGGTCATTAAGGGGCAATAAATGGGTCAAAGGTCAAGTTTTCAAAATGCTTCAATTGAGCTGAAATTTAAATGCAATGATCCTTATGACATTCTTAACATGTTTTAAATATTTTAAAATTCATTTAAGGTCATTAAGTGGGTCATACAGAGGTCAAAAGTCAAGTTTTCAAAATGCCAGCTTTCCAAAATGCCAGGTTTCCACGATCAAGGTATATTAAAACGGCAATTAATGAAACAGTCTATCCAGCACAGTATTGCTGCTCGTCACAGTCATCCGCCTAACTTACCTCGTGCCCTTGCAAAGGGCACAGTTGCTCTAGTTTATTTTTTTATTCTTTACTTTTCCTCTTTCATTAACACCACTCGGGCGGTCATACCTTCGTATAGCATTTCGAGATATATGTCCATTACAGACTCCGGGTGACAGTGGTATAGGCCTACCACGATATACTGCCGAAGCCACATGGTTCAGCTATGGTGCGGTTATCGCTCTAGTTATTTTGACTATCCTCTACCGTGTGATAGATCTCACCTAGGTTTCATTATCATTGAGGTATAGGCTACTTTTTTTTCGGAGAAGAGCAGGTAGGGCAACTACTTGATTATATTTCTACATGTTCATACTCTAAAAATTTTAGAAAATTCGCACGTGTCCGTTTTTTTAAATCACATTTTTGTTCCTAAAATAGGGGTTATAGTGCCTTCAACGGGCACTCTCTCCATAGGGCTACATGTAAAGACCAGTTATAGACAAATGGCTCTAAAATAAAACGGACTCGTTCATTTTTCGTCAAATTTTGCATATGATGTAGATTTAACATCTGGAATGTAATGCAAGTGGTATCGTTGCTGCTCTTCTAAATTCATTTATAAAATGTTCGCCCCAGACCAAGGTGCTAGACGACAGGCAGGTCCAATATTTAGAGTAGTGGATGCCGGCGCACTACGATAAACATATTGGACCTATCTGTCGTCTAAAAATGCGGCCATTTAGAAAATTTTCGGCCAAAAAAAAACTGCACTTTTCTACATAGGCTTTTTATGCATGAGTTTTGGTTTCAGACCTCTTTCACTTGAAACAAATTATTCAAAACGGAATGTTTCTGTATATTTTTTTATTATTAAATTAACTTAAGTTAAGATATTCATGAATTAATTTCAAACATGTTTTATGGTTCAGTGAGTAATCATATAGCCATTTATGAAATTTTATTCATCAACAAAAGTTGCACTTTTCTAAATTGGCTTTTTGTATGCATACAAATGCGTACATTTAAAGTTTTTCATTCTAAAATTAACCAATGTACTAACACATTCCTGGTTAGATCTTTTATGCTGGATCACTATACATTTATTTCATTGGTCATTCCTTGAATGGTTCAAAAACATTTATATGGGTGGCCGTTATCAAGACTCACCTTGTTACAAGCGGACAAATGAGGGACAACATCACTTTAAAGGATTTCGCAGCAAGTCCTGCAGCATGCGGGGAACCAGCTTGATCAACAGCAGAGAAGAACGATTCTTGGAAGCCATCTCACATGAAGGAAGGCCTATTCCTTATTGAAAATCATTAATAAGCTGCAGTATTCATTTTAATTTATTCACTGAACCATAAAAACTATTTTTTGAAGGTGTGACACCTAAATCAGGAAAAGCTTAAATTGAATTAAATTCAATTATGCTTCTTTTTGTAGAAAAATGCAGCTTTTATGGGCTGAAAATTTCATAAATGGCTGCATTTTGCAATGAAGATGATAAAAAGTGGCAACAAAATTCCGCTCACTTGATGCATAACTAATCAGTCTATGTTCTAAACTTTAAAACGAGAGAATTGATCAAGCCGTTTTTGGATTATACTAAAATGTCTTAGGGGGACTTGCTTTCTTGGAACCGTTTAACACTAAATAACTGTGTTTGATCACGGTAGTCAACAAAGCAACCTTGTGACTCTTTGCTTGCTCCATTCAAAGCTTGTTCAACACAGTTATGCATTTATATATTTATTTATTTATTCATTTATTTATCTATTTATTTATTTATTTATCTATTTATTTATTTATTTATTTATTTATTTATTTATTTATTTATTTATTTTTTTACTAGACATCCTATTTGATGGCTGTCAATTCACTCTTACTTTCGCGATATAGAAATCCTCTCTTTCCTTCTTTCTTTTTTCTTTCTTTCTTTCTTTCTTTCTTACTTTCTTTCTTTCTTTCTTTCTTTCTTTCTTTCTTTCTTTTATTTTATACTGAAACATAATTCATGATAGATTTGAAGTCACAGATCTTGGTCAACTGTGAGATTCCTTCAAAAAATACAATTTCATGCATAGCCTAAAGTATTTTGATTTGTTTTCGGTTCTTGGTTTGTTTTCGACTTACTTTATCTTGTATCAGAATCGCTTCCGACAAAACGGTATCCACACACACACACACACATACGGTTGTTTGATGGGATCATTTATTAGTTTTTCAAACAAAACATCATGTATAACCAAATGTTAGGCTTAAACCGCTAACAGTGATATCGTGCTAATGTATACAGATGCTTTTTAGTCGTTCTTAACTTTAATGTCCCCTCTTTTACAAAAGTATTCAGTTTTATAGTATCTTTTAAAGCTTTTTCGGATATAAAATGTATGTATTAATGCCAAAATTGGTGGCGCTATTTAGTTAGTGGAAATTACCCTTTCATGCTTTTAATACAAATGATTCATTTTATTGTTTGATAAAATATGTTTATAAAATTTCCTTGTTGCTTGTTTCACCTATTCCAGCTGTTTTAATGGCGGTATTAATCACCTAACCCTTGCAAATAAAGAAATATGATTTAAGATAAATAGCGCCATCTATAGTTTGCATTTAGTTAATAATGAAGCCAATTCTATACATCAAACAGCCGTGGAGTAGGCCTAGTGATGAGAAATTCATAATTTTCACAAATCATGCTGTTTTGTCAAAATAAATGCTGATGCAATTTTCATTTCTTATTTGAAGTTGATTGCACCACATGCATGAGATCATTATTAACATTCTAAAAATTTCCGTTGACCATGCATACAAAATCTGTAAATGTCCCTTTAAACAACTGGGATTTTCCGTAACCCATTTAATTAAAGACTTTAACTTGTGAAAAGCTAACGAATCAGATATTGCTTAAATCGTAAATTATTTTTCTTAAACAGCGCAATCTTAACCTCTGAAATAAGAGTGTTCCTGCAATCAAAGTCGATGACGTTTCCGCTGTTTTTTTCAAAAATAATTGGGTTCTGTCTTCGACCATGACCATGTCACTCAGGTCTTTAGATGTGAAATATAAAAGCCCCTGGCATGACCTGGCACAAACTCAAATTATCCTATGCCTCATTTGCATGTTATGCCAAGAGAACGTTACTTTAATGAATTTGTTAACCTCTAAGGCATTTGTTGTAAGGAAACTGTTGTATAATATTCTTTGTGCAAATAGCACAAGAAGGCTAACCTAGTTTGCTTTCATGCAAAAATGTATTACTCTTGAGCGTTTTATTCTCGGTACATTATTCTCAAACACAAGAGACTTTTATGGCACTTCCATCTTTCAATTATGTTTGAACGGTTGCTATGTTTGCGGTAGCTAAACATTTTCTCCTCCGGCTCTCACAAAGTGATTTGGTAATCTGAATAAATAGCATAGAAAGGTGCATCACACGCTTTGCCAAGCGATAAAAAAACAACAACAAAATTTGAAGAAAACGGTACGAGAATGTTACACTCTTATCGCTGATATTAAGGAAACGCTGTTTAGGAGAGAATTGTTTAACATTTTTGCCCTGATTACGATTTTTTGCTTTAAACCGCATATATTATCGTAGGGTTAATCAGGGGCTATTGATATTGCTTAAACATTAGCGAAGTAAATGCTTAAATCATCATGTTTGATTATAGAAATAACATGCGTTAATAAAGTTCGCGCAACCCTTATTTTAATCGAATATTGATTAAAGAGTACAGTAAAATGGTGGACGTCGACATCCGCATAGCTATGATGTCAACACAATTGGATTTTTTTTAAGAATGAAAAAAAGAAAGAAATAAATGATTACCCAATTTCATGGTCCCAATATAATCCATCAAATAAATAAACAATTAGGTAATATAATTTTTGTAAACAACTAAGTTGTTTAGACATTTAAGGGGTTGTTTGGATGGCAGGTGAGTCAGGGGTCAAAAACTAAATTGTTACCTTTTTGACCTCAGCACATGTGTATGTATGATGTGCCATACAAAAATTTAAAAAAACTATACTTTAAAGTACTTTTTAAAGTACTTTTTAAAATACTTTTACTTCATAATCACGCTTTTTTACAAATTTCACCTGTTTGTACCGGGGCGTGTCTGTTGCCAGGTACATGACAGCATAGACACACGTTACAACCTTGAATAATAATACAGAATTGTGACGTTATACTTCTTAGAACTGCCCTGTGCCTATTATTTCAATTGTTATACTGATCTGGTTGTTTCTAAATAGTGGGCTTTTTGTTGTATTTTATTTATATTAAGTCCCGCTATTCAGACCTCAGAATACCCACTATTCAGAATTAGTGGGGTATTTTAGACTACTTGGTTGTTTTGAAAGACCTGAGTTAGCCCTAACCCTGCCCTATCTGTATTTGTATCTGTACAGATGGCCGCCACCCACTCATCGCGAGCTTCCGCTCTTGATATCCACACAGTTCGATTTGTCAGGTTTTTCATCAATGCAATTTTTATATTGTTATAGGCCCGCTTTTTCATGGCCCGTATTCACCACAGGGTTGGGGTTTTTTTTTTTTTTTTTTTTGGTATTTTTGGTATTTTGGATTTTTTCTTGAATTGAAATATCTTCAGCTAGCAGAAATATTAACATCTAATGGAAAGTAAGTACATGACGATATCTTCATACGTTTGGGAATATGTCAAATGAGTTTAAAAGCAGTCAAGAGCAATCTGTGAACGTCCATCACTAATGTAGGGCTGTTATGTCTACCTTTTCACTTTTTGATATATTGGACACGTAAATTTTCTTCAAAATAAGATTTACTTTCATGTCCCTGTTGTCAGTATGTAATGCTGCGATCACATAGAAGTATACGGTATACGGTATTCGCTATTCGCTATACGATAAACGCTCATTAGATCAGGCTGAGTTCACAAGTATACGCATATGTGAACTAAGCCTGATCGAATGAGCGTTAATCGTATAGCGAATACCGAATACCGTATACCGTATACTTCTATGTGATCGCAGCCTTAAAGTAGTAAGATTTAGTTTGAGAAATCAGTTGTTTCCTATTGTTTTGAGCGGTTCAATAGACCATATATAAAAATAAGTTACAGCCCATTCATAGTGGATGGTCACATATATATTTCCTGGTTACTTAACTTGCACTTTTGAAATAATAAACACGTACACTCCCCTAAACTGTTAAGATTTTCAGAATCAATCGATCAGCTAAAGCAACGTGAATAATTTTTCGATTCATAATTCGATTCATATGGAAAGGTTTGTTTGAAAATCTGTTGTTTGCTATTGTTTTGAGAGGTTCAATCAGTGGCGTAGCTGCCGGGGGGGGGGGGAATTGCCCCCTTGCAATGCCTATTTGGGCCCCCCCCCCCCAGCCCAGGGCAAAATAATAAAGGAGTGAGAGAGAGAGATGGAAAAAAGGGGAAAAGAAAGCGAATCCATAGGCCAACGATATAACATGTATAAGGTGCGGATAGAATTTGTACAATTTTAAAATTTTGTTAAAAAATGGAACTATATTATATCAAAATGAAGTCGCTATTCTTTGTATTCCTTTTTTTTGCTCTTCACTTTTTAAAACCAGCGAAAAAAATTGGGTCAACCTTTTTGAGGAACGGGCGGCCCCATACAGGCTTGACCCCCCACCCCCGCCCCCTGAAACAATCCCAGCTACGCCACTGGGTTCAATAGACCATATCTAAAAACTTTAAAGTTACAGCCCATTCATAGTGGATGGTCAACTATATATTTCCTGGTTACTTTACTTGCACTATTGAAATAATAAACACGTACACTTCCCTAAGCTGTTAAGATTTTCAGAATCAATCGATCAGCTAAACCAACGCGAACTATTTTAAACGTGTATATTACGTTGGGTGTAGCAGACTTAAAGAACATTAAGTAATCGCAGCAAAATCTAAAAGAAAGTGTGGTCTAAGTGTTGGAGGTTAAGGAGCCAAAGCCTGCAGCATGTTTGGCGCCTACTTGATTATTCTAGAGGATGTTTGAATTGATTTTTTAACACTTCTTGATGTACTCCGGCAGGTATAACAGACAGAACACGGAATATCAAGGCACTGGACGCGGCTGGCGTAGAGACTGATCACTGACTAGATTCAGAAGCCTCTTTACTGAGTGTCCATTTTACTGATTGCTCTGTAAACTGTTACTGAATGAATCGACTTGTTTAAATGGACACTTGTAACTTTATATTTTGAGGTTAATAACTGCGCATCGGTTATTTGGAGGGCATTGTGAAAAATCTAAACATTTTGCCTTTGGAACCGAGGGATATTCCGCGGCCCAAAGCAAAATGTTTCGATTTTTTACAATGCCCGACACATTACCGATGCAAAGTTATTAACCTCATTCATAACCGTCACTTTCATCTCATCACTTTACAAATTAACACAGTAAACACACAATTTTCCTCAAAAAACAACAAAAAAAAACCAATTTTTACTTTTTGCCCCCGGGTTTTGCCAAAAATCGACCAGGCTAAAACAGGACGACCAATAACAGAAGTTCGAATCACAATCTGTGAAAATATGGTAGCGCGTAATCCAAATACGGTGGTCAGCGCTCTCGCAATTTGTTCGACGCACAGCACGGCGCGCGCGGAAGTTACTAATATTTGCGCTGACGGCGCTGAGGTCCACTGATGTTTATTAGTGACCGCGTTCAGCGTTTGCGTTTTGCCAAATAAATAAAAATGATTGGATCGCATGTATCGCGTACATTAATGAGGTTATCAATCTCGGTTAAATGCTTTAAAGAACACTTTCCGTCTTAACTATTAAATGACAAACAGTAAATTATAGTACATACCTTTATCATTCCTGCTATAGCCTTGTTTAATTGTATACAAATTGCCTGAATGATAAACCTGTGTTTTGTTTTGTTTTGTTTTGTATCAGGTGACAGCTGTGCAGTATTTATGTCTACAAATTTTCGAAATGGTCTGCCAAAATATTCTTTATAAAACTTGAAATTGTCTACTCGGGTTATGCGAGCATAACAAGCTGACAAGTGTGCATATTTGTCCAAGAAAGGGGGACGCTGATGTAGAAAATGAGAGTTTCTAAACTACTTCACCTATGAACTTAAATGTGGTTGAGTATCTATTTTGACCAAAGTTACACATTTCCACAATTGAATGGCCGCCAATATAACCATTAATTACGGCCACAAGAATTGTTCACTATATAGCTTCTGAGACACTTTTATCTGTCTTTAAAACAAATTATATCGAGATAATTCGAGAAAACCTGATTATATCGAGATAATAATCTCGAGATAATTCGATTATCTCAAGATAATTTGACTACATCGAGAAAATTATCTCGAGATATTTCGATTATCTCAAGATAACCCCGAGATAACTTGATTGTATCGAGATGATTATCTCGAGATCGTTTATCTCGAGATCACCTGGTTTTTACGAGATAATTATCTCGTATTTTATATACATGTACTATTTTGAGTTTTAAATGTCAAATGCCAACCTCAGAACAGTTAAATCAACCATATTTTGGATATGGTTCTGAGAAAATATTATATTTTGATGCCTCACAAACTTGCAAAATCAGTCTGAACAAACAATGACTGACTGAAGAAAAGATTCGCTCGCATTTCACCTCCAGGTGACGTCACGATACAGCAATTACTACTACTACTGCTGCTACTACTACTACTACTAACTACTAAAAACACTGTACAAAATAACAACAGAACAAGAAGTTTAAAATGTAACCGTGGTTACAGACATGATATAGAATGAAATCAACATTAAACATTTTAAAAATTTAAACATTAATGGTAGTAGAGCCGATAGTGCTCGATTATGCGGTCGACTCAAAGAAGTGGCAGACTAAAATAACTCCATCATCGAGCTTTGGCATTTTGTTGGACTAACATAGGCTTAGTGGGCTATCTGACTGCCTAGTGGAGCAGAAAGCTTGGTCAAAAGATCTCTGAGGAAGGAGCTTACGGTCAACATAGAAGACCATTTGAAACACACTAGCACAGCAACAATGATAATGAGAGGATCTTGGACATTTCCGGATCTTTGGTCAAGAACTGAGTTTGTCAAAGGAATCGCATCAAAATGTCAGCCAATCAAGATCTCCAGGCTAAGTAACCATAGCAAAAAGAAATCTTTATTGTAAGTTTAAGTAGTTGCTGTAATATTGTATAAGGATTTGCTTGATAGCCATACTTCACTAATTAATAACTATTCAAAAGTTCTTCTATGTAATAAACAGTGCGTTTGCGTGTTTGGTGTTGCGTGAACTCGAAACCAGGTGATTTTGGCATGTGTATTTTAGTGACCATACCAGAACTTCAGTTTTTTCTTCATTTTACTTTAGCCTTGGACCCGTTTTTAATATCCCTGACACATAGTTCCGATCCTGAAATTGCAGCAGATGATTTATCATCATCTTTCAAAATAACATAAACCTTGGTGTCATCTGCATAATTTATTATGTTTATTCCGTGAGCGTCAATTATGGTTTCCAATTGTTGTAATATTGTATAAGGATTTGTTTGATAGCCATACTTCACTAATTAATAACTATCCTTTTGTAAATTTCAACTGTAAGTCTTTTGTAAATTCCAACTGTAAGTGTGTGATGAATGCAGATGATACATTTCTTTTACTTAGTTCATCCGATCCAAATATTCTGCAAAATGAACTTAGTGCTAACCTCAATTACATTGCTGATTGGTTCCAGGCTAAAAATTTAACATAAAGAAAACTAAGCTAATGTTGTTTGTAACAAGGCAAGCTCTTCATAAGTTAAATAATGTTTCACTAGTCTATGTCAAAGAGACAATTGAAAGAGTTAACATGTATGAATATTTAGGAGTTACCCTTGATTCACATCTATCATGGAATGATCATGTTAATTATTTATCTTCTAACATATCTAAGCGCATAGGAGTTATTCGTAGAGTTAACAATACCTTCCATGGAAACTGTTCAAATGCTTTCGCAAGCCCTTATCTTTCCTCATTTTGACTACTGTAGTTCTGTTTGGTCCAATTTCAGTGCCTATCATAATAATGAGCTCCACATTTTGCATAATAGGCTCGCTCGTATTTTGATCTCTGTAGACATCAGAACTCCAGTAGACAATATGATGAAAAACCTGGTTTAAACTGAGATGTAAATGGGAGCATCAATTACTTATTTTAAATTTCAAATGTCTCACACACATTGCTCCTGAGTATCTTTCTTCAAATTTTATTTTCACTCATTCTACCCATTCTAAATGCACTAGGGGTCAATCTCAAAACAGTTTGGTTGTTCCAATATGGAAAACTTCTTCTGGAAAGGAAACTTTCCTTTATAGAGATCGCATCACAGGTTGCATGGAACAAACTTCCTTCCAACCTTCGTAACAATTTTAAATCTATGAGCTTGGATGAATTTAAAAATGCAATTGGTCTATAAGTTATCGTAAAGTTATATTTGAACTCATCATTATTGCATTCTGTTTTGTATCATGTTTGGTTCCAAGATTTTGTATATATATTACTGTTTTCATATTATCATGTATATAGACCAGTTTTTAAGATCCCTGATACATAGTTCCGATCCTGAAATTGCAGCAGACGCACAACACGGCGTCTTTCAAATTAACATACACCTTGGTGTCATCTGCATAAATCATTCTGCTTATTCAGTGAGCATCAACTATGGGTTCCAAAGGGGATGAGTGCATTGTGAAACCTCGAACACCGATGTTGACGCCTGCATATGGGTTTCTGTGACCAAACTAACCCTATATTTGGCCATTTTACCCTAAATTGTCACGAATTTATTCAACCTTTGAACCATATTGTACCAATTGAGCTTCAATTTGGCAAAACTTTTCGCGAGCTTCACGCGCATTTTTATCACAAACTTATTTTAGCGCAAAAAAGGTGCTGGATTCACTAAATTTAAAGAAAGTGTTTCAAACCCCATCCCTCCAATGTCAAAAGGAAATCTACGCCACTGGTCATTGACATGATAAATAGAATCAGTACTTTCCGTTGCAATATTCTTTTATTTTGATACACCGTGGATCAAATTCTATACTGTGATGTGCCCTGAGTAATCTAATTTAATGAGTTGAATACATGAATACTAAACCCACCAATTCCATAGTTTGGCCAAATTGAGCTGAGTGGGCACAGAACAAGAAAAAAGAATGAGAACAACGGAAACGAATACGCTAACTATGTGATTAAAAAAAAACAAGTCCGCCATACAAAATTACCCTCCATAAAGTCCTCGTAATGCTAATCGTTATACTTAATACAGTCTAACCCAATCAGTTGCATGTAAAACCTCCCCTATTTACCAGGTAAATCTAACTGAAGAAATTGAAATAATACACAGTTTTTTTTTAGTTTTCTCAAAATCACTTTCCATTGACTTGGGTGAGTTTTGTATTCATGTATTCATTTGCATTTGTTTACAATTTAGAGTTACTTCCATGAGAGACGGGAAACCCCCTTTACAAGAGTTGGTGGGTAATGATATCTTGGGAAACCCCTCCCATGCACCAAGTTGATCAAAACACATTGAATCATAACTAATTTGGAATGCTATGTAGAATGTCCATTGTATTGCATTAGGAAAATCCCTGAAATGGTGAAATAGATATGCCATCATATCATGGAAATATAGCCAACTGTGCGAGGGTTTATGCAAATGATATAAATGTCTTCAGTGGGCTGAACAGTGATCTTCGCACGACAAGTGAACCAGGATATTTTAGAATTTTCAAATCAACAACGAGAAGAAGTCTGCTGGCTAAGTAACATTATTAAACACAGAGTAATTGATTGATTCTGACTGATCGTATATATTTATGTTCACTTTAATATTTTTCTTTTGATTAAAAGATCCATATTTTGTTAACGTAATTATACAGTGCGTTTTGTTATGCCTTCTGAAGTGAATTCGGAAATAAGGTATTTTTGGCCTTAATTCATTAACGACTCGTAAAAATACAAATTTTTAACAGTTTAACAACTCAGATTCCAAATATTACCATCTATTTATGATAATAAAAAACATAATAATTTAAATGCATCTTTGGAGCGAGCGCTTCAATTATATCAAACACGTCAGTAAATACTTACATTGCATTTCGCCACTTTTTTTTTTTTTGACAACTGATATAATTCAATACTTAGACACGTGTTCCTGCAATCTGATTGCTTCTTACCCATGTTATACGACACGATATGAAACGGTGCAGCGCATGCGAGTTGATCCTATGCGCCTACGCTCCGTTTGAACCAATCGGGACCGATCGATTCTGGGCCGTATGTAATATTTATAGTACAATGTAGGATTTCATTTGATCAAAATTTTGTTTAGTTATGATTACCATTTTTATTTGAATTCGAGTGTTAGGAAATTACCTAGTTGTTTGACACCAAAAATATGATGTCGCCCGTGTAATATGAGACGATAGATGAAACGACGACGTCTGAAAGCAATACATTTACTCCCTAAATAATGCCGAAAAAATTATACATTATAAAGATTTTGAAATCATCCAATTGCCTTCTTTAATACCTTTTCATGATTGTAAGATTAGCGAGAAGCATATCATAGGCATTTGAAATGCTTATGTTTTGTGTTCAAGTATATTTATCATTGTTTGACTGTTTCTGTAATCGTAGTTAGTTCTAGTTCATTAACATGCTATATGGTGGTTGTTTTTCTTTGCGGCTCCCAAGCATGGCACAAAGACTTTTTCTATATATTGTAATGAAGTCACAGTATTAAATGTTTGCATTAATTCCAAAAATCTCAAGCTTTTCCATGTTCGTTATCACGGTTTATCCACTTGTATAGCTTAATTCAGGGACTAGTTGTATTGTTGTAGATTAGTTGAATCACTTACAACTAACAACGATTTATATCTGTATAAAAACCAGTATCGTATATTGATAAAATTATTATCGTTATGAAAATATCATAATTCGTATATAACTGCAGAATTTACATCTTAATTAACAAATGATGTATTTTCAATGTATTGATTAACAGGCGTTTACCGAACTCGACAAATAATAATTATACTTCTATTATATCAAGCAAGTTCCATAATTTACAACACGCTGGATAATCGGCAATCCGGTAACATGAAATTCGGATATGTGTTTGATTGTCATAAATACAAACACGTTACTTAAAGTAGTTGTTTTCAACAACGAAAAAATGATTAATAAAAGAAAATGATTAATTAAGGAATGTCGTAATTAAAAAAACCCGTAAAATATTGCAACTTTCTATTCTATCTGTAACCGTTCAAGGACATTTTGTTACAAAACTATTCGTCCTATATATATAAGTCAATGATATTTCCCCCAGGAAAGACACAATGGTATTACGTAGATAGCATCATGAAACCTGGAAAGCCATCATGATTATATACTGAAGGATACACGTGCAGATAATTTACGCAAGATGTTAAGACAAGTTCCCGTTTTATTAAATGACGTCATAATGACGTCATTTATTATGCAAATCCCAAGGCCTGAATATGCTTGTTATGTAGTGTCGCACGCTAATTATGCTAATTATACTCAAAATGGAATAATTAGAAAGGGATCTCACATAAGTCTCACACAACGTTAAATGGTATGCCTTCAGTGTAATAGATATCATCTTTGATAGAACCTTTAGATTAAATTTGAATGGCATGGTACACAAATTCACTGATTGATTTTTGATTGTACAACTTGCATTTTTTAGAGAGACTGTACATCTAAAGTCTTCGCGTTTCTCTCAAAAATGGCTTATAAGAATAATGTGCGCGAGTAGCGCGCAAAATGTTGCGATCATCATCATCATCATAATCATCATCATCATAATCATTAACATCATTCTTAAAATCAACACAATCATCGTCATATTCTTACGGTACACTTTAAAAAGAATAAATTTAGACATTTAAATTTATTTGTTAGACTTTTTGTATGTTGTTCATTTTGTATGAAAGTAGTAAATTATAAAAATGATTAATGTTAAATAATCAATTAACTGGATTTGTATTTTGATTCATATTCAACATGTGTTTGCTAACCTTTTCTGAAGGGATATTTTTCTATTGAGAATTAAAGTACACTGTACTTAATTGATAGATAAACCACCGAAAGCAGAACAGGACTTTGTAAAGCTACACTCCAGACGTGCAAAAAATTGTTATTAAAGACTGGATACCCCTCCTTGTGCATTTATGAGTCTAATTAGTCAATACATAACAAGCAAATGTAAATTGAAAAGGCCTGAGGATCTGCAAATGGCAAGTTATCTTGACCACTTTTCGTACTTGACCTGTACGCGTATATCAGCGACCCATCAGTTTAGGATTACAAATTGTATTCCAGGTTCTTGCTTGATGATGCTGTTTACGGGAATAATATTGAGTTTGTTCTTGATTGACAATATTTAATTGATATGAAACCTTTCTAAACACGGATAGTTTGGTAATGAAATGTTCTTGAACGGTTATAGATACAATAGCGATATCCGATATTTCCATTCGTTTGAAATTACGACGTTCCTAATCATATTTTTCATACCCAATTATTTTTGCCATTGTTTCGAGCACCTGATCATGATCATTACATTAACATCCCATGTATTTTTTCGACAACATTCAAACCTCGTCAAATGTGTTGGGACACTTATGTAAAACGTGCACTATTATTATGGCCTTATTCCGTTATTGTTAACGTGCTGAAATGGAGATTTTTTAATGTAAAGCCTGAACATGTTCCTAACATCCAATATTATGCTATTATATAGTTACAATTCAAGTTTATTGTTGAAACGATAGAGGCAAAAAACACGTTTTAAAATATTTTTCCGCACCTCAGAAAATGCTAGCGAAAAACCGTTGATAAGGTGATGTAAATATTAGCCCCCCCCCCCATTAATTGTGTAGCTATAATCAATAAATATCCAAAATTTCCCAAATTTGCATGGGCGCCCTCACATTATGACGTCATAGCGACATCGTGTGGGTAATGTTTGTACCTTTTTTGGTATCATTGTTTAGAAGAGACCTATACATTGTTACCAAATATAACGGTATATGACGTTTATCATTGTAAATTAGTGGGTAGCAACAATCCCCCTCTTCGTAGTCCGTGCTACATAATATGGTTCAGTATAAAAGCCATGGTTGTAATAATCACTAAACACCCTATTCATTTATCTGGTATCCATGGCGTGGAGATATATCGACTGTGGAGAAAATGATCGTCTTCAGATAAAAACAAAACACAACATTTGTACTTCAACTACAAATGCATTCTAATGACGTCATGCTATGTAATAACGACTGCTGATCCCACAATGGAAGAGAATGCGTCAGACTAAAATAATAAACCTAAATATGTGATGCCCTTAACGAACTAGAGATGCATTTGAAGAAAAATGTCAGTGGTGACCTTTTACATTACCTTTTGGTTAATTTTGAACGGGCTCCTACATTGATTCCAATTCACCGAATGAACTCTTCCTTTAATTTAAACTTATTAAGTATCAATTCGCATTGCCATTCATCATAAGTAGCATTCGACGTGTTCGGCCTAGTGGGTCGGAAGAAACTCGTGAACCTACCTATAATGGCAAATAACAAGTCGTCACATGAAAAATACTAAATTATCCACAGGTAAAGTTGTATTTCTGTCAGTTTACATGCGAGTCTATGTGTGGGGGGGGGCTTTGTATTGCGAGCGCGAGGCCCCTGGGATAAAAGCAGGGAGAGAAAAAAAAAGTGGCGACAGAAGAAGAAGGGGTGTACACAAAATTATTAAAGAAAAATGCTCCGACAAGTTGTCAAAAATATGTTAAAATCTTTGGTATTTTCTCCAGCCCCATCCCTCCAGTAGGAGCTAATTAATGTTACTAAAATAAACAGGCGTCCAACATGCCTCATGCTATGTTCCTTTCGTGGCTCATATCACAATGAAAGATTCCAAAAGTAATCTTCAAAAGCTTTATGGTATAAAAAGGAAACAATTGTACAGTGTCTGGTACTAACCACCTTTAAACGATTGATATATTTTGGTAACTGGAAATCTGCAACTTCTCCAGCGGAGCACTATATGTGATTTTGTGGTCTGCGTATATTTTATGTGGTATTTAGAAACTCGAAAAGAAAAATATGACAGATGAATAGAATTAGATTATAATTCACTTCCCTTAAAAAAGAAAATGAAAAGACCTGGCGGTTAATTTAACGTTATTCTTGTAAACATCGACTAAAGTAGGTTCAGTTGTTTTTACTGATATTCTAACGATTCCGCCGAGTAACATAAGAACCATAATATGCAATGACCGGTGAAAACACTGTAAGGCTGTCTGAACAAACAAAAGAAGAAGAGGATACGAATTGGTCAGAAATATCCCATTAACAAAATGAGCAGTTTTGCTACCATGACATTTAAAGTATCTATAATTTACATTTCAGGTTTTCATGGTTTTAAAGTTAAAATTCGTTGATTTGTTCTTGTTGAAACACTTGACACAAATGTACAGCCGATTATTTATTTGTCTTCAGAGCAGATCAAAAAACTAGCAATAAATCATATCTCTTATTTAGATACAACTGCATTCTGAGTAAATTCTGGTATACAATAAAGATTACAAATTCCATAAAGTAACAAACTGCTTGGTGTGTGTTACAATGCCATGTCGTTAGTGCACTAGATAGATGTGCATTTAAGTTGAAAAAGGGAAGTAAACGGCGACCTTTGATAACACCTTCAGGGTAAATTCGAACGTCCTGCTACATTGATTCAAATTCACCGAATGAACTTTTCGTTTAATTTACACATCAATTGTTATTACATTTCATCATAATGCATCGACTGACGTGTTTTGATTAGATGCACAGAAGAAGCGGCGCACCCTTACATACTAATAACAACAACGTTTTGTTACTTGCGGCAATTGCTTACTCGACTCTTGTAATCGGACTCCCATAATATAATGGCACACCCAGTGGACACCGGCTTGAACAACTCTCGCACCATACGTGGTTGTCTTCGCCCAACCCCAGTAGAACAGCTGCTAGTACCAGCATGTATTCCACCAGCCGATCTGAGGAGGAAGTCGCAGATAATGGCCGTGACTCAGCGTGCTTTGAACCCAGGCCATCTTCTCCATGAAGTGGTCAACAGAGCTGTCCTGCAATCTAGACTGAAGTCGTGGCACCCATTTACATCGGAGGCACAGACCAAGGAGACATTGGCTCACTGTACTGGCAATGAATGGCAACAGAGATGACAGTCGTCATCTTCGCCCCTGAAGAGCTATATCCCAAATACGTCGAAATCCAGCCCTGGCTCGGATTTGCCACACCATGCATGGGTGAAACTCAACCGTCTGCGACCAGGAGTGGGTCGCCTCAGGGACAATGTGCATAGATGGGGCCTCGCCCAAAGCCCACTTTATGAGTGCGGAAAGGAAGAGCAGACGGCAGACCACATCATCGAAGTCCCCCCAATGGAGCCAAGAGACTCTCTGAAGTTGATGCTTCCACACGAGACTGGCTGCTCAACAGCAAGCTTGAGATCTGAATTTCCCTCGTTAGCAGCATATGAAAAAAGAAGAAGTGGAAGAAAAAGCAGTAGTGAGAAGGATCAGGACTTTAATATCAGAAAGGCACTTGCTTGGAAAAAATGCAATAGCTTGGACAAGATCTGCCAAGACAAATTAAGATCAAGTTATTTACCACCACTGACTTATGCTGAATTTTTAAAAGATTTAAACTTTGCGTTACAATTTCTTGGAAATATTCCAAACACATTAATGTGTGCGAGAAATGATTAAAGCCAGCTGGAATTCTTTATAAGCAATAATTATTTATGCAAATTTATATCAATATTAAAGAAAAAATATATTTGCAAGTACCGAGCAACATCTTACATGCAAGCTTTCATTTTCAATATCGTGCAGGTTTTTCACAGAACAAAATATGAAGCCCATTGACAGTTAGTCTTTGTCAAAGACTAACTCGAGATAGTGTCGGACTCGCGATCAGGGGGGGGTGAGCGGCGAAGCCGCGATGAGTCGCGAAGCGGCGAGTACGAGCCGCCAGCCGCGAAGCGGCTGGCGGCGTGTGCCCACTATGGTTTCCGAGAGTGTGTGGTTCCCAGTAGTTTCTCTCCCTATGGATAATATAGGTACACGGTCTGTAACACAGACTAATTGACAGTTAACCAGTGCGCATTGTGTTGGACGATCTTTCTTTCAAACTTGGAATGAAGTGAATTGACGCATGCGTTATGTAATCGCTCCTTTACTTCACGATCAGTCAACCGATTCCAGCAAAATTAGCGTATAAGATGCAGAATAAGATGGGCTACACGCATGTCAATTTCTCGACTTACGTCCAAATTCATTCACCCGGTAATTTTTCTGGGACACCCTCTATGTTCTAATCAATGGAAAGCACATCGCTTTGTGTGCAAATCAATAGTACATGCAATAAGGGAAACGGGAACTGTGAATACGCATCTTCCTTGGGTTCTTTGGATCATCGCGTTTTTATTTCCAAAAATATTTTAACGATTGAGGTCTTACATCTGACCTAAAAGAGGCAGCTATTGGCTGATTATGATATATATGTCTTTGTGTAGGATATACCGGGGATATAAAGTTGTATGTTCCAGGTGTTGAACGCTTTACTGAATGTTACACGAAATTGTCATCATGTGTGACTAAATAAAGTGATTCGAATCTACACGGTTGTTTGATTGCATGTAGAACTGTAAGAATAGGTGAACACTGTTTATCTTGTTTGCATCTTTATAAGGGCTAGACACGGGAGATTTTCAAACCATTTTATAATTAATGAATGTAATATCTCATCATTATTGGGCAAAATTTAAATTTACTATATTATGTAAATAGCGCCCTAAATTTGCACTCAGATATACAGTTTATAGAATAAATATTACCACAAAAAGGCAGAAAAGGATAGAAAAAATTGAAAAAGGAAAAGAAAATCTAAAAATAGCTAAAAGATATAACATATGTGGCCCGTTCTGACAAAACCGGGAACAAGTCGCATTTTTTACACAGTCCCACAGTCAAATTCCATGATATTTAGAATTCCAAACTTTGATATTCTTTTATGGAAATGTCATCTCTTAAAGGCTTATAAATCAAAAACATGTCTGACGACCTGTTTCGAGTTTTGTTGGAGTTGGTCACATATTTGTTCGATAGCTGTTAGTTTTGTAAAGGCCTAGAATGGAAAATCACGTAATGATTTGTTAGAATCAGTAGTACATGATCACATCAAACGACCGTTTTATGAGACTTTTAAAGAATTGGTTACATGTCAATGACCTCTATATATTATGATTTCAAGGGATAAACCCTTTATGCACCTTTCGTGCTTTTCTATTACCGTATTCGTCCGAGTATAGTCCCATGCTCGAGTATAATCCCACCCCCCATTTTTCGAAAAATTTCAGAAATTGTAAAAAAAAAAAAAAAAAAAAAAAAATTTTTTTTTTTAAGTTTATTTTTTTCGGTTTTGGAGTGTCCTGGACCTAGACCTAGAATACTCTAGATGCTAGGATCATTCATGGTTGACCTAAAAAAAATAAAAATAAAACAATTTCAAGATATTTTGTATTTTTAATATGAAAATTGATAATTTGTATTCATGTCATACTCTATTAATGATTTCAAAATGCATTGAATTTGAATGCATTTTGAAATCATTAATAGAGTATGACATGAAAACAAAGTATCAATTTTCATAAAAATACAAAATATCTTTTTTTTTTTTTTTTTTTTTTAGGTCAACCATGAATGATCCTAGCATTTAGATCTAGGTATAGAAACAATAAAAAAACAAAAAAAACTTTTAAAAAAAAAAAATTTTTTTTTTTTTTTTTTTGAAATTCAGTATAATCCCACCCCCAATTGTGAAAAATTTTCACATAAAAAACGGGTGGAACTATACTCGGACCAATACGGTACGTAGGATCTTGACCTACAAGCACGTGTCAAGGGCATGTGCCAGTATTGCGTAACGCTAGAGGTGAATATTCTTTGATGTGGAACAGGATATATTGATATGGTTCGGTGGCAGAGCGGTCTAAGGCGTTGTGATTTCTTAGTTGCAGTTCTGATCGTCGCTTGTTCGAAACCTTGCTATCCCATATTTTTTTTCTTATGTTGCTTTATGTTGCTTTATTTATTTATTTACTTTTTAAATTTATTTATTTCTTTATTTCTTTCTTTCTTTCTTTCTTTCTTTCTTTCTTTCTTTCTTTCTTTCTTTCTTTCTTTCTTTCTTTCTTTCTTTCTTTCTTTCTTTCTTTATTTATTTATTTATTTATTTATTTATTTATTTATTTACTTAATGACGTTTTGAGGCTTGAGAGAACTGACATATTTATTTATTTATTTTTATTTATTTATTTATGCATTTATTTATGCATTTATGTATGCATTTATTTATGCATTTATTTATTTTTGTATTTATTTATTTATTCATTTAAATTTAATTTTTCGATTGATTGATTAATTGAAGGACGTGATGATTGAGTGAGCAAATTGATCGATTGCTATAGTAGGACATCATACATTAGTATTGATTTATCCCGTTAAGCATTATCAAGGATTAATATCACCGGTTGTAGAGCAGATAGGAAGCTAGTTTAGTGGTATTATCCGGGATTCAGAAACAGGAGGTACCGGGTTCAATTCCCACCTATGCCTATTTATTTAAAGATCAGGAAAATGATTACAGTAAGTTTATTTGGTGTGCGATCTCGGTTATTCATTTGCTGATGGCTGTGCCTCTTACAGACACCATCCCTCTGGAATCCAAACCACGGTTCGCTCTTCTCACATCCCTTAAAAAAACATGCACAGGGCAAAGTAACCCTTAGTCGTCACGGAAACGGTTAATTATTTTTGTATTGACTTTGGTTTCAGATAAATGAATTCTTGTAAAAAAGAAACTAAAGCAACTGCATATATTGCTTTTGTCAGACCAGCTGTGGAATATTGCGCTAGTGTGTGGGACCATTTTACAAATGAGCACATACATGAGATTGGTAAAATCCAGAGAAGAGCGGCCAGCATGGTTTGCAATGATTATCAGCAAACCACTAGTGTATCTTGTCTGATAAGATCTCTTGGCTGGAGCATGTGAAGCACAAGGAGGAAGATCGCTAGGGTCAACGTACTGCATAAAGCCATAGGGGGTCACCTAGCCCTACCAGTGTCGGACTACCTACGCCCGGCCAGCCCCGCTACACAAGACGCTCAACTACCAACACTTTCAGCCACTCAATAACCAACTGTTTCAAGAACTCATTTGTGCCTCGCACCATCGTTGATTGGAGTTCCACCCAAACAAGCACTTCAGAATTATTCAAGAACCAAGACACAATGAACAATATCAGAGACTAAATAGCAGCACAGTATTGCGCACTCACACTCTCTTCGTGTGATTCCTTATGGAATGTTGGAGAGCATTCAGAAAGAAGAAGAAGAAAATGCAACAAAGTATGTTGTCAAACTTGCTGATAGATGTTGCAAGCTATTGGGCAGAAAAAAAAAAAAAAAAATGGAAGCGGGGTTTTGAAAAAAGATTCTCTGTATATCATGGGCTTAGAGCCAGGTCCGTGTATGCCCCCAGTTACATGTTACTCATTTGGACAAACAGTGGACTGTTGATAATGCCCTCCAACTAGTTTCTTAAACCTGATGCAATTGTGGATTTAGCCAGTTCTAAGCCCTCAATATATCGCCGTTTTATTCATGTTATTTGGCATTTGTGAAACATTCATAAGAAAATCAACCTATTTTGAGATCGATATGAAGAAGTGTCTTTGGATAGTTACATACTAACCATGACGCCATTATTTTATCAATTAATTACTATTGACAAACATCAGGATGCAAACATAATTTTGTTAATTGAAGTACTTCATCTGTCCTTCGCCTGAGGTAAGCATGTTAAAGTTGTTGAAGTAGGTATCATTGAAAATGCGTGCAAATGTTTGACACAAACGCGATTTTACCTGACTTCAGGGAGTGGTTCTACCATCTACCAATTGTCATTGTTTCAACTACTCTATCCATGTATAACGTGACCGGAGTTAATCTAGTAATAGTGGAGTCGGAATATGGATGATGTGCGTGAATTGAGACGAAGAGGTTTTGAGGACACTTTTTTGTATAGTCGAGGATGCTGAACAAGAATTTTTAGATCCAATCTCGGTGAAATGGCGTTTTTCAGAATGGCAGCCAAGATACTATTATATGAAGTTCTAATCCTCTAAATATGTCTCTTGTGGGTTAAATTGACAATAATATTACAGTTGTTTTTATTCTTGGTAATCAAAAGTCTCTGGAAACACATATTATTATCCAAAGTCCATCATAACGGGCGCTTTTATTTCAAAATGGCGCCGAAATACCCAAGGAAAGATCATTTTGGTGCAGAAGCAAAACAGTATACACTTATAGAAGAAGTAAACACTAGTGTTGAAATGGATGAGTTGCTTAGACTGTTTGATTCACACATATGTCCGACTCCACTTTAACCGGTTTTCAGGGATACGGCAACTCATCGAAACTCAAAGTACTTAAATTTTGTATGCACCTAATGTTCTTTTTTCTGTAAATTTCTTCAAAATGCTATACTTTCAAGTATACAACTATATAATCTACCCAAAAGATGAATGATCAATACTATAATTGCTCTGAGGTGAATGGTCAAAACTATTACGCCGAGTGATCTCAATCCGTACTATTTTCCCGAAGCGAAGCTGAGGTGAGTCAATAGTTTTGACTACAGACCGAAGGCCAGTCAATATTTGCTTTATATACCTCATACATAGATTTTTGTACTAAATATTTGCACAACAAAGCACTGTTTTCGGACATGTCACGTTTTTGTACCTTTAGTAACTCCATGCAAAACATTCTAACATGAAGTATTGACACAAATATTTTGCCAAAATATTTGCCAAAAACATTTTGCAATAACATTTTGACAACATTTTTAGAATGTTGTTGTCGAGGTTTTTTTTTATTAAATATAAAACGTTTTTAACATGTTTTCATAGTCTTTATATAACCTGATATTTAAAATTTATGCAGTTTTCCAGATATTGCAAATGTTAATGTTTACATTCGTGGCATTTTACCCGATATTGGAGCATTTCTAAGTCCCAGGTCAACATATGTTGAGTTTTTGTTATCATTTGGCATCTAAATCATATAATTTAGTTTCACCTGCTGCTATTAGTGGCATTTAACTGTGAGAGTTCTGAATATGAGAAAATTCCACCTGAAATTAGCCATTTTCCCATTGAAACCCTTGTAATACATAATTAGTGGTATTTAACCTTGTGGATTGACAGGAATATTAAAATTCGGATTCAAAATAAATCGGATCTTTGACTTCGAAATCGAATTGTTATCATGGTGTTTAATGTCTCAATAGCGCATTATTCAAAGTGATAAACACTTAGGCTAAACAATAACCAAAACAGATATTTTAAACACAGAGATCGATATGAAGAAGTGTCTTTGGATAGTATACATACTAACCATGACGCCATTATTTTATCAATTAATTACTATTGACAAACATCAGGATGCAAACATATTTTTGTTAATTGAAGTACTTCATCTGTCCTTCGCCTGAGGTAAGCATGTTAAAGTTGTTGAAGTAGGTATCATTGAAAATGGGTGCAAATGTTTGAGACAAACGCGATTTTACCTGACTTCAGGGAGTGGTTCTACCATCTACCAATTGTCATTGTTTCAACTACTCTATCCATGTATAACGTGACCGGAGTTAATCTAGTAATAGTGGAGTCGGAATATGGATGATGTGCGTGAATTGAGACGAAGAGGTTTTGAGGATTTTTTTTGTGTGTAAATTCGAGGATGCTGAACAATAATTTTTAGATCCAATCTCGGTGAAATGGCGTTTTTCAGAATGGCAGCCAAGATACTATTATATGAAGTTCTAATCCTCTAAATATGTCTCTTGTGGGTTAACTTGACGATAATTTTACAGTTGTTTTTTATTCTTGGTAATCAAATGTCTCTAGAAACACATATTATTATCCAAAGTCCATCATAACAGGCTCTTTTTTTTTCAAAATGGCGCCGAAATACCCAACGAAAGCTCATTTTGGTGCAGAAGCAAAACATTATACACTTATAGAAGAAGCAAACACTAGTGTTGAAATGGATGAGTTGCTTAGACTGTTTGATTCACATATATGTCCGACTCCACTTTAACCGGTTTTCAGGGATACGGCAACTCATCGAAACTCAAAGTATTTAAATTTTGCATGCACCTAATGTTCTTTTTTCTGTAAATTTCTTCAAAATGCTATACTTTCAAGTATACAACTATTTACTACCCAAGAGATGAATGGTCAATACTATAATTGCTCTGAGGTGAATGGTCAAAACTATTACTCCGAGTGATCTCAATGCGTACTATTTTCCCGAAGCGAAGCTGAGGTGAGTCAATAGTTTTGACTACCGACTGAAGGCCAGTCAATATTTGCTTTATATACCTCACACATAGATTTTTGTACTAAATATTTGCACAACAAAGCACTGTTTTCGGAAATGTCACGTTTTAGTACCTTTAGTAACTCCATGCAAAATATTCTAACATGAAGTATTGACACAAATATTTTGCCAAAATGTTTGGCAAAAACATTTTGCAATGACATTTTGACAACACTTTTAGAATGTTGTTGTCGAGGGTTTTTTTTTTAAATATAAAACGTTTTTAAAATGTTTTCATGGTCTTTATATAACCTGATATTTAAAATTTATGCAGTTTTCCAGATATTTTCTTGTTAAAACATGTATTGCAAATGTCAATGTTTACATTCATGGTATTTTACCCGATATTGGAGTATTTTTGTGCATATTTATATAGGTTACATACCACTAATAGGCCTGGGCGATGCATGGAAATACGACGAGTAACTATTTGTTAGCATCAAACCCTAAAAGATACTTTTTTTGGCTGTATAACTTGATCAATTTCAGTGATTTTAATGGATGGGGTTTGAACGTTTCGACAGTATTTTTTGTGGGACATGAGATCACATCAGACATATCGAATTGCATTCTGAATACGAAGAATGTCTTTCTGATATCAAAAATTTTTTTTATTTTTTGAAATTCACTATATAATACAAATTGTATGACAAATTATTAAAATTTTTCACATTTTTCATATATAACAGTCATCGAAGTAAATTTTATAAATCTAATGATATATTCTTAAAGTGTATGTAGCTGGGAGGAAAAGCCGACGATCAATTGAACATTTTGACCTTTCATATTTCCCAAAAAGACCTAAATTTGTTTGGTGTTTTGGGGGAAAAATCCATATCTTTAATACGAAAGGTCAAAATTTTCAATTGATCGTCGGCTTTTCATCCCACCTACATACACTTTAAATATAAATCATCAGATTTATAAAGTTTACTTCGAGTACTGTTAAATATCAAAAATATCAATTTTAATCATTTGCCATAAAATGTGTATTACATTGCGAATTTAAAAAAAGCAAAATTATTTGATATCAGAAGGACATGCTTCGTATTCAAAACGCAATTCGATATGTCTGATATGCTCTAATGTCCCACAATAAATAATGTCCAAACGTTCATACCCATCCCTTAAAATCGCTGATATTGATCAAGTTATACAGCCAAAAAAAGTACCTTTTAGGGTTTGATGCTTCCGAATGGTATCTTTTCTCTCATTATATGACATTTTTGTTGTAATATAGTACCAACATTCATACGCACGGCTTCAGTTTTTAGTAAACATTCGCCCTACCATATTGCAACTTTCAGCTTCGAGGGCGCACTGCCATTTTAAGGTGTTTACGGTTCAGTGCCTAAAAAAAAAGAAAAGTCTCAACTCAACCTATGTTGAGTTTTTGATCATTGGCATCTAAATCATATAAACGCATCTCAAAAAGAAAGTATCCAGTTTGATTTTGGTCCATAAATACAAAGATGGGGTCTTAAAGGTGAACACTGATGGCACTATTTATCTTGTTTGCATCTTTATAAGGGGTAGACATGGGAGATTTTCAAACCATAATTAATGAATGGAATATCTCTTCATTATTGGGCAAAAATAAATTAAATATATTATGTAAATACCCAGCAAACACAAAAACGTTTTAAAAACCTTTTTAATAAGTTATATTTTGGCTTTTGGTTTACATAAAACGTTTTAATAACATTACAATGTCGGGTTATATAAAGGTCATGAAAACGTTTTAGAACGTTTTGTATGAAAACACACTAGAACAATAGTTTTAAATGTTTTCAAAAATGTTATTGTAAACTATTTTTGCAACATTGTTTGCCAAATATTTTGTCAACACTTAAATAACATTATGTTAAAATATTTGCATCCAGCAAACACAGAAATGTTCTTTTTGTTCTTTTTTTTCAAAACGTTTTTTATAACATTTAAATGTCGGGTTATATAAAGGTCATGAAAACGTTTTCAAAACGTTATTGCAAATATTTTGTGCAAACATTTTTCGCAAAATATTTTTTCAACCCCAAAATAACATTTTGTTTAGATTGTTTTGTATCAAGTTTTCAAAAATGTTTCTGGAATGTTATTAACACCTTTTTATACCCTTTATATAACCCGACATTTAAACGTTTTCTGACAACCTTTTAAAACCTTTTGCGAATGATGTCGAAAACGTTTTGTGTTTGCTGGGTAGTGCCCTGAATTTGCACTCAGATATACAGTTTATAGAATGAATATTACCACAAAAAGGCAGAATAGAAAAACGGAAAAATTGAAAAAGTAAATGAAATCAAAAAATAGCTAAAAGATATAACATAATATGTGACCCGTTCTGACAAAACCAGGAAGAAGTCGCATTTTGACACTTCATGGTTTGAATACAGTTATAAGCACTAGACAATGAACTTTAAAATGAAACCAAACTTATATAAATAGCGTCAATACTTTTGAAGATATGGATAATTTTGTAAATGATACCTTGATATTTTTGCCAAATTGGTATTCTGAGTAATGAGCCAATTAGTTTCCTCCCTTACACAGGATTGTATAGGGAATATCAAAAATTAGTTCAACTTTTATTTATTAATTGAATAAACCTTTTTTAATGTGTACTTTAAAGTCCACTGTGTCCCACAGTCAAATTCCATGAAATTTAGAAGTCCAAACTTTGATATTCTTTTATGAAAATGACACCTTTAAAGGCCTATAAATCAAAAACATGTCTGACGACCTGTTCCGGGTTTTGTTGGCGTCGGTCACATATTTTTGTGATAGCTGTTAGTATTGTAAAGGCCTAAAAAGAGAAAGGAAAATTACGTAATGTTTTGTTAGAATCAGTAGTACATGATCACATCAAACAACCGTTTTATGAGACGTTAACTGAGATATTAAATTTAAATTTTGTCTACATTGTATTCAAATATACGTCAATATATGGTACAGTCATGCTACAAACTGCATAAACCTTTTTAATGTGTACTTTAAAGTCCAATGTGTCCCACAGTCAAATTCCATGAAATTTAGAAGTCCAAACTTTGATATTCTTTTATGGAAATGTCATCTTTAAAGGCCTATAAATCAAAAACATGTCTGACGACCTGTTCCGGGTTTTGTTGGAGTTGGTCACATATTTTTGTGATAGCTGTTAGTATTGTAAAGGCCTAGAATGGAAAATTACGTAATGTTTTGTTAGAATCAGTATTACATGATCACATCAAACAACCGTTTTATGAGACGTTTACTGAGATATTAAATTTAAATTGTGTCTACATTGTATTCAAATATACGTCAATATATGGTACAGTCATGCTACAAACTTCATAACACTAATAGAGCTGTTGAGATTATCAGCTCAAGCAACATGAATCAATTTAACTTGTTGTCAGGGAGTAACGCACTTAAGTAATCACTGCAAACATCAAAGAGAGGAGTGTGCTGTAAGTGTTTTGCCGTATGTGGTGGATTAAGGAACTAAAGCCTGTAGCATTCTTGGCGCCGCCTACTTGATGATTTGAATTTTTAAACATCAGTTCTTTATATTTCTTGTAATAACTGAAGCATAGGGGTCGCAAGATAATGACATACATTTGGTTAATGCGTAGATGGAACAACTGTTCATTATTTTGAGGATATAAGTATATGTATTAAAAATAATATCAATAAATTAGAAGAACGATTCTAATATGAAGGTTTGTTAAGGCCTGGGGTAAGGGCAAACTTAAAGTACTGTCAACTAGAGAGAGAAAGCGACGAGGAATCCCAAATCACAGCGCCAGTTTTTAAATTCTGGGGCGATTTTTCCGAAACTTGATATTTTGGTGATATTTCAAGAAGGCGACATGCCAAAGACAAATCCTTTTGCACACACATTGTTATTTCTAATACAACTCTTTTCTGTATACCTACGTTACAATTCGTTTTGGTGATTTAGTAATTATTATACATTTTGTGACTGCATTTTGGCGTTTTCGGTGCGTTTTTAGGCTTACCTGGAATTAACGTTGATTTCTGGTCCTCCTCCTTTTATAAGTTTACTTTGATCGTCGGCTTTTGCAATTAACATAATGTAGATTGGCGCTGAAAAAGTATCGTAATCCTCTCGGTGGTTTTTTTCATGATATAATTACTTTGAATTCCATGTAACAACCCAAAAATTACCTCTGAATTCAGGGTTCAAGGCTGCTTTCGGAACAACCGTAGACTAAAAAAAGTGCACGAGTGGCGAATGTGGTTTTATAATATCCGCATTGACGATTGCGTCAACGCTTATAATAATATACTTCTTTGTATATGTTGATTGTATCAAGGTATTCAAAGCATTACTTACATGTCAATGACCTCTATATTATGACTTCAAGGGATATACCCTTTATGCACCGTTTGTGCTTTTCTATTGCGTAGGATCTTTACCTACAAGCACGTGTCAGGGGCATGCCCCAATATTGCGTAACGCTAGAGGTGGCCGAGCGGTCTAAGGCGTTGTGATTTCTTAGTTGCTGTTCTGATCGTCGCTTGTTCGAAACCTTGCTATGCCATATTTAGTTTCTTATGCTGCTTTATTTATTATTGTGTGCGCAATTTATTCTTCATGTGTGTTTATTCCGAGTAACCCTGCCCATTAATTTTGCCATCTAGGGAGCAAGATATTATTCTTGCTGAGAGTGATGTGCTGGTAACCTCTCCTCTCCAGGGTTTATTTATGCCATTGCTGTGCCTGCCATGCCACGGTTTGATGTTCCATCCACTGTTTTAAATATGTTGCTTCGTATATTATCATGTTGTTCTATTGTACTATGTTCCGTGCAATACCAATTTTTACCCAGCCAATTTTTATGTTTATGGGGCGTGATATTTATCTCGTCGAGAGTGATGTGCTGGCAACCTCTCCTCTCCTGGGCTTTCTCAATTTTGTCGCATTTTCTCTCCTGTGCTGGTTTTCGCGGAAAGGTGTGATATTATATGCTCGATACGCTGTTTGATTGATTGTATTATTCTGATTGTTATAATTATCTGTATATTTAATTTATATTGCTATGTTGTATTTTGTGATAATAATTGCTCTGTGTATATTTAGTCAAACCCTGCCCATTTGTTATTTCTATTTAGGGAGCAAGACATTTGAAATATTGCTGAGAGTGATGTGCTGGCAACCTCTCCTCTCCAGGGCTTTTACCATGTTTTTTTCGTCTGTGCCGGTCACAGTTTTTTGATTGTTTTTATGCGGTGGTGTGCTCGAAATGCTGTTTTTTGGGTTGTAGTGCAATTCTATTTTAAACTCTGTGTATATTTACATTTTTATTTGCTTATTATGTGCTTATTGATATTATGAAATATGTTCTAAAGTCATTCTCCTCGTCGCTTCATATGTGCCTTTTGTCGTGCCTCCTCGTTTGCTTTTTTGGCTCATGGGAAGCGGCGTGGATTATGACTTTTCTTTTTGTTTATATTGTTGTGTTTAAAATTTTGTTTATTATTTAAAATGAAAAAAAAAAAAATTGTATTTGTTAGGCCCTTAAATTTTCTTTGTTTGTAGCTTATGATATTTTAATATGTTTCTGGTTGTGTAAAGCGCCTAGAGGCATTTGCATTAGGCGCTATATTAAATCTGTCTTTATTATTATTATTATTATTATTATTATTATTATTATTATTATTATTATTATTATTTATTTTCTGATGGCTGTGCCTCTTACAGACACCCTCCCTCTGGAATCCAAACCACGGTTCGCTCTTCTCACATCCCTTAATCTGAGGTAAATAAAATCACGGAAACGGTTTATTATTTTTGTATTGCATTTGGTTTCAGAATACTGGTAAAAAGAAACTACAGCAACTACATATACTGCTCTTGTCAGACCAACTGTGGAATATTGCGCTAATGTGTGGGACCCTTTTACAAATGAGCACATACATAAGATTGGTCAAATCCAGAGAAGAGCGGCCCGCATGGTTTGCAATGATTATCAGCAAACCACTAGTGTATCTGGTCTGATAAGATCTCTTGGCTGGGACATGTGAAGCACCAGGAGAAAGATCGCTAGGGTCAGCGTACTGCATAAAGCCATAGGGGGTCACCTAGCCCTACCAGTGTCGGACTATCTACGACCAGCCAGCCGCTACACAAGACGCTCAACCACCAACACTTTCATACCGTACCACTCAAGAACCAACTGTTTCAAGAACGCATTTGTTCCTCGCACCATCGTTGATTGGAGTTCACTTCCACCCAAACTCCACTCAATTGAAGGAATTAATCAATTCTAGACAAACACTTCAGCATTCTTCAAGAACCAAGACACAATAAACAATATCAGAGACTAAATAGCAGCACAGCATTGCGCACTCACACTCTCTTCGTGTGATTCCTTGTGGCATGTTGAGAGCAATCAGAAAGAAGAAGAAGAAAATGCAACAAAGTATGTTGTCAAACTTGCTGACAGGTGGTGCAAGCTATAGGGCAGAATTGAAAAAAAAAAATGGAAGCGGGGTTTTGAAAAAAGATTCTCTGTATATCATGGGCTTAGAGCCAGGTCCGTGTATGCCCCCAGTTACATGTTACTCATTTGGACAAACAGTGGACTGTTGATAATGCCCTCCATAATAAATACAAGTGACTTTTTTGGGTATATGCATGATCATTTGAATCTAACTAGTTTCTTAAACCCGGTGCAATTGTGGATTTAGACAGTTCTAAGCCCTCAATATATCGCCGTGTTAATCATGTTATTTGGCATTTGTGAAACATTCATAAGAAAATCAACCTATTTTGAGATCGATATGAAGAAGTGTCTTTGAATAGTTACATACTAACCATGACGCCATTATTTTATCAATTAATTACTATTGCCAAACATCAGGATGCAAACATAATGTTGTTAATTGAAGTACCTCATCTGTCCTTCGCCTGAGGTAAGCATGTTCAAGTTGTTGAAGTAGGTATCATTGAAAATGAGTGCACATGTTTGAGACAAACGTGATTTTACCTGACTTCAGGGAGTGGTTCTACCATCTTCCAATTGTCATTGTTTCAACTACTCTATCCATGTATAACGTGACCAGAGTTAATCTAGTAATAGTGGAGTCGGAATATGAATGATGTGCGCGAATTGAGACGAAGAGGTTTTGAGGATATTTGTTTTTGTATATTCGAGGATGCTGAATAAGAATTTTTAGATCCAATCTCGGTGAAATGGCGTTTTTCAGAATGGCAGCCAAGATACTATTATATGAGTTCTAATCCTCTAAATATGTCTCTTGTGGGTTAAATTGATGAAAATATTACAGTTGTTTTTATTCTTGGTAATCAAAAGTCTCTGGAAACACATATTATTATCCAAAGTCCATCATAACGGGCGCCTTTTTTTTTCAAAATGGCGCCGAAATACCCAACGAAAGCTCATTTTGGTGCAAACTTATACACTTATAGAAGAAGTAAAGACTAGTGTTGAAATGGATGAGTTGCTTAGACTGTTTGATTCACATATATATCCGACTCCACTTTAACCGGTTTTCAGGGATACGGCAACGCATCGAAACTCAAAGTATTTAAATTTTGTATGCACCTAATGTTCTTTTTTCTGTAAATTTCTTCAAAATGCTATACTTTCAAGTATACAACTATTTACTACCCAAGAGATGAATGGTCAATACTATAATTGCTCTGAGGTGAATGATCAAAACTATTACTCCGAGTGATCTCAATCCGCACTTTTTTCTCGAAGCGAAGCTGAGGTGAGTCAATAGTTTTGACTACCGACTGAAGGCCAGTCAATATTTGCTTTATATACCTCATACATAGATTTTTGTACTAAATATTTGCACAACAAAGCACTGTTTTCGGAAATGTCACGTTTTAGTACCTTTAGTAACTCCATGCAAAATATTCTAACATGAAGTATTGACACAAATATTTTGCCAAAATGTTTGCCAAAAACATTTTGCAATGACATTTTGACAACACTTTTAGAATGTTGTTGTCGAGGGTTTTTTTTTTTTTTTAACAAAACGTTTTTAAAATGTTTTCATGGTCTTTATATAACCTGATATTTAAAATGTATGCAGTTTTCCAGATATTTTCTTGTTAAAACATGTATTGCAAATGTCAATGTTTACATTCATGGCATTTTACCCGATATTGGAGTATTTTTGTGCATATTTATTTTTTTCTCAAAATGGACCAGAAAAAGTTCATTTTTTAAGTTAAAAGTTAAAAAATAATAATAATAAAAAAAAAAAAAAAATTGCAAATGCAATAAATTTTGATGATTTTTTAAAAATATTTTTGTATTTTGTGTTGGGGTTCGGACATAGCGTTAGAGTTTATCGGAAGCGGAGCGATGGGAGTTATACGCGTTTTGTGATTTTTGCTGGACGCGTCCCGGTCGTCTCGCTTTCGACACTATTCTATACGTACGCGGTTGTCATTTTGCGACGTCGGGTTAGGTTAGGGTTTAGAATTAGGGACGGCTATACATTTGAGGTACATATAGGATTTAGGGTTATTGCGATGGTTAGATTAGGGGTATGATGTGTGTGTGTAATTTTAGGGCACCCCCCCATTTATAAAACATTCTTCCATTTAGACAACATGGGGTATTTTTAGCATGCAATAACAAGATCCATTGTGCAAAATCACAGGTCCATTGCAATGCAAACAGACAATGTAAACAGCTAGCCCTCATTTGATATTCATAACCTTGGATAAAGGGTGTAAATTACAAAAGGTGTTACATAACAAGCATCTATGGCCATGCAGAATCATAGGTTATGTGTGTACTGTAGTACATTGTAGTATTGGGAAATTTGCCTACTGAATAGAATGCTAATGCACAAAAATTAAATGAACATCTGGGAAAAGTTAAATTATATTTTTTTTAAATTAAATGCAGGCTTTTTGCTAAATAATGGTTCGTTGGATGTGTTCGCCATCTCACGATGCGTCACAAATTACAAATAATTGACGCGTCATTTCAAACGGCATAACTGTGCGTATTTAGCCGATAAAACTCGGTATGCATACAATTTCTTATTAAAAAGGCTTAATCTTGTATATGTTGTTGCTACCCTATGGCGATTACAGATATGGCCATGGCATGCATGCGCTCAGCTACATGCAGTTTCGGTCAAAGAAGAACGTTTTGAGAGCGTGCACAGCGTAAACACGGACGTGTGTTTCTGATCGGTGATTCATTCGTCTGACAATCATAACAACAGACGCGGTAATCTGATTGGCCGATTACGCGTCAAAATGTTGCGTCAAAATGTCGCTCATTAACAGGGCGCTTGCGTCAATCTGAGTAAGGGACGGTCGTTCTTCTCTGAAACTGAGTGTGGTTCAACATGCATGCATGTAATGTATATGTGTACTATGTAAGCTTAAACAAATTTTTGTGTACTCACTTCATCACAATTGAATTCACCATAAATCCATTATAACTTGACTTCGACGAAAACATGGAATTGAATCAGGCCTTATAGTAGGTATATCACCTCAAAAATAAGCGCAGCAGAAAAGCGTTATTTAATGTTTTTACATGAATGAGCTTTATTAAAGCATCAAAAATCAAAAAACGGAATTGAAATCGGTCAATGGATTGTGATGAAGTGTCAATTTTAAAATGCTCGTAAATGGAATTAAAACCTGCCACAAATGGCTATAATGACAAACTTGGCACATTTCGAGATTTTGAAGGTTTATTTGGACGCTTGCTTGAAAAAGCAGCGTTAATTTAAGTACCACGGGTTAAATGCCTATCTTTCCTAACTTCGTTAAAGAAAACAAAATTAAAAAATCTATCATTGAATTATTATAATCAATTAACCAAATATACTATTTTAGCAAATGCAGCCAATCTGCAGACAAATTAAAGGTGAAAAAATGACTAAGTTCAGCTAATTAATATGCAAAATTGATGCCAATAGAAAACCGTACATGATATCAGGGTGCGGTTTTTTTTGCACACATATGTATACAAAGTTATTTCAATTGATAACAAAAAATACACAAAAAGTAATTAATTATGCAAATTAGCTAATTACAGGTAATTATGTATTCATGATATTTTTATGTAAATTAGGCATGAGTAATTTTGGGTATTTTCAATATTTAATGAAAGTCTATTCATTCACCATAAATATGTCAAGTATGAACCTGTTATGATGTTGAATAAAGAAACTGCAGTTAATTACTTAAATATAATACAAAACATACAAAGTTTGACATTTTGACGATTAATTAGAATTAGAATTAGATTAGAATTAGAATTGACGATTAGAATTTTCATTTTTTTCTGGAAACATGGTATGTGTCACCATTGCTCAAAGCCAAATCCGAAAAGTAAAAATCATAATTCATTTGCAATGAGACTTTAAATGAACATTTTGTTATCTAGATTAACATGGGATGACAAATGGTAAACGGAAAAAGCCATTCCCACTGTACCACGTATACAAAAATAGTATGGCCTTGGACACACACAATGGCTTAGAGCTATTGAGGTTTGGAAATATACTCCCTAAAAATATCTTTGATATAATGTTTTATTTCATTCGTTGTCGACGGAAATAATTTACATGCTAAGAAAGATTAGTATTTCAGCTAAATGGTGGTAGGTCCCTTTATTTCAATAGACCTATATTTACTGATTTATGAGCGATCTTCAAAAATCCATAAAAACAGGCAGTAGCTCTTAAACAAAACAATTTTAAATTTTGGGGGACCCGATGGTAGCCTCGGGAAGGCTTCACACACCATATATTAAAAATTCAAACACTTTGGATAAATGAAGCATATGAAGAAATTAATTTTTCGACATGGATGTTAACTAAAATTGACAACTTTGAAGCGCGCGCTTTTCAATTCACTGGTATGCTTGCATGCACAGTGTAGCAGAATTATTGTGCAGCCACTGTGACATACCTACTTATAGTTAAATATATAGACCTAGCCTTTCAAGCACATAACACTGCTCACATTCAAGTTTCAACTCTTATTATTTGATAATACCGCCACTTCGCAATAGATAGGATGTCGCCATTCTTATTTGATTTGTTTTTCTTGTTGCACACCACTATACATGCAAAAATCCTCATTGAACGAGATGTTCATATTGATGATTTTGTCAATGCCGATGGGAACTACAAATGAAATTTGGTATCAAAATAAAGCTATTCATAAGTGATAATGTTATTATATTATCTGTATACCATGCTAATCATCAACTTCTTTTAATCATCAACCTTATGCACATATCAAATGCATCCCCGGCCCCTGGGGACCCGGGGATGGCCGGGTCGTGGGCCGTGGATTTTGGGTTTAAAAGTTCAAGTCCCGGGTAAACACCTGGCCAGTCCCGGACCCACCCGGGCAAAACGCTCAGCCACTCCCCGGCCCCCCGGGGCGAATATCCGATGCAAACCGATGCAAACCCCGGGTATTCCTCGGCCCAAGTTCCCGGCCCTGAGCATCGGATATAGGCCTGGATCTACATATGGTTTTAATATCGCGGGCTCAAAATTCGGTATTCAGGTATGTCTTCACTAAATGGACTGCCGAGCCCTGGACATGCTGGGAGGATTCAAACGCTTCAGATATTATAGGCCAACATGTGTGTTCCATTGCAAATACGTCAGTTACTCACCAAAAACGATAACGAAATTAGGCTACCTAGATTCTCGTCACTAGTGCCATCAAGTGCTATATTTAATATGCATGCTTGTTTTAAATATATTACGAGGCATGAATGGCGGGTCGGAAAATGCCGGGAATAAACAAGGAATATCGTATTGATATAGGGCCTACATGTAGGTCTATATGATTAAAACATCAACGATATGAAAGAAACAGATCACTGCATTTACATCTGTCCACGATTTTGCGGGAGTGGCGAATGTTCGATCTTTGCATGAACATGAACGCAGATGTCACAAAAGTATCATGGATTCTTTTATTATCACGGTCACTTTTGTTTTTGAGGGTAGGCCTAATAATTTAAAACTTTACTCTCGGCGTGTGGTTAAAACTTAAAAAAAAAAAATACATTTGGCATAAATAAGCGTATAGCAGGCTCTCGTTTGCACGTGCATGTCAAGAAGCCAGTGTGGTCTGGTTAAACATGTTAACTTTAGAGCCCCGCTAAATAGCAGATACATGAACTACTATGGCAAAATTTGGATACAACAGCCAAGATTTTGTTTTTGGAATGGATTTATATATATGAACAGTAACATTAATGTGGCGACTCAGTGGATTATTATACATCCACGGCTCAAGTACGGCCAAGTATTAGGATTCCCTGACCCATAAATGTGGACATCCTTACTAGCCCATTTTACTGGTTGGAAAACCCCGGGTAAGTTACGACATAATCCCGGCCCGGCTCGGGTAAAGTCCCGGCCCACTTTCCCGGGGTTTTGGCCGACGTCAAGTCTTATACCAGTCCCGTCCAACCCCCGGCTCCCCCCGGGATACATTTTGAGTCAAATCCCGGGTCACATGATGTCAAGTCCCGGACCATCCCCGGGTCCCCAGGGGCCGGGGTTGCATTTGATATGTGCATTACAACCCCTTCCCCCACCCCCACCCCACCCCCATTTTTTTCCATTAAATCAACCTGGTGTGGTTCTCAGAATAAAACACTGAGTTCGGAGTTTGATTCGAACCCGATTTGGTGGTGTGTAAAATCAAGATTTGTTCAAGTCTACTCACCACATACTCATAACAAGTATGCATTTCTCAATGGGCTAACTTTTTAGCCTGATTACAAGTCTGTCCTTCTTAAACAACAATTTCTCATTCAATTAAAGCATCAAAATAAATTGCAAATTTCTAGATTTTTTTATTTTTTTTTTTAATGAAAAATATGGACTTTTCATGGTCCATTTCGAAACAAAATCCTCTTATAGGTTACATACCACTAATAGGCCTGGGCGATACATGGAAATACGACGAGTAACTATTTGTTAGCATCAAACCCTAAAAGGTACTTTTTTTGGCTGTATAACTTGATCAATTTCAGTGATTTTAAGGGATGGGGTATGAACGTTTCGACAGTTTTTTTTGTGGGACATGAGAGCACATCAGACATATCGAATTGCATTCTGAATACGAATAATGTCTTTCTGATATCAAATAATTTTCATATTTTGAAATTCACTATATAATACAAATTTTATGACAAATTATTAAAATTTGACATTTTCAAATTTTTCATATATAACAGTCATCGAAGTAAATTTTATAAATCTAATGATATATTCTTAAAGTGTATGTAGCTGGGAGGAAATGCCGACGATCAATTGAAAATTTTGACCTTTCATATTTCCCAAAAGACCTAAATTTGTTTGGTGTTTTTTGTATCTTCAATACGAAAGGTCAAAATGTTCAATTGATCGTCGGCTTTTCATCCCACCTACATACACTTTAAATATAAATCATCAGATTTATAAAGTTTACTTCGAGTACTGTTAAATATCAAAAATATCAATTTTTAATCATTTGCCATAAAATGTGTATTACATTGCGAATTTCAAAAATCAAAATCATTTGATATCAGAAGGACATTCTTCGTATTCAGAACGCAATTCGATATGTCTGATATGCTCTAATGTCCCACAATAAATACTGTCCAAACGTTCATACCCCATCCCTAAAATCGCTGATATTGATCAAGTTATACAGCCAAAAAAAAGTACCCTTTAGGGTTTGATGCTTCCAAATGGTACATTTTCTCTCATTATATGACATTTTTGTTGTAATATAGCTTCGGTTTTTAGTAAACATTCGCCCTACCATATTGCAACTTTCAGCTTCGAGGGCGCACTGCCATTTTAAGGCGTTTACGGTTCAGTGCCTCAAAAAAAAAAAAAAAAGTCTCAGGTCAACCTATGTTGAGTTTTTGATCATTTGGCATCTAAATCATATAGTTTCACCTGATATTTGTGGCATTTAACAGTGAGAGTTCTGAATATGAGAAAATTCCACCCGAAATTAGCCATTTTCCCATTGAAACCCGTGTAATACATAATTAGTGGTATTTAACCTTGTGGATTGACAGTAATATTAAAATTCGGATTCAAAATAAATCGGATCTTTGACATCGAATTGTTATCATGGTGTTTAGTAATATCTCAATAGCGCATTATTCAAAGTGATAAACAATAACCAAAACAGATATTTTAAACACAGTACTCAGTCCGAGTCGTAGACTGATTTCTTTGAACCAAGAAACCTTTAGGGAATTTCACCTGTTTGTTTTGAATAATTATCTGTTTGCAAGTCTGCGGTATTAGAAGCGAGCCAGTTTGCGTAGCCCACGGACGGAATATGCCCTAGGCACTTGCATAAACGATACCGTTACAAATTTAGAAAAGTAAACTGTTTATTGATGACACGTATAGTTTTGGCTCTAAGGCATACAAGCAATAACTAATCAATTGGGCCTAGATCACAATTACAACTTTGCATGCTTAAAGTTTTCGATCGTAGGGTACAATAATACATTTAACAATTGATTCACAAATTTAGAGAAAGTCGACTGTTCATTGATGACGTTGGCACTCTACAATGTGTATGCTTAGTTGCAAGTAACAACAGCTATAAATCATTAGGAAATAGGTGACCGTTCACAAACACTTGTAAATTTTTCGGGGCCCCCCTTTACAGACCTCGAAAATTTCAGGGCCAATTTATAGCGTACATACCTCGAAAATTTCAGGGCCCCCCTTTTTGACATGAAAATTATGGGTCAACCCCATAGAAAAGCATATAAACTAAATTTTTCCAGGAAAATGTGTGGTCATTTTTTCAGGCCCCCCTTAGGAGGTTAAAAAATTTCAGGGCCCCCTTTTGCATCAGCCCCCACTTACAAGTGTTTGTGAACAGTCCCTAAATAGGGAGTGTTCATAAATACTTTGGTGGTGGGGGGGGGGGGGGGGTTATAAAAGTTGGAAATTCGGACATCAAAACATTTTTTGGACTTTTTTCATCCCTTTTTATGGTCTAAAATTGTTTTAATTCCCCCTCATGTCCTAAAAAATGAAACCAAAAATATATGTTATTAACTCATTAGCTAAAAATTACTGTACCCATTGGAGTCATAGTGTTTCACACAATTTGTAAAGCGCGCAAATTGTGTTGATTTGAAACTTGAGAGTTTTTGCGGAGCGCTCAAAATATGGAATGTGCATGCCTTGTCGTACATGTTACCCCGGACTTTTATTCTCAATCCCCCTATTAATGACTGAATTTTTATCCCCCTTTTTAGGACCCATTTTTTAAAATTTGATCCCCTCATATTTTCCAACCCTCAGCAAAGTATTCATGAACACTCCCTAAATAAAAGCAAACGTAGCTAACAATAGCATTGGCGATTGGTGAAACCGGAGATATCTGGTCGACATTAATGTTTTTTTGGTCTAGATTTATATATTATATATATATTAATATTAACTACACATCATACATAACAATTCGTGATACACATTCGCTTCACAGTTGTTGGATTAGAAGTTAGAAAGCAGATTAATATTGTAATTTATGTGCGCCTTGTGCATTATTTTTATTTAGTTTAATTGAAGACTGGAAAGATGGTTGTATAAATATTGGGAAGTACCTTATTAAAGATCGTTTTTATGGTAATCTGATCTTCTACTTTCTAATATAAACTTACTGGAAAATAATTACACATGATGTTGAAAAGTTATTTTTCTTGTGGCTTCAGTAGGCATATTTGATTTGCAAATATCGCACTTCGATAAAAGATAAGAGGATGTCAAGTAAATGGAAACCACTGAGGTAGAATCGTTGATCTTGACGAAAAAACAATCATGATAACCCCCAACATGTTTTAAAACGTTTTATTTGGAAAAGTACCACATGAACCGTAAACATGTTGTCAACATTTTATTGTAAATATTTTTGGCAAATATTGTTTTTAATATTTTAAATCTAATATGCTAGATTCTTTCGCAGCTAGTGTTCAGAACGTCTCACCCCTTTAATAAAACCATACACACTTTTAAAACGTACATTGGTTTTGGCCCAATTAAATGTTTTAATAATATTTAAACTTTGGGTAATATAAAGATCATGAACGCGTTTTTAAAACGTTTTACGTGAGTAAACGCCACAAAAAGACATTTTAAAAATATCGGCAAAATGTTGGCGAGTAGTAATATGGCATTCAAGACCACTTCAGTGTCACGCGGTCACGAGGATATGGTCAAAGAGATCACAAGTTACGAGACAAAAGGTCCATCGGTTTTTTCCTGGTATGTGTCAAGCGGTCATAGGTTAAAGGTCCCGGGGACACTTCTACGGCGAAACTGCTACGCACTTACTGCGTATTTTACGGTCTATCCGTAATCTCGAAGGCACGCAACGCTCTATCGCGTATACGCGAAGGCACGTAACGCTGGCGCGACGTGATTGTTAGACACGGCATCGTCGAACAATCGGTCCTCATGAATATGCGAGAACTCACAACATACAATGCACGGGGACTTTGACTTGTATGCGCGGTCTGTTACGTTTTCGTCCTTGAATTTACCTTTTCGGAAATCCCATAAGATTTTGGGAGTACACCTGTGATGTCGTCACGCAGATCTGCGTCGATGCGCACATCGTTTAGCGAACATCATTACTGGGTATTGCAAGTCGACGTGACGTCAAATGACGACTTCTCAGGTGTACTCGCAAGGGCTTATGGGATTTATCGAAAAAGTCAATTTTTACTGACGTTACACAAAATATGCAGGACAAACGAGAGAGCCGAGCGGTTTTTTAATCGTTCACCTTTATTAGGAACATTTAAGAAATAATAATAATGTTATCTATTAAATAAAGAGAATAAAGAGAATACGAAGAAAGCTAATAATAATAATATTAGGACGACGTCAAACCCCTCAAAGAAAAAATCGAGGAGCTGTAACGTTCATCGAGCATCATACTTTGATATTGTTAGTACAGTTATGATACCATCACACTTCATCAGGCAACTGACCCGCTGGACTGGTCATGTGACAGACGGCTAGGGATCGGCTTGATTGCCCTGTCCCATGCGCGAGATAGGATGTAACGTAGTCCTCCCATTTTATTGAGTGATGATTCTGCTCTCTCCCAAATAGACTCGTTGATGCCTCGGCGGTGCCACTGTTCCTCTCGGTCTAAAATGGTCACATCCTCGATGTTTATGGAATGACCAGTTTCTTTGAGATGTAAATAAACAGCGGCGTTTTGGGTTTCGTTGGTGTTCGGCCGCCTAGGTTATTTACTCTGGATTTAAGGGCTTGTTTGGTTTCACCCGCATAGGATTCATTGCAAGCCTGAACACACACGTCTATACACAAGATACAAGATTAGAAGATTTTTCTTTGGGCTGTTTGTCCTTAACATGAACTCATTTTCCGCGGAGGGTATATCCTGGTTTAAACGAGGCTGCAATTCCATACCCTTTTAGGTGTTTCTTAACGCGTTTCGAGATTCTCGAGATGACTGGTAGCTTAGCCCGCGCTTTAGTAGGCCGATCACCTCCGTTGGTTTGTTGGCTATCCTGGTCTTTCTTTTTATTGGCTTTTAAGAATGCCCAGTTCGGGTAGCCACAGTTTTTGAGTGACTTTTCAATGTGGTCTTTCTCCTCCAGAATTTGTTCCGTTTCACTTATGATAGTGTCCACTCTATACTAGAGCCATTTCACACATTCCTAGTTTCTATGGAATGTCTATTCGAATAGCATCGTACATTAGATAGTTATCAGAATTGATTTATTCTATTCAGCAATATCAAGGATTACTATTAAAATAACATTGGATAAACATGGATCTAAATTCGCCGGGCTTTTCCAACAGGATGATGACGAAGAAATTGATGAGATGGAAAGCGATGATTAAAGCGCATTGATCGGCTCGAAAATATTATCATCATTACTCTTTTCTGAAATTGCTAATACAAAAAGGACAAAAGCAAAAAAAAAAAAAGATAAAACATTATGTTATTTATTTCTTCTTTCAACCTTGTACAATTTACGTCAAAATACCCGTTTCTTGTTTTTTAAACCAATACTTCACACTGGTCCGCGAAAGGGAAATAATCGATATGTATGGCCAAAACTCGCTGCCTTGCCCCGCTCATTCCTTAATCATTAAGAGTTTGCGAAAAGAAGTTCGAAATTTGACTGGAACTTGAACCTCAACTTCATCGATTACTTTAACGCGAACGTGACCCGGAAACGGAAGTAGATTTCCCTAAAGGTGCACTTACTACTTTGGTGTAAAATGTAAACTATTTTATTAAAAACATGTCTGAAAAATATTCCGTCAACACTTGAGTAACATTTTGTTATACCGTTTCAATACCATTCACATACTCCGATTTAATAGTTTGCATACACTTGAGTAGTATTATGTGAGAATCGTTTGCAGCAAGTATTCAACATGTTTTTGGCAGTTATTAAACGTTTTATACACTTTATATAAATCGAACTTTAAACGTTTTCTTTAAATTATATATATAGTGCTTGATGCGTATCTGTAGGTTTGTTAAAACCATCAAACTAAAGATGTGTCTGATGGTGTAAATATGTTTTTGGTTTTGGCCAAAACGTTTTAATAACATTTAAATGGTGGGTTAATTATTAAGGTCATGAACATGTTTTTCAAACGTTTTATATGGAAAACACTACAAAAACACTTTAACAATATTGTCAAAATGTTGTTGTCAAATTTTGTTGTAAATATTTGCTTAAAACATTCTTGCAAAATATTCTGTAACATTTTGTTAGAATGTTTTTCGGACCATTCCGGAAGTTTTAGAAAATATCCTTAAAGGAGTATTCAAGCAGAGATTTGCTCTTGCTTTAATTCAAATATTTTATACCGTTTTTTATCCTTCACATAATCTAACAAGTCGCAATAAGCCTTTTTGAAGTATGGCGGGCACAAAACGAGAGGGTACTTTGGTTTGGGTATTTTTGTGTGTGCTTTCTCAGCTGACAAAACATTACCAAAACCAAAGTACGCCCTCTCCTTTTGTGCCCGTCATACTTCAAAAAGGCTTATCAGGTCAAACAATACTTTTTCTGAGCCGTTACGTAAGAAGAATACTTTGGCCTATTTTTCAAATTTTCAAGTTTCAATATGTTTATACTGCATGAAGAAAAAAAGCTTAATGTTGTTCTTAACATGACGTACTTTACTTCTAACTATTGATTTACTTTCACTGTGGTTTCGAATAGATAATCCCCATAGACATTGGAGTCTTTGCTTTTGAAACCGCGTTATGCAAACTCTCTATTTAAAGAAAAATAAAAGAGCAGGTCTGTAGATTAATTGAGTTAATATCAATACAGAGTGCTCCAGGAGCACTATAACGTTTTTGGCTGGTATTAAGGGGTTAAGGGCTGGGGTATGAACGTTTGGACAGCATTTATTGTGGGACATTAGAGCAAATCAGACATATCGAATTGCATTCTGAATGTCCTTCCGATATCCAATAATTTTGATTTTTTTGAAATTCGCAATGTAATACACATTTTATGGCAAATGATTAAAATTTGATATTTTTGATATTTAACAGTACTCTAAGTAAACTTTATAAATCTGATGATTTATACTTAAAGTGTATGTAGGTGGGATGAAAAGCCGACGATCAATTGAAAATTTTGACCTTTCGTATTAAAGATATGAATTTTTTTCCCAAAACACCAACATAAATTAGGTCTTTTGGGAAAAAAATCCATATCTTCAATATGAAAGGTCAACATTTTCAATTGATCGTCGGCTTTTCCTCCCAGCTACATACACTTTAAAATATATCATTAGATTTATGAAATTTACTTTGAGGACTGTTATATATAAAAAAAATAAAAAATATCAAATTTTAATAATTTGTCATAAAATTTGTATTATATCGTAAATTTCAAAAAATGAAAATTATTTGATATCAGAAAGACATTCTTCGTATTCAGAATGCAATTCGATTTATCTGATGTGCTCTCATTTCCCACTAAAAATACGGTCGAAACGCTCAAAACGCTCATTCCAGATCCCTTAAGTGCGTGATAACTCAATTTTACTAGGTTTCTACAATGCAGTGCTGTCAGTGTGGGTATTATATTGTGGAGTGAAGGGGAATGTAGTTTTTAGCTCTGAGTATGCAGAAATCCAACATATTACAGCATGAAATCCAATGTTGAATCAGTTGTGTATGTAAGAACCCAGCAAAAACAAAACATTTTCGACATCACCCAAACAAGTGATACGTATTAACCTATATTTTTGACACACATAATGTACAATTCAAGATAAGTTCACTTCCATATTAAAAAAATGTGTATAATGTGACCAGTTCCAACAAAACATGTAAAACGTGTAGATATTGCCTTTTAAATTTTAACCCTCATCTACCGAAGTGGCCATCTGATTTCCCCGGGAATGCTAAACGACTTGGGCTAATTGTGGCACCATTCTTTGTTCTCATGAAAATATTGACATGCCACACTATGGTTACCACAGGCCGATGTGGTAGAGGTGAGGCGCGAATGCAGCCTGCCTTGTGTTGCTCTTATCAAAATAGTCTGAAGACTATTGATTTCAAACTTTCAAAATTTTAATTTTAATATTTCATATTTAGTCATACATTTGGTAAAAAATGTATGTATCTGTAATTTATTTAAATAAAAACTCACATTTTGTGTACTAGTTAATGTTCCATATGTCTTGACGGCAAACGGTACCCACATAATGGCATAATTAAAATAGATTTGTTTTTGTATTATGCATGTCTATACTTGTTAAGATTTAGTGCAATTGTAAATGCAAATCTGAGAAATAAGCAATGTGTGTTTAATAGGGATTAACAAAAGTCAAGACGCGAGTATTGATTAAATAACCTATTCTTTTCTGAAATAGATTTGTGCGTTGTAAAAATATTCTACAGCGGTTATCAATCGTAAAAAAAAAATGTAAGGATCTTTTCAAATACATTGACCTCAAATTATATTTTACCAACAAGTTCCGTTTCGTTTATAGCATATAATTTTAGAGTTGATAAACTTGATTGTTTCAATTTCAAATGAGACTATTGTATGGATTATCACATTTCACCCACCAGGCGATGGTGAAAATACAGACGTGTTTTCCGTTAATATAAAGTGCAAACATGTTCAAGATGACAATTAGTTATAGCGAGCGTTGACTGCGGTGAATGTATTTTTTATAGAATTGGGTCATTTGTGTACAAAGTGAGTCTGAATATAGCAAACATTCATGTAATATGTTGGGAAAATAACATATGTTTGTATAATTTCTATATTTCACTTTGTCATAATTATTATTTGGATCGGTATAATTATATAATTTAATTATAATACAATAATTTAATTATATACAATATTCCGTCCCGAACACCGTGTACACGCAGAGACATTTGCACACGTTAAGTATGAAAACGTCATGTAAAAGAAAAGGTAACTTATACATGTTATGTAAAATTCCGTCCAAAAACTGTTACCAAACCACGTTAAATATAACCAGGATTGTTTACACCATGTATGTATTTATTCTGTTATGAAGCTCTAAAATGAATGATTGATTGGTAAACAATGTTTTACCGAGAGCACATGTAAATTGCAGTTGCGGTTATCATGGTTATGTAAAACATAAAAGAAACACGTGTTGTAAAATCTGATACTGTGGACACTTTCGTTTCTAATGAATAAGTTAAGAGACAATTCAGATGGAAATATTTGGCTGTGGGAAATAATCATGACCATCCACACACATATTTGTATATCGTCGGCAGAATGCTACACTATCGTAAGTGACAGTTTTGGCCAATTTGAGATGTTGACGAATTATGGAAGGCCATATACAAACACACATTTTAAACCAGGTTTTAAGTTTCAGAATTGCTTAATTATTTTTTAATTAATAAAATAAAATATCGTATGTGCAATGTAATTTTATTAATGCCTGCAACACTATCGTATGTGCCACTTACGATAGTCTTGCACGCTAATTTAGTTTTTCCATCTGCCACATACGCTATTTTCTTGGACATAAACAACAAAATCACAGAATGCTACACCATCGAAAGTGCAAAACAGTCTCTAACACATCACTGACTGTGACGCTGACTTGACTCTACACTCATTCTATTTGAGTGCAACACTGTCGTATGTGGCACTTACGACATCTAAATCAGTAAATAATTCAACTATATAACTATATGAGACTCTTACTAACATTCAATGATCACCAGAAACCAAATAAAGACAACAATAAACGACAACGCTCAAGAAATACAACTTGGTTCAACCCGCCATATAGCGAAAGCGTATCAACAAACCTTGGAAGAAAATTATTCAACTTGCTGGACAGATGTTTTCCCCCTGGACATAAATTGCACAAACTCTTTTGAGAGTTTGAAAACAGAAATACTGTCAAACTTAGTTATTGTTGCATGACCAATGTGAAACAAATTATAACTTCACACAACAGATCAATTTTACGCAAAGCAGAACCCAAGGAACCAGATGGAAAAACTTGCAACTGTAAAGTGAAACTTGACTGTCCCTCAAAGGCAATTGTTTAGCTACCAGTATAATTTACCAAGCGACGGTAACTCGACTTGACAATTCACATCATGAAACTTATATTGGACTAACCGCTAACTCGTAACTCGTTCAAAACACGCTTTAATAACAGCGACAAAAGGCATTCAACAACATTGAGTGAGTACATTTGGAAATTAAAGGATAAGAAAATATCTTATTCAACTGAATGGAAATTAATTAGTCGGGCTAAGGCCTATTCAACTAGCAACAAACTATGCAGACTTTGTCTAGAGGAAAAATACTTCATTATATTTAAGCCTCATCTCTCTTCACTGAACAAAAGGAATGAACTAATAAACACTTGTAGACACAGGAACATGCAGCCTCTTGTCACGCTTTCACGATATCCGACGGGTACGTACCTAACAAGCGCTACGAAGCGTGCCTCTTCACACCTTACAAAATGCTTACTAGCGTTGAGTTCCGTTGGAGTTACTTAGGCTACTATTATTTCCTCTTAATAAAAATAAACAAAATAAGTTAGATTTAAAATTCTAACAAGGATCGACCGGGGTTCGAACCAGCAACCTATCGATCTATAGTCGAGGCACTACACACTGTGCTACAAGTGGATGTGCTAGAAAGCCGTCTATTTATTATACTTATTGTTTACGGAATAAAGCGCGCGCACACGGTATACTATTACTAGTACTAGTACTATTATATTACCAATGAATAACCCTAACCCTAACCCTAATCCTAACCCTAACCCTAATCCGAATCCAAACCCTAATCCTAGTCCTAATGCTCTGCGCCGGGCAAAACAGGTACGCCTGGCAAAAGAGGTACCTGATCGACGATACACAGTGTCAACATCCTATATTATAAATATTTTTTCCATACAGCTCCATACTCCGTTGGTGAGCGACGGGCGATTGGCATTTCACCGAACGCAAGAAAATTAGTGTATTTAATTTCAAGGTAGTGTATTAAAAACAAAATCTGGGTTTTACCTAAAAACAAATCGATTTTTCTTGTAATAGCAACATCATATGGGGTACTAGAGCATGCACAAATCGTAATAATGTGTAGAATAGAAACTTGGTGGTATTAACCTGAGTCGCTCGGCCTATCTCGAACAAAATCGCCATGCGTAGCTAATGAAAAACGAGAGGATTCGCCGTACTATCACGGCAATTGTTGACATGAAGATATAAGGATGATGACGCTGTGCGCTACTAAGTGAATCCCAAAATCCCCTTTTTGATCGCTACGAAGCGAGCTAAAATGTGACAACGGGTGTATGATGTCAAAACTCGAATGGACTTACCACATGCCGTGGTGGCGCAGTTGGTTAGCGCGCCAGAGATCTGACCGGGAGGTCGTGGGTTCGAGTCCCATCCACAGCAAGTTGGATTATATAATGCTACGCCCAATTTGTTAATAATCCATAGCAAGAACTAATAGTTGTTAATGGGAATTAATGGGAAGGGCAATGAAAGTAAATGGATGCCTTATAATAATTTGACATCTTTGCTATTTCATATGAGTAAAAAACCCGTTAAATAGTGTACGACGTATCGTTCAGTAATTTTTCAATGATTTCCATTTCAAAGTGGAAAAATCAAGTTCTGAAAAAATTAAGTATATAACATATAGAATTATTAGATGGAGTCAATAACCGCATCATGAAAAAGTGTAGGATAATGAAAACATCACGAAGATACTTTAATCCATTAAATCATCCCTAAGCATAACAATAGCAAGTAATAATGCGCTTATGTCTCATGAGAGATTACCTTCTAAAACTAACAGATTTGTGTTAATCTATAATGCTAAAGGTGGGAGACAGACGACAAATATTATTTTAGGCTGTAAGCTATTTTTAAAGATTAATATGGACTTAAGTTACAAAAATAGTACACTTATACTTTGATCAGCTCGTAATCTGCGGGCCTTATAACATCGCGGATTAATATCAAAATATTTTATTTTGAGAAATTTCGTGTCACACCTCTCCAGAAGCATCACGAAATATTAATGCAAGTCTTATAATTTATCTACTTCTTTTTAACACACAAAATAAAGACTGGACATGTCAACTATAGCTCTCTTAACGCGGGTCTACTTGTCAGCGTAGTGGTAAAAGCCTAACAATCCCCGCCTATTACGAGCTGATCAAAGTATAGTTACCAATCGTTCCAGCAATGTAGCTTAAAATAACAAATATTCCAATTATGAAATCGCACTAGAGACAATGTTGAAACCTCTTTATAATAGCCCCCATGTCACAAGGGAAAACGCTGTAAATCGCACATTATTTGCAGAATCTCTCCTCTTTTTCCACTATTTTGAAGATTTTAAGCTTACTTAGCAAATATTGTTGTGATCTTTGCGACTTTAGCTTTTTTGAGCGATTTCGCTCATTTTACCGCGTTTTCCCTTGTGACATGGGGGCTATATCACCCACCTTACACCAAAGGGGAAAAAATGCGGGTTTGTTTGAAATTGCCCATACTTTCATCCCCTGCAATTTGAAGGCAGTCAATATGAAGAATATTGCCCAATTTGAGGTCCAACATGGAGCTTTACCACAGGGTTCAATGGGAGATTAAAACTTTAAATGATTTTATCTGGAATTTCAAGTGCATTTTACTTCTGGCGAAAAAAAAAATAGTTACAAATGTTATAATGCGTTTACAGCAATGATTTTCTTATGAAAAATGTTGTTGGCCAAATTTAGCTTTGAATGAAATTTAGACACGGAAAGAGTAATAAAAAAACACCATCATTATAAACCAAAAACTATATTAAAGGCCCGATTAAAGGGCCGACCCTGATTTTGGCCAATTTTGGGTCGGTCGGTGGAGGGCAAGCAAACCATATTTTTGGCCTAAGTACAAACATCTACCACATATGCTATTACGTCATGATGTGCGTGTGCTTTCGTAAAGTTGGTAGGCTCTATAGCTATGTACATAAGTATAGGCACTATTGATTTTCGGCTAGAAATTCATTATCATTTTGGATTATCGGTGTACCGTACCCCCTGGCTAAGTTACCGGGGGTAATTGTATGACTTAAATGAGCAAACACGATTGATTAGCTCAAGTTTTTAGGGGCTAACGTGCGCGTTTTTAATGGCGCCTGAAAACCCTTAGGTGGTATGTACACACACCGCTCAACACCCCCAACCCCCCCTTTTATGCGTCAGGTTTTTTCGGATAAACGTAATATATCTCGTACCACAGCAAGTTTGCCCATTGTTAATTTTTTAAAGTTCAACATATATATTAAATGCTTGCAAATGCAAAATGTGTCGAATGTTGTAAGACAAATAACACACAAATTCAAAATACTATAGGTGTCTGATATAACAGGCCTCGTGTGATATTTTTTCGTGTTGCATGAACAGACGGGAGTAACGAATTTATCATTCAGTAGACATGGATTTAATTCATGAAAAACCACAATTCTGAAAATAACCAAGTTATACTCTTCCATGCAGACTTTTCTCATACGACTAACGCTAGGCCATGTAATACGGCGCACCATTTCCAACTCGCGACGTACAGTTAGCGTGCCGTCACTACCGCATCGCAAACTGAACGATACTGAATTATATTATTTTATCTGACATTACTGAAAAAATGACAATTATTGTTTTTATTTTGATGAGAAATTTAATTTCAAAGCAAAGTTAGTATATATCACAATTGTGTTGATTTTAACGTGTATCGATCGACCTTCAGCACGACTATGCCTAACAATGGAGAGAGGTCAGTAGCGTTCTGAGTGAAAACATATCTTTTAAAATGTGAATTAGTTTATTTGCTGTTATTATGTCGTCACCAATTGGATTGTTAAAACAAACAGAAAACCATCAAACATACAAGTAACACAAACAAAACAACAGCAATAACATCAACAAAAACGGGGAAAAAAATTTGCGGCAAAAGAAGGTTTGCTTATATACATGTCGCACTCGGCCCGTTTGTATGGAGATGCTGTCAAAACGATTTTTTAGTTTTCTTTTTGTCGTACTTACATTGTATTTCTGGGCCGTAAGGCGGCTATATTCAACATTCTTCGATCAGAAGGTATATACTTAAAGGTATTGGTATAATGATTGTTGCTGCTAATTCATATCTTGCGCGGAATTTATTGAGTTATTATTATTATTATTATTATTATTAACTTACAGACTACAAGGGATTTTGCGAAATTCACGAAAGCCAAACAATTAGGTTAAAAATAAGTTTCTTTCACTAATATATATCCAAATCAAGGTGTTTGCCGAATGTGTGTGCGTATTTGAAGAGTACCAAGCAAGGGCTGGTTTAAGCTGTCATCAAGTCACCAGTTACTGACAATGCCCTCTTTCCTATTTTGGCCGACGGACCTAGAGCTTGTTTTTTCTACAAGGTGCGTGTCACCTGTATGTATTCAAAATGGGTAGAATATTATAGAAATACCAGCGCAACAGGCCATAGGCTACATAATTGTATTACACCTCATATGTCATGAACTAATCGTGCCAATTCATATCACAACTGCTCTTTCAACTCACAGGTGTCCCGATGAGATATAATGATATTAATACTGATAAGACACGTGTAAATATTCGCACACGAGCGAACAGAAAAGCTTCCCAATCGGCAATTATTACATACGAGTAAATGCATCTACGCACAGTTTCTACCTCGATACACCAGAGTACACATATACCGTAAAGACTCGCCTAATGGCGCACTTAGGCTCCTTTGCCTTGGGGTACATTTCAAAATGTGCAAATAGAGAGCTCCCTCCTTTGAAATCACAACAAGAATTAAGGTTCCGTGCCCTTATTTGCTGGTGGGAATTGTACGGGAGGGCACTTTTAGATTGTTCCTAAAATTCCACTTATGTCAAGTGACCCCATAGCGCCATTAGGCGAATCTTTACGGTATTTCCAAGCACAGCAAGTCTAACCTCTACGCAGTCTGTGTTTATACTACAAGATTGAGTGCATAGCTTCATAAGACTAGTGAATAAAGGATTCTGTGATTGGTTTTTGTCAAAACCTCAAGCGTTACCGTCATCCAAACAGATTTGTTTATATCGAACGAACGTTAACACTTCATCCTAAAACAATGTCATGCAGGGGTCAAACAGGGTCGATTACTGAAAATCAGTCTCTAGCATTAGGTGCATATAGGGCTGTTATCAGATTTGGCGTTCTCATGGGAAATTGTCTGCTTTGGTGTCAAAGTTGATATACGATAAGGTTATCAGGGGGCATTTCAAGGTCACGGCTGAACTTCGTTGTCTAATATGACCGCAGCCTATATACTTGATGGTTGTTATTATGGAACGAACAGCAGATACATTTGTGTATGTAGTACCACATTGAATAAGAGCGAAATAGACATTAGGTAAAACGTGACGGTATACTTTATAACTTTTTCATGTGGTCATTAATGTTTGAAAAGAAGTACAAGCTAATGCATGGTATTATGTGCATGCCACATCTCTACAATGCTTACAATTACTAGGCTTCGTAGAAAACTGTTTAGGTCTATTTCTTTTATTTAATAAAGATTGAAGGTCGTCGAAATAATATACTCATTTTACAGCTTCTATTGTATAATGGCATGTATAGTTAATAGAACTACTATCAGAGATATCAGTACCTAGATTAATTAAAGAAAAAAATCTACGTACTGAGGGAATATATGATGGTCTGATAGTCTGATAGTCTATCCTCCGGGTATATGTAATGCTAAAAGATGCTATAAACTAAATAGGAGACTCGTTGGACCCTTTAGTTAATAAACCCTACAACTACAAAGGAGGTGGTGGATGAGGAGGTTCTTTTTATTCAAAGATTTGAGGGTTAAACTCTCCTGGATAAAAACCGTTCCCATACGTCAACCCCCTCATAAGATATTTATGCGTCATACAAGAACGCACGCGTTTATGCCCAAAGCTAATCGTAGATCTATCCTACCTCAGCGTTTTACCCGGAGTAGAACCTGCTATGACCATGAGGGAGGGGTGATGCCAAACCGTTGGTTTCTACAGTAAAATCAATGATTTTTATTTCGCTCTTGTGAAATTATTCCAAAAGCTACTGACTTTTTACTTGTTAATTAGGTACAAATAGTCATTTCATTTTATATTTTGCCTCTACTTTTGTACATAGCCAGACTTTCCCATATTTTCATGGGTGCCCCCACATTATGACGTCATATCGATATTATGTAGGGAATGTATGCAAATGTATAAATGTTATTGTTACACCCTGTACTAGACCTGAAATGAGTCTAGTACAGTATAATCAAAAAAACTACCACAAACTATTCTAGTTACATGACATTATAAAGTAAGAAAGTAGGTTACATTTGTTTTATGCAAAACAGAGAAATAGCATAAGTGTAACACAAATATCTTCTATCCCTGCTGGCATGTTTTGTTACTTTAATTAAAATCTAATCCAAATTATCATCTGCTCCTCAGCAGTAATCATGTGCGTATTTTTTATTTTTTTATTTTATTTTTTTGTTGGGGGTGGGCGCTTTGGGGGCGCGAGCATCCCGGGAAAAATCAGGGGCGACATAAAGAAGGGGCGACGGAAGACGAAGGGGCGGCAAGAATAATTATTAATGAAAAAGAGCGGACAATTGTAGAAAGTTAAGTAAATATACATTTTCGATCGCCAACAGAGCCACAGCTCTCGGCGGCGATGTTAATTGGGGTGAGGGGGGAGGGGGTGTAACACCTTAAGTTCTTAAAAAAGGTTTTCTATAGCCATCGGGGTAATGTAGCTCGTTGCTATTCGGTGCCTGCAATACAATATTATAGAAAGGTATAGATCATTTTTTATGTGTTGTTTTATTGTACACCCCACACATTTGTCTTTGTTTGCTTTAGCTAAATCCTGGTTAAGTGGTTGGTTACCAGGCATTGGCATTATATTTTGTAACCAACAATGAGAGAACTTTCTTGAACCTCGTTGACTTGGGGATGATTTGAAATAACCGCCAATTATGACTGTTTGATATTTATTGCCAGCAATGTGGAAAAGAGACACATGTAGAAACGAAAATAGCTAACATTTTGTTGAAGGATCAAAGTTCAACAAACCATAACCCCGCTTCTGGATATCGTTTGAAGTCAAATGATATATCATTTTGAAGCTTATGGTGTATATTTTCTAAACATGAAATAAAACAAAATTCACCGGGGGAGGAATTTACGGCTCGTTCGTCGTGTACATTCACATATATGTGTGTTTATTCGCGTCTCGAGGACCTTCTCTAAAAGTATTCTAGTTCATAGTACGACTGTGTGCAAAGCGCGGTAGTAAAATGTGCATTTTCTGCCCCATGCTAGATCTTTATCTTAATGGTGTGAAACAGATGTTGAAGATGAGAGGGCAATCAAATTAAAAAACACCCACCACTAATTGCAACAAAACCCTTTAAGCACTATTCATTTCAGAAAAGTATATTAAAGAACATATTAAATATCCCCAAAAGTCCAAGTAGTGGAACAGTGCTAAATTTGCATAATTCCAAAATGCTTATGCAGGGGTAAAGTTTAAAATTTGGTCAATTGTTGTTCAAAATCATACAGATGTATAATTCCTTTCGTCATAAGGATTCAGAAACAGTATAGTTTGACCAATCTCCGATATAACTTTCTTGAATTATGGGGGAAAGGTCAAATGTCAACATTTGGATTCCACAAATGGTTTCATATTTCTTCGCTTGTAAAAACAGAATTGTTTGCCAAATATCCGATGGTGTTACCTTGGTAACACGGAAAGAAGATCAAATTCCATTTAGCTATGTTGATCTTGACCTATTTTGTGATGTTACGTAACAAAACATCCAAAACAATGCAACTTTTCCCATTTTAATTTACTTTTTGCTAAATGAACAATTTGTGACCAGTTGGATTAAAATAGGAGCGTATGTCCATTGTAATTAACGACTGTGGACCCCAGCATGTGACCTTTAACCTTTTTGCCTATAATTCATGAACTGTATGTCGGAGAATGGTCAAACTATACTTATTATGAATCCTTATAATGAGAGCAATACATTGTAATGGTTATAAAATTTGAATTGGCACCCCCTGCTTAAGTGGCGATTTTGGATTTTTGCAAATTAGGCACTGTTCCATTATTTGCACTTCTGGGGACTATTGATATAGTCTTTAATATACTTCTCGGTTTATGTTACAATTAGTGGTGGGTTAAGGGCTGGGGTATGAACGTTTGGACAGTATTTATTTTGGGACATCAGAGCACATCAGACATATCGAATTGCATTCTGAATACGAAGAATGTCATTCTGATATCAAATAATTTTGATTTTTGAAATTCGCAATTTAATACACATTTTATGGCAAATCATTAAAAATTGATATTTTGATATTTAACAGTACTTGAAGTAAACTTTATAAATCTGATGATTTATACTTAAAGTGTATGTAGGTGGGATGAAAAGCCGACGATCAATTGAAAATTTTGACCTTTCGTATTGAAGATATGGATTTTTTCCCCAAAACACCAAAAAAATTAGGTCTTTTGGGAAAAAATCCATATCTTCAATATGAAAGGTCAAAATTTTCAATTGACCGTCGGCTTTTCCTCCCTGCTACATACACTTTAAGAATATATAATTAGATTTATATAATTTACTTCGAGGACTGTTATATATCAAACATTTGCAAAATATAAAATTTTTATTATTTGTCATAAAATTTGTATTATATTGTGATTTTCAAAAATGAAAATTATTTGATATCAGAAAGACATGCTTCGTATTCAGAATGCAATTCGATAGGTCCGAGGTGCTCTCATGTCCCACAAAAATACTGTCGAAACGCAATAAACGCTCATTTTAGATCCCTTAAGCCCTGATTTGATTGGCATATGATGCTTCTCGCAACATGTTTGTCGATCTCTATATACTTGAAATACTTGGCTTCTCCGCACGGCTATTTTACTATATTTTATGGGGTGTCTACAAAACTAAGACCTAAGACCTAAGACCCAAAAACTAAGACCCTATCTACAAAACTAAGACCTACAAAACTAAGACCTACAAAACTAAGACCTACAAAACTAAGACCTACAAAACTAAGACCTACAAAACTAAGACCTACAAAACTAAGACCTACAAAACTAAGACCTACAAAACTAAGACCTACAAAACTAAGACCCTGTCTACATGTACAAGACCTACAAAACCAAGAAGCGTGACCATAATGATTGAATGGTAATCTTTTATGAAAGTTCTCGTCATTACTCAATTATTGCCAATTACTTCACTCAATTATTAATTATTATTACTACTCAATTATTATATTAAAGTGTTTAGCCCAAATAGTACCAGCTTACTAGAACAGTTGGCTTTTACATTATGGTGTAATTGTAGAACATACTTCACCCCTAATATCACCACAGTGACCTCATCCCAATGGCATTGTTCAATAACCTCAATAAAACAATCACAGTGCAAAATTTGACCTCAAGTTGGAGAGTATGAGTTTTTGTATCCAAATTTTCAAAGGTCATTCAATGAATGGACAAATGTATAGGGCTTAAACAACTGTGCCCTGATAAATGAGCATGTTGTGGATCCTAGTGTATCATGAGGAATAGATGGTCATTTTATTGACCTTGGTCAGTGCTATGGCATGGCAGCAAATAAACTATAGGATAAGGGACTCGCCATCATATATTTTAATAAGGGGGCACAAAGACCCCGGAAAAGATAAGTATTTAGGTCTTTTGGTCTTTAGTGGACAGCCCTGTAACCAGCATGATTTCGGTGCAGATGTTTCAAATGCAGACATTTCAGAAGAAAATCTTCATCTGGCTAAAAGGCTATTGGTATTTTTTTATTTTTAGACAATTTTTACAAAAGTTCATAATTTGGGGTATATGACGCCTATGCCAAAATTTATTGAAAATTGTGTAATATTTTGCCTAAATTTGAAATGGGCTAGGGTTCGCGGGTCGCCCCCACTCTGTACGGGCCTGTATGTGAGGTTGCAGAGACCGTAGTTTTCTTTGAGAAGTTGGACACAGCAATGTGGGAGTCATTTATAGAGAACATTTGGTGAAGTTTGAGTAAGCTATTTAACCTTTAGGATTTAACAGTAATAAAAGGGGTGAAGTGTATGTAATTACACCATTATGTAAAATAAGATAGATATTAATGTCAAGCCAACTGTTAATATAAAGCTCAACCAATGCAATATTGTCATTATTGTGGTTCACAATAGACCCTTCACATTTAATTTGTAGCATCCAGCCATGTTTGATATTCAAAAAACAAGTGAGGCAAGTGTTTTACACACCAGATCAGATCAAAGCTATGCATGGTGAAACTCACAAGATTTCCCCCAATGTCCAATTTTACTAGTCCCTTATCTGGAAGTAGGCCTACCCTTGGTTGTCAATTAGCACCTACACAGGTGGTGTCACTTTCTCTCATGTCAAAAAGCACACTGTACCATTGTACTGGAATGTTCATTGTGCCAAGCTATTTTAAAGTGGGTTTTTTAATACTATATTTCACCAGAAATTTGTAAGAAGTATCCCCAGTTTCAGTGAAAAATCTCAATATCAAAGAGGAAAATGCCATGTAATTAAATAATTAAATCATGCAGCACCAATTTTTGAATTGATCATAATGGTCACAGGTCTTAGTTTTGTAGGTCTTAGTTTTGTAGACAGGGTCTTAGTTTTGTAGGTCTTAGTTTTGTAGGTCTTAGTTTTGTAGGTCTTAGTTTTGTAGGTCTTAGTTTTGTAGGTCTTAGTTTTGTAGGTCTTAGTTTTGTAGGTCTTAGTTTTGTAGGTCTTAGTTTTTGGGTCTTAGTTTTTGGGTCTTAGGTCTTAGGTCTTAGTTTTGTAGACACCCTATTTTATGTTCTCCGCAGTGCAAAATTTCGACGATAATTAACGTCAAAACAGAATGTTAATATGTTATATAAATCAAGAGCTGAAAAACATGTGGAAATCTGATGTTATTGTGTCATCCAATTTTACACAAACACAGATTCAAATTGCTGTGGACCTGGAGACGAGCCCAGTTTTAATCAAAATATATTACAAAAGGATTCTAGTTACGTGTCGTTATAAAGTAGGTAAGTAGGTTGCATTTGTTTTTTCAGAAAAGAATACAAACGAAGCATAGGTGTGACTTAATATGCTGAATATAAATTAGTATCCCTGGGGGATCATTTGTTAGAAATGTAAAACCACGTTGTCGTTTGCTCCCGAGTGATGTGATTCTATGATGTGCAGGTGGTTTGAATGTATTATTTGCTCTTTTGTTTTGTCTAAAAATATACCAACGTGCACAACACTCATGTCCAGCATGCCCCCCCCCCCCACACACACACACAGAAATCCACAGAAGCGCCCTAACCATATCCAATACACAAAGTTTTGAATTAAATCAAATACTGGAACTTACATGTTTTGCAACTTGCTACGTTGCGTCTGAAACCATCAGACTTCATAGGCAACTGACCCGCTGGGCTTAGAGCTGGTCATGATGAAGTCTGATGGTTTAAGACGCAACGTAGCAAGTTGCAAAAACTGTAAGTTCCAGTATTTGATTTAATTCAAAACTTTGTGATTTTAACGACTGGATGACTGGGAATATTCACTATTATATTTCATATCCAATACACCCTCACATGACCACCCACCATAGCAACACGGCAGTATTTTGTTGTGTTATTTTGGAGATATGCGTTTTGTATTGTTTGGGCTAAAACTTCCAAGTCAAACAGCGGCGTCTTGTTTTGTTATTGATTGGCAGATATTATTCTAGTTACTTGGTAGGACATTATCTGGGCCACACAAAAACAAGATACAATGGATACAAAATACATACAAAATATGCAACATGAAGGCCTACCTCCGTATCGTATTTGCACTAAAACAACAAGATTATTCAGATATGGTAAGATCAATATTATTCTTATATTTTGAGAATTTAATATTCAGCGTGTTGCACTGCTATTATACAGGTTGTAACAAGAAATATACAATTTCGAAAATAAGTTTAGGCAAACATGTCCCTTATTGATTGTATTGAATTTTACTTGGTTGCCATGGTAATTTCTTTAGCTATTATATAAGCTTTTTTTCTTTTAAATCGGAGATCTACAAACGACGATATGTATATTGTGAAAAAGTAGTCCTAACACAGCTTTCGTGTACGTCTTTGTTAGAAAAAGTGATTGAATTGAGTTGAATCATGAACCATTTGGTCGGTGTTCCTAATAACTATGGGTAATTGTATCGGGCTTTTGTAGTGGTGTTCTAATTTGAAATAAATATCAGACTATTTATTATGTCAATTAAGTGACAGAAAAACATGAAATACGACAAGCATGAAAGTTCAGTTTACGCAGTACAAACTTGATACGAGCGAACATGGCAAAAGGTGGCCCAACTCGGGTGAGTAAAGGGTGTATCTATTGCAAAAGAAGTTTAACTTCATTCGAAGAGAATACTTATTACATTATTTATTTTATTCGTATTTCTCCTGAAAAAGAAAAATTGTGTTGGTAAAATGCGGGCTCCCCCCGTTCGAAGAGAAATTGATTTTCAAGGCAGCGGGCTGATGACGTAAGTAAATGAAGAGGATACTATAGGGGGAGTGGGGTAATCCCGAACACCTTTTCATTTAAGCCTATTACTACATATTCAAACAACGTAAGATAGAATAAACCATACCAATATCAAGAGTGGGTAATACTTTAATTACAAGCACGTTCTTATTAACTTAACCTTGATTAGTTAGAAGATATGATGAAACAAAGAACATGTCGTCGTTCGGGATTACCCCACGATCTGGGAGTAATCCCGAACGGTACTGGAAAGCTCATTGAAGTATCAATTTGGAATTCAATGTTTGATTATAACTGTTAATTTATTTCTAGAACCTCGGTGAAAGATTAGTTCATATCCAGCTCATGATTATATTTTGTCTCATTATATGACACCAAAACTCTTCTGCACTGGAATTGTATGGTTTTTACGAGCCTGTGATGTAAATGATTGCAATGTAACGTGAAAGAATAATGCCTTGGAAGGCACCGTTTCGTATAAGTAACCTGCCAGGCCTGAATTTGGCTGCGTTGTTTGCGGTACGTACAAAGTCGTTATGCGGGTATTTCGAAATTCGAATCAGCTCCTTCGTGTTTAATTTAGTTTAACTTTGCAGTGCACAATCTATGCTTTCCGTTGATACCCTCATTTGTATTTCAATGAGGATCGCCTTTAAGATGACTTCAAATCTAGGTCACATAATGTCCCTACCATGTGTATGAAAAATTGATGAATTGATCATCTTAGGAAGAGATAAAGAAGAATTCTTCTGAGAACTAAAGCCATCAAGGAAAAAATGGTAAGGATTTAGAGAGATCAGCAACGTAATGTAACTTTGACACCCGCCGCAAGTTCTTCAATTATCACAATGGAAGGGGATTATCACCCACATAATTGGGTTAATGAAGAGATATCCGCGTACTATCTGTACTAAAATTGGAAAAAATAAGAGCTTATTACTAAACCGTGTCAAGTCCGGTGTTTTTTGAAGCACCTACGAAGAGATATAGGGCTCTTTGGTAGATATTTAAACGTGCATGGGTGCTGAAGTAGTAACATGATTTCTCATTACCAAGGGAGCCAAATCCGCGTACTATCTGTACTAAAATTGGAAAAAATAAGAGCTTATTACTAAACCGTGTCAAGTCCGTGTGCTGCCCTGCGGTACTTCTTTCAGGTGTGTTACTTGTATTAAATCTTAAAAATGTAGTCACATTATTTTTGCAGCATTTCAAATGGAAAGTATATTATGTTAAATAACATTTAATATACTATGATACATTTTAAGACACATATTAGTTAATGTTTATAAAAAAACATCATGTTTTATTTAGTATGACAAGCAGCACGTGTAGTTTCTATAGACCTACATCGAATTACTAGAATTACTTACAACGTAATATAAATGGATAAATCATCAAAAAACTTGTTGCCTTAAAATTGCTTTGGCCCTGTAGTTAACACATGGGTGGTTAAGTGTGGAAAACTACATGTTCGCTTTAGTAATATTGAAGAATTGCAAACATTGCAATATTCTATAATACAAGTGTATTCGTAATTATATGTTAAGCTTATGTTGTCTATGATAAGATCAAATTTGTTATGGTTTCTTAGTGATTTAACCCACCAAATGTCCATGATGCACCACACTCTAAATTACAGGGATTTAAATTCAAATCCAAAAGACTAACTTTCAAAACTTTCAGAGACTGGCAGTAGTTAGGGACCAATCAATATAGGATTAAAATAAGTCTTTACAAAGTTTTATACATTTCAGTCCCACAGGGATTTAAAAATGCAAGTCCATTGGATTTAATATTCAAGTCCTTTAAGATTTACTTTTAAGAATATCTGGGATTTATTTCAAAATAATATAAATCTTTATGGGGATTTAAATATCGATATTAAATACAAGTCTGTGTGACTTCTTATCAAGCAATACGTCTATTCACGGCAGTAATACCAAGTCAGGACTACTTCTTTCATAAAGTTCAAGCAATAGTCTGCAGTGCCAGTGATAATTCCAGTGTCACTGCAGTGGCCGAGTGTGATCCTTCATGGAAATAAGCTTACCCATTTATAAATTATATTATGTGTATAGCTAAGCTTACACAGCAGAAGCACAGACTACTACCTCGGCGATTGAAGATAATGTTCACATTGGCCCTTCGTGCACAACATCAATGTAAGCTTTTTCATGGAAGTTATAGTCACTGACATTGGCAATTGCAGCATCTGGGATGCCATTCTGCAAAACAAATTCGTTCATATCACTTCATTCATTCGCTCGCCACCACACGGAATCGCAAAAGAAAGATGGCGGCTGAGCAGTCCAGGAAAACGTTTCGATTTGATCACGTGCACGCACCATCGCGTTGTGATTGGTTTATTGTTTAAGTCTTTCGAAATATTTAAAAAATAGATTTTCTTTTTCCCGATCCCAAAGAAAATTTAAATCAAACCCCGCGTAAAATAAATCTTAAAGACTTAAAAATTTACAAGTCTCAACTAAGATTTAAATTTTAAGTCTTTCTAATTTAGAGTGCATGTTCAGCGGTTTGAAACTACCTTTTCATTGATGCCATTTGATTTTATTATCAAGCTAAGGAACTTGTAGGTGGCGGACAGGGGTATACGGTACTGTAGAAAGTCCATAGAAAAAGTTCATAATAATTAGCAATTTGATACATGTTTTTTTACCCGTTTATGCTGAGTTGAAAACTAAAATCCATGAATCACAAAGTTTTGAATTAAATCAAATACTGGAACTTACATTTTTTGCAACTTGCTACGTTGCGTCTGAAACCATCAGACTTCATCAGGCAACTGACCCGTTGGGCTGGTCATGTGACACTTTGAGACGTCACAATCCATGAATATTTCGTACCAATTTGATATCAGTATTATTGTAGCGGCTACACAGACTAACGAGCTAACTAACGTTTGCTGGCTAGTCCATGCCTTTTCTCATAGGCTTTTATTTAAAACAGTCAGTTGTCAGAATTGCAAATAGTTGTGATAAGTGAGAATTAAAAAGTGATAGTCATATAAACAAAGAGTTCTTTTATTCTTTCTGGTGTGGAGTCTCTGATAAGTCAGCTAATTAGCACTACGTAAACCTTTTGAATAATTGATTAGGTCTGATAATGAAGTAAATTTGTATCATAGAAACGTATACCAAGAAAGGAGCTTCGCACCCTCTATAAAGTATATATTTTGTGGTGGGCCTTTTTAAAGCTCTGTTTGATTTTGTGGCCCTCAGATTGAGAAAATGCTCCTGTAAAGACAAGCAATCTCAAACTATACACCCTGTATATCTTCTCTTATACCCTGAATATGGACTTTAAATCATTGCATGTATACTTTTATATACCTGTAATATTGACATAACATAGTATAACCATTCATCTCAAAATTGATGTTTTCAGCTATGAAAACAGTATGTCACGAAAGATAGAAGGTCCTAAGTATTTGTACCTTTAACAGAATATTAGAATACACTGAAAGTGCTTCAGGTATCTACCAGGCCAACTCTTGAAAATAACAATGCTAACCGAAAGTAAATGGAAACCCAAACTAAAAACAAATTATGGTATTTAGGATCCGGTGCTTAATCTCGCCGATTACCTCTGCGTCGTCTCGCAGCATTTCGATGGCTCTACTGCGTCTTGCAGTTTCAAGCCGCAGCACGCCGATGAATTGATATAGTGTAGTCATATACCTGGTTGCGAATTGGCGAGCAGTTATGGGCATCGAGTTCGCAACATCTTGCCATCTTCTTGCTCTGCGGTTTGCCATTCATTACTCAAAACCTTTATATTAATGTTTATTGTAGTACTTACTTGAGTTTACTCACCGTGAGCAATTTGCGGATCAGTCGATATAATCCGGCAAATATACATCGAAGGTCATAATGATATCATCCAAGCATAGAAATGGTATAAAGCACATTGGTTCTGCTTTTAAAGAGTTCATAGGTTTTCTTTTTTTTTCTCTCTCTTTCTTTTATCGCTTTCACCATTGTTTTATATAAATTATATATAGGATATAATTATATAGCATATATATTTCCCGTAAAAGGTTCTTGACATCATACAGTATCACTGATTATTTGCAATAATACATGAATTTTAACCATTGCTAGTATCTGACAACTTCATTTGATGAAATAAGAAAGCGTGCTTTCCTACCAAATTTACCATTTTGGGTCAAATGACGTCCTACCACTCTCTTAATTAATAGCCATAAGTTAGTTAAACCGAAATATCTGTAACTCTTGGCGTAATGGACATGATGCATTAAGAAAGTACAGATGTTTTAAATACAATTATTAGAAATTCATCAGTATACTATTAAGCGCATCATATCAGTTTCTTGAACAAATTACTTTCAATATGTTATCATGCAAACGTCATCATGGTAAATAGCATTTGCTTCAAACTACAGCCATTTTGACTAACCTACCACAGGAGTAAAATAATGCACATAATTTTAAAATGTTTAAAAATGTTGGGTTTGCAGCAGATATCGAGTTAATGTTATTAAGTAAACATTGGCCTCATTCATCAACGCACTCACGGACACTAATTTGTTAGGGTATTGTTGTCAAGTGTTATAAGCCGGTTGCGAGAAATGTAGGAGTTGGGCCGATCAAGCCGATGAACGGGTGACTGAACATGGCTTTTCATCGAGCAGACACACATTTTGTTAGTGCATATCGCAACAGTATTTTATTTCTAAGCATAGGCGCATCGGCTTGGGTCTGCGTCTTGGGTTGCGGGCACGCCGCAGACTTAATCGGCGAGATTAAGCACCCATGCCTTAATTAAAACTAATATATACTTAGTTTCATGTTAGGATTATCAGAAAAATCTTCCACAGGGGTACTGTGGAATTAAAATGGTATAGCCCATTTGCACTTTTTAGCAAAACAAAATCGAATCATACCACCTTCACGGCCTAAATGTAGATTGTAGACCTATTAAACACATGTCATTGGTGGTATTTACCAATAAATATCGATATTTCCCACCCGGTTAGTTGTGCCACACAAAAATAAATTACTTGCATTCCAAGTACTTGTCAATGCAATATTATGAAACACAGGGTTTGGATTTAGGGTTAGGGTAAGGATTAGCGTTAGAGTTGGGCCAGGGTTAGTGATATAAAACAATCGTGTTGGTTACATGATGGCAAGACCAAATACTTCAAATCATCTAATATTTGACACATTGATAATTTGAGGAAAATGTTTAGTATTCACTAAGTAAAACTACACAAAAACCCCAACGGAAGACATAGACCGTACGTTTCAGGTAATGTCAATGACTTTTTGATGTGATGGATGTTATTGTAAATATGCACCAGGTGTCTGTTTTTTTTTTATAATTCATATATTACATTATCCATGCCTTGTCGACTCAATGAAGATAACACTGACTTCAGCCTTTTCAAATCACATTTACAACAAATTTTTAATACAGGTAATGACAAATGTTGGATCAAGATATCGCCACACAACAGCTGATCGCTAGCTATACTGGAATCATTATTATTTTATTTTATTTTTTTAAAATAATTTTCTCTATATAGAGTTGACTCACATCCGATTGTACTCCTGAACTTTAAGATGTAAAGCAAAATGGAGACAGTGAAAGTACACATTGGTTCACATTTGTTATTCAAACGTTCAGCAACGCTCGGAGACGTTTCTTAAATTAGGAGGAAATGAAGCATAATATTAACGTAATCAAGTTTTACCTGGTAACTTATTTTGTCGTGAACTCTGAGTTGATTAACACTACGTCAATGCTGGAACCAATGATGGCTGTTTGCCGTAGAACATTTAGTTCCATTCAAAAATGTCATTCAAGCCTAATTTTTGACGCACAGAAAAGAGAATTTGTACTCTTATAGCCGTATTGACTTGACAAGAAAGGGGAATTTAATACGATACTTTTCACATCAAGAAAAACAGTAGCAAACATTTCAAATAAAGCACAATGAAAAAAGTTGTAAAATAGTTTAGACATTGTCCTGATAATTTATGGTTTACGGAAGTTAAACCTACGTTATCAGTACGACGGCAACTTCGTGACCTCTTTTGTTCGATAGAATTTTTTTACGGGTTCGTGAACACGGGTTACGTAACTAAATGTTGAAAATTTGGCAGGCAAACATGTTTTAGCGAAATAGCTCCAGAAATGGGAGACACGGGTCATTTTTTGCTTAAATTGCGTACCATGATCACGGATAAGATACCAAACATTTGTGCAAAGAACAAAAAACGTGTAAAAGTTGAATAATCATACTGCAGTTACTGTCCGTTTTCCTATACACACTACACAGTGCTCTTCCCATTGACGCGTGACCTCTACAAATAGCGTACGATAGAAGTATGGGGATTTGCCTAGTTAACGTCGCTGTGTGAAAAATAACCGGCCGATATTAAAAGTACTCTTCTAAAATTCTAGAAAATTGTAACATGTCCTAAATTTATAGCTAATTTAGATGTTTGGAAATATGCGTACTTTGGTGTTTTAGTGTATGTTATAGGTAATAGTACATTGCCTAGTTAACGTCGCTGTGTGAAAAATAACCGGCCAATATTAAAAGTACTCTTCTAAAATTCTAGAAAATATAGTTTTGTAACATGTCCTAAATTTTTACCTAATTTAGATGTTTGGAAATATTCGTACTTTGGTGTTTTAGGAAGGATATGTAAACGACAGATAACACCAAAAATATGAAGAAATTATTTCCAAACCGTGTTAAGTCAACAATCATTATGTTGCTCATTTTCAAGAATGCTGGCATAGGGCCTGCACTTTGGCTCGTTTTTTGCAGGTTTACATGGTCCAATAATCACAAGATGACTGACATGTGGTAACAAAGGAAGCAGTCACTGCAATTTGATTATGTCCCATATGATTGGCCATTCAAGACACCCCTGTGAATATACTATAGCGGCCTTTTCAAAATATAATACCTGTTTGCTTGACTGTATTGACAATACCCGGGAACAATACACACATTATATGCATTGGACAAACTTTTTACAATAAGCATGATAAGTGATGATGTGACCTCCAGATTTATACATCGTTCGTCTCGCACACTGACAACATTTGATTGAATGGACTGTAGGCTACTGCGCCGTGATTACGGTGAAGGACACCGGTTCAAATCCTTTGTTTGGAGCCAATCGATAAAAGCATGCAGGGCTTCTATACCCATGTACAGTTTATCCCTACATAACCTATGTCTTGAATACGCTGGCAAAGTTATGTAATAATCGGATTAATACTATATAGCAGTAGGTAAAAACAAGTTTTGAATAATCCGCGCTATAAAGTCCCATTCAGTGATCCCAGCGAAAGTGAAAAAAAATCAAATTGTTACGTTTATAAATTTTTTGATGAAAAACAAATGGCAAAAAAAAAAACAGGAAAACGACAGTATTGACGAAGTTGAAGCCCCATTCAAATACATGTAGCTAATTTATATACTGTCAGTACCGTAAATGCATTATTTTTTGTCTTAGACACACGGTTTTCGGCTGAACCACTGCACTAGCAAGCTATGTTAGCACATCTATGACAATGACGAAAGGTACAAAATCAGCCATAGGCCTTTAGATAGCAGAAGACACAAAAGTGGTGTTTTATGACCTTTGACATTCTTTTGTGGCGAGTGACATGGTCTTTCAATTCACGCCGAGTGTCCTTGACAGGTTTGACTATGCTTCAGTGGTCATGAAAGAATTCAAAAGATAACCTCTGCCCCAATAATCCCAAGCAATTGTCTGAAACTGCTCCTCGGATCATAAGAACTCAGTCCTCAAATGATAGTCATAATAATGTCCAAAATATAAAAATTACTGACTATCATTGAAGACTGAGTTCCGCAGTCTAGTATCCAAAATCTGAATTTTGATGATTTTTACGATCGTCGGGATGAAAAAAATCAAAAATCACTGAATGGGCCTTTAGTTCCTCTCCTTACCCTGGCAATATAAATCAAAGAAAAATAAAGAAAGAAAACAAGAAAAGAAAATTAACCATTAATTAAGCGTTTCGATAGTATTTTTTGTGGGACATGAGAGCACATCAGACATATCGAATTGCATTCTAAATACGAAGAATGTCTTTCTGATATCAAATAAATTTCATTGTTTGAAATTCACGATATAATACAAATTTTATGACAAATTATTAAAATTTGATATTTTTCACATTTTTGATAAATAACAGTCCTCGAAGTAAATATCATAAATCTAATGTTATATTCTTAAACAGTCCCTGGCATGATACCATACATGTATAGGCCTATGTGTAGTAAATTTGTCTGCTTTATCTGTTTTGTGCTGTTTAAAGGGGCATTTCGTGATCCACAGCCTCATCCCCCACTTTTCTCAAAAAAAGTTGAGATTTTTATATCACTGGAAACCTCTGGCTACATAATGTTTATGTACAAAATATTTCTTGCCGATTAATTCGTTTAGCAAAGATATTGTGAAATTTGAATTTCGTTCTGGTGCACCAGAACGAAATTACAACGCATTGTCTATGGAGCAGTGTAATACACATAATCATGCATAACTCGCGAACGCAAAATCGGAATCAACTGAAATTTTGGGACTAGGTTTTTTTCGTGGATATCTAATGAAAAATGACATAAATAGAGGATGCTAGGATCACGAAATACTCCTTTAAGCAAATAGTTAAACATAATTTCCATCAAATGTAAGCTTTTACTGTCAGCTAGATATGTCCCCTTTTAATTTTGAGCACAACAAGTGAGGTAAAGTAAAGAAAATTTAAATTTACTACTACTAGCGCCAATGAATGTTATAAGATTGTAAAACGGTACGATCCTCTGGGTGGGGTGTGTGGGGGTGTGTGCGTATGTGTGTCCTGCACGCGTATTTTTTTTTTCTGCAACTATAACGGGACGCAATACGATACCGGTATGTTATAAGAATCAAACTTACAAGAAAGATGGCTCTTGTCAAATCCTACAATTCTGTCAGAGAAAATATGCATATTTGCATTAAATTTTAATTAATTGACATAATTGATTAATTAATAAATATTTTATTTAATGATTTACCATAATTCCAAATATGTCAAACAATATGTCAAATTAAAGCTAATGAAATGCTTTATAAATTGGTCAGAGCGCATTTTGCAGAATGCATTTAGTACTTTAGTTACATGATTCCAAACATTCTATTCCAATTTTTTGCTATACACGCATAGGAGCTGTACTTTTAAAATCCGCGCCTAATCAATAATAATAGTCTTTCACTCCATTGTCAAAGTACTGTGCTTCCTGTAGCTGTAGCATTATGGAGTGACCAGGTCCTAGAGTGTGATGGTTTTGTAGCAGATGACAGTGCTCATTCAAGCCTGTCAAGGTCAGTTAGTAGCCATTTGCTGAATGGATGGCCATGATCAGCTATCAAAGAGATGCCTTGTGCAGCTGCCCCGGGGCAGCTGCCAATCACAGTAGAGGTTTGATAACATTTTGTTAAAAACCCAAATGTGATATAAGGACAAAGCTGTGCATGTTGGTACTTAATTGTTTGGATTCTTACGTTGAAATTCCCTTGTATTAGTATTTTTATGTGTAGTGTATAGTGGTCATAAATTATATAGCTTTTAAATTTTGGGCATTTTTGCTCTGTTGCACTGTACCATTATGGAATTTGAGCAAATCAATTACCGACACAAGCAGGTATACAGTGTATTATTTTATTTTTATTTCGTATCTCAGGAGCACAGCTCACTTGGTAAGGCATCAGAATTTGGTACACTAGCGCTTCGAACTTTAAATCGGAAGGTGGTGAGTTCGAGCCTCATCACGGTCACATTAATTTTATAAACCAAATATTGTTCGAACTTTTCATATTTGTTTTTCTTTTATTGTTTCTTTTCTTTGTCTTTTTTTTTTTTGTTTTCTTTTTTTTTTATTTATTTTTCTTTGATCCATATTGCCAGTGTAAGGAGAGGAGGGAACTAACGGCCCATTCAGTGATTTTTTTTCATCCGGACGATCGTAAAAATCATCAAAATTCAGATTTTGTACGAGACTGCGGAACTCAGTCTTCAATGATATAGTCAGTAATAATCTTTTGGTCATTATATGACTATCATCATTTGACGACTGAGTTCTTATGATACATCATCCGAAGAGCAGTTTCAGACAATTGCTTGGGATTGTTGGGGCAGAGGTTATCTTTTGAATTCTTTCATGACCACCGAAGCAGAGTTAAACCTGTCAAGGACACTCGGCGTGAATTGAACTGACCATGTCACTCGCCACAAAAGAATGTCAAAGGTCATAAAACATCAACTTGGTGTCTTCTGCTAGTGGTTCAGCCCTAAGCCGTGTAGGCCTATTTAAGACAAAAATAATGCATTTACGTGAATCTGTAATTTATATACTGACAGTATATATAAATTAGCTACATGTATTTGAATGGGGCTTCAACTTCGTCAATACTGCCGTTTTCTTGGGTTTTGTGCCAATTTTTTCATTAAATTTTTTATAAAAGTAACAATTTGATTTTTTTTCACTTTCGCTGGGATCACTGAATGGGGCTTTGCAACGCGATATATTCAAAACTTGTATTCACCTACTGTTATAGCATTAATCCGATTATTACACAAACTCACCAGCGTATTCAAGATATCCAATGCAAATAATCACCTAGATTATGACGTATCATACCGTAAATATGGCGGAGTACTCAAATTCATTCAACAAAAGCATGATTAAAAGCTATTGCAATTTACCGCGACAGCTCGTCTCACACACATAACAAATGCACAAATACGATCAAATAGGTTGACGACAACGTTTGATTGAATGCACTGCATTGTGCCATGATAACGGTGAAGGACACCGGTGCAATTCCTTTGTATGGAGCCAATCAATAATTTCACGCACATCCTCTATTATTGCCCAATTATTGCCCGGGATGATTGCACACTGTAAAAGAGCTATTGTTATAATGTTTGATGAAATCGTGTTTAACTACCGTATTTGCTTAAGAAGGGCACAATACAGATAAAGCAGACAGATTGACTACATGTGGTACATGTATATACATATTAATATAGGGAATGTGTGTGAGTCGAGTATTACCTAATTATAATAGGGCGTATCCAAAAATGAATTCACGCCCCTTTCAAATGTCGAGCCAAAGTGCAGGCCCTATGTTAACAAAAAGCAGGCCATTGTCTCATTTCGTGAACAAAGGTCCACATACCATTGTTTCCTTGCGTTTCCTTTACAATCGGTTACCCAACTGAAGCTATAAATACCAGCTCATTGCGATACCTCACATATAAAACAGACACATGTGCACAACCAGAGAAGATCTGATTTAATCAATTGAGCTGTTTTCAATGAGTGTTATCTTGGTTTAATAGCTTTTAATGGGGTTTAAGTCCTGAAACGTCGCGGTGAATTCTACTGTAGACACGACTGCATCATGTATTGAAAATAAAGAAGCTTGAACATGTCCAAAGTGGCCGGGAAAATGAGAAAAATTGCATGTCACGATCACCAAAATGGTTATATCTACAACAGTGAGTAAACGCCGGTCGTATGCTTTTCTGTAATGATAGATATTAACTAACGTTAGCTTGTATTACATTTTCAGCGAAAATGATTGGTGGAATAATCGAGTCGTAGGAAAGTTAGTCTCAAAACGGCCCGTGTCTCAATCGTACGTGTCCCGTTAGTGACAAGTGTCACTAGCAAAATAGCAGCCGGCCTTGTCATTATATCGAATAATAATCGTCAGAATCGTCCAGTTGACTCCAGTGATATTTATCTATTCAAGCAAAATACTGCATTGACTTACAAAATATTAAAAAGTAATATCACCTCATTTGACTGAACTTAAAAGCAGTGTTAAAAATATTATTGGGATGGTCTAGTGGTTGACGCCGTGGTTTGAAGTGCAAGAGGTTGAAGGTTCGCATTTCGATTTTTTTCTCTTTTGTTCTGTTAGGCCTGTGGTGTATGTGTGTAGGCCCGTCAGTATTATGATCATTTGAAAATGTTTCTATGCAACACGTTTGCAATGTTTTTCTTTATGAGTAGGCCTACATATATATTAAAAATGAAATAGCGTCAGCCATAATTTACGAATTTCAAACCTGCTATTTTGGCATAATATTATTTGTAATTTCTACACCGTTCTTACACCTTACCCAGACATACACATAATTGGAATCAGCGTTTCGTTGTCTAGAGTAACTTTAATAATCTTCAATAGAACACCATAAGCGGTCAAGATAAAAAAAAATGCTTTCTTTCATTTTACCTCATTATTTCTGCTTCAAATTATCAGAGACCCTTCCTGAAAGTTGTTTACTAATATCATAAATATTAAAAAAACAAAAAAAACAAAAAAAACCGCAATGGTAGGATTCGAACTTCCAACCTCCCGCACTTCAGGCACGGCCTTAGCCACTAGACCATCACAACTTATTCTCGTACCTTTTGCAATGTTATTTCTAATTCTTCTAATTCAGTGTCTCGTTCAACAATAATCTTTTATAAACTGTTTGTAAGTTCAGTCAAATGGCTTGAAATTACGTTTTATATTGACTTCGATATTTTGTAAGACAGGGCAGTATTTTGTATGAATAAGTAAATATCACTTTAGTCAACTGAACGATCCTGACAATTATTAATCGATATATGGACAAGGCCGGCTGTTAATTTTCCTGCTGACACTGGTCACTACAGTCAGCTACCTGCACAACCGATTCTTTTGTTCTGCAAGGCTCACTCAGTCATTTAATGAGGCAATACAAACGATCGAAATTGGTGTTGAAATGAGCAACATTTTGAGTTACACCTTTTCAGTGTAAACATTTTTTTCTCAGCCAAATGAAAAGCAATAATTTTCATTTTTTCAGTAAATGGCTGGAAAAACTATAATGCTTGATACTGATTTTTTTTAAATCCTGGTGTTAAACTTAGGCCTGAAATTTAGTCATTTAGTGTAAGATATTCGATTTTTATAGGCTTCAGCTCGGCCCGCGAGCTTTTTCTTGGATCAACCTTTTAGCTTTTCAAAGTAATATAGTTCGCTAATGAAGGATTTTCCCCAACTTTCTAAAGCACATCACCGTGAGCTATATATCATAGTTTTGTCAGAATTTCGGTTTTGATTTCACCATCTTTCACTGTCGGCTGAAAAAAATTCTAAATCAACACGTGAAATCTAAAGGCTAGTACTAGCATTGTGGATCGATATCCCTGGGTTTAATAGGAATACCGGCATGGCTATAGTGTTGCCAGAACTTCAATATAGCAAAGAAATTCCCAGACCTATAGCGCTCCTACTGATCATGTTTAACCAGAACACCCAATTGGGGATTTAATCGCTGGTCGGGCAATTTGCTTTCAATGAAAAATTGACCTGGATAACAACAAAGGAAATATCGACTATTTCTGCTGGTTGCTCTCGAGATAAAAGTACTCACCATTGCCTACTTTTACTTAGTTTGACATTTTCTGAGCATGAATGGAAAAAGGGTAAAACAAAAACGGAAATTCTGACAAAACTATAACATATAGACCCACACGATGTGCTTTACAGAGGTGGGAAATATCTTTCTTTAGCAAACTATGTTAGTTTGAGACGCTAAAACATGAATTCCGTAAAAAGCTCGCAGGCGAATTCAAGGCCTATAAAAATCAAAAATATCACACTAAAAGACACAATTTGATGCTTAATTTTAACAAAAAAAAAAAAAAAAAATGTATATCCAAGCACTGACATTACTGAACAAAAAAAAATATTGCTTTATATTTGACCGAGAAAATTAATTTCATAGCAAAAAGGTGTATCTCTGAATTGTGCTGATTTTTACATGTATCGATCGACTTTTAGCGCGACTAAGCATTTCTAAAGAATTGGTTGTCCAGGCGGCAGACTGACTAATGGTCATGCACGATTGCGAGGCGAAGCCGTTTTGAAAAGCAACTTTCCAACCTACGAATCGATTATTCCACCAATCATTTTCGCTGAAAATTTAATACAAGCTCAAGTTAGCTAATCTATCATTACAGAAAAGCATACGACCAGCGTCGGCTCATAGTTGCAGATATAACCATTTTGGTGATCGTGACATGCATTTTTTCTCATTTTTTTGGCTACTTCGCTTACAATAAACATTCATTTTCTCCACAATAATTGAAATGATGGAAATGAAGGGAGAACGACTCGTGTATTCCATTTTTTGATGTTTTCTGAAAAACTGTATTTGCCACCTGATTTTCAACATTACGTTACGTAACAGCAGAGGTCACGCCCGTAAAAATTACCGGAAGTGAGCTAAGTTGCTGTCGTACTGTATGTGACACAAAACACTGACAAATAAAAGTTTAGCTTTGTGAAGAAACTTTTAAATATAGTAATGCCTTATCCTTAACACATATGCCCATGACCCGTGGCCTGACCTAAGGTTAGGTCAACACTAATTGAATTAGTCTAGACTTCCAGTCTTTTGTTAACCTAACTACAGAGAGATGTTGTTATCTGTTTTTTTACAGGTACTGTTTTCTTTATTGCTGAAAGACGATCAAAGACACGATTCTTAGAATTATGATATGTTGCCTTGCCATCGTCTGATAACAATAGCAATCTTACCTACAAAAACGACATTATACAGTTCAAGAACCTTTACAAATCTGAAGAATAAAGGAGAGGTCAGCATAAAAACTGCTGCGAAAAAATATTGGTTGCAAAAACGTTAATACTTGCGTGGTAGAAGCGAATTTGTTTAACTCCGTTTAATGTACGTGTTTTTATATCGCCTTTTCTTGCATATTTGAGCTAAAACCACAAGAGACTAAATGCAAACTGCAAAATGACAGGGATGACAAAACGAATGTAATTGAAGTTCCAGATACGCTGTTAAATTGCAGAATATAAAAGAATCATCGGATTATGTTACACGACGTGACGCCTGCACATTAGTATCAATCAATCGGAGCAGATTGTCTACCATCCCACGTATAGTTGTATTTTAACATTAATAATATCGTCGGTCGCAACACATAGTGGCGTAGAGTGATTTTCCAAATTTTCCGTTTCACATAGTGGCGTATAGGTTTAGAGCTGGCTATTATTCTATACTAGTTATTCCTTGTTAACTATTAAAGATACAGTTTAATAGTTTGAACCCTAAACTTCAATTTCAAATGGAATTTGGCCACTGAGAGATAACAGTGGAGGAGTATCGACTCCGTTACTAGCAGCATATCCTTCAAAAACGTTTCGCTCGGAAACGTATTTTGTCCTTCACGTACGCCACTATGTGTTGCGACCGACGATATATTGTTAACGTAATCCATATAATACACAAAGGTATAATAGACACCTGTATATTATGATGGATGGGTAAGACTATTTTCCTTTCCAATATGTATGCAATAAAAAAAAAATTCCACCAGGGTAACGGGATAACTTTTTTTCTGTTTGTCTCCTTTATTATTTGCGATAGCAAACCTGGTTGGAAAAGTATGTTTAATTCCCGTCGATCACGCCATTACAATGTTTTTTCATGCAATACATATGCAGTCTTCAATATACAATATTTTAATATACAGGGTTCAAGTCCCTCATATGATATTTTGGTAATATCTAAAATCTACTCTATCATTCTATCTTGTTTTAAAGTTTGGAACATTAAGTAATTCGTTATGCACCAAGTTATTGTTCTCTGAGCATGTGACCGATCTGATTCGCTCATTATATCACAACCAATAAGCCATCGTTAGAACAGAGAGTAGAGACAGTGGGTGGTTCACTATTGCCCAAGGCGTTCGTCAAGGATGTATTCTGTCACCGTACCCTTACAGCATATATGCAGAGTACATCATGAGGAGAGCATTTGTTGGAGTTACAGGACAGGTGTCAGCTTGAAGACGAAAGAAAAACAACCTCAGATACGCTGACGACACCACCCTTATTGAAACGTCATCAGATGAGCTTCTGGACCTCATAGACAGAGTGAAAGCAAGCAGTGGGGACTTTGGGCTGCATCTCAATGTTAATAAAACAAAGACAATGATCTGTGGAGGACATGAACGTCAGCAAGGGAATGCAGGGGGCAGTTCACAGGAAATCAGAAGACCCCTAGCCAGGGCAAGATCATCCGCAATGGCTTTGACAGATACATGGAAAGACAGAGGCATTTATGTAACTACCGAAATTCACATTATGGATGCTCGGGTTTACCCGATTGCCTTGTAAGGGCTGTGAAACGTGGGCGGCTGGAATGGCAGATATGAAACATATGGATAGGTTTGGCTAAAAAAACGATTCTCTTAATACACAATGCAGAATGAAGTTAGTATTTTAGTGACATAGTGACAAACATTTATTATAAAAACAAGAAATCTGTTCCAACTGACCAGCGGGGAACCAAAGGATGGATCCAAAAGGATACAACAGTGTCACACTAGCAATGGATAAAATTAAAATAGGGAAAATATGACACAACTTCCAATGGTGGAGTAACACAAGACGTTTAAACAAGGTTAAAAAACCCGACGTTTCGAAAAGACAAAACTTTTCTTTCTCAAGGGATAAAATAAGAGACCTGCTCTCAGTATAGTGGAGACCAGCTCTGCTCTCAGTATAGTGGAGACCAGCTCTGATCAAAAACAAAAGATAAAAAGCTGCATTGACTGCAGCATTGATTATAACAAACATTTATTATTTATAATTTTCTACTATACACGCAAATGAGCTGTCTTTAAGATCGGGGATGTTTTTGATATCATTTGGAAGCATGTTCCAATCCCGTATTGCACTATTATAAAAAGTAATGCCAGCTGAAATGTTGATTTTAGGCACATGGAAATTAAAAAATTAGTATTGCAATTGTGAATTACAGAGGTTTTAGTAAAACACTGGCACAGGTAAGGGGCACTTGACCTATAATAAATTTGGTGCACATGACATAATTTTAAAAATTTACTCGACACTCGATATTTAAAAAAATTCGGACTGTCGAGTTCGGTTGGACAAATATGTGACCGGGGTTCTAGATTTAAAATATAGCGCACCATTTTATTTTGAGTGATTTGAAGTTTGTTTTTAAGCCGTTGACTGAGTACCATGGAGAATACGATTAGTCAAAGTGGCATTGAATTAAACCCTAACACAGAATTTTGCAACAGTTTTGGTTGAGACAGCTACCATTGTGATACATAATTTCATCCTGGAATATTCTTTGTGGACCCAAAGCCAATACATTCAGTCCTGTCGAGATTTTATAGACAGTTTGTTGTTTACCAGCCAATTGCTGCAAGACTCACGAATTTTTGTGATATGACACTAGGATCTTCATGAGAAATATGATTGTACAGTCGTCTGCATACAACATCAGTTTACAGTCTGGGTCTATACGTATGACCATATCATTTATGTAACAGAAAAGTAATAGTGACCCAGTATGCTACCCTGGGACACACCACATGATATATTAAGAGATTGAGAATCATCATTGTTAATTAATTGATGCCTATTTGAAAGATATGAATAAAACCAGTCAACAGATTCAACTCTCATTGCATTTAATTTCTCACAAAAGATTTGATGATCGACAGTGTCAAAAGCTTTTTGGAGATCAATTATGTTCATGCCTGTATATAAACCACGGGAATGGTCCATCAAATGAAGAGACAATAATCTGTTAGAAACATGCTTCTGAAACCTGATTGGTGTTCATAAAGAATGCTGTTTGATGTCAAAATATCATCAAATTGAACATAAACTGATTTTCAAGAATTTGTATCACATATAAACGAACATCGTACCCTATATAAAGTATAAATTTTCTGGTGGCTCTGTTTGATTTTGTGGTCCTTAGATTGAGAAAATGCTCTTGAAAAGATAGGCAATATCAAATTATACACCCTGTTTATTTTCTCGTATACCCTGAATATGAACTTCAAGTTTAAACCATTGCAATTGCTGTTCTGTATGCTTTGCAGCAATTTTTCATTTAATTTCATATATTTATTTCACAATCGTGGCCATGGGCCAAATTACAGAGAAATATTACAATTATAATTAATTACTTAGAATAACACACAAATTTAAAACATTTATAAATACACAAGTATTGCACATGGTAGTATAAATAAACATGACACATGGAAAATATATTATTAAAGGACATTAAGATATGAAATTTGCACAAATAAAATAGGCCAAATACAATGTAAAATATCACCAAAAGATTTGATTAAAAAGCACTAAAAATCAAAATTTAACCTGCCAGCAGGATAAAATCTTTATGAAAAAAAATGTATACGTTTATATAGGCTACCTATTTCATTTAATATGACGTTCTCTGAAAACAGCAAGTAATGATTTGTATGACGATAATTGTGTTCAATGTTACATACCATTGCTTCAGACGTCTCGTTGTTCATTTGAATTGAAAGGTTAGAATAACTTTGTTGAAGTTTTAATTTGTTCAGTTTATTGTTCACGAAACTGAGCTGTTAAGTTTGTATTTCAGGTAGGAAGTATACACCTGCTTGAGGCTTGACACTTGCGCTATATGTTTATGCCAGTGGAGACAGGTAGTCGATCCATGCCATTATTAGACATGTCAGACATTTTTATTTGAGTGTATATATAACCATGATAGCCTCCGATCAGCCACAAAAGTCAAACACGCGTGGAAAATGTCAGCTTACTATAATAGAGGAAAGATCGATATGCCAGTCTTTACACACAATAATTCAAAACGAAATATTTTCTCTGTATGTAGACTTTCACTTTTTAGTGAGGCTAAATCATGTTACATAAATAATAGACTCATATCTATATATTCTAGCTATCGTTAGAATATGATATTTTTTGTGGCTTAAGTAATCATAAGAGTTTGACCAGAATCAACCAACAATTCGTATTTCTTTCTTCTACATGCACTGGAAATATTTTTGTCAATAACAAACAAATAAATATTCTTCAGTATTTTTTATTAAGTTTCAAAAACTAGACATTTTATAGACATCAGAATACATGGCACATAATGGTAATAACATTTGGTCAATAAGGCGTGTTTTACTTTAACTAATTAAAGTTCTGGTATATTAATTAATATAATATAATATATTTAAGTAATAATATCAAAACATGTAATTCAACAATATTATGTACCTATAATATCATGCCAACAATGCTAACTTGACACTATAAATAATAATTATTTACCTAATAGCGTTAAAGGACGGTGATGCATCTGAGAAATATAGTTTAATAAGAATCGGGGCTAGGTAAATATTTAATCAATATTTCAATATCTCAAAGTAAACAAAGGTGTAAAGAGAGCTTGGATTTTCTAAAGCTAAGACCAAATGATAAGCAAGTCAAAAGAAAAACTCAACCTACCTTCAAAGTAATACATATTTTCTATAAAAGTAGTACTTTTGGAGTGATCTTCTATTTTCATAACACACCTGCATATGTACCGTTCAGTAAGTTCTCGAAAAATTTTTTTTTTCGAAACGAGCCTGACTGTAGTATGATAGCGTTCTTGAAAATTTAACATTTCATAATTACAAAGCCATATCCCAGGGATCAATTAACTAACAGTATTTGCGTCACATTTTTGAAGATGTTTCGATACTGATTGTGATATTTATAAGGCATGATAACTAAGATTAAGCTAACAGCGTAAGCTTTGATAAACGTACGTAAGATTCAAACAATATTATAATCATGATAATGAAGAGTGTTGATCTATGAAACACATTAAATCGAGAAACATAGTTATTACATAATCCCAACGATGCGAACCAATGAATAATTGATTTAATTACATCAACTTCCTTGTGAATGAACATAAATAAAGGGTACAAAAAAAAACTCTTCCCTAAAATAACAAAACATTTCTTTGCATAACTTGACATACATTTTGTTGATTTAAAAATTCAAAAATCTGTAAATAGAAGAAACACTTGTCTACCCACCCAAAGCTCCCCCTTCTCTTGTTCAAACATAATGACATTTTTCAAAAATGATGTTTTAGAAAAAGGTTCACTTTCCAACATCCTGTACATGTAATGCATAAAAGCCTTCTCGATATCAACATGATCAATGTTTAATTGATCTATTCTGTTTGTTTGCTGTCTTTGATTGTATTTTTCCGATAACTCAGTCACCCGTGCAATCATCTTTCTGTCTAAAAACAAACTAATTGCCATGAATGGAGAATCGAGTGACGCTTTTATTCAGTAGGTGTTTCACAAATGCTAAAATGATGTACTTTGAGCAGCATCTTTCTCTTCAGCAGTAGCAGTTGATTTCTTAAAAAGGTGCCAGCAGTTCTTCTCTACAGCTGCATAATACTAAGAGACAGTGATCGGTTGAACAAAATCCGTGAACAATCTGTAATCCAACACGGATTTTTTAACTAGTCACATATTTTCAGTGAAATATGTCTCCAAGTGATTAGGGTGGCAGTATCTGCAACGCGTAGGTTTGTGCCACCAGTAAACCCGTCCAAGGCGTCTTCCATGATGTATTTTGTTAATCTTAATCAAGTTTGGTGACAATATGCAGTGTTTGGTGCCAGTTCCTCCTCAATCACTTTTATTAACTGCTTAAACTTGTTCTTTACCATAACGTTTACTGAATCGGGATGTCATCAACATCATACCTTATTGGCGACCTACTTCCTTTCTTTGATTTCAGTCTCAATTTTAGATAGGCTAAAAGAAGTTAATGATCGCTAAAGCAAATGTCTGCGATGTGTCTGTTTGGCTGAATAACCAGTGATAGGACATCGGGCCTTTTGAGGCTACTGTCTGGGCCCCCGTACAGGAAAAAGTTGCTGTCATTGGTATTTTGTAAACCCCAATGGGTAATAGTTCAACTGCAAAAAGATTCATCCATGTGTCTCTTCAGCTGAATAAATCAGTTATGGGACATGGGCCCTTTGAGGCTACTGTCTGGGCCCCCGTACAGGAAAAAGTTGCTGTCATTGGTATTTTTGTAAACCCCAATGGGTAATAGTTCCAATGCAAAACGATTCATCCATGTGTCTCTTCAGCTGAATAAATCAGTTGTTGGACATTAAGGCTACTGTCTGGGCCCCCGTACAGGACAAAGTTGCTGTCATTGGTATTTTTGAGCACCCCGATGGGTGATAGTTCCAATGCAAAAAGTTTTATCCATGTACGGTCTCTTCAGCTGAATAACACCATATGGGCGGGCCCCTTTGGGGCTACTGTCTGGGCCCCACAGGCCCAAATTGCTGTCATTGCTATAGGCATGAAAAGTATCCTCCTGGGAGTGATATCCAGCAAGTTTTGTCCATGTGTCTCTGAGCTGAATAAATGCATTTTTTGGCCCCCTATTTTGTGACCCCCAGGCTAAACGTACAGGCTGTGACCCGGCAGCAATATGGAATTTTGAATCTTGGCCCTATACTAACATAACCAGGCCATCAAACCTTTTGTGTCTGATGAGCTGAATAAATTGTCTGGGCTCCTAGTCTAATAGGCTTTGATTATGTTCAGTCATCACTGACAGATGTAATTTGAGCAGCATCTTTCTCTTCACCAGTAGCAGTTGACGTATCTTCCGGCCTGCGTGTCGCACCATCCAATACCATCGTTTTTCTTAGATTCCATGCTCTTATGATAACATTTGAGGCCATTTAGATACGGTGGGTGGATAGGTCCTTCCATACTAACAGTAGTGAGCCATCCCTGAACTTTAACAATACGATGGGATTTAATGTAACAAACAATACACGGTATAGGGTTCAGCATATTATTTTAGTCCAATGGCCATCCATCTAGATCATATCGGGGCTTATTTGAGCTACGGAGGAGATCTGTGTGTATGCACCTAGTGGTATCGACTAAGTATTTATTTTTCTCAGGTCTCAGGTGCCTAAGATGATGAGGACAACGAATATCCTTGAGCCACTGGATGCTGAGTAGGATGAGGAATAACTGAAAGGACAAACTGAGCTAGGAAAGCAGAGGAAGCTCACATTCCTACGCTAGTATAAGAACCAGCTCATTTTTTTTTATGACGGATCAAATACTTTAGGGGGTTGGTATAACCACCCCCTTTGTATTTCTAGGTTTAAGATGTAAATTAAAACTCAAATGGAAATGTCCATTTGACAAGGTTTATATATAAATGTGTTTATTTGTTTGTTTGAAAGGTCGCATCGAGCAGAAACAAATCTGTGTCGTGATGGGTGTCAGGCACAAGCAAAATTTCAAGTTCGAACTATTTTTGCCCAACATGTAGGTGAATTGTGGTCCTAAACATGGGCTAAAAAATAAAAAGCTAAAGGCAGCTGTTGTTTCATTTTTTCGTCTCTTAGGTTTTTTAGGGGGGATCTCCCTCATGGAAACATTTAGGCGTGATGTCCCTTTCGTTCCCCCTCCTCCTTCCACCACAAATGTGAAAAAGAAACACACTTGCAAATGAAGAACAGTTTGTTGAAGACCTGCCCTACAATTCAGTAAGTAACAGTTGCCTGTATTTTGGGTCAAGAGAGTTTAACATTCGCAATTCTATCTCAGTGGCTTATCTTACTTAAACCGCCCGGGTAAAATAGAACAGTGTTGACATCGGAAAATGTAAATTAGATAAGTTATTGTTCAACATTTACAAAGTTAAAATTGCATAAATACCCAGCATACACAAAATGTTTTCGACATCATTCGCAAAAGGTTATAAAAGGTTGTCAGAAAACGTTTAAATGTCGGGTTATATAAAGGGTATACTAAGGGTATAAAATGTTTTCATAACATTAAAAACCATTTTTTGATACTCTACTGCTCAGCAAGCAGAAACTGTTTTACAGAAAACGTTTAAATGTCGGGTTATATAAAGGGTATAAAAACGTTTTAATAACATTCCAAAAACATTTTTGAAAACGTGATACAAAACATTCTAAACAGAATGTTATTTTGGAGTTGAAAAAATATTTCGTGAACAATTATTGCCCAAAATATTTGCAATAACGTTTTTAAAACGTTTTCATGACCTGCATATAACCCGACATTTAAATGTTATTAAAAGGTTTTGAAAAAAAAATTAAGAACATTTCTGTGTTTGCTGGATAGAAATATTTTAACATCATATTATTTAAGTGTTGACAAAATATTTGGCAAAATATGTTTGCAAAAATAGTTTACAATAACAGTTTGAAAACATTTTAAAAATATTGCTGTAGTTTGTTTTCGTACAAAACATTTTAAAACGTTTTCATGACCTTTATATCGACATTTTAATGTTATTAAAACATTTTTACCTAAACCAAAAGCCAAAATATACCTTATTTAAAACGTTTATGTGTTTGCTGGGTAAATACAATTATGTAAATATTAAAAAATGTTAATTAAGCATTTTAATTTTTCTACTGGTATCAATATACGAAAAGTCAATAATCTTGATGCTATTGCCCCCAGGATAAGGGAAAACTGTCAAATCAACCGGATACATTTGTCTAGGTTAAGGAATATGTTGTCAGGCAGCGCTATTTATTCTGAATCATTTTGGATGCGTGAAAGCTGTTTTCGTAGACATTATAATCGACCAGGCTATTTTATTTAGCAGTATTGAACGCAAATTGTCTGTATTAACATCTGTTTTGTTCGACACTGCCTGCCGGTTAACAACACGTGTGTGCCCTGTTGTCGCACAAGAGGCTATTGTGACTTACATTCATTGTTTCTTGTCAAATATAAGTTACACTTGCATATTAATTGTGTCTAATAATTAACTTCGACATCGGCGGTGGCGCGGCAGTTTATGTAGGAATATCACACACACACGAACCCAAAAAAAAAAAAAAAAAATATAGTCGGTAGACTGATAGCCATAAGCATTAACTGTAACCTTGATGATCATAAACATACATAACGTACTTACGTAACCATCATCAAGTCGGAGTTGGATGTTGGTGTTCGACAACGTAAGCCAATGCAATGACAGTACAGAAGATATGCAATACGACGTCACTCATGACAGAGTCATCCTCATTTAAATATAATCTGTCTTCCATAAGGTGCCACGGGCAACTAACTCTATACTTATATCAATTTTTAAAACCTACGATTTATGAGGTTTTCAGTTATTTCTGAATCAACCAATTTTACACTCCTTATTCTAAAGTCTGCACAAAAAGTGTCAGCTGTTATAAATACGCCTATAGATTCAGAACAAATAATTGATTTCACAATATTTCAACATAGAGAGAAATGATTTATTTACACGCATTTTGATACCACATTCGTCAAATGTCGTTCAATGTTAACAACACAGTAGTGCTTTTACAGAAAAATACCCGAATTTAAAAGTTGCTGTTTACAGCGATCAATGGTTATAATACCAGCACTGTAAACACGTAAAGCCCGCCGTTATCTTCGCGCTTACTTCAAATCAATACAAATAACTGCAACTTTTAAATTGGGGGTATTTTTCTTTCAAAACACTGCTGTATTGTCAATATTGAACACAATTGGACACATGGGGTATCAAAATGCGTAAAAAGAAGTACATTTTAAGCAGTTTACAAAGCCAATAATGTACTATTTTTAATACAGCAACGAAGGAGAATTATGAGTACACGAAAGTGCTCCTCCTCATCAAAGGATTAAAGTTTTTCTGTCGAATTGCTGGAGACTGGTTTATTAAAACAACACATCTTTCAAGTGAATCAGTGTTAAAGAAGCCTGTTTCCTGGAGGAGTTTGTTTGGAGATCTGCGCAAGGGGTTTTAACTTAAAGTGTTAGGATAACGGCGCAAGGAGTTAAGTGTTTGGAGAACGGCGCAAGGAGCTAAGTATTTGGAGAACTGCGCAAGGAGATAAATATTTGGAGAAAGCAGCATTATTTCCGTGTAAGGATTAGTAAGTGTACAATTGACTTCGCTGATTTTCGCAGGACAAGTGAACAACAGGATATCTATCATCAGCCGTCGAGAACATTGTAAATGAACAGGATAGTCATCAAAAAGAAGACTGCTGGTTAAGTACTGAGGAGTTAAAATATTATTGTGATTGTTTGATTATTTTGTATCATTTGTTGTCATATATTGTACCAATCATATTTTACTTTCAATTAAGGGTACTTGCCCATGAGTTTCATTCAGGGGCGTGTTTGAAAAACGGCACAGCGCATTAGTAAAAAGAATAAAAAATACTAAAATTTTCACCGGGGTTCGAACCACTGCCAATTGCACTATGAATGCTAAAGTTGCCTATACTGTGCCACGGTGACTGTGGTTAACATTCGGCGCTTTTCAAAGATATACATATCAACACGTTTCTAGTGTATTGAAAATCAGAGTTTGGTAGGAATACGGTCATAGAAAGACATATGACTCTACTTGTCTGTTTGTTTTTCATTTAATACAAATTAATCTTGATGAACTGGTACGACTCTTAGCACTCGTGATAAACGACGATTAATTTAGTAATAATAAAATGAAAACACTGGGTCATTCACGACGTCATTTGTAATTTATGTCAAAACCTGGGGAGGACCACTCACATCCGTGCTGCATGTATACGTGCGCAATCGATACTCAATGATCCAGACAATAGCGTTTGAATATACCGCCCTGCTTGACACATCTTGTCACTTGCGGGAAGATATACTATAGGCCTACCCTAATAGCTTACAATAGATGCCCCACCGTAAATAGCTCTGTTCATTACCTCGCTGTGCTAGTTTATACGCGTAGCGTACGCACTTTTGAACCATATTTTGTTCAAAAATGATAGGAAGGGACTGTTTTCAGCTAAAATGTTGGTTATCAGCAGATGCTTAATGATACCGGGAAGTGTTGCAGAAAGGTAAGCGTACTCTTTATTTATTCAAAATATCACATATCAATGAATTTAAATTTGAAATCCAAAAAGGAAATGTCAGGTCAAAATTCTCACCTTAGAATTATTGTGAAATAAAATCAAACCAAATTTAGGCTCCGCAAACAACGTCCAATTATTCCCATTGGTGTTTGCTACACGTGCATATAATAAATTATGATTTGGGGCTAATTTGAGAAGAGTTAATGCCTCGAGTTTCAAAATACACCGAGTGATGTTTTTTGATCAAAAACATCGACAATTCAAGACTCTGTAAAAACAAATCAAGAATTTTCTGGGATAATTGCAACTAAGTATAATGAAAGTTATGATCTAAGCTACCAGATGCATCATTAATTTCCTGACTATGATATTTAGTTGTGGGAAAAGATTATTTTAATGTTTTGGCGGGATTATTTCCCGCCAAAATTTTCAACCAAAAAGAGCATGTAGCCTTAAAGACGTAGATTTTGTTAACTTAACCAAACAGTGTATTTGCGGTGTGCATTCGTGTGAATTTGGGTAAAAGTTGATTTTGGCCTTGAGTCAGTATTTTTGAGTCAGGTCAAACATTTATACGCTTACATTTTCCAATCGATATAATAATAAATAATTCATTTTTTATAATAATTTATTATTTACATTTTCCAATCGATATAATAATAAATAATAATAATATATAATTTATTTTTATATAATTTATTTATTACATTTTCCAATCGATATAATAACCTAATAACCCTTGTTATATTTTCTTTTAGTCATAATAGTGTATAATATAGTTTCCTTAGGGACCAAAGTATTATGAAAAAAGTGAAGATGCTAAAAAAAAGCTAACACCAATCAACATAAAAAACTGCAAAAACATAAATGGTGAGGGGAAAAGCCATTGAAATGTTTTTAATATAATTCAGTATACCTTTTTCAGCATAATATTGTTTATTTAACTCAGCATCTATTACATCAAACTTTGGTCTATGTGCACCGTCTATATGCACCTTTGCTGACATCAAAGTTGGCGGCGTCGTCGCATCTAGAGGCTCCAACCAAGATCGTCTTGCTGCTGAGAACCATCTCTTCTTTAAGCTGGGAACACTAGAGCCACAAGGACTCAATACCAAATCTTAAATGTTTAATTTTTAATTCGTAATTTATTTTTCCGCATATATTTGTTTATTTAACTCAGCATCTATCACAGCAAACGTATCTCCCGCGTGTTCGATTAATTTTTGCGCTTCATCGCGTCAGTTTTCTGTGTCCCCGCGCGCATCGGCGCTTATTTGGTCTGCTTAACTACGTACGCGATATATTGTTTTATTTTGTTCCGTTTCAACTTTTTGGCATCACTTGTTAAAGGATCATTTTACTTAATATCTACGTACATTTTGAAAACAAAATACTGAATGCCCGTTATACCTGTGTCATAAAATACGATTATACCTCTATACGATTATGCCCCATGATAAAATGCATGGTACTTACATTGAAATTCTTAAATAAGGTTATTATTATTTTACAACTTTTTTAGTAAATCATGCGATGTTTGATACATATTGAACTACAACTATGTTTCTGTTGGGTTGTAACCGATTGTTTTGCTTCCAGCATGCCATGGGAAATAATTAACTCTACCTGTACTCTGTTAATTATTGCAACGTGTCTCAAGGGTGGTAATAAAATTAGTACTATCTGTACAAAATCTTTACGAAAGGAATGGCTATAGGTTTAATGCGGTAGTCATCGTGTATGGCAGTTTGCTGCAACAGTAAGGCTTAAGTGCGATACAAGATGTCTCAAAACGGTAACCTCAACCTTGAACCTTTAACACACTACTCAATTGCGGAAATGTCATTTGACATGCCTGATTTTGACTCACTTTTAGTTCAGCTGTGGTTGTTCTTAGGTCGTGCATTTCCTGTGAGTAAGGAATAAAAAATAATGCGCGTCTTTAGACCCAACACAACATAGGCTAATCGTAGATCCATCCTTTGCGCTCATTTTAGTGATTCAGTTTTTATCTCAGCATATTACCCGGAGCAGGCCCGACCATCAAATATCACCATAGAAGGGGGTGACGGGTGAAATGAAAATCATAGGTTTCTACAATAAAATCTATGATGTTCATTTCCTTTTGTAAAATTATGTCAGAAGATATTAACTTCTTACTGGTTAATTAGTTTGAAATAGTCATTTCCTTTTATATGCAGGGCAATTTTTGGTGAAAATTGCATGTTCGTATAATTTTTAGCCAACAATAAACTTTGCTGATAGTTTTGTGCATATCCAGAATTTTAATGGAGGTTTAGGTCAAGGGGCAACAACTCAGTGCAAACTAAGGGTTCGTACATGGCTTGAATTCTGTTGGTAAATAGCTCGAAGTCACAAGGTAATGACAATCGATCTTTATAATAGAATGTGTGCCCTTGTTTAACAATAAGCGGGACACATGCAAACCAGCAACAAATAATTTAATGTAATGTATTGTATTGTGTGTAAGTCTTTACAAGTATATGACACCCCAACAGTGTCCTAGCATGGAAGAAAGAGATAAGAAGGAACCACAACGAACGCATTCACTTTGTTCACTCCCTTTACCGACATTTAATTCACAGTGTTATTCATGAGGATTTACTTTGATCAATACCCATTAGTTTGGTATTGTACTCCATGCATTTGCATGTCTCCTGGAGCGTGTCTAGATGATGATTTGAACTAATGACCTTCCGTGCAAGCACACTACATGATTTTCTCTGGTGACGTGATCATCGGTCATTTTCGGTAATTTCCGTGCGTGATCGAATCGATACGGCGACACCGTAATTTTCCGAAAAAACACTTTTGTTGCATGCTGGGAAGGTTTGACTTGACAACAAGATGGCGCCCTTCATCTCTATCTTCCATTTTGCCCAATTTTCCCGAACTTTGATGACTTTTTTCTCAGAGTTGGCAGTCTTTGGCACTGTAACGAGTTAGCTAGTTACGAGTATACACATGTAAACTATTAAATTCATCAGGTTTCATGTACGGGACTCAACCGGAACATTTTGAATTATTTAAGAACATCTATATTTCATCAAAAATTTACGCAATGAAGTCACCAAAATCTTACCTTATTTGATCAAGATGAAACTCAGCAATAAACGGCCGATTTTGATGAACTTTTCGATGTTTTAAAGCACATTTTCTACACAAGACGATCAAGAAAACAGTTTGACTGTAAACCCCGAAACAAAGCTACTATGCGTGCTCAAAGCAACAGGGAAATTTCAGAATCTTACTTCCGGTAGCGTTGTTGTTCGTGGATGGGTTTGTTATATTTTTTATTCCAGTAATGATTTCGCCAAGCAGAGATCGCGGTAAATAGACTATACATGAAAGGAAGTACCATTGATAGCTTTTCTTTTCAGGCGTCAATAGATAAGCGGATTAAAGCTTGGCCGATCGAAGTCGTTGTGGTTCCTTCTTATCTCTTTCTTCCATGGTCCTAGGGAGAACCAATGTTTGAGCTCTAAACAAATTCCAGAAAGTTCGATAAACGTGTAAAGAAACATTTTCCAATATTAAAGTTTGAGGGTTCTCCCGAGAGTACGGAACAAAAAGAATACTTCTGGAATGACCTTTGCTGATAGTTTTGTGCATATCCAGAATTTTGCAAAATGGCGCTCACATTATGACGTCATATGTGGGGAATGATTATACTTATTTAGGTATCACTGGATAGAGGAAACTCATAGCTATACATTAGTACCAACTATAACGGTATATGACGTTTGTAATTGAAACTAGGAGGTTGCAAAAAACCCTTCGTAGTCCATGTTACAAAATATGGCACGGTAATTCTAGGGTTATTTACAAAAGTCGCTAACGGGTGTTTAAGTAAAGGGGCAACAACTCAGTGTAAACTAAGGCTCGTACATGGCTTGAATTTTGTTGGTAAATATCTCGAAGTCACAAGGTAATGACAATCGATCTTTATAAACAATAGAATGTTGTGCCCTTGTTTATAGCGGGACAAATGCAAACTAGCAACAAATAATACAATGTAATGTATTGTATTGTATTGTATTGTCTGAAAGTCATTACAAGTAAATGGCACCCCAACAATGTTGTAAGTATCCTCCAGTGAGAACCATTGCTTGAACTCTAAACAAATTCTGCAAAGTTCGATAAGCGTGTAAATAAACATTGTCCAGTATTAAACTTTGAGTGTTCTTCCGAGAGTACGGAACGAAAAAGAATACTTCTGGAATGTTTTTTTTTCTCCTTAAGAGTACGGTATCATACTGCGGACACACACGTTCATTATCAACGTTTTGTGTCAGTTAAATAATAATAATAATAACCGTGTCGGATTGAACTGACATCATTTTTTTTTTCAGGAATTTCTTATTTAAAGTAATTTTACCGTAATTAAAACTACAGACACAACAAAAAAGGAGTGATATGATTCAAAAGAAATTACCACCATGCATAAGAAGATAATAATAATCGTGACATTATTACAAGAAATAGTTGTATGATATAAAATTTGTAATCGGAATACCGTTTTCAAAACACTCCTAATGCCATACATTGGCAATGCGAAGTTACAACTCTTGACATGGGTAGTTCAATAACTGCAATGTCATCTGCCATGTCATCAAATGGCTAAAATGATGCTAAGATGTAGTACCCCATGATTGCCTCGTCAGTTAACGACTCGAGAAGGAAAGAAAGCGTTATTAATTGTCGCCATTCAGTCCATCGAGTCATGTGCTATGGGAAATGTCCAATTATATATGCGTGTGTCGCGACAAGTTTGTAAAATAAATATTTTGCCTGTGACATTACGGCGTTATTTGAAAGGCAATACCTATTTCGTGTTTATGCAAGCATTTGATATGAACTATCAGTGATATCTGTTCATGACCCTATGACCAACTCGTCAAAGTGCCTAGGAGCTAGAAGGTATAGTAAAACTCTTAAAACCTTATTGAGACTTTTATATAACATTTTAATTTCCTTCTTGTAAAATTATTTCAAAAGATATTGTCTTCTTACTTGTTTCTTAGTTTGAAATTGTCATTTCTGTTTATATCGTTATGAATTCGGCAAAGTGACGAATCGAGAATTTTGAATAAATTGAGTTATTGCATGCATATTATTATGTTTCAGGTGATCTTTACATCCACCAAAATAATGGTAAATTTTACTCCCTGATGTAGATACCGAAATTTTGCTTTAGACAAATCGCGCCTGAGTGCGATTAATGAATTTGACCAAAAGACGAATTGTATACGTATCTGTACAAATCAGGTTGATCTATAGTGTGGTATAGCTTGAAGCACCGCATTTTCTATATTAAATGACCTATACTATTAAGCCAAAAAACAAAATTGTTTAGTTGCCCTTTCAAGAAAAAAATTTGGAGGGTCGGTAAGTCGATCCTTTTTTTTCATGGGCTCTTCCTCTATTTTGAAAAGGCTATTATTGACAAATGTGACCCGGCAGCACAAATGAGCCGTAAATTCCCTAAATTGTATTCTGAGTTACGGTGTAAAATATGTACGAAGGTCGTATTCATCGGTAACTTAAGCTGGCCCGACATCCGTCTCATTTTGATAGTAAAAAACTAATCAATAATCATATTGTTGAAGTGGATAATAAGCTTCTACCTTAGATGGCTATAGAACTTTTAATAGCTCTGGTCTTTGTTTGCTTTTGCTAAATCCTGTTCAAGTGGTGGGTTACCAGGCATTGTATTTTGTACAGGTATGCATAACCAACAATTAACAATGAGAGAACTTTCTTAAACCTCGTTGACTTGGGGATGATTTGAAATTATGACTGTTTGATATTTATTGCCAGCAATGTGGAAAAAGAGACACATGTAAAAACGTAAAAGCTATAATTTTGTTGAAGGAGCAAAGTTTAACAAACCATAACCCCGCTTCTGGATATCGTTTAAAGTCAAATGATATACCATTTTTAAGTTAATGATGTTCATTTTTTAAACACAAAATAAAACAAAATTGACCGGGGGAGGAATTTACGGCTCATTCGCCGTGAATGGTCGCAAATGCTTGATCATTTTACGGTAACGTTTTTGGACTGAATTTAAATGGAAATACTTCTTGTCCAAATATGCATTTAATAAATAACATGAGTCAATAAGAAATATAAAATGTCCTTGATTTTACCACCATAAAATGTTCTTGATTTTAAATTAAGGGTTTGTCTAAAAAAGTGATTGAAAAAAAAACCCGACCCAAAATTTCCAATTTATTGGGCAACCAAACATTTTTCTTGACCATATATTTGATATCAATGGATAGCTAAAGGTATTTTCTATCCAGTGATGCCAATAAGTACAAACATTCCCCACATGATATCCCTCATGGCTTAATGATGTGAGTGCGCCCTGGAAAAACAAAAAATATTATACACAAAATCTTGGCCAATATTATTATTTCTGCTTTAAAAATCCTCGAGTTTTTGCTAAATATTACAGGGATGACTATTTATAACTTATATATCAAATTTTAAGTGTACATCCAGTGATGCAAATATAAGTACAAACATTCCCCACATGATATCGCCCATGGCTTAATAATGTGAGGGCGCCCTCGGGAAATCCCAAAATTTATACGCAAAATATAGACCGATTATATATTATTTCTGCTTTAAAATTCCTCGAGTTTTTGCTAAATATTACAGGATGACTATTTATAACTTAAATATCAAATTTAAAGTCAACGGCCGTATCAAGAATGAGTGATACGGTTACACGTAGTTAAACGTATGAAAATGTTTGACTACAAAAACTACGAACATTTTCCACCTCGATGCACCCGTGCACACCAATTCAATACACAGGCTGTGTTTTACTAAACGGTTGAGTGCATAGCATCACAAGAGCTGTGTGAGATCTAGTGGAAAATATAAATTTGTAATTGGTTTTGTCAAAACCTCAAGTGTTCCCTCATTAGATCAACGGATAACTCAATTCAATGTTTATAGCAAGGCGAATGTGGTAAATCTGTTGAAAACGACATATCCGAGCACAACCTTTGACCAAAATGTAGCTTTTTAAAAAAGTCAAAACCTTAAAATATTTTACAAATTTTATGTTATTAAATGAAATAGCACACTTATATTGACCATATACTCAGTGGCGTACCGTGGCCGCCCCTTCCCCGGGGGGCTGAAGTAAAATCCAATTTTACAGCCCCTTCCTCAACAGCCCGAAAAGGTTGCCCAATGTTTTACGGTCGTTTGAAAAAGTGAAGAGCAAAAAAAAAAGCAACACATTTTGATGTATAGTAAAATTTTTCACATTTTCTGCCCTTTTTCTTTACTAATTCTTTTTGCCGCCCTTTTTCTTCCGCCGCCCTCTTTTTGCCGCCCCTTCTTCTTCCCGCCGCCCCTTCGTTTTGGCCTCCCCCTGCTTTGACCCCGGGGGGGGCTAGCGCCCCAAAGCCCCCCAAAAAAAATACGCGCATGCATATACTAGCCTCATTAGAATGAGCAAAAAGACTGCTGTTTTATGTGCTCGCCACAATGTCTAAATGTCCTCACAGTTTTGTTGATATAACAAAATGTACACAAATCAATTGTTTGTACTTTTAGACACGTTTTTGCTTTGTTGAGGCAGTGCTGATTCTGTTAATATTTAATATACGTACACATAAAAAAAAACCCGGCTATAAGCCAGCAAAAACATGGGCATCTTATCTGATAAACAAAACCGTATTGTCTTAATACTGTTGGCCTCGATAAAAGTAATACGACCTAATCAGGTTGAGTGGGCTGTCACCAGCATAATTCTTGTTGGCAAACATCACTTAAGAATACATTTGAGAACAAGACATAGGAAAACTTTTTCCCCAGAGGTATGGAAAAAGTCGAACTTCCTTTATCCTATTTCAATGACACGATACCACTTTTTGATATTTAGCATTGATAACGATACTCTGAGACAAGCACCATCATACATTGTTGACGTAATGATTATTTTAGTATCGAGATGGTAACGGCATCCTTGGTTTTAAGAGTCATATTTGCTCCATGGTTGTATCAAACAAAGTAAGGAAACATAACACATCAAAGCACATCTTGCGCTTGAGTAATATTTAAGCCTTTGTAGTTTCTTGACGATCATACGCTCGCAATGTTCGATTAAAGGGGTCTATATCACGTTAAAAGATGAAAACCGTCTTTACAAGTACTTGAAAGAATCCATTTGGATCCGTAGAAAAGAACGTAACACTCTAAATAAGGACGCGGGGCCTACGCACTCAACAACATATTTGACCAACTACGGTGCATTCTGATACCCATAAAAGGAAACAGGCAGACGTGACGAGTTGCCAGTCTGATGAAACCAGACTCAGACATCACTAAAACGTGAGTAAAGCACCATCGTTTTAGTTGGAATTATGGTTCATAAGGAATACAATTCACAGTTTAAATCCACATACCTAACTAATGAACGTGTTCAAAGATTTAAAAATTAATCTTTAGTAGGAATGATCGTTTCGAGATACTGGCTACGTGGATGTTGACTTGCATTACAATATGCCAGATAAATCCAAATAATGATAAGAGCTATCGTCCAACATCCATAAGATCCACAATATCGCAGTAATCCAAAGATCAAAGACATCATTCCAATGGACATTTGATTGTGAAATGTCATTGTACAAGGAATACATAAAAAAAAAATCCACATAGCCCCCGAATAAAAAGTATTTAATTATCTTTGTAATTGGTCAAAAAGCATGTTGTGTGAATTTTACATCCGAACTAGAGGCTATTAAATTTTTACGAGCCTTTTTATTTTACATGTAAAGCCTATGGGGGTGACGATTAGAAATGGACGGCAATTTTGAAAAACCCTCATTTTGGGCCATTTTAGACACTAAAATGCCCATAAAAAAATAGCCTCTAGTCCGGATGTAAAATTCACACACACTGCTACCTGAGTGAGTACAAACATAATTAAATACATTTCATTCGGGGGCTATAGCAAAAACAAAAAATGTCCTATACCTTAATGGTTATGGAACAAAGGTGATCAATGCAGAGATAAAGATATCTAGCTGAGATATCAAAATATGCCTTATGTTGTATTTAGATAAGAACTATACGTTAGTCGCTTTGCAAACTTTCACACATGATATAAGTACTTTTGCTCTCATCATAAGGATACAGTTATTGAGTTAAAGGTCAAGATCAAGTCAAAGGTCAAGTTATGCGTCCACAATCGTTTACAATGGAAATATGCTCCAATTTTAATCCAACTGGTGTCAAATTGTTCCTTTTGACAAAAATAAATCAAAATGAGAACATTTGCATTGTTTGGATGTATTGTTACATAATGTAACACTATTATTCAAAATATGTCAAGGTCAATACGGCTCTATGGAATTTGATCTTCTTTGCCACGATACCAGGGTAACAAATCACCTGAGATATAGCAAACTATTCTTTTTATTAAAGGCTTTTACAAGCGGAACAATGTGAGACCATTGTTTTTATCAAAATCTGAGATTTGTTCATTGTTTACCCCCTGTAGAGTCCAAATTTTGACTTTGACCTTTTCTCCTATAACTCAAAAAATGTACATCGGAGATAGGTCAAACTATACTATTTTAATCCTTATGACGAGAGGAATACATTGGTATGCTTTTTAGCAAAATTTTTACCAAATTTGAAATTTCACCCCCTGCATAAGCGGCCATAAGCTTATAAGCCGGCAAAAACGTGAGCATCGTATCTGATAAACAAAACCGCATTGTTATTGATAAAATAATACAATAATATAATACAATAATGCAATAATACAATAATAATAATAAAATAATACGACCTAAGCAGGCTGGGTGGGCTGTCCCAGCAAACATCACTTAAGAATGCATTTGAGAACAAAACATAGGAAACCTTTTCCTCAGAGGTATGGAAACAGTCGAACTCCCTTAATCCTATTTCAATGACACTGATATGATATTTAGCATTGATAACGATATTCTGAGACAAGTACAATCATAAATTGTTGACGTAACGATTCTTTTAGTATCGAAATGGTAAGCACAACAAGATACTCGACAGATAATAGTCATCCTTGCCAAGACAAGTATTCTGAGACAAGTACAATCATAAATTGTTGACGTAACGATTCTTTTAGTATCGAAATGGTAAGCACAAGATACTCGACAGGTAATAGTCATCCTTGCTGTTTAACAACCTGATAATTTTGGATTATTCTGAAATATAAATTTTGTTAATTGGATTCTGTTTTCTCATTCGACACCCCCTCAAACCACGCGCGTATTTTTTTGGGGTGGGGGTGGGGGCTTTGGGGGCGCCAGCCCCCCGGGGTAAAAAGCAAGGGGCGACAAAAACGAACGGGCGGCAAAATGAATAAATAAAAAAGGCCGGAAAAATTTGATAAAGCATAAACATTTTTGACAAAATGGTACTCTACATCAAAATGTGCTGCTTTTAGGGCGCTAGCGCCTGAAACCGTTTCACTTTTTCAAACGACCGAGAAAACAAAATTGGGTCAACCTTTTCGATGCCAACATCCAATATCTTAATTCAAGCAATCTCTGATGGTCATTTCGTCTTGTACGCCTTTCAGAGAAAATCTCTCAAGATCGCTGTTTCAGTCTACCATTTACATATTAGCTCTTGTGACCACATTATGATATGGTTGAATGCAGAGGTACCGCGTGAACATACTAGTGTAGTGCGATATATGTTTTAACCTACTGCGAATTGAGTGAGTTGTTATAACTTTGTTTCCTTTAAGCGTACAATGTCGCTTTAACAAAGATTGAACATCGACTGTGTTCTTCAAACACAATTTATGGTGGCCCATTTGGTTGGGACGGGTCGTAATTGAACCGAGTGTTTTGCATTGCATTCAGTCCTCGGGAAATAGTTTACGGTAAGTGTACTCTATTTAGCCTTACAGGGCTTCAAGGGAGGTAAGAATAATATTAGTACAACATGTAAAGGAAAGGATGCTGTTTAATGCTGAATAAAAACATGTTATTTGCGTAGACAACCTGGACAGCCTGTTTTATTTATATATACCATAGAAAAGAAATCACAACATGGACTTTATTGACTTTGTCATAATGCTACTTTTGTGATCCTAAATGCGTCGCTCTTGTAGCATACCGGCACATCATGAAAAAAAAATTGGATTGAGAATTTATGACTGAAGCAGTCACTGTCAAGTATTTGATAAGCTAATTAGCACTAATTAAACCTTTAGAATAATTAATTAGGTATGATAATGAAGAAAAAACATTTGATCACCCGGTATACATAGAAACAAGCATCACACCCTATACAAAGTACATTATATCCGATATAGCCAGAAAAGTCCAGGATGGGTCGCAACGGGGTTCTATATTTGTGAATTTTTAGACTTCCATAAATTCTAGTTTCCAAAATTGCTGGTCTGCTTTCTTGATTTTATCCTCTCTTTCAAGTCTCTGCAGATTTGTCCTGAAAAAAAAAAGCGAAAACCATTTATGACATCCAATCTGGTGACTGCTCCAGTTCCTACATTGGAGAAACGACCGTCCCTTTAGTATGCGACTCATAGAGCACAAAAAAGGGTGGGGAAATTTGAATCCAGACCATTTACGCGAGCAAATCTTCTGTCACAGATATTTTAAAATCTGCCATCACTAATCACGTGATCTCCAAAAATTACTCCACCAGGTGGCTGAAAGAAGCCATTTGGATCCGCAGAAACCTTTTTGGTTTTAAATATATTTTATAAATGATATATCCATCAGTGACCTTGTACGAAAAAATCAAGGAATTAGCACTTACCGTTTTGTTTTATGACACATTTTTATAGCGATGCCCAATTTTAATGTTTGTCTAAGAAACATTTTTAGATTTGGAACAACCTTAACCTCATTGGCATTGAAATAAAATGGAACACACAAAGTGTTATTGCCCTTGGTCTTGTTTACGGAGAGGAAACATTAGGCAAAAAAATGGGTTATCTCAAAGCTTACAAGTTGTTTGAAAACAAATGCGAAATGCGATTTTTTTTATTCCCGACTTTTTTATGGTATTTTGAGAAAAAAAGTTTTTTTATGGTATTTTGAGAAAAAAAGTTTTTGTTTTTTTTATTTAAAGGAAATCCGCATTTCTTTTTTTCAAATCGCGCGATTTTACAAATGCGCGCGCAAGCTTTGAGACAAACCATTTTTTGGGGGCCTTAGTTGTAGTCATTTTCGTTTTATCTTTACTTTAAAGATGTTTATTCTCTATCAAAAACATTCAAATTTGTAGACGGGTTTTTCAAATGTCGAAATGAAATGCGCACAAATTGAAGTGGAGTGAATCACAAAATATCCAGTAAGTTGGACATATTGGGATTAGAAAATTGGATTTGTAGTCGAGTGAGGTACGAAGGACTTAAAGTAATGTTAGAGAGTTTGTTTGAACAGAAAAAAGAAATTAAAACCACGCCAACATCAATCTTATTTAAGTTAAAGTCAGTGTCAGAGCTTGTGCCTTCATCGTGCATTGTGTGCTTTCATTCGTGGACAAGTAATGAAATTGGGTATTGCAGCTTTCAATACTTTCAATAATGGAAAAGTTCAATTTAGTTCTTACGTACATAACGATTCTTTGCGCTATTGCACTTTTTTGAGTCACCCTCTAGGCATAGCAGACAGAGCTTGGATTTACTTATTTTTATTTTTCTCCCTTTTAAAACAAAAAATCGATTAAAATTAACTGATCTCTTAGCATTTATACTATATTCACAAAATGTCAGCTTTCTTGTGCGATATACGTACGTGAGCAAATGTTATGAAATCCTAATTTATATTCTGCATGTTCTTTATTCATCATTTTTTCCTGCTTAGTTCGTTCTACATGAATGTATGAAAGAGGGTGGGGGGGTGTTTGTATGTATGTAATTGTATTTTATTAGACAAATTAAGAAACTTAGGCTAAGGTTAAGGGGGTGCTTGTTCAGGCCTTTTTGGCCTTCTGAGCATCTCCTCATTCAAATGTGTTGTTTTGCTGTTATTGTATTGTTGTATTTTGAATGAAATAAAGATTGATTGATTGATTGATTGATTGAGCTACAAGCAAACAACTTTAGAAAAAATGACACTCTAAACAAGGACGAGAGACCTATGCACTCAACAACATCTTTGACCAACTCATCACGCCCTTTACGGTGCATCATGTTACCCGTAAAATGAAACAGTCAGATGTGATGAGTTGCCAGTTTGATGAAACCACTAAAATAGTGGTGAAACCTAACTAAAACGTGAGTAAATCACCATCGCTTTTAGTTGGAATTGTTCATAACGAACAGAATTCGCAGTTTAAATCAACATTCCTAACTAATGAACTTGTTCAAATATTTTAAAATTAATGTTTAATAGGAATGATCTCTTCGAGATACTGGCTACGTGGATATATGATATGTGATACAAAATATATGACTTGCTTTGCAATGACATAATGCCAGATTAATCCAAATAATGATAAGAGCTATCGTCCAACACCCATAAGATCCACAAGGTTGCTAAACTTGTCTCGATATCACAGATCACAGTAATCCAAAAATCAAAGACTGATGCAGGGATAAAGATGTCTAGCTAAGATATAAAAATATGCCTTATGTTGTATTTAGATAAGAACTATATACGTGTAGTCGCTGTACAAACTTTCACACATGGAATAAGTACTTTTGGGCATCTTAAAAACTATGACATAATATTCCATTATGATGCTGGTGACGCGAGATGCAGACAAACCAACAGATATCCTTAACCAGTTGTCATTCTCCTTTGATTGAATTTGTTATGCCGCAAACACCCCCCCCCCCCATGTCGACGGCCCTGAGTGACTGCATGAACATACGTGCATTACAACAAAACATGATTTTACATTTGATATTATGTTTATTAAGGATGACATTACAAGAATTGTTTTGAGAGAGATCCAACCGTGTATCTCCTGATAATTCGGGTGATTATACAAGTGAATAGAGATTCTCATCAATTCGCACTCAGTGTGGCCTTCTCCTGTGCGCGCACAATCCATATCGCTATGAGAGCCCTACACGCACACTCACTGTATCACATTTACTATGGCACGCCCGCTGTTCAAATTGCATCGAGTTACAAAACAACACCTTGAGTTTGCAAAACACAAATCGAGTTACCATGCTCATTTCAAAGATGCTACAAACGGCGTAAGACAACCGGAGACTCAGTCTGAATTCTCATTATCATGACAATATCGAGGACTTTTCTTGTTGGATGAGGTTACCATGGTTACCTGGTCAAAATTCAAGGGAGCATATGATATAAATGAGGGTAGGGCAGGAGATTGAAAATGCAAAGGGCATTTTATATAATCAGTTTCTGGGCAGAAAACAAATGGTAACATATTAAAATATGCAATATTCAATGACATTTCAAGTTCAACACTACTACATCATGTTATGATGATAATATTAAGACTCTTAGTCTGATGTCCTTTGAAGTAGAACACGATTATACTGCTATTAGTGGCTATAGGTGTGGTAAAAATACCTCATATGATACTGCCTGTCTCATTGTAATGTTCTGTATTGTTTGGAAAGACCCCATCCCCGCCTATTCAAAGATATATCAAGGACATGTTATAAAGACCCCAGAACATGTCCGTGCTGTAGGTTTCATCATTAACATTTTTATATACCTTTAGATCTTTAGACTAGTGTCATGTTATTGAAAAGTCCAATGTCATTGTCTAATTTCTTTTGGAGAAGAAGCCCCCTATATCATGTACATACTAATATATATAATTGTCTCACATAAACTCCAGGTGGCGCTTCTCGACTTTTTTTTTTTTTAACTCGACGTGTGTTTTTGTTTGTTTGGGTTTTTTTAAACTCCGAGTCATTTTTAGACTCGACGTGTGTTTTTTAAACTCAATTTGAGCGGCGTGGCATGCCTTAATAAACAAGTGGATACGAGTATCGTATCGGGATCGGGAGATCACATTAATCATGTCAATGGCAGGATGCGGAGTCTGCTCTCTTTACCCATGGAATGTCTCTTTCACCCAAAATATTTTGATAATGATATATTTTTATATCTGGCGAGTCAGGCGAGACACACTTCTCGGCTTCAAAACATTTTTGTTTTATTCCCCAAACAATATTCCTCTCCTTTATCAGTGAACGACTTTGGTATTTTATATCGTAGCATACATCTGTAATCACGTACATGACCGTGGATGTTTATAGTTGATCCAGACTTTACTTAAGACTCAACGTGTCTTTGGGAAATGTAGCTCTGCAAGCATTTCTGTCACGTTTATCCAATTGGAACATAAATCCTAATAAGCCCCTTTCTAATTATGAGTGCTCATTTGACAAAAATCATTATAGATATTAAATGCAGGCAAGATGAATCAGCCTAGACATCAAAGAGTATTTAAATGGGGGGACTTTGCATTTGCTTTATACTTGTGTTTTTAACTGTGTTCGGTTTCAATGACTTGCATAAGCATGGGAGTAAATTAAAATATATAAATTATATTGGTTGGCGTGGACAGTCGTAATAATTTTAGAAGAGTCGCTCCGAGACTCGCGACGACTCTTCTAAAATAATTTTGTGTGCGAGAATTTTATTTTGCTAAGTTCATCCCTATTCCAAACGAATTTTATGACTCTAGAAATGTATATCGGAGATAGGTCAAACTATACTTTTCTTAATCCTTATGACGAGAGGAATACATTGGTATGTTTTTTTAGCAAGATTTGACCAAATCCGAAATTTCACCTCCTGCATAAGCGGCCATTTTGGATTTATGCAAATTAAGCACCGTTCCACTTGGATTTTTGGGGACTTTTGATGTTTTGTGTTAGCTTCAGGGAGATGGATGCGTGCAAAATGGATTCTGTTGCAATTAATGGTGGCTGATCTTTTTAAAATTTGACTGGCCTACATGTCAAAGAATACATCCTGAGTATTCCCAAAAGTTTCAACTTACTTTCAGCACTCTAATTCACTAACCCTAACTTTAACCTTGTCTACCTACTTACGTTGCGATATTAGACTCGTAAGTTTCGCGGATTAGTTGAACGTGACTGTCTGTATTTTGTACATAACTGATCAAAAGCAGCCTGGCACACCATGGCCAATTGATCCGCCGGTAATATGCTCCTGATCAAACATATTAAGGGTGCTAAAACCCTACTGGATTTATTTAACACTTATTTTACAGTGAATCACGAAATTGTGCGCAATTACCTAAGAGCTGAGTAACATAGAACATAGGTAAATTTGTGAGGCAATACAAAGCATAAGCTATGTATTAGTTCACGTAGACAGGGGCACAGACGTACAATACACCACTTTCTTACGTATATTGAAATTTCTGATTTACCTTTCTTTTTGATACTGAAGAAAGTGTAAGTCGCATGCAATAACATTTCTATTCACCTAAACTTAGTACGTGCAGTCGAAGTATTATTATTAAGCTAAAAAGAACATAGATGTTGACATTTTGAAAAATAAGGAACATTGATGTTGACATTTAAAAAAACGTACAGTCGCACAGTGTATGCACCTGATACTTTTAATATCCGTTACAGTATAACAAAATAATCCTTGACAAATATGAAGTTCCAGATACATATAGAAATTCCATATTGTAATTTCACATGTACTTTAAGATGCCGGAAATGGTTAAATCTCTGCAAGAAAGACCCGCATTTGACTAGTAAGTACTGTCTGTTGGGATTATAATAATGGTGTCATTATTGTAGACCTTGGGGGTTTGCCTTTATAGCCAGTAACATGTGTGATGTGCCACGGGTAATTTAATTTGTTATTTATTTATCTTTGTTTAAAATCTATTTCATGAGACATTTTTGGGCTTCCCCTCTCATGCATCAAGTTGGTCAAAAACAAATTGCATCATTTCTAATTGGGATAGTTGGGAGTTCCCCTTTCTAAAATGTTCACTGTGTTGCACCATAATTGGGAAATCCCCAAGATTGGAAATTGATCATGTTCGGAAAAACCTACAGGAAGTGATGTAATGAGAAAGGTTAATGTTATAATAATTAAGGCTTGTGAATTTCCAAGATTATACCATGGGTTGCAAAATATATATATATTGCCTATTGATATAATGGGACTTTCCAGTGCTTTGTATATAAGAATATGTAAGCATAATTCGACTCATGTGTACCAGTGTCGTTGTGCACTAGCTAATGTGCTTACAGTCTAGAAATATTTTATGTAGTCAATGTCTTAGAATAATGTCGCTTTTAGTATAATAATCTAGTTTACGTCAATATGTGTACCTCTTCCAAGAAAAGAATTATACTCTTCTGTCGACTTGCTGAAGTCTGGTTTATGAAACAGCACATCTGTCAATGTAAGCGAAAACAGGGGGGACTGTGTGTGACACGGGCCTGTTTCCTGAATTTTATTTTTTTTTGAAAGGAGAAATTAGCACTATTTTGGAGATAGTCAACCGTGCGAGGATTTTATGCAAAGGATATAAAAGTATTCAGTGAACTTCTCTGAACAGTGATCTTCGTAGGTTAAAGTGAATCGGGATATACATCAAGAACATTGAGAAATAGACCATAACAATCAACAACAAGAAGAAGGCTGCTGGATAAGTAACTTCGCCAAAGAGTGTATGTGACATGATCTGGTCCATGGAGGCCATGGACCATGGGCCATTGAAATAGAGATAAAGGTAAAAATATGGAGTAAAAAAAATACATAAGAAAATAAACATAAAAAACTTCATAACTTTAGAACCAAGTATGCTAGACCTTTGGGATTCTCAGTAAATGATAGCATATTGTATGTATAATGTAATATTTACACTAACTCAATTTTCCCCCATGGACCAGATCGTGTCACATATGTATGATTGATTGTATGTGTTTATGTTGACTCACATAATTATTGTTAAACAAAACTTTTCTTTTGATTGAAAGACTTAGTTATTGTTAAGTTAATTAATCCGTGTGTTTTGTTGTGCATTCTGAAGTGAGTTTGGGTGAAGGTGTCTTCTGTCTTGGGTCATCTACCGACTCGTAACACATGTCTGGTTAGTATTAACACATACAGGCTGAGTCAAAAAGAAGGAAACTCATGTTTGAGGGGCTGTAACTCGAGATCGGCAAATAATCTGCTAAAAATAAAAATACCACTGGAAAGAGCAAATTTTACACGTTTAAATTAAAAAAAAGAATTGTTGTAATTGCTCAAAGCAAACTCAAGTTATACTCATTTGAATACAACCACCCATTTTTGTAGCTGCACACGGCTGATTGATTTTCATCCACTTCAATTTCGACGAATCAGCAAAGTTCTAACATGATTTATTGTTGAAAAGACAACTTTTGCTTTTAATTAATATTCAACAAAGTCCATGACGGTACTATTGTTTGTAGGGATACCAATTCAAGTCTTTACGAACGACCCGGCAGAAGCTTGATTGGGGAATGATGGGTAAAGGATTGGGCTGATATTTGGTATTGCTGTAACGCATGTCCAACTCTAGCAATGTTCGCTTGTGATCTAGCAGTTCGTGGTCTTGCCTGAAGCTTCCGGCTGTCTGTTCCTTAGTGTCCCATGCACATTGAGCATGTTCACATTCTTATATACTGCTCCCTTACATGAAACCCGGTTAGCTGTAGGAAATTGGAGACGGAAAAGACGCTGAACTTCAGTGGGACTCTTAGTTTCATGATACTTCATCGACAGAAACGTGCGCTCCCGTGCAGTAAATTGTGGTGCCATGTTGTCATTTGGCCCGTTTTATTATAATGTAGTGCAATGAGGTAAATTCATATTGAAAAGTGCCCTTTAACATGTAGGAATTATTGATCGAAACCACACCTGCCACATAACTTTATTTGCATTTGGATATCGCGCCTTACCAATCAATATAATAGGTAGGCCCCTACTTGGGAAGTGAAACCGTGTGCAGCTACAAAAATGGGTGGTTGAATTCAAATGAGTATAACTTAAGTTTGCTGCGAGCAATTGCAACAATTTTTTTATTATTTACATTTTTAGCAGATTCCTTACAGATCTCGAGTTACAGCCCCTCAAACATGAGTTTACTTCTTTTTGACTCAGCCTGTACACTGTTATAAATAAGTAGTAAAATAAGAACTGATTAACAACACAGTTCCACAGCGTGAGTGTGTGGCTTAGAGTAAGAGTCTTAATACATGTAATATTATAGTGATTCTTATCACCTGAGTGAATCTAGATGTGTGAGTCTATATTTCTGAGTTATTCCTAATGATAAATACCAACAATGTGCTAACGTATACTCTGCCCGTATACAATTAAAATTACACTTAATCTGTGGCTCCAGAGCCATTTCAAAAACCAAACAAGACACCTTGAAATTTAATCTACTAACTGATATTGTTTATTATTTTTGAGTGACATACACTCTCGTTTATTTTGTTACCCTTTGTTTATTAACTCTAGACCAATAATTATTATAGAACGGTAAGAAAAAGAACTTTGGTTAGATATTAAACGCGCGTTTCAAACATGGGCTCAGGTGCAGTAATAATATATTTACTTATAGTTTGAATAGAATTAGCTGCCTTAGCCATGTATATATATAAAATCCTCTTACTGAATATTATCAACCTTGCTGAAAGTATATACGTACGCGCCATATTGATTTCCTGCAAAAGGGAAGAAATATAATTCTAAGGATGAATAATGTTACTAAAAGTTGGGTGTTCCCTGTCTGATAACTCTGACAACCCAATCAAAGAAGCGCCAGAGCACTCATACTTTATACATTAACATTTCCGAGAATCTTGGATGAGAAAAAACTGTTTTGTTACATTATCGATATCTTGATTGTGGAACGTTAATTTTGACATCTAACTACCTACATTATTTCTCAACTGTCTGTAGATTACTCTACCATTTTGATTTCCATTCCAAATTGAAGCTACTTTTGCAAAAACGAGTTTTTTCGTCATCGATGCGTCCGACTTTGCGGGGGCAATGCGCTTGTTTATCATAAAAGCCTGTATACACTATTGCATATTATAGTTAGTTTGAGACCATCAATTTTCGTAAGACCCTCCGTGGCGCAATCGTTTAACGAGCTTGACTCATACTCTTCTCGGCTATGTAATAGTTAATTGAGCTGGAGAACTAGTACGGGTTCGAGTCCCTGTGTGGTCCAATGCTATTATTTTCTTCTTTTTTTTTTTTTTTCTATTCTCTTTTTCTGTCTTCTTTCTTTTGCCGTTTTTTTTTTTATTATATATTCAGGAATAGGCCTACTAGTCTAGGCCTATGAATATCTTTTACAAATTAGATATTGGTTGTGTGAACTTGTTGGTTTTGTTAATGTTGTTGTAGTTATTTTTGTATATATTGCATAATCAGGGTAGACCTACTAGGCCTATTATAGCCTATAGCGGCATTGATTTATTTCGCGACAGATATCATCTAAGGATAAAATTAACAATATTGAAAAAATTAGGAAATACCATAGGAAAATTGCAGGAAATCGCCCCCGGCAGCCCCTGTCATGGTTGCCCTCTTCCTATCCATGCAACCTAGGATGACTCACGTGCCACGTTTAACGGTTTCACAGGTTCGTGGCCATTGTGCATGTAGATTGATACACCATGTACACTTGAGTACATTTTTTTTTCTGCATGGCTACTTCTATTATTAAATTACGCCCCTCTGCAATCAAGCCTTGAAAAATCCATTGTATAACCTTAACTTACCAAACATATCCCAAACATGAATTTAAATTGGGAGGTCTGGAAGGTAAAAATGTGTAAAAGCACATGTATGAGCAGCAATTAATGTTGGCTGTTTTGTTTGTTTGTGATTAATTGAATACCCTTATGCCAACCAGTAGGGTCATATGATTTGAGGTTCTGGAGGCGGTCCTTGTAATAAAGCTTCTTTGCACAATCAATAAGGCGGTCAACTTTATTCCGCAGAAAACGCCATAAATACATCTTCTTTTCTGTGAATGCAACTTGCCGTTTTTTAATTGCAGGTGTTATCCACTGTTTATCCAAGTATGCAATTTGACAACTTTGGTGGGAAAGTACTGTTCAATGGCTTCATGAACAGTGGAATAAAAGCCATCAGCCTTGTCCTGTGTACTGGTAGCTTTTACAACCTCATCCCATGTGTGACAGGTAAGCCTTCACTGATGAGTGGCTCATGGAGCAATCGGAAGACTACCGTTCATTTGAAGTTGAGCGGTGGCGATTATATTAGTGGTGGACTGAGATGGATTTGTAGGGGGGAAGTGCCATGCTGTTAAAGTTTCATAGAAAGAAACGTCCTTATTTCTAATGATTAAAATAAAATAAAAAGTTTAAGGCGTGGGGTATGAGCGACCTTGAAGTACAGGTATCTGGAGAAGGGAAGCAACGAGTTACCCCAAATCACAGCGACAGGTAGTGACTTGGCCGCCGAGTGTTAATATATATTTATTTTGGAAGGTTCGTGTTTGTTTTAAATTTTGGGGCGTTTTTTTGGTGATATTTCAAAAAAGCGACATGCCCAAAATCTTTCTGCACATACTTTGTTATTGCTAATACAACTATTTTCAGCATACCTACGTTACAATTCGTTTTGGTGATTTAGTAATATTATAAATTTTGTGACTGCATTTTGGCGTTTTCGATGCGATTTTAGGCTTACCGTGATTTTACGTTGATATCTGGTCTTGCTCCTTTTTTAATTTCACTTTAATCGTCGGCTTTTGTAAATAACAGAATGTAGATTGGCTCTGAATAAGTCTCGTAGTCCTCTTGGTGGGTTTTTTTTTATAATATATTTAGTTTGTATTTGCATGTAACAACCCAAAACCGACCTCTGATTTCAGGGTTGAAGGCTGTTTTTGGAATGCCCGTGGACTCAAACAAGTGCACGAGTGGCGACTATGGTTTTATACTTCCCGCATTGATGATTGCGTCTACGTCTAACAATATACTTCTTTTTATATGTTGACTGTAGCTGGTATATCACTGGTATACAAATAATTGGTTACATGTCAATGACCATTAACTTCAGAAATATACCCTTCGATTATTTATGCGCCTTTCTATCATGCAGTATCTTTCCCCGCAGACATGTGCCCGTGTCGTTTTTTTATTTATTTATTTATTTATTTATTTATTTATTTATTTATTCATTGTATTTATTTATTTAATGACGTTTTGGTCTTGAGAGAATGGACACATTTATTTATTTATTTATTTATTTATTTATTTATTTATTTATTTATTTATTTATTTATTTATTTATTTATTTATTTTTCGATTGATTATTTGATGATTGAGTGAGCAGATTTATCGATTGCTACTTTAGTTGTGGGATTTCTATTTGATTTTGAATGACATCGTACATTAGTATTGATTTTTTCCGTTAAGCATTATCAAGAATTAAAATCACAGGTTTTAGGGCAGATAGAAAGTTGGCTTAGTGATACTATCCGTTGATTCAGAGCCGGATTCGATTCCCAGCTATGCCTATTTTTTAAAGACTTTAAAGAAAGAAGATTTCTGCAGTAAGTTTATTTGGCGCGCGATCTCAGTTATTCATTTTCTGATGGCTGTGCCTCTTACAGACACCCTCCCTCTGGAATCCAAACAACGGTTCGCTCATTACACCTCCCTTAATTACTTCTATTATATTTCGCATCAAAGATTACACTTTCCTATGGCTTATGCTTGATATGTTTGTCTACAAACGGCGAAAAAATAATTATGTTAGATCTGTCTTCTCACATACGCATGCACTTGTTCATTTATCTGTGTATAGTATATTCTGCAAGCATGATTTGATTATCTGTGGCATTTTGGAAGTGTTATTGGTCAGAGCGTTTATTAAGATGATGTCCTCATCACATCACAGAATTAGACAGGCAGTAAACAGTGGAACAAGAAGTGTCTTAAGTTTGATCGGAGGGGAGCATGCCCCAGAGTTTGCAACCAAAACAATCAAGATAATATTGACACAAATGAAGATGGGAAAATAAGAGAATGGTATAATTCTATAAAGAATATCCCAAGGTAAGGGAGTGTTCATAAATACTTTGGTGGGGGGGGGGGCTGGAAAATATATTTTTTCATGTCGAAATTTTTTTTAACCCCCCCTCTTCGCGAACCCAAAACCTTTTTGACCCCCCCCCCCTCTTAATGGACTTAAAACTTTTTTGACCCCCCCTCATATTAGGTTCAAAACTATTTTGACCCCCCCCCCCATTTGTACACTATTTTAGCCCATGATGGGGATGAAAATGCCTTTATTGTGACAATGTGCGCATACAGCGCGCAAACGTTTTGTATTTTACACTATCTTGGCCCATGATCAGGGTGAATTTGGGTGGAAAAGGGGTTCCTTGCCACTATTCTTTTCCTTTGCCCTCCAGATTTTATCTTTCATTTTTCATTCATGTTTGTCATGGGGGCACTTTCCCCCTTGCCCCCTGGCTACGCTACTGCCGAAATGGGGTGTTTTGCTATTTGCTGGGCCAGTTTGTGTGATCGCGAAGCGCAAAATTGTGCACTGGCAATTTTACCCTATTTGGGCCCAAAACACGGTGCTTTTCGATGTGCTAAAAAAGTTGCATAGGGCAGTTATTGTTTTTTTTTCTCCTACTAGGATCTTTAGGGGATGTCCCCATGGAAAAATTACGGGGTGGAAACGTGTACCCCGGTTCTCCAAGATTCCTCCGCCTATAATTGTAAAGCAACATGATTTAGTTGATAAGAAATTAATAATCTGTACTGCATGAAACATTGTAAAAACTGTCAACACTAAAGAAGAACAAAGTTATTGCAGTCTTTTGGTGATTAAAAGAGCAGATCAGAAGGAACTGACACAAACCTCCAAATTAAGTTATAGACAACAAGACAATTTTTAACATTTATACTTAAATTGAATGACTTTTCAAAATACATAAAGGACATGATCAAATGCGCTTATCTGGAATGAACTTTTGTTCTGGTTTCAGGGGAACATTTGCGCGCGTAGCGCGCGAAAAAAAAAAATTTCAGGCTATTTTATATTTTTTGCTTCAGAACTAATGTTGCTAAAGTTTTACACCCCCCTCTACGTGCCCAAAAACTTTTTAACCCCCCTGTTCATACACCCAAAACTTTTTAACCCCCCTCTTCAGAACTCCTAAAATTTTATGACCCCCCTACATATTTTCCAGCCCCCCTACCAAAGTATTTATGAACACTCCCTAATGTAGGGAGAGGTATTTCCGCGTGTTTTGTTTTTTCTCGGGAGGGGAAATTTACACAGATATTTACGTTTTGATATATTATCGGCCTTAACTCAAGACCTCATGGAAACTATGCAGGTAGTTTATATTGGCTTCACTGAGTCATTTTTTGTAACATCATGTATTAATACATTAAATACACTGCAGCTTTTAGTTAAAGGCTAAAACCCGAAACAAAATAACTCCTGCCATCCGACTCACCTAAAGTCTTAATATAACCTACATGTACCCGTCACTTTATTTACAAGTCGATGCAATTTATAGTGTGCATGGATGGTTGTGTCATGTCAGAGTCCAATTAAACGGTCAAGCTTGGCAACTCTTCTTGTCAAGTAAAGCTGCAGTGATGTTTTTGTGACAGGATATATTAAGGTCCATTCAGTGAACACAGGCAGATGTAAAATGTTGTATAAATATTACTTGATGGCTAATTCATTAACATTGTCATTTGAAATAAAACATTAGGTTGAACAGACTCTCATTATGATATATCTGATCATCTGCCTGTGTTTCATCTCAGCAATTGAAGACCTGGGTGCAAGAAGACCGTAAGTCCACTTGGCCCCTCAACATGTATAAACTAAAGTTGCGTATAGTGTTGTATATTTTGGTAATGTGTTATACATGTTCAGGGGCCAAAACAAATCTTTCACAACCTTTAATGATGTTTTCACCCTGGAACATGTATTAAACATTATAAAACCCTAAGAAACTGTACGTAACTTTAGTGTATACATATTGAGGGGCCAAGTGGACTTACGGTCTTCTTGCACTCAGGTCTTCAATTGTAACAAGTACAATGTCGCTTTACGAAAACTATCAGGACTACCATAATAACCTAGCGAAACCAATATGTTCCAGGTATAAATCCAGGAATCAGTCATTGCATGACCAATTCAACTGCCATGGCATTGAAAATATTGATCCACCTGATATTACCGTTTCATTTAATGAATATTTTACCACAATTGGTCCAACGCTTTAAAATTCTATTCCACATGTTAACAATCATCAACTATATTATTGTAATTCTAACATAATTATCAAATTCTTTCTTTTTTTATCCCAATAGATCCAGAGAAGTGCTGGACTTGATACCCTAAAGCCCATGTTCAAACACTTTATCCAGCTCCTTGCCCTGCCATAATCGCTAATTTTCAACAACATGAACCTTCAGTCTGGTATTGAGCCTGGTATATTGTCCGGGAGACTCTGGTAAACCTATCTAGATACTTATAATATGTCTTAAGAAACAACTTTGTGGATAAAAAAAAAAAAAAAAAGAAAAGCGCAGTGATTTATAGTGCGCTACGCACAGGCACAACGCCTAGACGTTGATCCACAAGCCTCAGCACACTTTACAGGTTGTCGCTGACCACTACGGCCCCGCATCATTCCACAAACCATTAAACAACAAATCAGGGACTTTGCTGCTTCAAGAGCGCCACCCTAGACATTCCACAAATAACCATCGCAACCAGGATCAGCTCCCCGAGTTTCGTACGGGTTACAACGAGACAAATTAGCAGTGAGTTCCTTGTCCAGGGAATTTCAAGCTAACTCAATTTTTCCACGTGAGCGTATAGGCACCGCCAGGGTTCGAACCCGCTACCTCTCGTACCACAGTCGAACGCCTTATCGATTGAGCTAACTTGACTGCTATATATGGTGTGGCAGAGGGCGGCTATCTTGATTTCCAAAATGGCCGCCGTGTTGATATTTATTTTTACTATTACAGTTGCGACTATCCTATGAGGCTAAATTGTGATAATACCCACACTGCCAATACCAACGAGTCCATACAACACGGTGACAGATTGCTAGGGAACAATAAGATTGGCAACCATCACGATTTTCGAAATGGTTGCCATTTAAACATTTTACCAAAACTTAAGTTGTGAATATCATATGAGTCTAATTTTTAGCGACAACACCTACATTGTCAACACCAACAAGTAAAAAAAACGGTGCCTGATTGCTACGGGAACAATGAGGTTAACAGCAATCAGGAATTTTATGCTCTATCTTTAATATATATGGCATCGAATGTCATATAAAGTTTTTCATCTTCCATTGTCAAGTCAGAATCAAATTAAACGGCCCACGCTTTACAACTCTTCTTGTCAAGTAAAGTTGCAATGGTGTTTTTTTGTGACAGGATAGTAAATCTCCATTCAGTGAACTCCGGCACATGTAAAATTGTGTATAAATTACGTAAAGCTGATTCATAAAAATTGTCATTTGATTTGGAAAACTAGGTTGTAGGCCTACTCAGGAGTGTTGATAAAGTTGAAGCCCCTTTTAAATATATTTCCAGTACAACATCCAATTTCTCTACTAAGGTAAAAATATTTCATGTAAATATGTGTCTTTAAGGGCTGGGGTATGAACGTTTGGACAGTATTTATTTTGGGACATTAGAGCACATCAAACATATCGAATTGCATTCTGAATATGAAGAATGTCATTCTGATATCAAATAATTTTGATTTTTTGAAATTCGTAATTTAATACACATTTTATGGCAAATCATTAAAAATTGATATTTTTGATATTTAACAGTACTTGAAGTAAACTTTATAAATCTGATGATTTATACTTAAAGTGTATGTAGGTGGGATGAAAAGCCGACGATCAATTGAAAATTTTGACCTTTCGTATTGAAGATATGGATTTTTTTTCCCAAAACACCAAAAATAATTAGGTCTTTTGGGAAAAAATCCATATCTTCAATATGAAAGGTCAAAAGTTTCAATTGACCGTCGGCTTTTCCTCCCTGCTACATACACTTTAAGAATATATCATTAGATTTATATAATTCACTTCGAGGACTGTTATATATCAAAAATTTGAAAAATATCAAATTTTTTATAATTTGTCATAAAATTTGTATTATATTGTGATTTTCAAAAAATTAAAATTATTTGATATCAGAAAGACATGCTTCGTATTCAGAATGCAATTCGATAGGTCTGAGGTGCTCTCATGTCCCACAAAAAATACTGTCGAAACGCAATAAACGCTCATTTTGGATCCCTTAATACACCAACAAGCTATGTTACCATATCTATGCTATTAACAAATGGGCAAAAATCTGACAGTTTGATGGTTGTTATTATTTTCCGAATAAGCAAATCGCCTTAAAATAGCCCTTATTCTTGGCTTGAGCTGAGCCGGTGACATATTATATGGCTGTATTAAGAATCAGCCGTGATTATGTAACTCTAACTTTACAAATATTAATCCTATATTATATGTATGTCCATTTGATGTCTGCTAGTATTTTTTTTAGTAGTGGTGAGAAAGTTACGGAATACAAATATATAAAAATACAGGCCTGGTTTACTATTTCAACATAAAAATATTGTTTGTACGAACAACACACTTCCAATAAAATTGGAGCAACTTTCATAATAGTGACACACACTATAACGGTAAATGCAAATTATCCCATTTACGGCAAAAATAGACTTAACTGCAAACCAAACAGTGTAAACGAAGCAGCTCCACTGGGATCTAGCTGCAGCAATTATGATGTAATCAAACACGTCCCATTTCCATCGGGATAGAAATACAATACTTGCAGAACAGAAACGGGCATCCAACAGTCTCCCCAAAGAGCATCAATTTGATTAAGGTTGTGTTTCCGAAGTACAGCACATCTGTTGCGTGGATGACACTTATGGAACTTTCAATTCCCTGAAATCATTTTTTATTATAATTATTAAGTATATGAAGCAAAAATCACCAATATATATATATTCGACATGATTGGATATGCCAATTGAATGTATATTAACGATAACTTAGTTGTAAGACAGATCGACACTCTTACACATTTCAATTACGAGGGACGGTCAAAAAGTTCGTAGAGAAAGGTATATACTTTGTCGCACGGTAGTGAATCTGGTCTCATTTGAAAGCTTGCTCCTCTGTTGTCAGAGGCATTTTTCTTTAGTATGATATACTTAAGAAATCCCATAGAGGATATTCTTTATAAATAAACCAAATGATCTCTCGGTTGGTATAGAACATGACCACCACAAAAATTAGTTGTCTCCCATGTTTGTTTTTTAGTTCAATGACAATGTACAGTTCCTGCAAATGCAAATGAAGTATATTTAACAGCAAGGATATGGTTATTAGAGTTCAAGGATGGAATGAGCGTCCTTGAAGATTGAGATCCAAGATGTAAAAGACTTGCTGACGTCACCACTAATGATATATGCGCTGGTACAGTGGCATTGACAATGAGTAAAGAACAAAACGATATGACGTTCCCACTTAGGTCAATTACAACTTGCCCAATGCCCATGCTTCATCTGGTCATGTCGTACTTGGTCCATTCTCGCTTGGGCCATGCTCCGTTTGGGACATATCACACTTTGCCATGCCCCATTTGGGACATGTCCATCTTAGTGCACTGATTAAACCTAATTCAGGATCATTGAAGGTAACTTGATGTTTATCAAATATGTTTATTTGGGGGATGGATTAAGTTCTGAAAGGGCAAATGGAATAATACCCATCTTAAAAACAATTGAATATAATTTATCTTCTCGATCAATACTTATTTGTGGGCAGCAATTACATTACACTGAATTTAACTAATTTTGAATGATATATTGTAATAACAAGAGAAGTGATAGATGTAAAACAACTAGATTATTATCACTATTATTATTATTATTATTATTATTATTGCTGTATAGTTGCTGTAGATGATGTTTCACATTGTGTAGTGTGTATGCAGAATAGTACATGTAGTCCAAAAATAACAATAAAAGGTTAATCTAATTTGTTTGACAGAAAGCAGCAACGTTCTAGGTCAGATAATATAAATGAAAACATTAAAAACTGAATTTATGAGTGAATCTAGGTCTCAGATTTTCGGTTGCATTTGTAATCATTATATAATTCGTGCTACTGTCATCGGTAATATATCGCCATCTCTGTTTGTCGATAAAAGAAAGTTACACTTTGCTATTTCAACGAGGGCGCAATTTCATGTCACCAATCTGCTAAATGAATACGGTTAAGGGCTGGGTAAACGGCAAATTTAAAGTACTGGTAACTAGAGAGAGAAAGGGACGAGGAATCCCAACTCACAGCGCCAGGAAATGACCGGGTCACCAAGTGCAAATGTGCATTTACTTTGGAAGGTTCGTGTGTGTTTAAAATTGTGGGGCGTTTTTTCCGAAATTTGATATTTTGGAGATATTTCAAGAAGGCGACATGCCAAAAACAAATCTTTTACACATACTTTGTTATTGCTAATACAACTCTTTTCTGCATACCTATGTTACAATTCGTTTTGGTGATTTAGTAATATTATAAATTACCGGGAATCAAAGTTGATTTCTGGTCCTCCTCCTTTTATAATTTTACTTTGATCGTCGGCTTTTGCAAATAACAGAATGTAGATTGGCTCTGAATAAGTATCGTAATCCTCTCGGCGGGTTTTTTCATGATATAATTACTTTGAATTCCATGTAACAACCCAAAATGTACCTCTGAATTCAGGGTTCAAGGCTGCTTTCGGAACAGCCGTAGACTAAAAAAGTGCACGAGTGGGAATATGGTTTTATACTTCCCGCATTGATGATGCGTCAACACCTAATAATATTATAAGGTATTCAAAGAATTAGTTACATGTCAATGACCTCTATATATATTTATTTGGTTAGTATGACTTCAAGGGATAGACCCTTTGTGCACCTTTCGTGCTTTTCTGTTGCATAGGATCTTTACCTAGCTACAAGCATGTGTCCGTGGCATGTGCCAATATTGCGTAACGCAAGAGGTGAATATATTTCTTTGATATGGAGTAGGATATATGGAGTAGGATGTTCTTTATTTCTGTATTTATTTATTTATTTATTTATTTATTTATTTATTTATTTATTTATTTATTTATTTATTTATTTATTTATTTATATATTTATTTATTTATTTATTTATTTATTTATTTATTTATTTATTTATTTATTTATTTATTTATTTATTTATTTATTTGTATTTGATTGATTATTTGAACGACTTGATGATTGAGTGAGCAGATTGATCGATTGCTACCGAGTAGATTGCTACTTTAGTAGGACATCATACATTAGTATTGATTTTTTCCGTTAAGCATTATCAAGGATTAATATCGATTCCCACCTATGCCTAATTTTTTTTAAAGACCAGGAAAATTACTACAGTAAGTTTATTTGGGGCGCGATCTCGGTTTTTCATTTTCTGATGACTGTGCCTCTTACAGACATCCTCCCTCTGGAATCCAAACCACGGTTCGCTCTTCTCACATCCCTTAATGTCGGTGCCAATTTAGGTATTAATTATTTGCCCGTGGGATAACAGGGCACAGTATATTATCAATGTTAGTTCGGTGTATGATCCACTCGGATATGCAGCATTATATAATTTTTTATTATATTAAATGTATAACGTAAACATCACTTATGTATGTATATATATCGACATGATTGGATAGACCAATTGAACGTATACTTAATCAGTTTTAAGACCGATTGCCATTCTTAATAATTTCAATTATGTTACTATAATTATATAAATGACAGCTTTAATTTAAATTTAATAACTCAATGCTGCATGTCGATAATCCTATATAATATCGATAACTTTTGTGTCCGGACTTTTAATAACCTAATTTAAGCAGCGTATTGTTCATGGTATTCTTGTATGGTTCCATGATTATGTAACTAAGCCTAATGCTAATTTATCAAGACCCATTTAGTCCAATGTCACTTGGTACAAGTTCCATTTTGACCATTACTTAATTACGTAAACTTACTGTGTTTGGAACATGTTAGTATACTAACTTGTTCTAAACACAGTAAGTTCAACTCCATTTGGGTAATGTCCCCACTCTGTCATGCCCAACTGGTGCCATGTCCCACTTAGTCCAGTGATTATACTTAATTCAGGATCTAGGTGAGGTAACTTGATGTTTATCAAATATGTTTATTTGGAGGATGGATACAGTTCTGAAAGCGAAAATATACATTTTAAAAACAATTTAATATAATTTATCAACTCGTTCATTATTTATTTGTGCCCAGCAATTACATTGAATAAACAATTGTGAATGATATATTGTAATAACAAGAGAAGTGATAGATATAAAAACAAATATTGCTTTATTATCATTATTATCATTGCTGTTTAGTTGCAGTTGATGATGAATTACATATGATTAGTGTGTATGTACAATAGTACATGTAGTCCAAAAATGGTAATAAAGACTTTGTTTGACAGAAAGCAGCAACATTATGGATCGGACAATATAAATGGAAACATTAAAACCTGAATTGTTATTGAATCTAAATCTGAGATTTTTTGTTGCATTTACAATCATTGAATTACATAACATGCGTGCTTCTGTTAGCGTAATGTATATCGCCATCTCTGTTTGTCGACAAAGGAAAGTAACACTTTGCTATCTCAAAGAGGGCGCAATTCTATGTTACCAATCCGCTAATCGAATACCCCCGTCATTCCCTTATCGGGTAAAGTTAATGGCGGTGCCAATTTAGCTTTTACGTATTTGCCCGTTGGACACCACGCCACAGTATATTTTTTACTTTAGTTTGGTGTATGATCCACTCGGATTTGCAGCTTCTGCAATATTTTACCAGTAAGTCAGATCCTACAGGATCTATGCCGACAGAAACTAGGATAGGATTAGCTAGGATTATGGGCCAAAGAACAAGAAAGAACATGACTGGCGTGGTCAACTTAATTACACCACTTGAAATAATTTTATATAAATAGATGCCTGAAACCACCTGGTTTGTAAGATCCAACAACAGTACAGATACACCACATAGTGGCCACATTGATGATAGTTACAATTCTTTAAACTAAACTCACGGCTGCCACCATACTTCGAAGTACTACAAATACATACATAGGAGTCTATCTTACTCCCCATATCAGAAAAATACAGCACTATTAGTTTTTGGATTGAAAGAATATTATCATGTTTTGCCAAATGAAACATAACTAAATCCTTATCCTTTAGTTAGTCCTAACTGGCAGTTATGAGATATTAACTGAAATAAATCAGTTGGTATATTTTATAGGTTAAAAACATTTAAAAACATAATTATTTTGATATTTTTTATGTGACGCAAATGGCACCATCTTCGCCTGAAACGTGTAAACAAATATAAAAGATGATTAATAACGTCAGTCCATGAGCTTCCAAACTCTAAATATCTGTCACAATGACATATTTTTTAATGTTTTAACTTGTAGGGTGCAAATGGAAGGCATTTTGAAGATTTCCAGGTCAAGTGATGAGACATTGACGGAAATTAATCAATGTGTATATTTTTGTTATATATGTTAGGCTAACATGGTGCCCTTTGCGTTACATAAATATGTCAATACATGTTTTAAAATGATTTTTAACATGTACAGTGATCAGATACAAGGTGTCCCAGAATGATTTATACCGTCTTTGAACAAAATATCAAAAATATATAGTCAACAGTGTATCTAATCTTAATAAGTGCAATACAATGCCACACATGTCTCCTACTTATTCTGTGACTTCCATGGAAATAGCTTGATTCGTTTTCGCGTGACATTGCTATTACTGAAAATGGACGAAAACGGCACGTGTGTAATTTACAGTGCAAATGCATCATAACACCTGGATCCTTTATCACCATCGTCAGCCGCACTGTGCAATATATTGGAGAAATCCTGTATTGTTTTATAGGAAATACACAAAATTTGGCACAGATGTAGAGCTTACAATGCAAAATAATTCTTGATATGGGATTAAATGAAACATTTCAATCTGACATCAGATATTTAGGTTGAAAAACGTACTTTGTCATTATTACAGAGGATATAACTTCCTCAAGGTTCCTCCGCAGTAAATTTGTATCTTCTTCATCAGGTAGCTGTGGGTTTGCCAATATACTGTGGACATAAATGCATGTTGTGACACTAAGGACGAACCTTCTCTATAATTTTATGAAAAATCCATCTCTGCCGGTATTTCAAATGATGAAACTCACACACTGCAATAATTGGCTTCAAAACTGCCGCCAAAGAAAGAATAGTTTAAGGTCACTCAAGCGTAGCCAATCCTCTATTCCATACAAGGATTGCTTCGTAACATCATAAATAAACGATAGATATCGACTATTTAGTAGAAGTATTGAATAGGACACAACAAATATACTGCATAACATTGTCCAAATAACTTTGTGCTGAACGGTTAGTAATAATTGTACAGATTTTCAAAATAGGTTGCTTTGTCAAAACTTGGAATTCACCATTTTTACGCAATCCTCTCTAACTTCTAGTAGAAACGTCCAACTTTTAAAATCTAAAAAATCTCAGACAGCTAAATATATGTAGAACTTAAAAAACACAACAATATGACCAATAAAAATGCCGTTCATACCTAAAAAATTCCATCTTTCCCGGTACACCCTATATTAACTTAAATTAATTAGTTTGTATATTTTACTCATACATTTTAACGGTATCAAAACATGTTTTTTAATGATTTTTTAACCTGTAAAATGGAAATGGAAGCCATTTTGAATATTTAAAGCTCAAGTGGTGAGACATTGACTGACATTATTCAGATTGTATATTTTGCTTGGAAATGTTAGGTGAACATGATGCCATTTGCGTCACATAAAAATGTAAAAACATGTTTTTTACTGAATTTCAACATGTACAGTGCAAAATGAAATGGCAGCCATTTTGAATATTTCAAGGTAAGTGATAAGACATTGACTAAAATTGATCAGTTTGTGTATTTTTCTTACATCTGGATACATTGTAGGCGAAGATTGAGGCACTTACTTGGCATAAAGATGCCAAACAAGTTTAATAATGATTTCTTGTACACTTGGTGATTTTTTGGATTTACGTAAAAATCGAGGTGGCCCCTGTGCTTATCTTGTTTACTATCCCAAGTGACATATATGTGCCAAGTTTGGTTCTGCTAGGATATTGCAGTATTTTTTTTCCTGGGATGTACCTACCTAATATGTTATCGCCACAGATACGTACACTGATATCACCGTTAAGTAATAATGACATGCTGCCCTATCGCTCTCTCTTCTGTGATCCCTTATTCTACGAGGGTATTGAAATTATCAAACATCTCATTTTAATCAATTCATTTTTATTTTGTTGCCAAGATGTAAAAGTATAATCATTGGTTATTTCAATGTCCTGGTATAACAGGAGCAGATAGGAACATATAACAGGAACCAAGATAACAGAGATGTGACGAAGGAATTAGAGCTTTTTGAAAGAATCGTATATTTTAAGCGAAGGCATGCGTAGCATGGATTTAATAATGACTTTGTCAAACTCATAACGATATATTTGGCAATTTAGATCCTAATGATAACTTGAATTTAATAACAGATGATGCGTCACATATGAAGTCTTGTTGAACCGATGCACATCGATAGTAACCATCTGCGCTACAGATATAGTATATCGTCACCATACATACTACGATAATTACATAAGTCATTTATTTTTGTAATTTTGAGAATAAAGTACAAAATATGGTTCAAACAATCATCAGTTACGTAATCACCTTAATTATTTCTGATTACCCCCTTTATTTAGATTCACTTTCATGTGTGTTCTTGTGGAAGATAGGTAAATACATATTTTAACCCTAGAACTACGAATAGGGGTAGGGGTGGGGTTCTACCACCCCCCAATATTTTTATATCCGTCATTGAAAAACATGTGTGTGTTTACGCCCAAACGACCTAATCCAATCATATATCCATCCTTTGCGCCCATTTTAACGACAACATTTTATCCCAGCACCTTACCCTGGGACAGAGGGTGTGTGTGTGGAGTGTGTGTGTGTGTGTGTGTGGGGTGTGGGGGGGTATGGGTGAGGCGAACAATTTGGTTTCTACTGTAAAATCATTGATTTTCATTTCGCTCTTGTAAAATTATTGAAAGAGCTGCTGACCTTTTACTTGTTAGTTAGTTGTTATTCACCAATCCGAAAACGCCATTACTGAGGTTAAAATAAACTAATTAAGTACTTGTTAGTGTACATGTAGCTGTATTTGTATCCGTTTGGGTTCTTGTTGTACTTGTCGGCGGCTGGTGCAAGTACTCGTCATATGTTCTTTCCGTTTTACTTGTTAGTTAGGTTGAAATAGTCATTTCCTTAGTAGAAAATTCTTGTAGCATCTCTAGCCGAAAATCATGTTTTCCTATACACCAATCCGAAAACGCCATTACTGCGGTTAAAATAAACTAATTAAGTACTTGACACTGTACATGTAGCTGTATTTGTATCCGTTGGGTTCTCGTTGTACTTGTCGGCGGCTGATGCAAGTATTCGTCATATTTTCGTTCCGTTTTGCAAAGAAAAGCATGTTTAAACGCTTGTCTATACCTTGGATTTGTAACGCTGTAAATGTAGGGATTAATTGCCGAATTGAGGTACATCAGTGAACGGCAAACCCTCATCCAATTGCGATAGTATCGCCTCATCTGGGCCTCAGGATCTGCAAAAGCAAGTAGTTGGGTTATCTCAAAAGGTGACAGGCATACGAAGAATATAATGCCATTTGCAAGAAGCATACGCGTAACAAGTGTACAATTTCGTGAGCTACGATCTGGATCTGAGGGAAATGAACATTCATCCTGTTCACGCTTAGAATAAAGAACGTATCCGATATTGAAATAAAGTGTGTAGTTTAAAATCATTGTTATTATAAATGGCACTGATTGGATGATAGTAGCTGCCGAATCGATTTCAGTGTTAATTGCATAACAGACACCCATAAATTTGGGATAGTGTGTATATTCAGGTGGCCATGCAATGCAGAGTACAATCATGTAACAATGAGCAAAGGCCAACAGTCCTGCAACACATAAACCAATAGTCCATGAACTCATAATAAACTTGATGGCTCTCCATTTTGTCTGGGTACGTCGATGTAGCAAGGGTTGGCAAATTGCCAAATATCGGTCCAATGCAATCAGAGTAATTGACGTGATGGATGTATAGTAACACCAGTCCTTAAATCCGTGGAAGAGAATGCAACCTATATCACCAAGATATATATCATTAAAGCCTATTGGAGAATACATGTATCTAAATAACTTTCCACTAACACCGCTTATCAGAAACAATGTGTCACTCACGGCCAGACTAGAGAGGTAAAAGTTGACAACGGTCCGCATTTTCTTGAGTCGAAAAACAACAATCAAAAATGTGATATTTCCGGCAAGTCCCAGGGCAAGAATACACGGCATAATAATTATGGTGAACATCGTCTCTGGTGTGTCATAAAGCAAATCCAATGTACTATTTTCTTCAATGATGTCAATGAAATCATAACCAGTTAAACTTCTATTGCAATGTAAATCCATTGCTGAAGTTTGTTTTTTCTATACCGTTTGAATGTCGTTGTTTCGAGTTAAACGCAATAAATGCTGGTTGCGTATTCGGTTTTTGCCAACGTAGTGTGTTATGAAGCTCATCAAATGTCACAATATGTTAACGATTTTTCACTATCACGTCGTGCGGTCTTATCCATTACTGGTAATAGTACACAAGAACCAGGGACGATAAAATATCACTTTTCACTCTAATGATTCTCTGTGAGCAAATCAGGCTAAACATGTCAATTTGATGGAACATTTTTATATTACAGACGTTGTATCCAAACAGACCTACTTATGAAGCGGTAATTACCGGTAGTGCTATATTTCTACTCTGAAATAATGAAATAACATACCCATGGAGTAGAAAATTTACAACTTATATACGCAAGAAAATATATAGGTACTTGATTCCATTTTGTACATTTTGATTGTATTTCAGACTACATTAGGCCAAATTAATGTTCACGTTGCTTATTATTTTTGATTGAATATTTTACCCTGTTTTCCCCCTAAAAAGAAGAGAACAGAATAGAATAGCAAAGAATGGAATATTGTTGCAACCGGGAAAATCTTTATATCGTATCTAGCGTTTAACACTTACATACTCCCTATATGGCAATATGTACGAGGGCTGGTTAATAACTTTCCGCAACTATGGTGTATCTCCGCTCATGCATGACTTGGATGACTGTTACTTACGCTAAATACAAGTTTGTACTTTTGTCTTTCAAAACAAATATGTATTAGCGACGCTGTATACTTGATTACGTAATTACATTAGCATAAACACAATAGTGTATGGACACTGCCTGATTTATGGTGCAAAATAAGAACATCTCGCGCCAAATTGAGGTATTGTTATGTAATTCCAAATATCTCGAGAATAAAAGTATAGAATCTGGCAGGGTTTTTGCAACTTTGCAGACCGATAACATACCATAGAAATGATGCTGTACTCTTTTTAGATCTATACCATCTTTATTAAAGAAAATGGATCGTGTTGAATATCTCCAATTTTGAGTAGGCTTTATCACCCACTGTTCTTTACATAATAAGAGATTTAACAAATTGTACCTGGTTTGATTGGGTATCTACTGATTATTAAAAAGGGAGATCCCAGTGGTGAAATCACAAAATTAAAATTTCTTTCTTAAGGTTGGTCTGAACCCTGGAATTGTGGAAACTTTCGGGCCTCATAACTTCTAAATTGTTGGTCTAAAGTACATAAATGTATACATATTTAGAATGGCAAAGACTTGATAAGTTCATCTGTGAGGTCAAATTTGGGCCAAAATTCCAAAAATAACGGTTTTTGGCCCACTTCTTTTTCGTGCATCCTAACAAAAAACATTTTGGGCCAACTTTTTTTATTATTAATTTTTAAAAACTAGATCAAAATATCTAGGACACGTTTTTTCATTTTTTGGAATAAATGGTAAGTCCAGTTGAATAGAATTATAATGTAGTACAACTAGATTAATTAGTATTTATTTATATCTTTATTAGTCCAGCCGAGCAACGACTCTTGAATTTCAGCGGTTTCTGCTTCTTCTTTCTCTCTGTCAACATTTGACATAATTGGCTCTAGCTCCCTAATTATTTGACCGATTATAACCATTATTATGTTTTCAGAATCTTGGTCCCTATACTTTGTACAGAGTTAAAGAGTCCGATTTTTTCACACACTTGGACTCAAAACACAAAAAACTTGGACTGTATTCAATCATTACAGCCCAATTGGGTGCAATACTCTTTGTGAGATTTAATATTGCCATATCAGTACTAACAAAAATCTACACCCAATTGGGCACCATACTCATCAAGATTTGGCAACACTGGCAACAACCAAACTGAAAACTGATTTGGCTGTGTGTGGCTGAGTGAACTGCAGTGCAGCAGGGACAAAAATCCCAGTGGATTTCTAACTCAAAAATCACTTGTTTTAGAAATTAAAGTAGCAAAAAGATGACAGCCAGTGTTTTGAGCTGTAATTTTTCAAGAGTGTTCATGTTTTTAGAGTTATGTAGAATGCATGAGTAGGAAGTCAAGGCCAAGGTAAGTAAGCTTTGATTGGTATTTCTAATAAATTTGATTTACCAACTGATGTTGAAAAAATCTATGCTGATAATGAAGGTAGAATACTTGGTATAAAACTTTCTATTAATGATGTCAATTACAATTTGTGGAATGTGTATGCACCTAATGATATTCCAGATAGAAAATTATTCTTTGAGCATGTGCGCAATATTATTGATAAATACAGTGTAGGGGGTCACACAATTTTGGGTGGTGATTTCAACACTGTTCTGAACCCACTGTTAGACAAAATAGGTGGTAATATTCCAAATCGTGCTTGTTCTGATATTATTAAAACAATGTTGGATGATTATGAGTTAAATGATATTTGGAGGCTAAGAAATGGTGATAAAAAAAGATTCACCTGGACTCAAAAATCTCCTCCAGTTAAGTGCACACTTGACTATTGGTTTATTCCTAATGCTATTGAGCACACAGTGAGAAAAATTGATATCATATCTGCACCTAGATCAGACCATTTAGCTGTATTTTTAACTATTTGTCACAATGATATTGTGAAAGGTAATGGTTATTGGAAACTGAACAATACATGGTTACAAAATGCTGATTACGACCATGGCATTAACAAACTTATTGATGAATGTGTTGTTGATTATGGTGATGTATTGTCCCTAAACATTTCTGGGACTTATGTAAAACTAAAATCCGGTGTTTTACAATTGATTTTGCAAAAGGCTCACAAAAGCAGAGGATGAGTGCGCTAAAGCAAATTGAATGTAAACTACAAAAGCTTTATGAAAATTGCATCAATCAGACGGATGATGAGAACCTGAAATTGCAGTATAATGCTTGTAAACTGGAGTATGAAGTTATGTACAGTCATTTTATGAAAGGGTTACAAATAAGATCTAAAGAGAAATGGATTGAAGAAGGTGAGAAATGTACTAAATATTTTCTGAATTTAGAGAAAAAAAATGCTTCTAAGAAGTCGATCAACAAACTTCAGTGTAGTAATGGTGTGATGACAACTGATCAATCTGTTATTTTAAATGAAGAGGTTGTCTATTTTTCTGATTTGTTTAAAAGCAAAGTTGATGTGTCTGAAATAGAATTGGATGAGTTTTTTTTTTTTTACAATTTTTCCTACTCTGACTAATGAACAGAGTGAAAGCTGTGAGGGTATCTTGACAGCAGAAGAATGTGTAGGCGCGCTCAATTCTATGGCAAAAATAAAAGCCCTGGCTATGATGGTCTCACGGTAGAGTTCTATCAGCACTTTTGGCCAAAGATTGGTCCCATTGTTGTTACAGCGCTTAATGATGCGTATCTTTCTGGGTCACTTACCACCTGTCAGAATCGTGGCATAATCTCCCTCATTCATAAAGGGAAAGGGCTTCCCCGGGATTCCCTTAATAACTGGCGTCCAATTGCTTTGTTGAATATTGATTATAAGATAGCCACTAAAGCATTGGCTGCTCGTATTAAAAACATTCTTCAGTCTGTTGTGGATACTGATCAGAATGGTTTTGTTAAGGGTAGAAGTATACACGAAAATATCCGCCTTATTGAAGATGTTTTAAGATATGTTGATAATAATAATTTACCTGGTGTTATGATGTGTATTGATTTTAAAAAGCATTCGACAGTATAGAACGTGACTTTATATTTTATGCGCTCAGAAAATTGAATTTTGGTCCGATGTTCAGAAAATGGATTTCAGTTATTTTTTCCAATACCACTAATTGTATTATTAATAATGGTCACATCTCAAGTTCCTTTGATGTAAATTGTGGCGTACGTCAGGGTTGTCCGATTTCGCCTTTGATCTTCGTCCTTAGTGTGGAGTTGCTCGCTTGTAAAATTCGTCAATCCAAGCAAATCCAGGGTATTACTTTACCATTTGAGAACTATGAGCGTAAAGAAATTCGCATCTCTACTTTTGCAGATGATACTACCATTTTTGTAAAAGACCCTGAATGTGTTAAAACGGTTATGGATGTATTTGATAACTTTTCAAGATTATCTGGTCTTTCAGTAAATCATGCCAAAAGTGATGCCGTATGGATTGGGTCCTTGAAAAATAATAATTTTGGCATCGGAAATGTTAACTGGAAATTAACGCCAAATAACACTGTTAAAATCCTTGGTGTGTATTTCTCCCCAAGTATCTCAATAAATCATTTGTCTTGTAATTGGGAGGATAAAATGAATAAGATCGAGTGTTCAATCCGTGCATGGAAGATGCGAGGCCTATCAATGGTTGGTAGAAACTTGATCGTGAAAACATTGTTGGCTTCACAACTTTCATACATTGCTCCAGTTGTAGACCTTCCTGAGAGAGTTGTAAAGAAATTAAACACTATGTTTTTTAAATTTATTTGGAATAGAGTGGAAGCGGTGAAGCGGAACACCATTATTGCAGATTATGAAAGAGGTGGTATAAACATATTTCAGGTTGAGATGTTTTTCAATGCTTTAAAGATGTCTTGGATCAAAAAACTAAACGATTCTAGTCCTGCTTGCTGGAAGAACATTCCACTTTACTATGTCAACAAGTTTGGTTTGGGTATGAATGTGTTTAATTGTAATTGTAGCTTCAACCAAATCAACACTGTATGCAAGAATGTTATTGACACCTTTCCTGTTTTTTATAACAACATGTTTAAAGTCTGGTTCAATACTAAATGTACTTCAAATAAAGCTGACATATCTGATTACTACAATCAAATCATTTGGAACAATGATGCTGTAACTGTTAACAAGAAAACACTTTTCTATAGAGACTGGATTGAAGCTGGCTTTATTTTGATAAAAGATCTTTTTGATGATGATGGTTCAATCTACTCACTTGAGTATTTTAGGCACCGCATTCCGCACACTGGCAACATTCTTTTCAGTACTTCGCTCTTTGCAATGCTCTGCCGAATGATTGGAAGAATGCACCAATTCTAGACCAAATTAAGACTGAATCAATTGTCTTTAATGCAGTCCCTATAGAAGCCTGTTCTTCAAAGTTTTTTAGACATGCCATGGTTGATAAGATTTATGTTCCACCAATTTGTATGAACTATTGGTGTAGAAGATTCCCCAATTACAATTTTGATTGGGAAAAGATTTGGGGTTCAATACCATGTTGTACCAGTGAGGCCAGACTTATTTCACTTAATTGGAAAAGTATTCATAACATTTATCCTACAAAAGTTTTATTATGTAAAATGGGGAAAGAAGATACAAATTTGTGCAATTCCTGTAATGCTGTTGATCATCCAGCGCACTCCTCTCTTCATTGTAATAAGACCACTCCTATTTGGGAATTTGCAAACAGGGTTATTACACAAAGGCTTGGTAAGAACTTTAGGCTTTCTGTTGAAAATGTTTTATTTAATTATCATAATGACATTACCAGTGATCGGTCAAAATATATCAATTATGTTATATGTGTTGGCAAAATGTGCATTGGCAAATACAGATACGGGGATCATCCTTGTCTTCTGTTCCTCTTTAGGCAGGAACTTCGTATGAGAGGTTTGGTCTGCGATGACTTTAGCTAGTTGATCGCAGATGAACAGTTACTTGGATGACTTCCGTGTCTGTTCTTGGCTCTGTCATTTTGCTTAAATTATTTGTTTGATTTTCTTATTATATACATGTATGTAAATTTGTTTTATAACATCTACTATTATATATGGATTATGTGCAGTGCAATAACTTTTGTTGTTATAATATTTATAGTGTATTTAATGTGAATAAAAGGCATTTTGCCTGACATACTATGTCAAAAGATAAAAAAAAAAGTAAGCTTACTTTTCAAAAGTAGTAAGCTTATTTTGGAAGTTGCACAAGACAAGACATGCATGCATGCTTATGTGCTTGCAATTTGCATTGTGTGAAGCTAGAAAGGTAGGTTTATTCTATTTATTTCTAGAGATGATTAGACAACACAAATCACAAAGCTTAGCCTCAAGGCTTAGTCTAGGACTAGGCCTTCATCAGCCCAATGTCTCTGTGACACTGTTTAGTTCTGCTGGCCTATGCAGCTGCCTAGGTCTATAAAAATGTTGTGGGAGCAATTGAAAACTCATGCATATAAACCAGCTAGGCCTGAATTTAAGTCCAAGCCTTATGCCTAGATGCTGATTTCATACTTTCTACCGCTTGCCGTTTCATCATACCGCTTGTACTTTCCTGCAACAGTGCAAGCGGAGCGGCACCCCGCTGAACGGCAGTGACATGAATATAAAACCAATGTTGCTGCTCAGCACAGACAGAAATCGTTTCATGTTCTCATACGGTACGTCAGAACGACGCAGCTCCCGAGTTGACTTGAAATTGAATTCAACTCCTAGACCTAGCGATCTGTCGCTTTGGGCAAACTGGTAGAGCGATTGATATCTCGGCTTGCTGCTGGTAACCGTAGCTGGTGCGATTGCACAGTCCAGTAAAATCGTCAGAGCAGCGAAGCGGCAAGCGATAGGAAAGTATAAATACAGGTGTCAGTCTCTCTAAACTCTACTGCTAGCATTGGTAAATCCTTCAAATATTGCAGAGCTGCACCACATGTTACCGGTACTGTATTTTGCTGGCCATGAACTTGGAAGCTGCATGCCTTCGAACCTAGTAGATCGAGTTCTTACGATAAACACAAACTAATTTTCCATAAAGAGTTTCAAGACAAGTAAAGATTCTGAAAACATAATAATGATAAAATTGGATGGTTTTTTTCACCCAATACTACAAATGTATTGGTCTCGCTATGATTTTTAAAATATTGGACTCGACTTCGTCTCGTCCAATATTTTAAAACTCATAGCTCGACCAATAAATTTGTAGTATTGGTTTAAACCATCCAATTTTATATCAAACTTGAGCAAAGGCTCCACTACCCCAGCCTTTATATTTGACCTGACCCATTTGGGGTCAAACGTCACACGCATGAGTAATTTTGGCTAAAATGCGTTTTTTACCCAAAATGCTTCTTCTTCTACAGATTACATGGTAGAGTAATGAAACTTGGTCATCGGCATCGGCTATAGTTGGGGTCTATGGGGTAAACACAGATTTGGGGTCAAAGGTCATTAAGGGGGTATTTCCGGCACATAACCAAATAACTTCAAAATGCTTCTTTTCCTACAGATTACATGGTACAGAGATACGACTGACACATGTGCATTGACATTAGCTGGTGTCTGTGGGGTAAACACAGATTTGGATTTCAAGGTCATGCAGGGGTCAAATAGGCTAGATTACTGAAAATTATCTTAAAATTCACTATTTGCTGCATATTAAGTGTTCTGATCATCAGAATAATGCCAAAATGACTATAACATTGGGTGCATAGAGGGTTATAATCAGATTTGGCTTGAACATGGGGAGGGATCTCTTTTGGGGTCAAAAGGGGTAAAATTCTAAATTTGTCCAATTCGAATGAAAATTGGTATATGTGATCACGATATGATTCAAAATATGATGGAGGTCATTTCAAGGTCACCAAAGGTCAACCAAAGGTCAAAAGGGGTAAAATTCCAAAATTCGTCCAAATTAACTTTAAATTAGAATATATAATATTGATATGATTTAAAACAAAATGGAGGTCATTTCAAGGTCATCAGAGGCCAACAAAGGTCAAGTTATTTTATTAGCTAGATTGTTATTAAACTTTACGCCTACATCTTTCACGAAAATGCAATTGTGTTTCACATCTTTTCAAGGTCATCAGATGTCACTTCAAGGTCACGGCTGGACTTCGCAGCCTTACAGGGATGCAATATATCTAGTTTATATATGTATCTAAATGCACTTAACCAGAACAATAAACATTGTTTTATATTTTAATCATTTTAAATTCAATATGTTGTAGCCAAATGAATATTTATATGAAGTATGTCTTAATACATGTGGGCGAGACCTGTATCCCGAATGATTTTGTTATGTGTGCTCTTTTTTCGAACGGTTCTCTACACGAGTTCCGCCTTTCTCCAAAATTGATATATTTTTGAAAATTAACAGTGCTCAAAGTGAACTTAATAAATCTTATGATATGTTTACTTAAAGTGTGTTGTAGCACAGGGAGAAAAAGATGTCCATCATTTGAAAATTGTGACCTTTCGTATTGAAGATATATATTTCCTTATTTGAGATCTTTTTGTATGTGTATTTTCTATACAAAAGGTCAAAACTTGAAAATGATGGACGGCTTTCCCCACTTTAGTCATTGCAATATTGCTTAGAGTAGAGATGCGTCTTCACGCATAAACCCTCTTGTTAGTCTCCAGAAACGTATAATCAGATATATCACAAATGCTGATTTTCGAGCACATACTGGGACTTTATTTGCAAATCTTAAAAAGATATCAATTTTATACTGCTTCATGTTCAAATCTCACAATTGCTTGCTACCTGTACCTTTTGAAAACTATTTTCAATATAGTGAGCTTCTGTTGCTTTGCCACGGATCTTATGAAGTCGTTGGTGATATATGATGTGTCCATTTGATGCGTAGAATTGATTTGATGAGGTGGTGTCTAAATTGATCTACCGGTCCGTCCACACCTTCTAAAGCGCTTTTTAAAGCGATTGGCAAAGCTTTTAAAAAAGCTTTGCCAATCCTATGATTGAGCTCCTTAGCATTTGATATATCAGCACTACAATACTCACTTATATACTTAAAGTGATTTACAACCTTAATGAGGCCTTCATCTCCCATTGGAACAGAAGGTGCTGAGCTCGATCGACCAGGTGACATGCTTTCTGTTTTCATGAAGCTCATTTTAAGTCTCAACTTTCCGGCTGTTTCACAGATGGCGCCACTTGTTTCTGTCATCTTGGGAGTAGAATATTTTATATAGGATTGTTTTGGTCGTAAGTATAGTCTAGATCAGACAGCTGTACCTCCGGGTACTTAGAGCTTCGCCTATGTAGAAGGATTATACCTATCTTCTTTTCGTCTACGGCTGGTTCAATAACGAAGTCAATGGCAAGGTCAAAAAGCAGTGGCGATCAAATGTCACCCTGTCTTACGCCGATGACTATACTGAAGAATTTGAAAAGGGACCCTTATGATTTGACCACACACGCTGTGTCATTATAAGAACTAATGATGTTGATGATTTTCCTTGGGATTCCATTGAGTCAAAGACAGCCTTAAAGTATATATAACAATGAGTAACATATAATATCATCTACCCGTTTATCGTTTTCCCTAAACGTAAATGTCCACTAAATTTTTCAAAAGGTCCAAAAGAAAAAAAAACATGCGATAACTAGATTAACTAGTATTTATTTATATCTTTATTTATATCTATATCTAAATGCACTTAACCAGAACAATAAGCATTGTTTTATATATATTTCAATCATTTGAAATTCAATATGTTGTGGACAAATGAATATTTATATGAAGGATGTCTTAATACATGTGGGCGAGACCTGTATCGCGAATGATTTTGTTACGTATGCTCTTTTTCCGTACGGTTCTCTACACGAGTTCCGCCTTTCTCCAAAACGTCTTTCTTCAGACAAGTATATTTCCTCCAAATTTAGATTTTTTTTTTAATTTGGGATAAAATACATATTTTATGGGAAATTATAAGAAATTGATATATTTTTGACAATTAACAGTGCTCGAAGTGAACTTAATAATTCTTATGATATGTATACTTAAAGTGTGTTGTAGCACAGGGAGAAAAAGCTGTCCATCATTTGAAAATTGTGACCTTTCGTATTGAAGATACACATTTCCTTATTTAAGATCTTTTTGTATGTGTATTTTCAATACAAAAGTTCAAAATTTCAAAATGATGGACGGCTTTCCTCAACTTTAGTCATTGCAATATTGCTTAGAGTAGAGATGCGTCTTCACGCCTAAACCCTCTTGTTAGCCTCCAGAAGAAACGCGTAATCAGATATATCACACATGCTGATTTTCGAGCACATACTGGGAATCTTTAAAATATATCAATTTTATACTGCTTCATGTTCAAATCTCACAATGCTTGCTACCTGTACCTTTTGACAACTATTTTCAATATAGTGCTACAATTCATAGTCATAATACAAAGCGTGTGGATAATTTATATCCACCTCATGTTCGCTCTAATCTTGCTGATAACTCAATTAAAGTGCATGGCTTTAACATCTGGAATTCCAAACCCGCAAAACTATATATATTCAACACAATTTTGTACAGTAATATTTTATCGAGGTTTTTCAGGACGATAAGTTCGCAGTCATGCAAAAACGTGATCCATATGAGTTTAATATTCATGAAAGTTGATCAAATCTATACAAATATTTACCTTTTAACAGGTATCCTTTGCCTGCACCTGTCGAGGAATCTGCTGCCCTCTCTCTCTTTAAGTGCATTTGGCATTTTACTAAATTCGAACTCTGTCAAGAAGCTATAGATAATGATCGGTATAAAAAAAACCATTAAAAATAAATTCGGTAAAGAAGCAGAAAAGGACAGCGTATTATTTTCTGGAAACAATGTTGTCTTAGGTTTTTTGTTTATACTTCAAGAATCACATTGGTAACATGAAACGTACAAGTAGGTATCTTATAAAATTGTATTTTAAATTTTAAATGCACATAATTTATACTTCGTCTTGTGGCGCTTGAATAACTGTGTCCACATTAACACGTTCCTTCTGAGAATTATATTTTCATCCAGCACTTTCTAGAACGTATATATAAGTTGCTACTGTGTTGCAGGTAATCATCAGATATGGAAAAAATTACTGAGAATTGAGAAACAGATTGATGAATATCAATGTTGCTGACCCTACGCGGATCTGATAAATTTCTGTCCATATGAATTGCAAAGTTGTCTTGTGGGGAACTAGCAAGATGTATATGTACATACCTTATGCAGTTGTGTTTTATTCAATTTGACTCAAACAGAATATATTTCGTTCCTGGACAGAAAAAAATCAACATGTAAAGTTGACCTCTGAATTCAAAATTAGGCGATAACTACCTAGTTGGTAACAATTTTATCATTTCATGGATTTTACTGTAGAAACCAGTTGTGGGCGACCCCGCATGCTGTTATTTTTGATGGCCAGTCATACACCCGGGTAAAGTGCAGGGGTAAAAATGTTACAACTAAAAAGAGCGAAAAGGATGGATATACGAAATAGCTTAGGTCGTTTGGGCGTAAACAAGTGCATTATTTTTTTTATGACGGATACAAATTTTAGGGGGGTGGTATAACAATAGAGTCGATAAACGTCCATTCATGATGACAGGAATATTCGCGATTAGGTAGTAACATGAAAATAATGTGTGAGTGGTTAAATTAATCTCCCATTTTAGAACGCCTTTATAAATATCATATTCAAAACAAAATAGTGCCTTGAAACATGAAGGATGAGACGGTTATAGCCAAAATATTAAATTCTCGATCATGAGAGCTAACTTGGGTACGCACAGTTATTTGCGCCGAGCGTACTACGCAAATACCGGCGCAAACACAGCTTTTGAGAATTGACCAATCAGACGGTCGTTGCTAGGTAAGGTCAAGGTTCGGTCATGCAGGTCGCGCGATTGTGTTATTCTATGAAAAGTACGCTGACGCAGAAGGTACATCCTCTCATGATCGAGAAATTGTTATTTTGGCTATAGTAATCGATATATGAAGATGAGACGGTTAGCATTCAATATCTTACACATAGAGTATATTTTATTTATGTTGACAATAGTCAAAGTAAAACGTAACACAATTTATGTTTTGCTGATAGTGTAAAGGAAAATGTAAGCGGTTCTTTTGATGCGATTAATATTTAATTACACTTTCACCAAAAACAAACAAAATCCAAAGTGCCGCTTATATATGCAGGGGGTGAAATTTGTTTAAACTATAGCAATGTATTGCTCTCATCATAAGGATACAGTAAAAGTATACTTTGACCAGTATCCGACATACAGTTCTTGAAATATAGGCAAAAAGGTCAAAGGTCAAATGTTTGGTCCACAGTCATTTACAATGGAAATATGCTCCAATTTTAATCCAACTGGTCTCAAAGTGTTCCTTTGGCAACAATAAATCAAAATGAGAAAATGTCAATACGGTTCTATGGAATTTGATCTTCTTTGTCATGTTACCATGGTAACAAACCACCTGAGATATTGCGAGCGGAACAATATTAGAGCATTTTTATCAAGATCGCAGAATTTTCATCCCCCCTGTATAGAGTCCAAATTTTGACATTTGACCTTTCCCCTATAACTCAAGAAATGTACATTGGAGATGTGTCATTTTTTTTTTCTGAATCCTTATGACGAGAGAAATCCATTTAAATGGTTTTAGCAACATTTGACCAAATTTGAAATTTAACCCTCGCATAAGCGGCCATTTTGGATTAATGCAAATTAGGCACTGTTCCACTACTTAGATTTTTTGGGAACTTTTGATATGTTTTGGGTAAGCTTTTGGGATGGGAGATGTATTCAAGTGAAATGAATTCTATTACAATTAGTGGTGGGTAATTTCCTTAATTTGACTGGCCTATAATTATATAGTACAATGTAATATGCTTTTTACCTTGTAGGGATGAATTTCTCTACTAATTGGTTACTGACTTCCGGTAGTGAAACAGTAGTTAAGGATGGCTTTTTTCGAGTTCGAGGTCAAAGGTCACGATGACGTCACTTCCGGGTCAAAGGTCAAGCGAGGTCAAAGGTCATCATGTGTCAAAGGTCACGATGACGTCACTTCCGGGTCAAAGGTCAACCGAGGTCAAAGGTCATGGGTCAAAGGTCACGATGACGTCACTTCCGTGTCAAAGGTCATCAGGAGTCAAATGTCGAGTTGCATATTCATGAGATGGGCGTGGCTTATATGAATATTCATGAGATGGGCGTGGCTAATTTGAATATTCATGATGTGGGCGTGGCTTATTAGCATATATGAATATTCACGAGATGGGCGTGGCTAATTAGCATATATGAAAATTGGAATAAAATTTTGAAAAAAGTTGAAAAAAAAATGAAAAAAATTTCAAAATAAAATTTAAAAAAAAAATTTCAAATAAAATTTCAAAAAAATTTCAAAAAAAATTTCAAAAAAAAATTTCAAAAGAAAATTTCAACAAAAAATTTTTTAAAAAAATTTAAAAAAAATTCAAAAAAAATTTCAAAAAAAAAATTCAAAAAAATTTCAAAAAAATTATAAAAACATTTTGAAAAAAAATTGAAAAATAATTTTTTAGAGTGACCCTTGACCCTGAAGTGACCTTTGACCCGAAATGACCCGTTTTTGTTCTAGAAACACCGAAATTTTAAAAATAAGGGAAAAAATGTGCCTAAAATAACGCGTCGTATTGGGCGTATTACGAAACGCATCGGCGTAAAATTCGGTATATACGGTAAGGGTCGAATTACGAGCTATCCGCGGGATTTTGTCTAGGGAAATATCATATCGAGGTAAAACTTAAAGCCCTGATCATGCTACACGGAAGCGACCCTCGACCCGGAAGTGACGCCGATTGCACGATAAAATGCTTCAAAATGAGTCAAAGAGCTGGGTAATGTAGTGCATTTTGACCATGAATATTTCTCTTTCGTAGACCCGTGTGGAGTATTCGTATTCCGATTGTGAAGGGGAATCGCGATATGGAACCGGATAAAACCTGTTCTCCTATCCCCTCCCACCACCACATACAACAAAATGAATCAATGCGTCAATTGCGTAACAAATTGCGTCAGTTACGCAACAAAATGCGTCAAAGCGTAACAAAATGCGTCAAAGCGTAACAAAATGCGTCAAAGCGTAACAAAATGCGTCAATTGCGTATTGAAATGCGTCACAGTGTAATAAATTGCTTTAAAATGCGTTGATTAAGCAGTTTAATGCGTAAATTACGTAATGATTAGCGTAACGCAAAAGTTTAGTATATAAGTCATTAAGGTCATTTTAAACCTTTCGATCATTTCGATCCTAACTTCCGAAAAGTCGACATGAATACTTTTAAATCTTACCCTTGCTCCGTGTGCGGCAGGACGTTCTCGCGCAAGTACGATCTCGAGAGACACAAGCGACACGTACACCTTGAAGAAGAAGAGGATGATGATGAAGACGAGGAGGAGGAGTCCGACGATAACGACTCGGAGGTTGTCTCGGACAGAGAATCCGGCGACGAACGGGAAGACAACGAGGCTTATCGGGAATGGTACGCGGGAGCTAAAGAAGCCACGGAAGACATGAGGAGGGGAAAATACGAAAAGTACGTCGGCGACGGCATGGATCCGGAGATGGCGAGGGAAAAGGCCCATTTGAAAACGGTATGGGCCGTAAAACGCGACTTTTTCGAACGGTACAGCACGTTTCTACGAAGCCACGCGCTTCTCAAAGACGACGGAGTTTACGCGGAGATCGCGGATGATCTCGAGGAGAAAATGGAGAATGGCATCGAGGTGGATAAAGCCGTGAAGAGAACGATGGCTAAACATCGCTCTAAATTTGACGGGTTGTTCCATTATGATGAAGATGTTGAGGAATCCACCATGGGCGAAGACGATGAAGATTAACCCGCGAATATTTTTAAAGATAATAAAAAGTAGAGAAACAAAATATCGCCTCTTTTAGTCGTTATTACCCCAATTTTAAACCTCTAACATCCCTTTCGCGTTACGCATTTTGTCTCGCCATGGATGTAATTTGACGCAATTTGTTACGTAAAGACGCAATTAAGGGGTCAAGTGTCACTTCCGAGTCAAAGGTCAACCGGAAGTGCATTTTGAAATGTTCCACCATTTTGTATCGGAAGTGCGCCATTTTGTACCAGAAACGATGTCAGATTTAAATTACGTAAAGAGTCACTCTATTCTTGACGCATTTTGAAATAATTTGTTACGCAATTTAAGCAATTTGTTACGCTTTGACACATTTTAGGAAGCAATGATGCAATTTTGACGCAATTCGTTACTACGCAATTTAAGCAATTTGTTACGCTTTGACGTATGTTAGGACGCAATGATGCATTTTTGACGCAATTTGTTACGCTTTGACGCATTTCGTTACGCGATCGACACATTTTGACGCAATTCGTTACGCGATCGACGCATTTTGACACATTTCGTTACGCTTTGACGCATTTCATTACGCAATCGGCGCATTTCGTTATGCAATCGGCGCATTTCGTTACGCTTTGACGCATTTCATTACGCGATCGATCATTTCATTACGCGATCGACGCATTGGTGTATTTTGCTGTATGTGATGGTGGTAGTGGGAGGTGGTAGGACTGGTTCTAACTGGTTTTAATCCAGTTCTATGTCACGCCGATCATAAGTCATTTTATACGAGTACGTGGACACGTAGGGGTCAAAGTTCGTCAAAGGGTCGCTCCGGGCCAAGCATCACTTCCCGGTCGAGGGTCGCTTCCGTGTAGCATGGTGAGGGAGTTTTACCTCGATACGTAATATAAAACGAAAAATACGATATTTCCCTAGACAAAATTAATTTTTTAAGCGCATTGACCTTTCGACCCCTCGACCCCGCGGATAGCTCGTAATTCGACCCTTACCGTATATACCGATTTGAAGCCGATACCTTCCGTAACACGCCCGATACGACGCGTTATTTTAGGCACATTTTGTCCCTTATTTTTAAAATTTCGGTGTTTCTAGAACAAAAACGGGTCATTTCGGGTCAAAGGTCACTTCAGGGTCAAGGGTCACTCTAAAAAATTATTTTTCAATTTTTTTTTTTCAAAAATGTTTTATAATTTTTTTGAAATTTTTTTTGAAATTTTTTTTGGCAATTTTTTTTTTTTTTTTGAAATTTTTTTTTGAAATTTTCTTTTGAAATTTTTTTTTTGAAATTTTTTTGAAATTTTTTTTGAAATTTTATTTGAAATTTTTTTTTAAATTTTATTTTTAAATTTTTTTTTCAACTTTTTTCAAAATTTTATTCCAATTTTTATATATGCTAATTAGCCACGCCCATCTCGTGAATATTCATATATGCTAATTAGCCACGCCCACATCATGAATATTCAAATTAGCCACGCCCATCTCATGAATATTCATATAAGCCACGCCCATCTCATGAATATGCAAATCGACCTTTGACTCCTGATGACCTTTGACACGGAAGTGACGTCATCGTGACCTTTGACCCATGACCTTTGACCTCGGTTGACCTTTTGACCCGGAAGTGACGTCATCGTGACCTTTGACACATGATGACCTTTGACCTCGCTTGACCTTTGACCCGGAAGTGACGTCATCGTGACCTTTGACCTCGAACTCGAAAAAAGCCATCCTTAACTAACAGGTTTTTTTCTGAAGTTACTTGCTTTTGTGTAGGCCTATATAAGGGTAAAATGCGATTTACAAGTCAGTCTTCGTTAAATTATGTTGACCTATACATTTGTGAATTTTAATCGCCAAGCACCACGAGTTGCTTGATTTTAATTGATCCGTGGTTGGATTTGAAAATGGTATATCCCCAGTCAATCTACTGGGATTCATCAATTTCAATCTAATTGCATTTCCCGCTCTTTCATCAACACACGGACATTTAGGTAATAGATTCCGTAAAAAGGTAATTAACTATACGAATGTAAGTAGGCGATCCTTGAGGGGAACTTGTACTAAAAAAATGCATTATGCCATTTAATACAGCATGCGGTGTAACCATTACTTTACTCTTATTAATCCGTGTATCGAAGCACTAGTATGTGAGTACATGTAATTGCAGTTATTTCAGGAACATCAGTGTATCAGTTGGAAGTAATTACAACAAGAGCTAATTGATATAGACCAACACTATTTCTAACTACTTTATTATAATAGTATGCATTTTCTTATCATTTGTATCTTTTTCAGATGAATAGCAGTACTAAATACAGTACTTCTCGTTAAAGTGGTTGTTGACGTGATAACTGTTTATCAAATCAACAAGTGATACACCAGAGTACCAGGTTCAGCTTTGCATGCAAACGTCGTATTGACTCTCTGGTGACCAGAGGTTCGTGGTCTTTAATGCCAACGACTCCTGTTTTAGTGACATCAAAAGCGTTGTTCTTAACAGATCTTGTTTTGATTTTCAAAGCGTTCTAGTTTTGTCAAAGAAATCGGTTAATAAAATTGTAATAAGAAGATCTGAACATACATATTACTTGTAATGTGAAACTGAAAGCTGCCCTCGTGGCATAGATTAAAAGTCAAAAGTTTCGATTGTGGTAATCCACAAGACGTACCAAATAGGTTCCATAACACAAAACCTGGCATTTGACAGCTATGCTTTGCTGTGGTAAGAAGGTATGGTAACAAAGCTGATGAAACTTTAAGGTTCTTGACATATATGTACTATGTGATTCCAATTAAAGGTGCCTAAAATCATGGAATAAGCAAATTAACAAAGGGGGATTTCAAATAAAGATCAAATTTCTTATTCTGATTTCTTAAAGCAAACCGCTACTGGCGCTCATCAGTGCCACGAGTCGTAGATTAGATGATGATTGGCTCTAGGTGATTAGTTGTAAAATAATTCTAGTTTGTTCCCAACATCGGCCACATGATGATGGTGATGATGACAATGATGGTGGGAACGGAAACGATGGCGAAAACGATACAGGTAATAATGACACATTGGTCAAGAATGCGGCCATGGGGTAAGCATTGAATATCATCAGCCCTGTAATCATCAATTACAGGAAACTTTTACTATAGTCCAGGATGGATTCAAGATTACTGTAAAAGCAAATTTCTCTTCTGGCATTTCCACAAGATCACGGAGTACAATTATTTATTGAAATACTTTTACCCCTCCGGTTCATCAAGATAGCCTGAAAGTACATCGTGATTTTGAGGTTTTCGTGCATCATATTATTTAAGACAAAGTTACTAATGAAAAGTGGTGTGTAATGAGATATTTCGGTTGCAAAATGCAGTTTGTGTATATTTAAAAAAATATTTTACTACAATGTTAATATTAAAATAGCTTGGTGTAAATTAAGTATGAATCATTGTGGAGAATACAGTCCTGCAACACGTATATTCAACATCCGTTAACAACAATACGGCATCTGTATACCTTAATACAATATTTAGGTGGTAAAGCATTATACCAATATATAATGATGCAATTGTTTTTGTTTTTTGTTTTTTTGTTAATTGATATAATATACATGCGCTATAAAGGATATGGATCAATAGCAACTTAATTATGAATTTCATAATAAATATACTTACAAAGTAATAGCTATTTTAAAATTGATATTTTAAAAATGTAAAACATGCCAAACGATGCATTTTTCAACAAAAATATATTCTACCAGGTGGCTCGGAAATATTTGGGAAAATAACCTGATGAGTGCGATTGAAGGTTTTAATCTTTTTACTCCCAATATCTCAGTTCACGTCACTTTTTAAAAATGAATGTCTGGTTAAGGGATAGAATATAGCAACGTTTGCACATTATTGTTTTGGGACTTAAGAGCACATCATCCACATCAAACTACATGTCCTTCTGATATCAAAAATTCCGATTTTTTTTAAAAATCGCGATACAATACAAATTTATGAAAAATGATCCTCGAATTAAACTAAAAATCTAATGATATGTACGTAAACTTATGTAGCTGGGGGAAACCCCGTCCGTCATTTGAATATTTGGCATTTCGTATTGAATTGGTTATCCATTTTGCATAAAAATGGGTCTTTCTCTACGATGTACATATTTGCACGTCCTCAAAGCAAACTATTCCATTTTGTTGTCAACAAAATGTTGAAACCAATAATTCTGGCCAAACTAGTGGTATGTAAGACAAAAATAGGAGCATTAACTTAGGAAACTCCGAAGTGTCTCTCATTGATATTTTACTGTATTTGAATATATACTTCGGAATTTACTTTAGAACATTGAAGTACAATTATAGACATTTTTTTCATAGTTACAGAACTGCAAGCTTAGTTACTCGGAAAATGGTAAATTCAAAACAAATGAGGGCGTTGTTGTATGTTTTGTTTTGAGTAACGACTTTCGCTTTTTTAAGCGTTTACTTGGCTTGTTGCTAATAGAACGCTACCAATAATATACCTTCATTTTATCCAGGTCTTCTATGCTCCTCCTTCTTTAAATTGGTTCCGTAAAGTATTTAATTAGATGCACCAATTTATTATTTGTGAAGGAAATTAAACTCATCACGCGGTTAAATAGATGCATCATTCTATACCATTTGTAATGACACGAGTCTAAAATTCTAATAAAGGCTACATCTATTTGATTGATGTTTGTCTTACGGTTTCCACAATCTAAAATGTGTTGACGGTGACAACTGTGGGTCACTTAATTTGATATCTATTGTCTCTAGTTTATTCGTTGTTGAAAGGATACACTGATGCCGCAAACTCCGATGTTTGTGATATAAAAAATATAGGCGTTAATAGCAAGAAAATGTTATATATAATGCACACAACGATAAAGTGAAAACCATTTTATATGTCTTTTAATCAATGACTGAATCATCTTGATTTTCTGCTAAAATACGTTCTACATTTTAGGTTTTGGTCTTAACATGCAACATAATTCTGCACATGGCCTGTTGAGTGCATAATTTCTACCTCCTCAGGTTGTAAAACCCAGTGCATCTGACCGGATTCGAACCGGCCACCTTCGTATTATTACCAGGACCCTTTAACTAATTTAAACCACTGAGGTATACCGGCAATACTGATTCCGCGCGCATAATTTAACCCCTTCATTGGATTGCAAAAGGAAACCAAATCTGAAATCAACTTTCGGAATACCTGATTCGCCTACGAAATCTGCCTTCTCTAAGATATGATAAAGATTACAATATTTTATGACCGCATTTATTCAAAACGGGTTGTGTCACATTTTTACAAATGAATCGACTCGCAATAAAAATAGCTAATGTTTCCTATAAATACTTGTTTGTGGTGATTAAATTAAAATTAAATTAAAGGGTTTGAATCAACTTAATCATAATACATAGCACATGGTTATTTTTTTTTTTATTTAATTTACTAATTTAAGCTGTCTTTTATCACCAATCTCAGAAATGGTGTTAATAATAATTTGATATGCATAGCATGTATGTCGAAAATTCATCCAGCGCTCAGTATTACACCAATAAATATTATTTCCTTACATGACTGAGAAAGAGATTAAACATATTGGTCTTTTTAACAGTCATTTGTCATGGGTTTGTTTTACATATGTCAGTAACTGACTGAGAAAGAGATTACATGAGAGTGAAACCCCCATAATGCATTGCGAGTCAAGGATACTAGCGACTGATCAACAGCTGTTACGTCTGAATACGTCATCATTTTGATGTTGGTCGTCACTCAGCATGGTCAGTTGATGTAATTAGTCTTATCTTTCACAACTCCCGTATTTTGCGTGTAAGTATAGGCCTAGATGTAGTTCACACAGTATTCAGTGAAATAAACGAATTCACGGAGTCGACAACAGTTAACTTACTTTTATAGAGGACGGGAGTAAAAACTTTGATTAAAAAGTGTTATCAACACAAGGAAAAGCAAGGTTATCCGAAATATTCAATTCCCATGATCATACACGATACAAAATACACGTGAGGAGGGGGTCTCCCTGGTTGGAGGTATACGGGGATGTGCCACGGTTTTAGGGTACCGTACTTACCTTTTCAGCGATTTTGGTATATGATTATGGGTGGGTTTGAAGTGCATTGCACCAATATTTAAATGATAAATCCTTGGCGCTGCTTAACCCTTTAAAAGGGTTTTTTTTATTATGTCTTCATCAATGACTGAATCTGATTCAATGCATCATACGTAATTATGCACATGGCCTATTACGTGACTGTTGACTGAATGGTTTTGCTCCATACTGTGGGTTGAGCATGAAAACAGTTTTATCTTCCCCCACTGAGATAATAAAACCATGTGCATCTGGCCACATTCGAGCCGGCAACCATCGTAATACTACCACGACGCTCTCACCAAAGGATTTAAAAAGTGTTCCCGATGTTAGGCGAAGCGTCCAAACAAATCCCTTTGGTGAAAGGGAAACCCCTTTTCGAATCCCTTTGGAGAAATCCCTTATATTTTTCGAGGAATCCTCAAATTTGTGTTTGTTGATATGGGTATGGGTAGTGGCTGGAAGGCCTCGAATCCCCTAGCTTGACACCGAGTTCATGTTATACGACATAATAGCCACTTGAGATGGTCAGATACCCCAATTAGAGCTATTGTTATCAAGTGGCTGTAAAACCAGCTCCCGGAGAGCAGTGCTATTGATCGTGACCACGAGGGCCTATCTATGTTTGCAATCGATAATGGGCTATTTTCAGTGCGTGTATGAAAAAGTTTAACAAACTAACCAAAAATATGGAATTTTGCGTGTTTTCATTATCATAATCGAAATCTACATGAAAAATAGCTACAAAAAAGCCCAAACATGCTTATGTGTCGTAAATAATAGGCCTACATTGCACATCAAATTAAATTTCCTGTTCTGTATTCTGATATGTTGTACCGAGCACACTGTGAAATGCAGTGCTACTTCTAATATTGATCGCTCAGCGGGAATTACGTTGCCAGTGGATATTTTCAAAAGTAACAAATTATATTTAAAATGTTTTTGTTTTGTTTTCCTCTATTTTATTCGCAATCTATGTTTAAAAGAGCCAAAAATAAGTCCAAACGTGTTTATTTGTAATAAATATTATTAACTAAAAACAAATTAAAACAGTACCAACTGACCAGCAGCGGGATGGATCTTGAGATGGTTAGACACCCCAATTAGAGCTATTGTTATCAAATGGATCCCGGGGAGTAGTATTGATTGTGACCACGATGATGATTACGATTCTATGTTCGCAGTCAATAATGGGTTATTTTCGGTGCGTGTATGAAATAGTTAAAACAAACTAACCAATTAATATGGAATTTTGCGTGTTTTCATTATCATAATCGAAATCTACATGAAAAATAGCTACAAAAAATACCCAAACATGCTTATGTTTTGCAAATAATTGGCCCGGGCCAGACACCATGACATTGAGCGGGGTAGGGAGGGAGTGATGTGGGGATGCAAGACAAATAAAGTAAACCACATTTATTAAATTATATTGAGTTTTGAGGGATGGGGTATTATAAATGTGGATGCTGCGTACATTGGTTAACATATTTTCGGGAAGTAAATGAAACAGAAACCATAGACAAAATTTCAACAAACTTCATGACTAATTTTTCTTTTTACTTTTTTCAGTCATAAAAATGCAATCATAAAAATAGTTTACAAATAATAATTAAAAGGATTAAAAGGACCCAAAAACATAAACATTAATCAAATAACTAGTAAGATCCATGCATATTAAAACATCAGAATAATTAAATTTAGACATATAACCAGCTACGAAACAATAAGAAATGTCAATTTGCATAGAAGCGATGACACACAAAATTTGATATAAAAGATGCCACACATATATACAAAAGGCTATCATTGATTAAAAAGAAAGGTTTTCAGTTTTGTTTTAAAAACGTCAAAAATCGGCCCTCTTTTACGATTAACTTAATACCATACAATGTACACTGTAGCCCTAATGTCAATCGTATTTCGTGCGATACTTAATGTGTTGACAATGATTAGAGCATGTACGTCCATGATTAGAGCTATCTTTTTCGTATATTATTAATTCTCAAAAATGCTCAAATTCAGGACATAAGATAAAACAATATATGTTTAAATCGGCTGATGAAATAAGAAAAAAAATAGTAATAAGTAATGATCTACATAAAGTAAACATTATTGCGCTGATGATTACTGTCCGGTGCTATCAGAAGAGTTCAAAAATAGTAATTAATTGTGCACAAGATCATGCTATTTAATAGTCGAAAGGATAAATGTTTACATTAATATAAAACAATACGTACATAATGTTAATTTTTGGTCACTGGGTAAAAATTCGGAGTGAAACTTGTGGCAAAACAGTGATATCGATCTTCGTCATGCACTACACGTCGCCGATTGTGAGCTCTCAAGTGGTACTTGATGGTCGTAAATAATCAATTCCCGACATGAAAGAAAATCTCAAGTGGTCATAATTGGTTCGATAACGGATTTCTCGGTCGAATCCTCAAAGGTGGTGAGGATTCGTATCAAGTCGTACAGCAAAAACTTCTTCTCGAATCCCGTAGATTTTTTTCGTGTCCGTTAGGCCAAAGGGATTTGACAAAGGGATTTCCCTTTCACAAAAGGGGTTTGTTTGGACGCTTCGCCTTACTAATTTTCTTATTCTTATTCTTATTCTTATTCTCCGATTTCCTCTTCTTCTTATTCTAATTATCTTATCTCTTTTCTAATAATATTTTTCTTCATAATTTGTTTCAAATGGTTCGTAGATTTCCTAATCTATTAACACTATACAGCCTGTCTCAAAAAAATGTGCAATTGAAAAGCGCCCTCTCTGGCAATTAGAAAATACTTTTGTGACACAATGATTACACCAACGTCAAAAGCGCAGTCTTAGCTTTTAAATGCCGTTTTTTTTAGTTCAATTTACGTGTTTTAATCTCGTGATATGTTTAGTTAACAAAGAGAGGGTAACATCACAAGTGTGCCACTTTTACTAGAGAAGGGGCTGTACATGTAATGATAGCATCAAGTTTATCAAGTTCATTCGTAAAATCAAAATAATACATCGATTACACAACAATGCATTTTTACTCGTTTTACTGTATGTTTGATCATGATCAAGAAATAATTATTATCTTTTCCCATTTAAAAGACAAATAAATTAGTGCTGTAAAATTTAATTCGTGTACATTTCAATGATTTTATTGTGGTAAATACTGTTCTCTTTGTCACCCAAGACATATTAAAAGATAAACAAATATCAGATATTGCACACTCTGTTGTAAAATTAAAATCTTGTCAACGAAATACTGCATATCGTATACGTTTGAAATTTTACTGGGCAATTGTTACATAATCATGTAATTAACTGTACAGGTATTTGGATATAATTAACATTCTATTCAATTTTCTAAAAAAACGTGGCACATAAATATGTGTTTAGTGAATCAGATCTCTAGGTTGCCGAAACCAACAACGGCGATATAAACATCATGGCATAACAGTATTTTCTAACAATGGCACGTGCATTGTAATGTTACTAATATTGTTTGTGCATGTTACATGTTATCATTTGATAAACTTACGCGCAACATCCTCCCATGTCTATAATTGAATTATGTATCATATGGCTTCATTAATAATTCACCTTTAATAATGTTGACTCGTGACTCGTCAAAAACACCCAAACAAAACAAGCATTTTTAACTTAAACGTTACGTCAGTTTTGTTTGCGTTTACAAATGCATAGACTATTTTGATAATAAGGTTGCTTCGATCGTCTAGTATGTAACCATTGTCTTCACCTCAAGTGACAGCTTTATATAGCTCTGACAAACCTGATAGCATGATCTACCAAGTTGATCTGCATTTTGTGTAATATTTTAACAACGCTGTAACATATTGCAAAGTTAAAGGTCAAAGAAGAAGAAGAAGAAGAAGAAGAAGAAGAAGAAGAAGAAGAAGAAGAAGAAGAAGAAAAAGAAGAAGAAGAAGAAGAAGAGGAAGAGGAAGAGGAAGAAGAAGAAGAAGAAGAAAAATAAATGTTACCGGCTCCATAATGCACGACGATATTTCGTTGTGTAAGAATCGTTTTGAATTTCTTTAATTCATTTATATTATAAGAAAAATTTAAAAGTAAAAAGATAAATCCAACGTGTATGTTGATCGAAAATACAAAAACAGCGTATCTAAGATACCCACAGCATTGTTTTTTTTTCTTTCTATGACCGCCCACAGTATGATGTAATAATATGGAGAAAAGATAAATATTGTAAAAGTATTAGTTTCTGAACAAAAGAGAAACGAAATCTTATATCTTTAAACGAGGGAATGCTGATCTGACATAAATTGTTTATCGATTTAATTCCAGCATATTTCCAAACGCACGAGTTTGCTACCGACGACGACGTTGGTGATATGACGGTGACGATAATGGCAACGATGACAAATAAGATGAACCATTTAATGAACACAGTGGTAAAAAGGGTAAATCATTTTAACTCCCTTAGTTCCATCTTAATGGGAAAATGCGTTTGTCTCAATCCAATAATGTTGCAGTTTTATCCTTTATAAACCTGCCAGTGTAATGGTGTGTTGGGAAGTGACACTTGAGATAAAAAGTAATACAACTAGGGAAGCCGCCATTACCTTGTCATCGCGTAGGCCTGGAACACTACCGCGATTTCTACCGGCTGCATCGCGCCCGTGCTCCGTGTTCAAGTCATAAATTACCCGTAAAATCGCGGCTTGCTGCATCCACGGTTAGACTTTTTCAAGCCTGCTACAGTGCAGTTTTTTCAAATGTTGAACAGCTTTTTTAATATTTGTAATTACATTTTTTAGCGCATCCATGAACTTAATTTATCAAATACATTAAATCAACCAACAATCCCGCTATCCGGGCCAATATTTATAAAAGAAAAATACTGTTTCAATCACGAAAATTAACCTAATTTCGCGCATACACGTAATACTTGGGTCTATTCAGATATCGTTGTCAAGCTCGAGATGATTGACCCCGAATGATTGACAGTTGGAAACGCGTATTGTTACGCGTAGTCATGGTGCTGGGCACGTTCGGGGGTGCTGGCGACGGTCGAGTCGACGGTCGCCAGCACCCCCTTTTTCCAAGATGGCGGCGCCCATGCTGGTACCGAATTTGTGGTTCGCGGCAGCTTCTGTACAGCATACCGTAGCGTGCACATTTGGCCAAATTTGGAGAATCGGCGAATCCCTGTCAACCCCTTGGTTCCATGTCTTCATCAATGACTGGATGTGATTTGGTATGGTTCTGATGAGAATTGTGATTCAACGCATCATAAGTAATACTGTGCATGACCTATCAGGTGACTGCTGACTGTTTTGCTCCTTACTCTAGACTGGGCATGAAAACATTTTTATCTTTCTCCACCACATCAGAAGATAGGTGTATCCCATCATGGTCTGCAGTACCACAGTAGAACTGCACATACCATAGAAAGTGTACAGAACATCCCTCACTTCAACTTTCAATTACTCGCTTATATTAGGGGACTTAAGGCTACATGCTCTTTTTGGTTGAAATTTTTGGCAGGAAATAATCCAGCCAAAACATTAAAGTAATCTTTTCCCAAAACTAAATATCATAGTCAGGAAATTAATGATGCATCTGGTAGCTTAGATCATAACATTCATTATACTTAGTTGCAATAATCCCAGATAATTCTTGATTTGTTTTTACAGAGTCTTGAATTGTCGATGTTTTTGATCAAAAAACATCACTCGGTGTATTTTGAAACTCGAGGCATTAACTCTTCTTCTCAAATTAGCCCCAAATCATAATGTATTATATGCACGGTAGCAAACAACAATGGGAATAATTAGACGTTGTTTGCGTAGCCTAAATTTGGTTTGATTTTATTTCACAATTGAGTGGCCCAGTATAAAAATGGCCCATGGCACATTTTTTGTCATTGGGAGAAATCGGCACTGTAAATGTACGAATGTTCAATAAAATACATAAGAAATTTGATGCTTAAAAGATTAAATTGACAACATTCCCGAGTTACATTCATGGTGTGTTATGTTTGTATGGATGACCTTTGGTGACCTTTGACATTTTTCAACAGCGCCCTCTATTTTTCAAAAATGTGCCATGGGTCGTTTTTATACTGGGCCACTCAATTATTCTAAGGAGAGAATTTTGACCTGACATTTCCTTTTTGGATTTCCAATTTAAATGCATTGATATGTGATATTTTGAATAAATAAAGAGTACGCTTACCTTTCTGCAATACTTCCAGGTATCATTGAGCATCTGACGATAGCCAACATTTTAGCTCTTTACGGTGGGGTATCTATTGTAAGCTATTAGGGTAGGCCTATAGTATATATTCCCGCAAGTGACAAGATGTGTCAAGCAGGTGCATACATAAGGGCGGTATATTCAAACGGTATTGTCTGGATCTTTGAGTATCGATTGCGCACGTATACAGGGGTGTGTATGGTCCTCTTTTGACATGAATTAAAAATGACGTAATTTCATTTTATTATTACAAAATTAATCGTCGTTTATCACGAGTCCAAAGAGTCGTACCAGTTCAATTCATCAAAATTAATTTGTATTAAATGAAAAACAAACAGACAAGTAGAGTCATATGTCTTTCTATGACCGTATTCCTACCAAAATCTGATTTTCAATACACGTGTTGATATGTATATCTTTGAAAATAGCCGAATGTTAAGCACAGTCACCGTGGCACGATAGGCATCTTTAGCATTCATAGTGCCTTTGCAGTGGTTCGAACCCTGGTGAAAATATTAGTATTTTTTATTCTTTTTACTAATGCGCTGTGTCGTTTTTCAAACACGCCCTCTTCTTCTTCTTCTTTTCTTTTCTTTTCTTTTTCTTTTCTTTTCTTTTCTTTTTTTCTTTTTTTTTTTTTTTTTTTTCTTTTCTTTTTCTTCTTTTCTTTCTTTTCTTTTCTTTTCTTTTTCTTCTTCTTCTTCTTCTTCTTCTTCTTCTTCTTCTTCGTCTTCGTCTTCGTCTTCGTCTTCTTCTTCTTCTTCTTCTTCTTCTTCTTCTTCTTCTTCTTCTTCTTCTTCTTCTTCTTCTTCTTCTTCTTCTTCTTCTTCTTCTTCTTCTTCTTCTTCTTCTTCTTCTTCTTCTTCTCATCATCCTATTTTTTCTAATATTCTTTTTCTCTTAATCTTTGTGTCACTTGACCCTTAATTTATTATCACGTTATGATCAATGGGAGGGCGAGTTGGCGCAGCGGCCGTTCCCTTGCCTTGCACCACTGAGGTCCCGGGTTCAAGCCCAAGGACTCATGTACACTTGGTTTATCCCGATTTCATGCTCGCTCTCGCAGCTTTCGCCTGGATCTCCGGTTTCCTCCTGTTGTCAAAGAAAAGTTGTTTGGTTATCAAAAACTTCCTTCACGCAATGTAATTTGGGGAGCTGCACTGATAATTGGTTACAAGCTAGGTGCGGATATAGATTTGCGCCAGTCTAGCCGCACAATGTCTAGTTGATTCGATCTGAGTGTGATGATTCACCATGGCAGCGAAATTACAGCGCTTTGAACACTCCGATATTTGTGATAAGGCGCTATATAAATACTGATTTTTGGTTTTTTTTAGACAATAATAAATGCGCACCATCTATTTTGAGGTCATTGTGTGAATTTGGAGGGTTTTGTTTTGGGCCGGGCCAAGGTATTTTACGAGGGCGCACAATGACCTAAAATAGATGGTGCAAAGTTATTGTCATTCATGACCGTTTTGTGTACAAAATACTATCTTTCCTTCGTATTATTTGCTGGCAATTTTTCGAATATTTCAATTTATTTAGTCGTCATCCCTCATGAATAATGGGCGAATCCATGAGAATCCTGACTACATGACGTCATTGGCGTGGATACAGGGCATCTTTGCAATCCATATTCCGGGGCCCTTTGATTTACCCACGGATTTGACCGTTGACTGCAGCGGTACTGTTGATTTTTGCTACAGAAATTTATTTTTACATGAAACTTTATTTTTATATCGTGACATTTTCTGGAGAACAATAGCATATATACAAGGGGTTGACAGTGATTCGCCGATTCTCCAAATTTGGCCGACTCGACTCGACGGTCGCCAGCACCATAGACATACCACCTAGACCTATAACTGCCCATCCATAACCATGGCAGTAGGTGAAGCCACGTATCCAAGGTGATTTTGGTCGGGTGGTCGGACGCGGAGAAATAAGCGTTCATATCTGGAACAAAAAACGCGATCGTTTGCGTGATTGATGCGCCGTTATCGCCCGCGTCAAATGCAACATGTTCTGTAGACGCGAACATGTCTGCTTGTTTGCGTCCGGGTTACGTCCTTGTCAAAATCGTTGCTAAGCAGTGTTGACTTCACTTTATTTATTTATTTATTTATTTGGAAAACGCTTTTATAACAGCGGCACCCACCGTCTTGGTGGTGCATCCATATAAACAAAAGTTAACAAGAATTAAAAGATGATACTGAAAGTATTTACAAAAGTTAACAATACAAACAGAAATACTAAAATACTAAAGTTAAAATACTAAAAAAGAATACAAAGTTGGCTTGCATTCATCGTCCGCCCGTGGGTCAAATGAAGTGAGGCAAAAAGAATGAAGCAAATAAAGCCAGCATCAAAAGCCAATTGGCCCCTGGGTGGAAGCTGAGTGCCAGCCACTTAAAAACTACATCAACTGGATATATACATTATACAATAGACAAGATTGTATTCAGTGTGGTGAAGAATTAATTACTTAAGGAAATAATTACGTGCCTTCCATGTTCTTTTCAGTAAAGATTTACATGTGACATCAAAACAAACATTAGCAGTGTGAACTAAGTCACTAGTGCAGTCACCCCCAAGCAAGATAAATAATTTCTCATCAATGTTGCTTGTAATAAATAATTCCCATACATATAATAGACCATTCCTTTCTAAACTTTCCTTCAATCTTTTGAACTCATTAGAACGAATATCATTGTACACTCGGCAAGAAAATATAAAATGCCTAATATCTTCTATATTACTATGACACAAATCACATAAACCAGAAGTTTTACTATTATGCCAAGAGGCAACTCTACCATTTAGAGGCAGTGTATTTGATCTTGCCTTAAACTTTAAGCTGGCACCATAAAAGTCCAATTTATCTTGAAGATAATTCTCCAGGTTGGGCTTATTCTTAAAACGTATGTAATCACACAATGAGGATTTATTACAAGCTGTATTGTACCAACTTCTATTGTAATGATCTTGATTTGCATCTGGAAACAATCTAATCCACGATGGTTGATGAATAGGCCTATACACAGACCGAAAGATTTGGTCAAAACCACTGTCATTTAAAGTCTCTTCAATGCAACCGATCCAATTCCATCTTAAGTGCTTGTTAGAATTGTGAATTGTAAAAATTGCATTGAAAAGAAGTTTAGGCCATCTATGAGAGTCCATATTAATAAGACGATCAAAGTACTTAACTTTACTAATCTTATGTGAATTTTCAATCGTATCCCAGCCTAAGTCTCCTAATAGTGTTACTGAGGGCGTATTTCGTGGGGCCCTAAGAATTGACCTAGCCATTTGAAGCTGAATATTTTCAAGTCTCTTGTAATCGCTCGTACTGTAAGAGGACACTGAGCATGCGTAATTGATGGCAGGTAGAGCTAGGGTTTTCCATAAAATATTACCATAGTACACTCTGTTGAAGTTATCTTGGCTATTGATAATTGATTTGATGTAGCCAATTAACCTGTTCCCTTTCTTGATCATTTCACTTGCATGAATATGGTCTGAAAGATTTCTTGAAATGTAAAACCCAAGGTACTTATAGTGGTCGACTTCCTGAAGACGACTATTACCCAGGTTCCAAATTTTGTTTTCATCCTTACGTTTACCAACAATAACAACATTAGATTTGGAGTGATTGAAATCAAGTTTCCAACGTTCCGAAAAATTACTCGCAATATTAAGCATTTTCTGAAGATCTGTTTCATTATCTGCAATTAGAACTACATCATCAGCCCAGAAAAGTCATAGGTCTAGGTACTTGTTTGTCTGGGGCCAGCACCCCCGAACGCGCCCAGCAGCTCCCAGCACCATGACTACGCGTAACAGTACGCGTTCCCGATTGTCAAGCGTAAAGGGTCAATCACCTCGAGCTTGACAACGATATCTGAATAGACTATTGCCAAGTCTTACGTGTAGCGCGAAATTAAGGTTAATTTTTGTGATTGAAACAGTATTTTTCTTGTATAAATCTTGGTCTGGAGAGTGGGATTGTGGGTCGATTTGATGTATTTAATAAATTAAGTTAATGGATGCGCTAAAAATGTTATTTAAAAGTACTAAAAACAGCTATTCAACATTTGAAAAAATACGCTGTTGCAGGCTTGAAAAGGTCTACCATGGTTGCAGCAAGCCGTGATTTTCACGGATAATTTTATTTCTTGAACGCGAAGCACGGGCGCGATGCAGCCGGTAGAAATTGCGGTAGTGTTCCAGGCCTACGCGATGGCAGGGTAATGGCGGCCCCCATAGTTTTAATACATTTATCTTCGAGTGACGCTTCCCAATCTTTATTTATTCCCTGATATATATTCATGTTGAATATTTGGCTATCGTAATCATGGTAATTATGCATGCATGAGACGTGTAGGCCTACGTGTGTGGAATTGGACGCTCACTCTTATAGGCATCGCATGCAGATTTTCTGAATGCGTTATCGAGTTGCATATACTATCAATCATGATTATTGCACGACGAGTTTAAATTCTCATGTTTACAAGTGGAGCTGGATATATTGTAATACTTGGATTTATGTGGATGAATAGTTCTACCATTAGGGTTTACACCAGGTAAGTAGGTTTTATAGGTTTTATAAATGTGATTACAATTTTATTAAAATCAGAATTTTCTCTTGACCCACCAAAGGCTGACAATACCGTACCGATACCGGTGGCTGACAGTAAAAATAGAGCTCAAGTTTTCCTTGCACTGTATCTTCAAATCTGTAGGCCCTATTTTTCCATATTGGCCAGCATGCTTGTACCATTATGATTACTACGCTTTTTAGCCTGGCTTGGGCATTTTGTTTAAGCCTGGCACTGCTTGTCAATATCAGGACCCAAACATCATGCCCGGCATCATGAGCGCGAGCATGCAAGTGTCTCTGCATGGTGCGACCGTTTACCGAGGACCGTTTAAACAAACTTGCAGAATGATCCGAGAAAAAAGGAATGTGTAGCCTACTCATATTGTCACACCTCCGTCACTACGATGACTGACTTCCTATGGTGAGGAACAACAAATGCTAGGCCTAGCTAGCATGCTGTGCCATGATGTTTCGGCTACATGATATTTGTTATGCCTACACTCTTGTTCCGGCATTTAACAGTCGCCAAGTATAAGAAGAAAAGTTTAAGATTTAAAAAAAATTAATGTTCAAAGGCGTGATTTTGCGCTTAATCTGCAAAGTTTAACGTATGTTAAAAGACTGTTAAACTCGAGCGTATAAAGGTGGTTATTTTTTTTACGTTAAAAGGCGTTAAACTGTGTAATGTTTAGTGGAATTGTACTTTACCTGTTTAACGATACATCTCGCGCCACGGAATTTTAACCAATTATTGTTTAAAATGACAAAAGCAAATGGCGACCACGAGTGAATGCTGATCGTGCTGCTTATGGTCTCCTGAAATTTCGTTCAAATAGGTAGGTTTGAGTCAATCAGGTTGCACCAAACTCGAGATTCGTTTGATAAGTTATGCATAGACATCGTTGAGACATAAAGGATGGATATTGATGCGTTCATTTGCTAGATTTAACAACGTCATTGGGATTGACATTCTAGCGATACTGTACTGTACTGTTTTACGTGCACGGTACAATCGGTACATGTATATCACCAATGTGTGTACCGCGATGTTCAGTTTTGGGCATACGCACAATAGCTTACAATGTAGACGAGATGCATTGAAGGATCGGTATATGCTGGATACCGTATCGAGTGTGTGAATTTATTAGCGTTGATGTATTGTATTTTAGCATTGTATCGTAATGCATGCGAGAGAGAAAGGCTTACTAGATTTAAATTTTTTAGTCGGATACATTGCCCGGATACATAGCGGGTTGAACTGATAAAAAAACCCAAAATACTTAATGCATGGAATTGTATTTTTGAACGAATCTCACAGTTGACCAAGATCTGATGACTTCAAATCTATCATGAATTATGTTTCAGTATAAAATTTAAAAAAAAAAGAAAGAAAGAAAGTCCCAATCATAATTAAATCCAATACAACCATTGATTAAGCAGTTGTATTTCTTAAACAATCCTTAGATAAAATAGAACATATAAATCATTATCTGTTTAGAGTTATTAAGCAAATATTGATTAAAAGACCTTAAACAACCTAGTTGGTTAAGCACTTAAACTTGAAGCTGGTTAAAGTGCTATATGCATTTATTGGTTAAAAGTTTTAACCAACTATTGATTTGAGCCTTAAACAGCAAGAAAATTAAGGGCCCTTAACCAATATTTCGACGAGAGGACCACGTAACTAACAGGAGTTTAAGATTGATTAAGATTGTTTAAGACTTTTTTAATTGGCGAAATAAGAGTGTACCATTTACAAAATGATTGTGAATAAATACCTTATTTTGTCAATAATGGGAGGGGGACGTTATCCTTCAAGTACACTTATGCAATAACAAATTTGTATTTTTACACTTTCACTGGGATGTCACGGAGGCTAGGCTAGCTAGGCTTTAAAATAAGTTGATTGTAATATCGTTTGGTTGTTGTTGCTTTTATTGTTGCTGTTGCTATTTCTTGTTGTTGTGACTCGTCTATTCTTTTGTTTTTTCCTGTTTGGGATTCCCCAATTGTATTTGTTTTACACCAGTCACGTCATACGATGCAATCATATTATTGAAAACAGCAGATGCCGGGAGCAGCTGAGACCTAGACGCAGGTCGCAAAGCTCACTCCGGCCGGGAGCTGACTCGATCGTAACACAGGGACAAACATATAGGAAAAATTGTTTATATTTATTCAATATGCATTCAAAACAGGACCCTGTTTTGTTTATAATGTGTGTGCATATTTTTGGTTTACGTGCTGTGATCGGGGCTGCTTTTTTTTTTTTTTTAAGGTAGTCGCCATTTGAATTGGACGCTGCGAATGCCAATTTTTTATCCATGCACGGGGCCCCGATCAACCCAGGTTTTGATTGCTAGCTACGTCAGACGCGGAAGTCATTGTTGCGCGTCCGTAGTCAATTGTTGACTTCGAATTGCGTTCGCGTTTTCACAAATAATAAAATATGATTGGATCACACGCATCATGCATATTCGTGAGGTTATGAATAAATGATTGTGATAGAAATGCAATGTTATATGTTATAAACACCATTATTCTTTCAGGTCTATAATTGAATTATGTATCATATGGCTTCATTAATAATTCCAGTTTACCTAAAAATTTACACTTGTGACTCGTCGAATAACTTAAAAAGGGTACGCCAGATTTGTTTGCGTTTACAAATGCATATGATATTTGATAACGTGGAAGCTTCGATCGTCTTATATGTAAACATAGCTTGCGTCACCTCAAGTCACATCTTTATAGCTCTGGCAAACCTGATAGCATGATCATCCAAGTTGATCTGCATTTTGTGTAATATTTCAACAACGCTGTAACATATTGCAAAGTTTAAGGTCAGAAAAGAAAAAGATGTTACCGGCTCCATAATGCATGAGGATATTCCGTTGTGTAAGAATTGTTTTTGAATGTCTTTAATCCAGTTATATTGTAAGATAAGTCTAAAATTTAAAAGCTAATTCTAACGTTTAATTTGAGCAGAAGTAGAAAAAACATCGTATCTAAGATCTCCACAGCATTTTTTTTTTTTCTTTTTTTTTCTATGACCGCCCACAGTATGATGTCAATTGTAGAAAAGATAGATATTGTGCAAATTATTTTCCTTCCGGAGACAATCCATTATTCATTCTTAAAGCAAAAAATGTCAAAACAATAAATACAGGTAAACACAAAAAACAAGAAATAGGAGTTTTTCTTCATCATGTTCAAGGTGCCCATAACCGGTTCACATTTCCTAATTTTCTTTAAAGTCAAAATTTGCATTAGCATCATGCAAAGTAGCGAATTATTATTTTTATTTGGTTGACGTCATTTCAAAATTGATTCAACAAATTGATTTTAACAATCATTCTGTGCTTGAAATCCACACTGTTAGCTATTATTTTCCAAAACAGTTGATCTTGATTAAAAAAGTTTTCAATTTTCTGTTTTCCGAGAGCATCGCTTTTAGCAGAGACAGATTCACACGTAAAGCTGTGCAAACAATTTTTGGTTTTAAAGCTGATGTCTGAACCTATATTAATATATACATGCAAAACTACATGTGTAGAAAATCACGCATAGCCATTAAGTACTGATTAAACAGATGTATTTTACCCGAGTATTTTGCTTATAACTTCAAGTGCATAACAGTATATTATTAACTGCCAAGCATTAACTATCCCAAAGCAATAGAAATCCTCGAACTAGTTGGCACTAGGTTAATTCCCTTTTTGGTATGCTTTACAACACTTATAAATTACGGAAGTCGCATTTATTTATCCTGGAGTTAAATACCCAATCAAAAATCCGACTTGTAGGTTCAGCTCTGAAATCAAATGAGTTGGCCTTTAGTAAAACCAATACATTACATCTGATGGTATCGATTTCTGGAAACAGCACTCGTAATGGGTTGACGTGTAACTGTTAACTGGTGTGGATTTCCAGGGTACATGTTGTCAAACGTGTGCATTCGGGTTTAAAATCAATAAAGCAGGTAAAGTATCTATCATATCAAGTTGATAAACGTCCATTATTGACAGGAATATTTGTGATAATTATCAATTTTAATATCATGTTTGGCCTGGCGGGAGAAAAACATAACGCACGTTAATGGCAGTTATCCATTTATTCATTATGTGATGCGATCAAGCAAAATCAGTCGGAACTGTTGTCATGGCACTGTCAAACTTTTCAAACTCTTCACACGTATACGCTGGCGAAGTTACGTAATTAATCGGATTAATTTCCATAGCAATAGGTGAAAACAATTTTGAACATATCGCGCTTCACTAAAAGTAGGTTACACTCATCACCTGTGTATGTCTGTAATCGTAGACCGAATACAATACTGGCCCTTTCAAAGATACTAATTTTACAGGTGCAAGTGATCAGCATGATATGGTTCAATGCAGAGGTACCGCGTGAACGTATCAGTGCAGCGCGGTATATTCAAACATTGTTTTCACCTATTGCTATGGTAGTTAATCCGATTATTACGTAACTTCGCCAGCGTATAGAAATCGGTGTTTGTTTTTATCGGTTAACGGGTTAGGCCATTTTAAACCGACTTTCGAAAAGTTTTTTGATACATTCATTGATATCTCAAAAAGTAAAAATCGCAGTTTAACAAATAATGGTTCAAATGAAAGCCATTATTAGGGGCTAATTATTGTATCACTATGAAAGGCCTGACACCAATATAAACACTTGTTTCGGTGACCCAAGTTCATGGTCATTTCTGCTCACGCACTTTTTTACAGATGGCCTGGAATTTCATATTTCGGTTTCAGCGATTGCCCGAAAAAGGTGGTATGTTTTTGAAAAGCGTTTCCGCTTGGAATGTAGATAGTTATTGTTGCTATTACTCTTCGCGATTTTAATTTATGCCCTCTTTAGCCGACAATTTTCAATGCATTTTACACAATAGATACGTCGCTTACATAAATACCGCTATTTTTAACAGTAGCTTTTTTGTTAACCAACATACCATCCAAATTAGTTCTCAAGACTTTGATGAGACCATAGATACCAAATCGGACGGCATGTGATGAACAGATTTTAAACTAGAATCAAAAGAACCAGCGTAGGCCCTCTCAAAATGTACTTTTTTAAAATATCGCGTTGTGATAAAAATGACTGCATTTTCCTTGTTTTTTATAACAAGGAAAAGCTTTACTTACCTCAAACTTTGCACGTAGTGTTGTCTCAGTGTCCGTTACTGGTTGGTATTATTCTGATTAAGCGATTTTCATGATTTAGGCCTACTTAGCCTACATTTGACCAACTTTTGTCCACACCGTGTACGAATATATTCCAAACATGGCGCTGCATTCAGTATCACACTAACGACAAGGTTATACTAAGATGTGTAAGACTTTCTGACACTATATTCACGGTTTTCTAATGGCTATTTAAACTTATGACAAATTTGGCTGGTTTGCGTTGTTCAATACCATTTCACCCTGATGTGACAGTGACGTCAGTATAAAGCTGGTTTCATACTACCCTGCCGCTTGCAATGAGCGGCGTGGCGCACGCGCATTGCAGACAATCGGACAAAATCAAGGCTTGTCATTGGTTGAAACGCTCTGCCGCTTGCCGCAGCGGCAAGCTGCAGGAAAGTATGCTGGGGGCATTATACGAATTTTATTAGGCGCAGCATCACTCGCTGGAGTTCGATGGCGCTGGTGTACATACGCACGCGCTTAAAGACACCGCATAGATGCGCGAGCGAAACAGCTGTTCACAACGCGTTGACATCACTGCCACATCGGGGTGAAAAATGGTATAGGTAATAGATGACTATGAAACCTCAAACTCGCCCCTCGATAAAGGTTGGCAATTGAAGCAGGCCTCAGTTTAGCGAACTTTGTCTCGTGTAATGCGATGCGAGTGCAAGCGCCGCTCGGACTGTGAAGGTTTCTGGATACCGAATATGGGTTTATAGATTAGGCCTATATCATGTCCTCTAGGCCATATAATTTATTTTTGGAAAAGAAAGTCTAATCTTGGAGCCTATTCAATTGAGAAGGGACTGAATTTTGTCATAATAATATAAAACTTAATACTTGTCGTCCATAACAAGAAAGAATGCCTCGCGATTTTTTTTGATATCCAGCCATAGTATTTTAATTGATTAAACTGAACATGGTGCTATATCTTTACTAGGTTCATGCACTAATTTGCAGACCCGCCCGGCCTTCTACCTGTAGTGAGTACCACATTAGATTGTGATTACAAGAAATGATAAGCGCTGCCTCCTCGAAATTTCTTATGCCAGCAGCTTTGATGATTAAATATTATCTACAAGGCCGCACCTGTGTTCAAGGCCTTTCTTTTATCTATTGACCTCAAAAGAAAGGATTAGAATGATCAGAATACCGTCCCTGACACATTAATAATGAGTCGGTAAGGGAACGTGCTACCGTTAAAATTCATCGAGTACGTATGGCCACTACACAGTTCAATGGTCTTATTGTGATCTGGCGGGCGTTTTAAAAGCACGGTCCCTGACTGCGAGGGCATATTTCCGGGCAAGGAACAATAGAGACCAATTGCCTGGCAATGACGTCACATGTAATCCCAGTCTATAGTGTGATTAGAACATTATAGGATGGTGGTCACTTATAGTACGATCAGTACGAAAAGTCCAATGCGATTATTAATGTATTTTCTAAAATTAAAAGAACCACTTTTCAGCGGGAATTTTTGTAAGTTACACAGCTGAAGTTGTGAAAGGGTTGAAAGACTACAATATTAAGGCATAAACAAGAATTTCTTTGTTTGGTCATTATTCCTATAGGCTCATCCCTTAAAATGGGAACTGGTATTTATAGGAGACCGTCTACTGTGCGTATTTGAGGAAATAAATAGTATTTATGAGTGTATGAAGAGATGCGAGTCTGGTTGCCTAGTATATAACAAAATAAAATCGATGTTTCCTACTAATGTCATATTCGACATTTAGGAGAGAATTGATGTTTGAAGGTTGATTCTGGGGCTGAAGAGTATTTAGAATAAAATGAGCTCCTATGTGTGGGATTACACCAGGAAGTGGACAAAAATGGCTAGAGTGGGCCACTTTGGTATTCAGAAGATAACAAATTATTATTATTATTATTATTATTATTATTATTATTATTATTAGTAGTAGTAGTAGTAGTAGTAGTAGTAGTAGTAGTAGTAGTAGTAGTAGTAGTAGTAGTAGTAGTAGTAGTAGTAGTAGTAGTAGTAGTAGTAGTAGTAGTAGTAGTAGTAGTAGTAGTAGTAGTAGTAGTAGTAGTAGTAGTAGTAGTAGTAGTAGTAGTAGTAGTAGTAGTAGTAGTAGTAGTAGTAGTAGTAGTAGTAGTAGTAGTAGTAGTATAGTAGTAGTAGTAGTAGTAGTAGTAGTAGTAGTAGTAGTAGTAGTAGTAGTAGTAGTAGTAGTAGTAGTAGTAGTAGTAGTAGTAGTAGTAGTAGTAGTAGTAGTAGTAGTAGTAGTAGTAGTAGTAGTAGTAGTAGTAGTAGTAGTAGTAGTAATAATGGTCCTTAATGTGAATTGTCCGCTAATGCTCAATAGATGTCCTTATACGTCAACATATGTCCTCTGATAGGCAATGTATTGACGTAAGTGGACCTTTTTGCATTGCCTATTAGCGGACATATGTTGACGTAAAGGGACATATATTGGCTATAAGCGGACATTTTCATAGAAACGTCAGTGATCAGAGGACATCTATTGCGCATAAGGGGCCAAAAGTTATGCGTCCTAAAACACCATGCATTTCAATCACAGCGCCCTCTGTTGTCACAACGTGACAAATTGCAAAAACACGGGTTATATTGAGGGGGTGTAGTGTGTGGTTACAGGGGTGTGCGTACGTGTGTATTCGTTGCTTTGGTTGATAGGCGTAGGCTTATTCGTGTGTCGGGGTGTGGGTGAAGTAATACGGTGGGGATAGGTATGAGGTGGGTGTGGATGAGTGTAAATAATGTGATGTGTTGGTGAGGTCAGTGGTAGAGTGTGCTCTTTTGTAAAATTGTTTAATTTTTACGTTTCATAAATAAAAATAAGAGTATTTTGCCCCAATTGGTATGATTTTTTTAATGTGTATTGCACAATTCCAATAATACACGTTTAAAAGCAGGCTGGTGAAGAATTGGGGCATTGTTATTTTATTCTTTCCTTTATTTATTTATATATCTATTTATATATTTATATATTTATATATTTATATATTTATATATGTATTTATTTACATATTTATTTACATATTTATTTATTTATTTATTTATTTATTTATTTATTTATTTATTTATTTATTAAAAGAATGATACATCCTATAAAGATGACACATATATTTATTTACTTAATTATTTGTTTATTAATATTAAAAGAACGATAAGATATCTAAATGTAAAATAACAAAGCCATGATTGTTTAGTGCTCATCACGGGCAATGATAAAAATGCAATTATAACAAAAGCACATTACACAGGTATTTATTTATTTATTTATTTATTTATTTATTTATTTATTTATTTATTTATTTATTTATTTATTTATTTATTTATCTATTTTTACTAAAAGAACGATACATTCTATAAAGATGAGAAATTTATCTATTTACTTATTTATTCATTAATATTAAAAGAACCATACATCCTATAAAGATGAGACAACTATATGTAAAATAACAACGCCATGATCCTTGCTGGTATATTTAATGCTCATCACATACAATGATAAAAATGCAAGATGTAACATAAAATTATAAAATTTAAAAAACCACATTACACGGCTATTTATTTATTTATTTATTTATTTATTTATTTATTTATTTTTTATTTATATTTCATAGTTTATATAATGATATATTTAACAAGGGTTTTAAACGGTAACTTTGTCTGTATAAAGAAAAATGCACATGTATCAGAAGTAAAATACAAACACACACTTTAAACTTTATGAACTTGGCTACTTAGAAATTAATGTTCTTGAAGAGATTTTAGAACCAAAAAGAGGGAGGAGTTAAACATCAATTACATTTGTAAATAAAACAGGTCTGTAAATATGGTAAAAGGTAATTTTCATAGGACTTCATAATCACTTATGGGTGCTTCCCTTAAAATAATTACAGTAAAAGTAAATAACTTCAGCTCATAGGAGTAACTTTGGTAGCGCTTTGTATGTTCAGGTCTTATAAATTCGACTCTAAATCTATTTAATTATTTTTAAAGAAAGAATTATGCTTCTTTAATTCTTAATTTCAGGGCTAAAAGTGACCTGCAAAAAAGTGCCAAAGGGACCATATTAAAACACTTCGCATGATTCAACCTTTCTCACGAACAGGCTCGATTCTACAGTTTCACTAATCACTATTGTGAAATAAAACAAATGGAATCTTCCCCACCCTATAATTACACCTTTGGTTAGGATATTATACCTAACCATGACCTATAGCTGTTTTTGCTAATCAACTCATTTTACAAAATCAAGAATTTGTAAGTTTGCAATTAAAACAACTATTAAATAAGACTAGGTTAGGCCGAAGTTATGGATTCCTAATCTGAACATACGCCCTTCATTGTAATGATATAAGTTCCCGCGAATCCCCCTCCAACAGTAGGCTGCCTTTACATGATAATGAAAATCATATTTTATTCTAACTTTAATTCTTAATTATGTGTATTTGTATTCATGTTTTCATAAGCACGATTTTTCTTTTCCAAAAATTTGCTCCCAACTATAAAAGTGTGCGAAAAATTCACGCGGATACGAAGTAAAAAAAACATAGACCTACAAACACAGACCTTCAATTTTGATCATGTCATCGCCCCGGGGTCATCGCATCATCTTTTGCACAGTCCTCACTGCTATTGTGATGTACAGTATCATACTGTACTGTATTATACCCTTTATAATAGACGACAGTCTCATTAGGCATAATACGTAACACTTTTAAATTTAGGCATATTTCAAGAAGAAAAAAACAAAAAAACAGACTTTGTTTTTACTACATTCACGAACCGTTTCTACACATATTGCTATTTTATCCGCCCCCCCCCTTTAAAAAAAAAAAATTAAACATAAACTCTTTGTGCGCGTACATTTACAGTCATCATCAAAAGTCCTGGCCAAATGAAAGTTACAAGCTATTTCATAACCGATTGGGCCTATAGAATTTAGCCTTTAAAAAGAAATCTCTGCACGCACTTGTTTGCCATTTTTGTTACCAACAACTTGCTTGACGTATCTTACCATTTTTTTTTATGTCTACACAGCTTCAGTATGATAAAACAGGAATTATTATTGCTTTGTCTCTAAATGTTCACTATGAAATAATCATAATTAGGCCTATTATGTACCAGTAGGCTACAGTATATAGTAACTGAACATTCTGTTCTTCAAAATATGTGTAAGGCACTTTAACATGTTTAATATGGGGAACATATACCCCGGCTGGAGTGGATGAGTGGAGCGCCATCATGTGATGATCCCAAAATGTAAATGCATTTAGGAAAAATGTCTAGGATACTACAGTGTAGCTAGCGTAGGCCTTAGATTTCGGTCATGCGGATTCTACAAACGCGTTTCTAAAAATACTAATGCGATTTAGGCCTATATCACAAACCTAATATAAAAGCAGGCCTACAGTGGCGTTAACAATTACAAAATCAAAATGCAAACTAATCAGAAACAATTTAAAACCTCCATCATTTGAAATATCACATCTGCATGGATGATATTCAAAGAGAAATTAAAGCCGTAATATCTTATAATGGAATTTACGAAATAAATAAATAAATAAATAAATAAATAAATAAATAAATAAATAAATAAATAAATAAATAGATAAATAAATAAATAAATAAATAAATAAATAAATAAATAAATAAATAAATAAATATAAAATAAAATAAATAAAATGAATAATAATAATAATAATAATAATAATAATAATAATAATAATAATAATAATAATAATAAAAACAGGCCTGTATAAAAAGTAGTCCAAATGAAAAAGAAATGACTACTTAAACCTTTGGAAAAGGAGAAGTTTTAAAATGATTTAAAAACATTGCACATTCCATTGCAAAACACCAATAGACCATAGTTTCTTTATTTTAATGTTAATGTGCCACACTACACAGTCTTCACCCTAAAACAGAAAATGACTTGTCCCCAAAGGATCGTTTAGTTAATATGGCAATTGTAATGACCTGAATTGTATTTCGATATCTTGTAAATAAGTAGGTGCAGAGCCATTAATACATTTCATGAAATAGATGCCTTTGTATTGGAGTGTCCTGCATATTTTGATACATTTACCAACTAACATCACGTGCGCATCATCTTCTACATGATAATAATTATCATCATGATTATTCGGAATAAAAAAAAACTTTTAAAAAAAGTTATCTTTTTCTATGTACAGTGTAGGCCTTAAAGAAACCCACTAGTGACAGTAATGTATATTCATCCCAAAATAATTTCAAGGTTTTATGTTTTTAAAGTATAGGCGTTTTTATAGTCATACCTTATGCACGTGGGTGGTGAAAAATCTTAAGCATATACAATTTACAAAAATCCATTTCTGACCAGTAAATAATTCATTTAGTTATCTTAAAGGGGATTTATGTTAGTTAAATAGATTATGGATTTTACTCGAGCTTATGTGAAATATCGCCCCTTTATGCATACAGGTAAAAAACAATAACATTTTTAGCGTACATGGGATTAATTATCATAGGCCTAATTACAGCAAGGTTTACATACTCCGCCGATCCACTTGGCACCAATAGCGTACAGTAATGATTAATTACATATTACTGGTTTCTATAGATAGTAATAATGAATTGAATGATTACTGTCAGTATAATAACAATAATAACATACATACTTCTTCTTCAGTAGATTCAGTATATTCTACAATGACTGTCTTCAATAGATAACGATATCAATAATAATAATTGTCTTCATAGATAGTGACTCCAAATGACGCTGCTCCAAAATAGGACCTCAATTAGTCTGTCTTCAAATTGACCACAAATGACTCCTAACGCCACAGTTACCCTAAAAAATTGTCTTTAACCCCAAATGACCCTTACCCCAGACCCCAAATCCAAAAATGAATACTTACTCCATTCTTGCCCAGAATTAATTAAATAGGGCCTAATTGCCGTCTTCAGTAGATTGCCATATAAATTACTTAATTACTGTCTTCAGTAGATAGCAATAATAAATTGCATAATTTCCGTGACACCAACTGATCCTGCTCCACTAAGTGATCATACTCCGATACAAGTGTGCATAATTACTGTTTTAAACAGTAATGAATAATTTCATAATTGCTGTCAGCAGTAATAACATTAACAAATTTGCATAATTTGCAAGCTAATACGTACTAAAATTCACTCATGGTTTACATGCTCAGCCTGTCCTCTCACTTTACTTGGCACAAATGGCGTAGTGGGGGAAGGTGTGGGGGAAGCTGCCCCTGTGGGATATATTGCCCTTCCCCCACGTGCTTGACCCACCGGGGTCCGCCGTGATATTTTAGACGTTTAGAACTTGTACTTTTAGCCTATATATAGGTATATTTTAGTCACATTTTCCCTTAACCCAACCCCCATGCCCCTCTCCCTCCCAACAATCCCGGTATCGATATCGCTACTGATCGTAGCTCAGTACTTCCAAAAGCTAATATTTAATTAAGCATGCAATGATGAAAGAGGGTGATACCCCGGGGGGGGGGGCACTTCCATGACAGATATGCATCATGTGCCTCGAGATAGACCCCCTTTTTCAAACCGGCTTGTACCCAATGACCCCCTTTTTGTGTAATGGTCCTACCTATTACCCAATGACCCCCTTTAAAAAGATTCATGTACTCAATGACCCCCTTTTTCTATTTTTTGCTATACCCAATGAACCCCTTTTAATTCCCAAATTTATGTGGTATTTGTGTTATCCTCCTGAAATAATGAGCTTTTTCACATTTCCAAGGTGGCCAAGCTGTTTTTACGCAGTTTGGCACTTATTTATGTGTACTTAATGATACTCTTTTGGCAATCCTGTACTCAATGACTTCCATTACTTTTTGTTACCCCAATGACCATCCTTTTTTCAATGTTTCATACCGAATGGCCCCATTTTTATTCAGGTTGTGGACTGAATGACCCCATATTTTTGTAATTGTACATTTTCCCTGATGGCCCCCTCCTTTTAACATGGCCGAGGCACATCCCTGCCATTCCAGATAGGGAGTGCCTCCCCGGGGTGATACATAATAGGGATTCATTTTAGTGCACAAAATCGCAGTATGGTGGTACAAGATGCATATTTTGCATACATTGACTTATCTTTATTGACCCTATACAAATGGTCATATTTAATGAAAAAAATAAGCATTTTACTTAATGAAGTGTTTTAGCGCCCTCAACGGTGTTTTTTTTTTTCATTCACTGACGCTTTAGTTCTTTATATTTAATTTTTAAATTACGTGCAATTTGCTTTCATAATGATTTACTAATAAATCATTAGAGTGTTGATCAATTGTATAATTTATTTAAAATAATATTCGACTTTCCCAAAATGGTCTATGTGCATTGACGTAAGCGGGCGTGAACATTGCCCATCAGAGGACACGAGACTCGAAAAACGCAAAATCGATTAAAAGCTCTTTATTCGAATAGTATTTAACCAATCATCTGATATGTGTATTAGGGCGTGTCTGACCTCCTTCCCTGAAAATTTGAGCTTAATTGTGATGGAAATAAAGAAACTATGGTCTATTGGTGTTTTGCAAAATTTCATCAAAATAAACATTTCATGCATGTTGGGCCTTAATATAAGACAACTTCATTTTTTCGTTAGGTGATTGCATCGGGTCATTTTATAATTAGTAGTAGAGTTATGGTGCTAAAATATCAAAATAACAATTATATTATGTATTTCTGTCTAATTTGTACCTGAATATCATCTATACAGATCAATTAACAGGCCATCACTTTTGGTCCCTAACAGTGTCCACTAATGGCCAATACTTAATAAAAAATAACAAAATTTGCTTATACGATTATCGAAGATCAAATTTAATGTGTTTATAAGAATGACAATTGTTTATTGTGTGTAATTACCTTTTATTTGATTAAAATCGGTTAATAAATAAAGAAAATAGAACAAATTTAAATTTAAGGACCATTGTAGTAGTAGTAGTAGTAGTAGTAGTAGTAGTAGTAGTAGTAGTAGTAGTAGTAGTAGTAGTAGTAGTAGTAGTAGTAGTAGTAGTAGTAGTAGTAGTAGTAGTAGTAGTAGTAGTAGTAGTAGTAGTAGTAGTAGTAGTAGTAGTAGTAGTAGTAGTAGTAGTAGTAGTAGTAGTAGTAGTAGTAGTAGTAGTAGTAGTAGTAGTAGTAGTAGTAGTAGTAGTAGTAGTAGTAGTGGTAGTAGTAGTAGTAGTAGTAGTAGTAGTAGTAGTAGTAGTGGTGGTAGTGTAGTAGTGGTAGTAGTAGTAGTGGTGGTGGTAGTAGTAGTGGTGGTGGTAGTAGTAGTAGTAGTAGTAGTAGTAGTAGTAGTAGTGGTGGTAGTAGTAGTAGTGGTGGTAGTAGTAGTAGTGGTAGTGTAGTGGTAGTGGTGTAGTAGTAGTGTAGTGGTGGTGGTATTAGTAGTGTAGTAGTGTGGTGGTGTAGTGTAGTGGTAGGTGGTGTGGTGTAGTAGTAGTATAGTAGTAGTAGTAGTAGTAGTAGTAGTAGTAGTAGTAGTAGTAATAGTAGTAGTAGTAGTACGTTCCATCCAACGTGTCCCGAGGTTGCATCGTTGAGCAGCGTTGCGGAATATTTCTTCAATGTCCCTAAATAATGTCGTTTCTAAATTAACACCCTAAATAATAACGTCCCTAAATATTAACGTCGGTAAAGACTCGACTTGGCGGTATTTTCAGGTTGAATTTCTCGTTAATAGTTATTACCTCGTGACCTTTGACTTCATTAGATAGTATCACCAAAAGTCAGTATGTTTTTCATATCCCCCATGCCCTACATTTTTGTTTTAAAGTTACAATAAGTTGTTGTTGATAATGATACCTATATGGCGGAACAATTCACGATGTTTATACTACCTGAAAACAAACAAACAAACAAAAGAAACAAACATAACAGGTTTCATATGATCTACAATCATAGGAGAAATGTTGGCATACTGTTGCTGTCTTTTGATGAATCACAGCACCCGTTTCAATAATGCAATGGTGGACAAAGACATGTTTTTGAGACCATCCAACGTTGACATATCGGCGGAGCTAGGAATGGTGGGACACAAGGGAAAGTCTATATTTGGAATGACACACTTATTCAATTCGCCTTCTTACTGTTGGTATGGCACGAACTATTCCAAATTCAACATAATAGACCATCAAAAGGCAGCTAGACTTGCAGAATGTCCTCGTACATTTTTGTAGTATAACCAAATAATGTAAAAAAATGTAATTTAGCAAAATCGACAACCTACCCGACCTTTTGATGGAATTGATAGTTTTCTTGAAGTAGATACAAATGTGAACAAAAAGTTGATACTCCTCATATCCACCCATATTCTTCTAAAATAGATGTATATTTTGTTAAGCACACCTAGGTATCACCCTGCCTAGGTATCTTAACTTGTTTAAAGTATGAACCCGAAAACTGTTCAAAAGAATTGTTGTATACTTGTGCGGCAGTGGCGAAATACATCTTTGCTCAGTCATCAGTGGACTTCGGGTATATATATAAATGCGCATATATAAATGCGCACGTGACATCTACAAGTCGCCATCCCGTGTTCAACGATGTAAGGTACCCGGATGTGCACAAATTCCACACGCAAAAGTATAGGCGAAAATGATAGGTTACAAGGAAAATTGTTTTTGCAAAATAGTGGCATTGATTGCAAAGGGCAAAATAATTTGACCCGAAACATAAACTCTTTATTTGGATTTTCCATCACGGAAAAAAAAAAAAATGACGGAAAAGCTAGATATAGCTGATTTAAAAACTTATATTTCATTATTTCCGTGCTAAATGGGCGTGGCAATTGGCCATATTGATGACGAAATGTGATGTGAAACTATAACTTTAGCCCTTTTCGGCATAATGACCCTCTCAAACTAATAGGCTAGATGTCCCCGCCCGACCTCCTCAACTCTAACTTACTCATTCGCTCGCAAATGGACAAAAACACAAATTCAAAATGTGTTTTAAGCACCTTTTGTGTCCCCATGGTAAATCGGTAATCTGTACACCCTTTGTCACCCTTTGACGTGCAATTTAGAGTATAAACACGTAGATGACTGTACATGATCTAATCATCCCGGCTGGAAGATGTTGAGGAAGACTCGTATACTATACATCACGCTCATACGTTATATGACAATTTGACGTACAATCACGAATGTAATGCATGGTTTGAGGTTTATTCAGCTAGTAAGTTAGATCCGTCATACACATTATTGTCATGGTATTATATTGTAATTGTATACGTCAATTTTGTTCAGTTTGATTCAACCGGCTTATAAAGTTTTACTTTACACGGAAGGGGAAAGTTAACAAAAAACAATTAATTTATGAGTGTAAAAGGGGAGGGGTGGTTTTGGGGGAAGGGGGGGGGGGGGGGCAAATAATATTTATAAAACTAAAGTAAGGCGAGAAAGAGAGAAACCCTGTTCTACGGGCGAACGGACCTTTCAAGTACGGTCGGTCGGTCGGTCGGTTGGTATTTCTTTAAAAAAAATGTAAATAACCCAAAAAATCACAAAAATCTGTAACTAAATTTCAATTTGAGAAAATACAAAACAAAAATTGTCCTGAAATTTCCGAAATTTGGGGTCGGCATTCATTTGTACAGGAAATTTTTTTTTCCCAATTTGTTCAAAATAGAACAGGGTTTTCGTTTTTCGTCGCATAAATAAATAAATAAATAAATAAATAAATAAATAAATAAATAAATAAATAAATAAATAAATAAATAAATAAATAAATAAATAAATAAATAAATAAATAAATAAAATAAATAAATAAATAAACATTAGTTATGTTTGTACACGGGGTGCTGTGCAATAATCATGATCCTTTGATATCCATGATTTATCCTTGCAAATTTATAGCATCGAACCTCCAGCCAATGTTCCTTGCCAGTGCTAGCCACGAAACAAGGTCACAACTGTAGCCACTCCTTCAATGATCGCCATTTCAGTGATTGACAGTGATGTAATGCAAATATGGCGCTGGCCATCTGGTCACGTGCGCATTTATAAAAGCGCATTTATATATGCAACCGAAGTCTACTGCTAAAGAAGAAACTGTCGGTACTAAACGCGGATCCGTAATTTTCATATAAATTGCAATAATGCACTAGCCTGAGCATGCCGATAGACCCCTGCGTAATAATAATTATCGCCTTTGGCAGAAACAGGGTTTACACGTGTAGCTGTACAGATGGTTTCTGGTTTTTAAGCCGTTATTTGAACAGAAATTTATACAATATCGCTAAAAGTGATACGTAATGTCATTACGAAACACATTTCATTGCCGGATTATATACACGTAAACTGCATACAATCTATAATACTGATCATCAACTGGCGAAAATTAACCAATTCAGAACAATAAGAATCCACAAAATGTAATGGCCTTGGGTTATTTTTTGTTGCAGTAGCGTCGCGTCATATAACGACATGGCGATAGCTAGAGTTTCCCCCCCGGGGGGGGGGGGGCACGCCCTATCTGAAATGGCAGGGATGTGCCTCGGCCATGTTAAAAGTAGGGGGCATTCAGGTCAAATGTACAATTACAAAAATTTGGGGTCATTCAGTACACAACCTGAAAAAAATGGGGTCATTCGGTATGAAACTTTGAAAAAAGGATGGTCATTGGGGTAACAAAAAGTAAAATGGGAGTCATTGAGTACAGGATTGCCAAAAGAGTATCATTAAGTACACATAAATAAGTGCCAAACTGCGTAAAAACAACTTGGCCACCTTGGAAATGTGAAAAATCTCATTATTTCTGGAGGAGAACACAAATACCACCTAAATTTGGGAATTAAAAGGGGGGTCATTGGGTATAGCAGGAAATAGAAAAAGGGGGTCATTGAGTACATGTATTTTTTTAAAGGGGGTCATTGGGTAATAGGTAGGACCATAACACAAAAAAGGGGGTCATTGCGTACAAGCCGGTTTAAAAAAGGGGGTCATTCCCGAGGCACATGATGCATATCCACTATGGAAGTGCCCCCCCCCCCGGGGAGTTTCCATCATTTCAAAAGCGATCCCTCGTCACCGGCCCTTCGAGAGGAATTTTAATGGCTAAACTTGGACAATAGAGGGCTCCCTTCATGACCCTGGCGCCAACAGCACATGGTGTAAACACCAAGATCACTGTCTCAATGGGTGTGTGGTTTCTTTTGATTCCTTTATAAAAGCAGCAATCTTTTTAATAAATGGAATATTATTTTATCATTCGAAATTGTGTGTAGCTCTCTTTAGAACCATTCAAACATATTAAAAAAATATTATTGACATTGTTAATCAACATTTCACGAGTCTGTCGACATTGCATATCAATGTCAAATTACACAGCATCCCAACAGAATTGCATCTCCCGATACTGAAGAAATATAAAAATTGTGATAAGAAGTCCCATCAGTTGCCGATTTAACTATACATATTTCTTCTTAAAAATCAGTTTACTTCTGGATTTTACCATAATTTGGTTTGAGCATTTCTTGAAAATTCCTGAATTTTAAAGAAATTTCGAAACGTGTCGTGCACGCAAATACACCAAAAACTCATTGTTTTATCAATAAAACTGATGATGCGGCGACCAAACTTCGGCCGACCGGTACCCCATGCCTGGACCGAACAGCTGACGCTCAAAACAATAACATTGAACAGCTGATCATATTCAAGACGTAAACAAACTCAAGTCAATACGAATGTAACATACCAAATATGGGCTTTGAAAGACTTTTGAGCGAGAAAATGTTTACTAATTAATGATGACCTGTGACCTCAAGCGACATGAAACGTGCAGTCAGTCAGTCTGATTTCCCACGATAGAGGCAGTACAAAATCATGTTCGAGAACGCTTTGCTAGTGACGAAAAAGGTTATGAAACCTCACTGATATGGTAAGATACTTGTATATTTGTTTTCCTATAAATATGATACTTTGATCGATAGAATAGGGTCCCGAATGTAGATGACTGTAAGCTTACCTACTGCTCACTTGCACAGTAGCCATGGCCCATGCTACATGTACAGACGAGACGATGGCTTGCTACTTCATACGAAGTCCGGCGCGGCGTGTATAAACAGGTCAATCCATTGTACATGTATGACTATGATGAGACCGCGAGGCTAACAACTCAACACCTGAGTGAAATAGTCAAACTTGTTTTGCTTCTTAATTATTTTTCAAATTTCATTTTTTGATGTTGCTCATGTGCTAAAACAGGATATATAATATATTCATACCAAGCAATCTTGAAAAAGAATCTCAAATCAAACAACAGAGGCTAGACGTGAGTCCTGAATCAGTTTATACTATAGTATAACCTCTAGCTTGTGTAATTTTTTCTTATTAAATAAAAGTGTTGTAAAATAGGCCTGTAACTCTTTTTCGTAGACAATCGACTATCATGTTTTCCTGAAAACCAAGAATGACCATTCCTGAATCCTGATCCCGTCTTGAACCGAAAGAAAGAACCCAGGTCTGTTTTAACTCGCCCAAATCTGGCCTAACCCGATGATAATTATAATGCCTGATCCGTATTTCAGATCGGTCCGGGGTATTTCGGATTTTCGGGTTGCCCTGCAGGGCATTATTTAACACCACTGAAGTCAACCAAAGTGGCTCAGGGGTGGTGCAATAAATATGTGTACCCCCTGGGACGGTCATGGGTGGTGAATTAAAGGGGGGGTGGCAAAGATTTTTTAGCAGGCCAAAGGTGGGGGGGGCAAGCATTTTTTGGCAGGGCGATATATTGATTCTCAAAATGTAGCAGTGGAAATATGATAAATGAGTTTATTTAAGGGCAGTGCTTCACATCTAGGTATACGTACAGGATGTTAGTCAGACATGCCGCTAGTCCGACGCCGGCGCCACTTGACTTTAGAAGTGATAGGGATGTGCAGACACCAGTTCGAAATTAGGGGTCTTTGGGTGCGAGCCTAGACACCAAAAAAAGATGTCTTTCAGAGATTACAGATTCAGACATGGCCAATTCCACTGTTGTGTTAAGTTACGGACGTTTCAGATACTTGCAACTTTTAAGTGAATAGCATACCGGTACCTTATTACCTGGTTGCTGTTAGGATCATGACACTTTATTTCTTAGAATGATACTTGTAATGTTCAATATAATGAGCAATTTTGTTTTGGCTTCCTTATAAGGTACAGAAATTAGAAATGAGCGTTACGGACGTTAAGCAAAAGTGCCTGCATTTTTGACAAATGGCCAATTCCATGCCAAAAGTGCCTTTTGTAACGTCCGTAACAAAATGTTGGAACATTATTGCTCAAAACAGGAGCATTTATTTCAAACTTGCTAATCATGCCTCCATAGATTGATATCAGAAACATGTGTGCTATTCACTTAAAAGTTGCAAGTTGCATGTCATCTGTAACGTCCGTAACGGTGGAATTGGCCAAACGGTGAATCCTTATTTAAAATCTATGTTCAGTTCTGTACGGGGGTGTTTGTCTTTTTTTTGTTAACTTAACTATTGAGCAAGCTCTGACTCCATTCTATGTAAACATGAAAATCGGTTTGGATTTGTTAAAGCTAGAACGGATCGGGATGAAGTTAGCAGTTGGGATCGAGCGGGCATGATGGGTTGGGTCGGGTTGGTATTATTTGGGGAATATGCCAGGATTGGATTTAAAAAATCTTGCCCTGACAGGTATTTAATGTTAATGTGGAAGAGATGAAAAACAAAAATGATATGTTTTTCAAAAGTAAGGCCTAAAAAATTGTTTGATTAGGCCCAAAAAAAGTTAAGGTTTGTCTGAAAGCTCACAAGTGGTTATTTTATACCCGGCTTTTTTTTATGGTATTTTGAGAAAAAAATATGATTTTCGCCGAAATTTTCCGGAAACTTAAAAAAAAAAAAATTGAAATTAAAAAAATAATTGCATTTCTTTTTATTTTCAAATCTTACAATTTTGAGATAAACTTTTTTTTTTTGGCCTTAGCGTAACATAATTTTGAAACAAATTGGGGTAGGTAGGTAGGTAGGTGTTTTTTTTTGGTATATTCAAGGACATTCTCTGTGATAAAAAGTTACCAATGCAACTTTTAAAGCTGTAAAATGTGTTTGATAATTATAATTTAGGCCTTGGATATTAAATTCTTCTTTTTTAAAATTAGAAGTTTTATATCCATTTAAAAAAAATTATTTATTAATGTTTTTGAAAAAAAAAAAGAAAAAAAAAGTCTAGGGTCTGGCCTAATTTTAGGGTAGGTCAGGTTACGCCAATCAAACAATTTTTTTAGGCCTAAAAGAATCACCCGCCATGGCACCTTTATATTGACATGTACATTGATCATTATGTGTAGGCCTACATGTACAATAGTTTATAATTCATAATTATGTCAGGCGGATTTATCCGCCTGATATACTGTGAAGCTCTCAAATCTTCTTCTTTCTTTCTTTCTTTCTTTCTTCTTTAGTAGAACCAAAAATTGCTACTAGTGCCAGACGCTTGCACCAATTTTGACCAAACTTGGCCACAAGAAGCACTGACCCAAGCTTAATATAACTTCTAAACGGATAGGGGTCAAAGGTCACATAAGGGTTATTAGGGGTCATTTTGTGAAAATCTTAAAAATGCTACTGCTCCTTTAAATGACATGCTATGACCACCAAACATGGTCAGCAAGAACCGCTGGCCCAAGCTTCAAATAAGTTGTACCACAGATTGGGGTCGAAGTTCATGTAAGGCTTGATAGGGGTCATTTTGTGAAAATGTTTGTGTGAAATGTAATGAAGCAGCTATCATTAGAGGCAGCAATTTGGCAGATAACAGGCAGGGAGACAGCTTGTCTGTTGTTTTGATATTGAGAGATAAGCATAGTAAATATTTTGAAAGTCTCAACATTTTAAATCTTAACCACAGTCTAGACCAAACTGAACATGTCAGAGATTGTCTAGTGTAGGGGCAGTGGTGTGGTTTTGGGAAGATAGCTGACAGTGGATCTCACATAGGATTTTTTTGGGGGGGCTATTTGCTATATGGACCAAGTAATAGGCACAGGGAACTGTGTTAGGAATGCACTTTTGCTTGGATATATGGGAAAGTGCGGGAGGGCAGCGTAGGTAGGGGAGGAGGGGGAGTCAGGTCAATATCAAAGTTAATCCGATGGGGCTGTAACAGTAAATTATCACTGACAATTGAGGAATATGAAATTGCAAAGGTCATCCGAGGTCAAAGGTCAGGTCAAATTTAAAGTTGCTCCAATTGGCCTGTAACTCAGGGAAAACAATCCCTGACACTTAAGGAGTATAAATCCATAAAGGTCATCTGAGGTCAAAGGTCAGGTCAAATTTTAAGTTGCTCCGATTGAGCTGCAACTCAGGAAAAATGATGCTCGACACTTCAGGAGTGTAAAACCGCAAAGGTCATCCGAGGTCAAAGGTCAAGTCAAATATTAAGTTGCTCCAAACAGCCTGTGACTCATGGAAAACAATCCCTGACATTGGAGGAGTATAAACCCGTAAAAGTCATCAGAGGTCAAAGGTCATGTCAAATTTAAAGTTGCACCGATTGAGCTGCAACTCAGGACAAATGATCCCCGACATTTCAGGAGTATAAAACCGCAAAGGTCATCCAAGGTCAGGTCAAATTTAAAGTTACTCCGATCAGCCTGTAACTCCGGGAACACGATCCCTAATACCTCAGGAGTATAAAAACGCAAAGGTCATCCGAGGTCAAAGGTCAGGTCAAATTTAAAGTTGCTCCAATCGAGCTGTAACTTGCAGAAAATGATCCTTGACACTTGGGGAGTATAGCATGAGTTTACCCGAGGTCTAAGGTCAAACGATGCTAATCAGAATCAATCACCGCCTGACATTCGTGGCTCGTGAGCCACAGTAGCTCTAGTTCCTCTTCTAACCCTCTTCTCTATTTCGTCTAGGGTGAGGCACACAGCAAACAACTTCTGGTACAACCCTGGTCAGATATTTCTTCACTATGTGGACCACAGATGCAGATGAGAGTTGGGGTTTTGATGGACTCGAGGACATGGTGACCTTTAATATCATATTTCACTTTCTGAAGCTCACCAACTTGTTCACCGAGTCCTTGTACAAAAATGTAAGCAAATATCTGTGGTGTTTTATCCGGGGGTGGGGGGTGGTACTCAGTACAAATGACCATACGGGGACGTGCCTCAAATATGGGTAGCATTTTCAGCCTCTTGGTATCTCAATGATCCCTTTTTCAAAGCCTATTTTGGTATATGAATGGGTCCTTTTTTCAAAATTTTTCCATAATCTAGCTAAAATTTTCCCAACATTTTGGGAAAATTTTTAAAAACTAAGACAATTTGGGTTAACTTCGGCCGAAAATTTTGACTTTTGGTATATCAATGGGTCTAAATTTCTTGAAAAATTGGTATATTTATGGGTCCACTTTCAAATTCTCAGCGGCATGTCCCTACCAAAACCAAACTTGAGCAGTGGCGTGCATCAGTGGCCGCCCCAACCCGGGGCTGAAGAAGAAACAATTTTGCCGCCTTCCTTAACAGCCCGAAAAGGTTGACCCAATTATTTTCACGGTCGTTTGAAAAAGTGAAGAGAAAAAAAAAAAAAAAAAGAAGGATTTTAGGCGCTAGCGTCCCTAAAGCAACCTTTTTTCCAAATTTTAAAGCTTTTTCAATTTTTAGCGCCTTTTTTTCTTTGCTAATTCGCTTTGTCGCCCCTGTTTTTGCCGCCTCTTCTTCATCCGCCGCCCTTCGCTTTTGCCGCCTCTACTTTGACCCGGGGCTGGCGCCCAAAGCCCCCCCAAAATACGCCAAGCATGTTGAGTACCCCGGTGTTTTATACAGGGATGTAAGTTGTCTGTATTTTTACAGAATTCAGGTTTTTTTGTAGTCCAGATTTACGCAATTTCTTTTATTTTTAGCCCATTTTTGGACTTTTTAGCCTGAATTTATGTGTCCCCCCCACCCATTTTCCGTATTTTTTCTTCAGGGTTACTTACATCCCAGTTTATATGCAATAAGCAGGCTGCAAAATAAGGATTGTGACGGACACCCATTGCAAGGCAATTTTGAAAGGGCACATCTATTTTACAAGGCAATTACATGTTAAAGAATAGCAGCAATTAATACTAGGCATCAAGGCAACTGGTAGGGCACCGAATGCAATTGCGGTTATTTTGCAGCCCGGCAATAAGGCCAAAGCAAAAAAGGAGCAAATAAAAAAAGTGTTTTTAATATGCAAAGTGATAATTTTTGATAATGATTTCAAAATGCATTGAATTTGAATCCATTTTGAAATCATAGAGTATAACATGAATTAGGGGTTCATTCATAGGATTGAGGGCATGATCGCTGTTTATGCGCGAGGCGTGAAACAGCGATCATGCCCGAAATCTTATTAATGAACCCCGTTCATACATACCCAACATTCTTAGCAATTCAATACAGATGAAAATAACAAGGGTTTACAAGTTTAAATAACATTTCCATACCGTTTTCCTTCATAAATTGGAAGAAAATGAGTAGGCCTACTTGCAGAAAGCAGCTCGGCTCATGAGGTCAACGGCCGGGAGTCAACGCGTGATATGCGTCATCTTTTGCGCTCCACGATGGTGTACGCAACACTAGCAAATCGTGGATCGTGTTAATTGAGTTCCAACGCTCCGTGACGCAGCTTGTTTTTGCCCTGCGTACTGGTCATAAACGGAATTTACGACTAGCAAAAAAGGGCCCAAATCCAATCAGAAACGTCGTTATATCGTGAGTATGTATGAACACAAATTATCACTCTGCAGATTAAAAACAAACATTTTTATATTTTTTTCAAGTCAATCATGAATTATCCTACAATTTAGAGCTACAATGTATTAGCTCTTGGTCCAGGGACATTCCAAAACAAAACAAAAATTTTTTTTTACTTTTGAAATTTCTGGTTCCTGATTACCCTCCCAAAAATGTGTCGGGTAGTCGGATATAAAATTACCCAAAAATGCCTGCCTTACTCCTTGTGATCATCATGTCAGTACTCCCATTAGATGCCTTAAACCTCAACCTGGGGTCCCTTCCCAAGTGGGAGTTCTCATGAAAAGTTTCTGAAAAATATTATTAATTGTGCTTTCTTGGTATTTACTTTCTTTCTTTCAGCTTCATTTGATGAGGAGTCCAAGCAAACGATTTTCTGTAGGAGATCACTGTAAAGTCAACTACTCAGTGCCAGAAGTGGGTAAGTGCAATAGTTGCCCTGTGAACATTTGGCAATTTACAAACAGTATATTGTAATTTGTACTCATCTACACACGGCTGCTATTGCACTTACCCACTTATGGCACTGAAGTGTCAAGAACCGTGAAGTTCAGGAACATGGATACCCGGGATGGATATTCGCAGTGCAAATTATTTGTGGACTTTAATACCATATGCGGAAAATTGTATGTGTAATGGACCAGTCTAGTCCGAATTATCAGTCCCAGAACAAAATATTAATTTCTGACATGATCGTGTTCAGGGTCTGAACTGCTTTCATTCGAAATCTTGATGGCAAATTGGACAAAAGAAGCACATGGACCTACATTTTTTACTTCACAGTTTATTAATCCCCTATTCATACTGCGTGAATCACTCTATTGTGGACCATCCTTCTGATACTTGAGTGTTTGGACAAGCGGAACAGTTTTGACAGGCCTTTTGTCTACCTCTCTGTTTGTAAACAGGTGAGGAGGTCAAAATTGTCATCCTCGCCGAATAGGAAAGTGAGTGTAATAGTACGGCACTGATGTACATCAATACATGAAGAGCTTTGTTGCAAAACCCCTTACACCCACTTTTAACTTTTTGAGAAAACAGCTTTTTTTAATTGTGCAAGTATTACTGGTTCGATTTGATTCAATTTGGGTTTGGATAAAGTGTTGATGAATAGAAACTAAAAGAATAGGTTTGGTACAATTTTGAAGCCTTCCTATTTATTTTATTATATATTTTATATTGCGCTTTTGTGGATGTAAGGGCTTTTGCAACAAAACAAATTTACCCTTTTCTAGAAATCACCTTTGCAATCATATTTGAGCCCATTTGTTTGCACTACTTTATGTAACTTGACTAATGCTTTCAAAATCAAAAAGAAAAATTGAAATATCTCATTTACTTGTTTAATTATGAATTTTAATTAAATTCGGAAAATGGCATTTTTTAGTATTTCGAAGCTACACCTTTTGTTAATTAAAATGATTTTTTTCAAAAATAGTGACCCAAAAAACAGTTCCCTTTGGTTTTCATAGGTAAAGAACATTCCATGCTACTAGTATACATCAAAAATTAAAACAAAACAATTCTATATTCATTTTATGTTCAGATTTCGAAATTCCCTAAGATTTCCCAAACGGAAATATACCATATCTCCGAAGGGAAAGTGGTATAAAGGTCAAACAACCACCAAAATGTGTATTTTTACCCACACGATAATGTCATGTCAATAACTCAATTTCACCCAAAAGTGGATGTAAGGGGTTTTGAAACAAAGCTCTTCACATGTAGATGACATTACAAATAGTGAAGTCACTTTTAAGCCCGGGGGACCACTCACATAAATGGTCTGTATGAATGCGTGACCAAATAAAGGGAATAAGGGAAAAAACAAGGAAAAGGGGTTTTTTTAGGCAAGGCAAGTTACCCGAGTGACGTGTTTAGGGTCTAAAAAACACTGATTTTCAAGAATAAGGGTAGTTTCCTAAAACTGAACAACTTGTTTAGGGTACCTTTTCAAATTTTTGGTAAATTACGAGCCCAAAAAGGGTACATTTGTTCATTTTTACTGTGGTGGTAAATACCTTATTAAGGTTGGTCTGAACCCTGAAACTTTCGGGCCTCATAACTTCTAAAATGTTGGTCTACAGTTATAAAAGTATACATATTTAGAATGGCAAAGACTTGATAAGTTCATCTGTGAGGTCAAATTTGGGCCAAAATCCCAAAAATAACGGTTTTTGTCCCACTTCTTTTTTGTCCATCGTAACAAAAAAATTCTTGGGCCAAATTTTTTTTAAATTAATTTTTAAAAAGTAGATCAAAATATCTAGGACCCGTTTTTTCATTTTATTGAATTTTGACCAATTTCACCAAAAATATTTGAAATTTGGGCCAAAATCAGGCTTTCTTATGATTTTTTTGAAAACTCAGCATTTTTTTACCATTTTTGGTGCAAATTTCTCAAAGTTGGTCGCAATTCAAAAAAATAAAAAACGGGTCCTAAATATTTTTATCTAGTTTTCAAAAATGAAAAAAAAAAAAAAATTGGCCCAAAATTTTGTTTGTTACGATGCACGAAAAAGAAGTGGGCCAAAAACCGTTATTTTTGGGATTTTGGTCCAAAAATGCCATTTTGGCCCAAATTTGACCTCACAGATGAACTTATCAAGTCTTTGCCATTCTAAATATGTATACTTTTATATACTGTAGACCAACATGAAATGAGGCCCGAAAGTTTCCATAATTCCAGGGTTCAGATCAACCTTAAGGGCCTAATTTGCTGGTAGGGTGAAACTTGTTAAGGGGTGTTTAAAGAAAATTTGGTCACACATGTCGTACACTATCATACTTGAGCCCCCCTGAAAAGTATTCTCATGACATCAAGAATTAATCTATAAAGCCAAAGAATATGATATATTGGAATATGTATAGATCTGGTAATTTGCATTTCATACATGTAAGTTAAGGTGAACACCTCTTGATTTTGAGTTGGATTTATTCATTAATAAGCAAGTGTTTAGCAGGGACTGGTACAGGGCGATAGTCCGACACGCCGCTAGTCCGACACTCCGCTAGTCCAACACGCTGCTAGCCCGAATCTAAAATACACTCTGCCAGGCCGACATGTCGCTAGTCCGAATCTGGAAAACACTGCGCTAGTCCGAAACTGAAAACCATTGCGCTAGTACGATATTTGGACTAGCGCAGTGTTTTTCAGATTCGGACTATCGCCCCTTCAGTCGGACACTGTGCTAGTCTGAATCTAAAAAATACTGCGCTATGTCCGAAACTGAAAACCATTGCGCTAGTCCAAATTTGAAAAACACTGTGCTAGTCCAAATCTGAGTTTGGGAAACACTGCGCTAGTCCGATGCAGTGTTTTTCAGAATCGGACTAGTGCTGTGGTTTTCAGTTTCGGATCAGCGCTATGGTTTTCAGTTTCTATTTTTTTCAGATTCGGAATAGCGCAGTGAATTCTGATTCGGACTAGTGGCGTGTCGGACTGTTGCAGTGGTTTTCATTTTCAGACTGAGGAGGGCATGCTTTTTTTCGGACTAGCGCAGTGTTTTTCATTTTCGGACTGACACACCCCTATTTGTGTAGTCGGTCTAGCGGCGCGTCGGAGTGGAGGCGATTCGGACTGAGCGGTGCACTCCCAATGGTCTGGGTGATACTTTTTGTGTTATCGGTGCAATGAGATTTAGTCCAGTAACTCCACACAATCTGACTTTTTCCCGGGACTTTTTCCTGCATTCCACTAAGTTTCATGCAAAATTTCAGCCAAATATTAGGTTTTTTTAAATATTTTTCTATGTGCTTTCTGCCAAAAGGTGGTTCAAAACACATGGCCAGTAAATATTTAAACAGGTGTTTTGATGTTGTCAAGTAGCATTTTAAAAGACTTCAATAAAACTTTTTATCTACTTGCCGAGTGTGTATGATCGTGTCATTATTATGTGTCACAAGAAATACACTTCATCAAGTCAATCATTTCTGTACTGTATAGACCACTTGTAGTCGCCTGCTCCGCAGCCGACTGATGATGTAGTTGCCTGCTCCGCAGCCGACTGATGATTATAGACCACTTGACATCAATGTTTATCAACAAAGGCGAGGGATTGGTCTTTCGATTTGCTCGAAAGAACCGCTTCACTGTTCAATGGGTTTCTTGTACTATATGAAATGTGGTGGGAGATTTAAAATACACATGCCCTGAGCAAACTACGATGCGCACGCACACTGCAGGGCAAAGAACAATGGAAAGTGCCATAATGCGTGCGCATGCATACTGCCGGGTAATGACGTCACATGTCAAGTGGTCTATACTGGCTAGAGACTGAGATTTCATAGGAGTCATAGAGCAGTATTATGGGGGAAAAGGTGGACTGTTTGCTAGTCCTATGATTCTCTATTCTGGAAAAAAGGGTGTGCTACGCAGAAAATTAAAAAGAGGTCACTAGTCCGAAGTTAGGGTCAGGGTCATACTGTGTGTTTATACCGAGCACTCTGTATTTTAATATTTGGACTAGCGAATCTAGGGACTAGTATACCCACCCTGAGAAAATACCCTGCCAAATACTAATTCCATGCAAGGAAAAACACTTTTTTTTTTATGATCCGATCTTACCGATGACACAAAAATCAGTACCGATCCGATAATCAATTCAGTCCAACTTAGGAATGCTTGCAAAATTTTCATGACCACCCAGAGAAAATACCCCTGCCAAATATCAATTCTTTGCCAGGAGCTTTCTAATTAAAAAATGATACAATATTTTAGCGATGACGCACATATCGGTAAAAAAAATTAATTGGTGATAAATGTGCGCTTCAACTAGGCATGACTTAATTATCAGCACACTGCAACAATTATTCCACTGCCATTAGGATATCAGAATCATTTCCGCTTCACCAAGTCCACACTGAGGTACACTCAGTGACTTACATTGTGATTATTCCCCTCCCCAGCAGCTCCCCATTTTTACATCTGGGTGGAGTGAAGCAATTGGGAATTAAGCTATCTTGCTCAAGGACGCAACACACTGGTCGTGGTGGGGCTCGAACCCGCAATCTAACCATTAGGCCACCGTGCTTCAGTACTGATCTGATAATCGGTTCAGCCCTAATATTGATTTTTAATTTCCAGGCTAGCAAATCTTATACCGATTCCATGCGAGGAGCTTTAGCTTTGCCAAAATATTTTTCTTTTTTTTACCGATCTATATTTTACAGATGACGGATTAGGTTTAGCCCTAATTTTGAGGACTATTTCAGATTTCCAGAGTAGCGAATCCTGGAAAAATACCCCTGCCCAATACCAATTCCATGCGATGAGCTTTAGCTTCGCCAAAATAGTAACATTTGTTACCTATCCAATATTTTACCGATGACGCACATATCGGTTTCGATCCGATAATATCGGTTCAGCCCTAGTTTGAGTGCTAGCAAAATTTTGATGACCATTTTAATTTCCAGACTAGCGAATCTTGGGACTAGTGCATCTACTCTGGAAAAATACCCGTCCAATACCAATTCCATGCGAGCTTTAGCTTCGCCAAGAAAGTTACAGTTTTTACCGATCTGATATTTTACAGATCACTCCCATATCGGTACCGATCATATCCGATAATATCGGTTCAGCCCTAGTTTGAGTGCTAGCAAAATTTTGGTGACCATTTTTAATTTCCGGACTAGCGAATCTTGGGACTAGTGCACCCACCCTGAGAAAATACCCATGTCAAATACCAATTTCATGCGAGGAGCTTTAACTTTGCCAAAAAAGTTGCACATATCGGTACCGATTGGATAATATCGGTTCGGCCCTAGTTTGAGTGCTAGCAAAATTTTGATGACCATTTTTAATTTCCATACTAGCGAATCTTGGGACTAGTGCATCTACTCTGGAAAAATACCCGTCCAATACAAATTCCATGCGAGCTTTAGCTTCGCCAAGAAAGTTACAGTTTTTACCGATCCGATATTTTACAGATGACTCCCATATCGGTACCGATCATATCCGATAATATCGGTTCAGCCCTAGTTTGAGTGCTAGCAAAATTTTGGTGACCATTTTTAATTTCCGGACTAGCGAATCTTGGGACTGGTGCACCCACCCTGAGAAAATACCCATGTCAAATACCAATTTCATGCGAGGAGCTTTAACTTTGCCAAAAAAGTTGCACATATATCGGTACCGATTGGATAATATCGGTTCGGCCCTAGTTTGAGTGCTAGCAAAATTTTGGTGACCATTTTTAATTTCCGGACTAGCGAATCTTGGGACTAGTGCACCCACCCTGAGAAAATATCCATGTCAAATACCAATTCCATGAGAAGAGCTTTAACTTTGCCAAAAAAGTTGCATTTTTAACCGATTCAGTATTTTACAGATGACATATCGGTACCGATCGGATAATATCGGTTCAGCCTAGTTTTGAGTGCCAGCAAAATTTTGATGACCATTTTTAATTTCAAGACGAGCGAAACTTGGAACTAGTACTAGTGCACCCACCCCCGGGACCCACCCTGAGAAAACACCTTTGCCCGATCCGATATTTTACAGATGACTCCCATATCGGTACCGATCATATCCGATAATATCGGTTCAGCCCTAGTTTGAGTGCTAGCAAAATTTTGGTGACCATTTTTAATTTCCGGACTAGCAAATCTTGGGACTAGTGCACCCACCCTGAGAAAATACCCATGTCAAATACCAATTCCATGAGAAGAGCTTTAACTTCGCCAAAAAAAGTTTGATGCACATATCGGTACCGATCGGATAATATCGGTTCAGCCTAGTTTTGAGTGCTAGCAAAATTTTGATGACCATTTTTAATTTCAAGACTAGCACAATTTGGTACTAGTACTAGTGCACCCACCCCCAGGACCCACCCCAGGACCCACCCTGATCTTGAGTTTGGTACTGCCCAACACTCCAAGATGGAGACAAACGGCCAGGATGTGTGATCTGCGCTGTGGTTTTTGAAATTCTTGCTTAGTCTTGGTTGCTTAGATATTTTGTTACTGCTGTTTTGAAGGGTTCCGGTTTTGTGATACTGATTAGGTGAGGTGGAAGAGAGTTCCAATCACGTATTGTCTTTGGTATAAATGAGTTTTTGTAACAGTCTTTGTTGGCTGATATGGTTGAATAGGATTCTGGATGATGATGCCGCGACTGGCGCTGGACGGAGAAAACACCTTTGCCCGATCCGATATTTTACAGATGATGCACATATCGGTACCAATCCGATAATATCGGTTCAGCCCTATCGATCTGATAATCATCCGTTCAGCTCTAGTTTGAGTTTCACTAAAATGATTTATGATCAATACTTTGCAAGTACTAGGGGTTTACTATAGGAACCCTTTGTAAAATTATGTAGAGTAGAAGGGTATTTGTAACTTGCGAACAGTTCCTTGAGTTATGTAAACCATTTTAGCGCAATGCTGCATTTTAAGTTAAGAGGGATTTTGAGACCTACAAAGCATCGTGAATGAATAATGAAATGGATACGTATTTGATTATAACTTATAACTCCGTTTCATAAGTAATGAATACTCGTTATATTTTATACTATTCGTACATGTAACATGTAATTATTTGCGAAGGGTACTGATCGTAAATCATTTTAGCAAGATGAGTTTATCATGATGAATTCATTGAGACTACTTCGCAAGTCTCAAAATTATATCGTAAACTTACGACACATTGCAAAATCCATTTCACCAACATTATTTATGATCAGTACCCTTTGCACTATTTAGGAAGTCTACCGGGTACCCTTCGCAAAGTTACAGCTACGAAAAGGGTAGGCCTATCTATGCGTAACTTGCGAACATCAACACATACTGATGAAATACATGTACACCAAGGTACATGATAAGCTGGAATGGAAACAACTACAGTCAGTGACCACTGCATGTAATGCATATGAAGTACGAACGGTGTGCTGTGCACTGGCATGACTGTGTGTGAGTTTGCCCTACCCTGGAACACCATGAACACAGTCCACCTGAGTAAGCTTACTGTGCGATCGTGAAAATGGAAGGTAGACGAGATGCTCATTTTGGAAACCATTTCACACGGCCAAATTTGTGTGTTAAGTGAAAACTGGATTTGTTTTAAAAAAAAAAAAGAGGTGTTAAATTCATGTGGGATATATGAAAGTTTGATATGCGATCTCCAAAGTCGTGTTTTCATAGGGAAATTTCAGTACATTCCGTGCAAAATTTACAGAGTCAACCGGAGTGACGTAAATTAACCGCACGGATGGTGTATTGTGAATCTTCAAAAATATGGTCAAATAAAATAGTCTATTAACTTACTATGAGTTGTTTTGCATTTCACGGGCTTCTATATTAATAAAATGTTATAAGTTAATTAGCACGAGTGATGAATTATCGTATTTTGTTGATTTTACATTTTTTCTCACAAATAGATTTATACACAAAATGCGCGGTACAAATAATAAACAACCAACTCTTTCGCGGGGTATTTTAAATTAAGCCAGAAAGCGCCCGACGAAGCTTTTTGAAGTGGTTTTCTTTTGATTTACAGAATCACTACCATAATCCACGGTCAAAATAAACGAAAACGAGGAACTGCTCAAGAAAGGTAAATGTATATTTATAAAAGGTGCGGTCTTTTTTACCAATACATAATAAGATAATGCAGCCTATGATGGGGATAGTTAATGAAAAATGTGACATTTTATCGGGGTTTGCTGCTTTCAATATTCATTTGTGTTGCCGTGAATGCCGCGACGGTCGATGTTTTGGAAAAATAATAATTCGTTTACAACCCTGAATTTCGGATAAGTGAATAATGAGAACTCATTTAAACAGTATTCAAAACACATCTCTTCTGTTCATTGTTTTTTATTTCTTCTTGCCAGGCTATAATTCATGAAACAAAAACATAGTACATTATTCATGAAAGTGATAAGTTTTCTTGTGTACAAACTCTCAATATTCAAGTTGTCTGCTGCCCTCTGTTGACCAGATCGGGTCATTAAATTTCCTATTCGCAACGTAATTGAAGGGTCGGTGATATCGTGGACACGAGTGTCCACGAGTAAATTTAGGTTAAGTGCATTGCCTTATAACGCTTTAAAAGTCTTTACATGCAGTTTTAGATATTGGTAGAAATCGCATTTAATAAGTTTGACCCGGAGCTAAAAACTCAATCAACGGCCAACTTGTAAGCTACGTTGTTCATAAATGTATTGGGTTTAAAAGCACTGGAAACACGGAGAGTCGACAAACGTCCATTAATGGCAGAAATATTCGCTCTATTTGTATGTTCTTAATTCAGTAATTGTATGATTTTATTCAGAAAATTACACCCCCCCCAATGCATATGGACTGTATCTGAAAGTTTACAGCTCGTGATGTATCTAAACAATTTAACAAAACACAATCCACAAAACCAGTAAATCAGAATTATTATGATCGCTTGTTACATCATCTGGGTAATCTAAATTGGGAAAACATTTGGACATTACCTTTTCATATTACCACTGAAGAATGAATGAGACATTTTCAATATAAAATCATTTATCGATTTATTATCGATTCATTTAATAAGAAACAATTGATCACATGTTCTGAGAATGCCATCAAATAAAAGTCTTTTTTGAAGGAGATAGAGACATGGTTAAATGGAAAGATACAGACTCGAATACATCTATGTTACAAACATATAATTTTGGACATCCAAGGTTCATATTGCTAAACTATGTTGATGTATATTATGATTCATCCAGTCGTAGAAATAGAGGTGAACTATGAGCAAAATACTGGAATAACTTTGTTGTTACATTATTTTCTTGCACAAAACCATCCAATTTCATACGAAAGCTATTCAATTTATTTATTCTCTGAAAGCAAGCTTTTGTTCTTCGATTTTTTTACTTTAAAAATGTTTAAAAGTGGCGATTATATGGTTTCTCATTTGAAAATCTGTTTCTAAATAAGTAATACTTAGCACTTAGAACAATATAGTTTAGCAATAGAGGTGAATTATGAATAAAATATTGGAATAACTCATTGGACTTCATCTGGCAACTGCAAAGATGCTCCGGTATTGATCGTAATTGGAGACTGGTCACGTGTCAATCTGCAAGGAATATTGACAATCGATGAATCCCATGCGTGTGAAAGTTGGAATCTCAGGCCCCTCGTTTGTTGAGGGGTGGCTTCTCCACTCGTTCCCAAATCACTTCTCGAACTCCCCGCTCAAACCACCTTTCCTCACGATCTAGAATGATAACATCCCAGCAAACACAAAACGTTTTCGACATCATTCGCAAAAGGTTATAAAAGGTTGTCAGAAAACGTTCAAATGTTGGGTTATATAAAGGGTATATTAAGAGTATAAAACGTTTTCATAACCTTAAAACACATTTTTTGATAATCTACTGCTCAGGAAACAAACATGTTTTACAGAAAACGTTTAAATGTCGGGTTATATAAACGGTATACAAAACATAACATTCCAAAAACATTCTTGAAAACTTGACACAAAACATTCTAAACAGAATGTTATTTTGGGGTTGAAAAAATATTTTGCGAAAAATGTTTGCCCAAAATATTGTCAATAACGTTTTAAAAACGTTTTCATGACCTTTATATAACCGGACATTTAAATGTTATTAAAAAAAAAAAAAAAAAAACATTTTAAGAACATTTCTGTGTTTGCTGGGTTCAAACATTTTGACATAATGTTATTTAAGTATTGACACAATGTTTGGCAAAAATGTTTGTAAAAATAGTTTATAATAACATTTTTTCCTGTCCTTTTCTGTAATTGAGGATTTAATCTTCTTTGCTGGTTTTGGTATATCGTGCCCATGGATCACGTGCGTATTTTTAAATCAGTGTACTTCGGTTATGTTTATAAATATAACCGAAATACACTGATATACCATAACATGGTGAGGGCTTCTCATTCTACCCGAAATTCCCTTTTTAACATACTTTGCATTTCAAATAAATAAATAAATAAATAAATAAATAAATAAATAAATAAATAAATAAATAAATAAATAAATAAATAAATAAATAAAGAATAAATAAACAAACAAATAAAAAATAAATAAATAAATACATAAATAAATAAATAAATAAATAAATAAATAAATAAATAAATAAATAAATAAATAAAAAAATAAAAAAATAAAAAATTAAAAATAAAAAAAAAAAAAAAAAAAAAAAAAAAAAAAAAAAAAAATAAATAAATAAATAAATAAATAAATAAATAAATAAATAAAAAAATAAAAAAATAAAGAAATAAAAATGTCTCCACAATTTGTTCCTTTTGCCCATTGATTGATGACATATTGGCCTTATAGGAACCAAAATTGCCATTACTAATCTTGAAAAATAAATCCAGGACGTGTGATAGTAAATGTGATATCAAAACCCAATGTTACCTACGAATACCACTAGGATGCTTTCACTATCGCAATACTAATCAACCTAAAACAAATGGAATTTTCCCATTAACACTTTTTTCGTGTAATGTAGACCACAGGGTGTCTTTATTTTTTTTATTTTTTTTATTTTTATTATTTTTATCTTTATTTTTTTATTGTTTTATTTTTATAACGCGATCAATATGATCTTAGTCAATTTATGCTAGTTTATTTTTGAAAATGAAGTTTAGGTCAGTTTCTGTATTTTATTTATCAAATGAGTATGAATCAATTTACACATTGTATAAGAACGAGTATGATATATGTTTTCAAGAATATTAGGAATTATACGCATACACCTAACGCTTTATACAATGAAAAGGTGAAGAAACCCGGGTATTACTCAGAAACCAGAAGGTCGGTAAACATTTAAAATGAAGCACACATGACAGTTGACAAATCCAAGTATTTATCCCTTCTAATCTTCTTTGAATCTGATTTTTCTTTCAAATGAGCAGACCGTCGTCTATTTCAGTTCATATTTTTCACCAATTAAGCCGTATTCAGTTTTGCATGGTGGGCATGTATGTGAATTCGCAACTTTCATTGACATATGATTTGATAGCAAACATACAGGCCTTCGTTATGTACCAATATGGGCATTGGCATGAATGGCGGTGTTTCACAATACTGTCATGATGTCAAAGTGTATTCGTAGGTAACATTCGGTTACCGAAATTTACCTACGAATACTTGCTTTTATTGTTGACATCTCAGAAATATTTAAACGCAGGTTATTGAAACTTGGTAGAAATAAAGAGTGTATTACCCTGCACCTATTGCTTAACTATTGTTTACTATTCTCTCACTTTGTGGAAATGGCACAGCTTTTAACATGTATTCGGAGGTAATGCATATTTATTACCAAACCTACCTTTGTGCCATTTAGATTTCAGGCAGCTAAACACAATAATAAAGATGTCCGAATGCAATGCATTTCAGTATTGGACATATCAAAGCTTGTATCAATTGCGCATTTATTAGTGATTTCCATTTTTAAAGATATATCTAGTGCTATGAAAAATTGTATTCGTAGGTAATGTAAAAATATACCACTCAAAAAATTATCACAAAAAATTCATAATTATGTACAAATATGTGAAAAATTGAACAGGCAATCTTTGAATAAACACCATTTCAGGAAATTAATTTAGATTCAATCCAATGACTTCTTTTCATAACTGATTTAGATGTTTTTAAAAATACAATAAGAAATATTTTGAAAAAATGGGTAAAAATAGCATGTTTTGGGGTCTCTGTGTCGTAGTTGTTCACAGAAGGGGGTCTTATTATATATGGCGCGAAGCGTATGATCAAGGCGAATAAACACAATACAAAAACGAATGCCAATTGATTAATACTTTTAAGTTATGGCCCTGAACATGCCGTGTACACTTTTCGTTGGATTCGACCATATAAGTAATAATAATAGGCATATAGGGTTCCAGTTATATAGAGATTATCTTTGAGATGAATGTCGAATGTTCAACGGTGTTTCTAAACGAGTATTGCTCTGGAACAAGAGTTTTGTTTGTCACTGGATTCATAAATTGAAATGTCAGGGGACTGCAAATGCCAAGGTTTGATTTCACGTAAAATTCTACATATCAATGAATCTAATAAGCTTGCTTGCTTTGTTTTGTAAACCAAATCAAATCAGCATTACTCGAACAGGTACACGAAATTATTCCCATTATCTTCACATATATTAGCATTATTTCTTTTGCAGATTTTACCGTTATGAAACAACAACAACAACAACAAAAATAATTCCGTTTGTAGATAAATTGCAATTGTAACACACTCATTGTAACGTAGATAGGTGAATGGTATTGCCGGTTGATAACTTATAAAAAGGATTATTCCAGTATTTCTTAGTCAGTACATGGAGGTCAGTAATGGGAGTGGGGAGTAAGGGAGGTTGATTTTGGAACTGGGGTCTGAAACAAGTGGAGATATCTGTGAATGCATGTAGAAACACCATTGCAACAAGTCATTTTTGTGGAAATTACTGTAATTTTGAGGAAATCCAAATATATTTTGAAAAATAAACCTGTCGAATTCGGCAACCTTGCACTGTGTTATACTATGGGAGATTATGGGCTAATTTATAAGTACTTGTATTATAGGAATTATAAACACAGTCCAGCTCATTATTTGGTATCAATTTATTTTTACTTTGAAGGCAAAGGTTTCTTTTCTATATTTATGGTATAATATCATCAGTAGGCCTAAGTACTAAAATCTAATGATTATGATGTCACTATCAAGTCTTAAATTGCTATTTAGGCCTATGTCAATTTTTAGGAGATTTTAGGAACGGTATAGAGGTCAAATGAAAAGCCGTTAGTAATACAAGCAGGATGTGAAGATGTTGAGGGTAGTTTGTTTTTATGAAAATGTTATTAAGAGGAAACTACACACTGTTGGCTGTTCACTTCATCAGAATGAGCTTCCTTTCAGAGCTATAGGCCTATAAGCACCTTGATGGCAGTACTAAAAGTCCATCCACTTTCACTGACCATCTAGGAAAATTGTGTGAAACTGATTCATCAGGATTTGCCACAGGTGAATTCCACAAAGGTGAATGGCTCCCTTGATCAGATGGAATTCTAGAGTCACTGGATGATCTCAGTAGGCCTAGTGACCAGAGGCTTCTGCTAGAGTATATTCATGGCATTTCCTATGGAAAGGTCAGCCCAAGATTGGCAGCCTGGAAGATAGGACCATTGAATCATGTATGTTGGTTGACATTAGCAATAAGACTGATGTGTCTGTGGACCAGAGGTGCTTATCCTACAAAAAAGGCTTCACCATGCTATTAAGTTCATTGTTGAAGTGTATGCAGTAAGTTGGTTTAAGATCAAAAGGGACAGCAAGTTCCATAACCAGCAGCTGTACATTTTCAACATGATCCAGAGGATCAAGCTGTAGTCTGAAGAGATCCAATCTATCGTTTTCAGGAATCTCAAGTACAATGCATTTTGTACTTGAACCTCAAGTACAATGCATTTGCATTGCTTCCTGAGAATGTACTGTACTCCATGGTGAAGTCTGATGATTTAGAAGTGAGAGAAACTGCACTCAAGAAAGTCTTGTCTATCAGAAGAGAAGAACCAGCAAAGAAGCGCTTAAAGAAGATCACACCAATAATACTGAAGCCACCCATTGGTCGGAACTTATCAGCCTGTCTCAGAAAACATTCCTGACCAGGTGCTTCAAGAAGCATTGCTGAATGGTTCCAAAGTAGAGCTGCATGACATGCCTTCACATTCCCAGAGTGTTGAAAGAGATGTGAAGCTGACATCTGAAGCTGCCCACACTGTGTATGGTCTGGAAGCAAGGCAGAGTCACATCATAGCCAAACCCGTGAGTCGTCAGATGAGACCTTCCATTGCTTCTATTAAGGGATCTTACACTCAACAGTAGGCATATGATGACCTTGGAATCTAAGTTAAAATGAAGTGGGGTCATTGAAATTGAGAACTATGTTGTTGATATTAGAATGACTCCTATATCTTGCATGGATAACATTGGAACAATTTTTAAGTTAAACATAATGAGCAAGAAAGAAGCATACGTTGGGGTTGAAGAGTAGGCCTACACAAATACAGCACTCCCAGGTGTGATAAGGGGTTAAATTTGAACATTTTCTGGGATCTATTACATAATGGTTATTTTTCACATCAATGGAATGAAACAGTTTTCACATGTAATATATTGATACCAAGAACGTAGGAACTTAATATCACATACTAGTATATACAAACTTCCCATAGTAAATGTGGTGCAAAGCTGCCGAATTCGTCAGGCTTACTTTTGAAAATTAAAATGGATTTCCTCAAAAAATGCTTGATGGTAGAATTTTTTTCTTTGCATGGTAGTTAATGTTATGGCAAGTCACAGATATCTCCATTTGTTTCAAATCAAATATCTAAAAAAAGTTGAAAATCAACCTCCCTTAGTGGGGAGGGTGTCCCCAGAGGGATATTACTGGCGTACAGAATTGATACACAATTTTCATAGTATAGAAGTGACGTTTTTGTTTACTTTGTGCGCATTTGCATGTTGCAGTCGGGACAAAATTATGATCACTGGGATATTTGTCATTTCACGCAACTACTTTCTTTGTTAAAAATAAGCAGGTTAAAGAGGTCAATTAGAATATGTTGTCGTTTGAGCAACACCTACGTAACATGCATGCAGGTATGTTTTTAAGTCATCAATCATGTCTTAAAGAACATTGAAGAAATAAAGAAGACACGACTTGGTTGACAGTATGTGATTTGGAACTAATGCAGTCCTTCCGTTTCTCGGTTGAACGCACACTATGATAATCGTAAAAACAATACGTACGAACCAACACACCTGGTGGTAATTATTAGCGTAAATATTTTCATCTGCAAAACAGTTTATTGATATACCTCGAGCCGCCAGTCAAGTAACTCTGGGCGTTTTCTATGAATAATTCCCAATTTGTTTACCGTCACATTCCTAAATATGTATGTATGGATGTTTACTCATTGCGATGATTGAATTTGATTCCTTCCCATATCTCCATAAGCACATGCGACTTCAAACTGGATTCGTGGTGGATGGTCACATATGTTTTTGCTTACATGGTTTTACGTATTAATAAAACAGTAATATAAATCAAAAGATGATGCAATAACCTTTTTTATTAGCACCTCTTCGAGTAGCAAAATATTATTGTCAATGGATCACTGGAAATGCACGACAAACACTTTAAACACGGGTGTTATTCTCAAATAGGTCATGCAGAAATGCTGAAGTTAGTTAAACACCGACATGTTGACAGGTGTATATATAAGTTATTGATCATGTATAAAAGCCTAAGGCATGGATGAAATTTGTGATGAAGAGACTTGGGTGAATTTTTATATGACTCCAAGCTAATTCTGTCCTTCCGTTTCGCTCTACGTCGCATATTATGATGTTATAAACCACAATACGCTCTAGGTCAGCACATAAGGTATAGAATATAATCTACAAAAACAAGATGTAAAAATTTACCCATTTAAACACTCTTATCGCCGATATTAAGAAAACGCTGTTTAGGAGAAAATTGTTTAACATTTTTGCCCTGATTACGATTTTTTGCTTTAAACAACATATTTACTCGTATTTTCTTAGGGCTAATCAGGGGCTATTGATATTCTTTAAACATTTGCGAAGTAAATGCTTTAATCAGCATGTTTGATTAAAGAAATAACGTTTTATTTTTTTTTCTATTTTAATAGAAGATTGATTGAAGAGTACAATACAATGGTGGACGCCGACATCGACAAGGCATTGCGTGGTGGCTGTCCGAGCAATGATCATAAAAGTATGATCCTTAAATGAGTGGCTTGCTTTATTATGTTTATTATCACAATGTATGGACCTCGTTGTGTACATGCCCGGTGGACGGAAGACATGCCGAAGAAAATTAGTGGTTAGAAGTGGGTATTCAAGCAAATTCATTGCCTGGCAGCAACTTACTAATTTACTATGATGTCAACACAATTGGATATTTTTTTAAAGAATGGCAAAAGAAATAAATAAATAAATAGGCCTACCCAATTACATGGTCCCAATATTACCCATTGTATTAAGTAAACAATAGCTGAATACAAATACAAATATGTAAACAATAATGTGCTTAATTTTTGTAAACAACTAAGTTGTTTAGAAGTTTAATTCGGGATGATTAACGCCGAATTTCGCTGTTTCATATGTCAAAAGTTACAAATGTACAGAGTGTATGAATCAAAGCCGCTGATAGAAATCAAGTTTCAGCCTAAAATATTTAAAAGCCACGACAGCAGCAAGCTAATGAGGACATGGTTGCCAAAGTCATTGTCATGTGTAAGTCAGTCACTAACTTCACCCTTTGTATGCTACACAGTGTCATCGCCCCGATATCTTCATTGCAGAAATTGCCATGGTAGGTTGATTCCACTGCCACGCATGGCCATTTTGTTCCGACCTGTTTAATAGTTTTGAGACGTATAATGAGCCGAGGGACATCCGACTAAGGCTACTGTGTGTGAGTGAGCATGTATACGCCATGATGTCATCTGCTTTTAGACTGCCTCCACGAGTGAGTGAAGCTAGCCTACGCTGTGCTATAGTTCGGCACATATAAAATCAGAATTTTTGTCAGTTTTTGAGCTCAATAGCTAACGACTATTATATCCTTTCAACGCATATGTTCAAGTGCAAGGAAAAGAAATTATGGCATTCTTTAATAAAAAAACAATACGGGAAATATTCATCATTTTATACCCCGGTATCCAAAGATTTATCGTCTGAGTGTCAAATCGTGCATAGCACATTCACGTGTATCGATCCTGTGTATTCATTTTAGTGTCTCTGCTGTACAATGTAATTATTAACCAGGCGATGTCGGTGTGTGCTATCACACATGGACACTGATCAAAGGGGAATTGACGACACAATCAGCCAGTCATTCTAAAGAAGAACGTTCGCACATGCATATGCCACCATTGTAAAATCACCTGCTACCGAGTTCACATCCTGTTTATTATATGACACTACTTATGATTATTTATTAATTCGTGCAGTATGGCTATCAATCAATTCAAGATGTAAGACCGTACAATAAGTAAACTCCGAAATACCACACAGATTTCCTTTTACTTTGGTAACTTATCTAAGCCGAGAGATGTTGATAAACTGACATTCTGATGAGATTCCTTTGATGTTCTCAGTTGTAAAGCGGAGTATTGTAGCTATTGCAACACGATATGAATATGTCACAAATAATTTGAGATATAGATGCTTGAAAAAACTTTCCAAACTTTTGTTGAGGAGTTTATTTTATTATTATTTGTCTATATCTATAAATTTTATTGTAATTCACCATGCAATTCAGCCATTTTGGCTGCTATTTGAGTTTTTAATAAATATACTTGAAATAAATAAATGGAAATGGGTAACAAAGCATATATTAAAACTTACAATTTATCACATCACCAGTAGGGGCGGAGGCACTTGGAAGCAGGCCACATATCTGAGGAAATTTACAGAGAGGCAGCAATGAGGATTTTGTGGGGGAAAAGTCATAAAGGAATTCAGTTTATATGAGGAGAGGATGTCTTAGACAATCTTGAGGAAATATAAAAAGATAAAATAATAGGCATTTGCAAGAGCCATTTTGGATTGTCCCCACTTTTTTGTAACTGCCCTATCACCAAACATATCTCTATACAACCTCTCGCTATGTACACGTAAAACGACATGAGGCTGATTTATTTTTATTTTCGTTTCTTTTTGCTCCCGCTGGTAAATACGGCACTACTTATTAATGTCACGGTTCGTGGTCTTTGACGCGATACTTGTTTATCACATCAGGCACCGACGGATGCGTACATGAGTACCAGTTTGGGGTTTGCATCCAATCTCTCTATTCCGTCCCTGATGACTATAGGCATCTGAAACAGTGTTAATAAAAGTCATTCTGTGACTTTGAAATTAGCGGTCTCGTTTTGTTATCGGTTATAAAAATGCAGTGGAAAGATCTGAACCGGGATCTGAATATGTACTTGTATAATGTTAAACTGAAGACGGCCCTCGTTGAAACTTTCAATTGTGGTAGTCTACTAAACGTACCTCGGTTTGAAGAAATAATTTATGCTATTGACTAGTAAAGTGCCATTTCATAAGAAACCCTTCGATACTTTCACAATATGCTTGTTTCATGTTTGCATATATATTAAAATAAAGAAATATAAAAAGGTAAATATATGCTTATACCAATTTTGCTCCCATTGCTATTTTTAGTCTAGACGAGCGGCGGCTAGACTCCTGTTTCTGGGCGATTTCTTTCTTCTTCTTCTTCTTCTTCTTCTTCTTCTTCTGTCAACATTTAACATAATTTGCTCTAGCTCCTTTATTATTTGACCGATAATGACCAAACTTGGGCACAAGCTCCACTACCCCAGCCTTTACATTTGACATGCCCCATTTGGGGTCAAACGTCATGCATGAGTAATTTTGGGTAAAAATGTAAAAATGACCTTGGCTATAGCCGGTGCCTATGGGGTCCTCACAGATTTGGGGTCAAAGGTCATGAAGGTGGTATTTCCAGCACATAACCAAATACCTTCAAAATGCTTCTTTTCCTACAGATTCTATGGTACAGAGATGCGACTGACACATATGCATTGACATTAGTTGGTGTCTATGGGGTCCTCACAGATTTTGAGTTCAAGGTCAAACAGGGACAAAAATGGTTGATTACTGAAAATCACTTTAAAATTCAATATTTTCTGCATATTACGTGCTGTGATCATCAGAATAATGCCAAAAGGGCTCTAGCATTATGTTCATGTACGATTGTAATCAGATTTGGCTTAAACATGGAGGAGGGTCTGTTTTGGGGTCAAAAGGGTAAAATTCTAAAGTTTGTCCAATTTAAATGAAAATTAGTATATGTGATCTTGATATGATTCAAAATATATTGGAGGTCATTTCAAGGTCACCAGAGGTCAACGAAAGGTCAAAAGGGTCAAATTCTAATATTTGTCCAATTTAGATGAAATTAGTATATGTGATCTTGATATGATTCAAAATATATTGGAGGTCATTTCAAGGTCACCAGAGGTCAACTAAAGGTCAAAAGGGGTCAAATTACAAAGTTTATTCAATTTGAATGAAAATTAGTATATGTTATGTGGATATGATGCAAAATGTGGTGAAGGTCATTTCAAGGTCATCAGATGTCATTTCAAGGTCACGGCTAGACTTCGCAGCCTTACTAAGGATGCAATATATCTAGTTGGACTTTGTCATTTTATTTCGATCCAATGACCGGTCAGAATGGGACATTTTGACCATTTAACCACCAAAATACTTCTGCTGATGGTACATTCTACGATAAAGCGTTCAAGTTTGGTCCCGGGAATTGCAAAGTTCCAACCACGAAGAATTCATGAACATCATTCAGAATCGTAAACTTTAATAGTTTCAGAGCACAAAACAATGCATAGGTGATTTTTCAACAATACTTCATTTTTGAGCAATATTACTTGTACGCATTGGGGGTAACGTATCTGTGGTAACGTATCTGTGAAGCCCTTTCACACATTTGTCTTAATCTTGCAAGTGTAAAAACTTACCGACTTAATACCCATACTTGATCAGTCATCACCCAATGTACTAAAGTCTGGTTTGGTATTTGGCTTCATTTATCACAGCGTTTTTTCCGAGGGGAGTAGAATTTAGGTAACGCATCTGTGACGACATGAACGTAACGTCAGGATTTTTTTGCCATTAATAGACCTGATTTTTTTAAACTTTTAAACCATTGTGTTATGTACCACACATATAATATAACTATGGAGTCTGCTTGATCCATCACATATGAGAACATTCATATAGCTAGTTATTTTGACAGATTGCTATCCATTAGAAATATGGTAACGTATCTGTGAACAATATTGGCGACATAGTCTCAAAGACCTGTTGGAAAAATTTAATAACCTGCGTTGTGATGTTTTATACTTTATAATTAGGGCATGATACCAGCTAATGAAAAGTACCTATAATCCATTATTATGCGCGCATGTATAGCGAACAGGGACACATTATACGGAACGCACCTTGGCTGGCGACATGGATGAAAACAATGGATATGCATAATCAGTTTTATTGTTTTATACTTTCTAGGCATGTTACAACCTCTAGCCCCATACATTTTAGAAAGCAACTCCTAAGTATTAGTTATATTAATAAAAGTCATTTCTTTCTGACGAAACAAGTCTGAATACGACTTGAAACTATGGGCGACACAGATTTGGCTTGTTGAACACTTTATCGGAGAATGTGCCTGATGAGTTCTTTCCAGAAAACAATCTTTTGTAGCAATAGGGGCAACATGAAATGTTGATGGTCATTCCTACTTATAGTTAGTTGACGTGCTCTTACAGTCATGTGCTCTGGTCTTACAAACCTGTCATCAACTCCAATTGGCTAATCAAACCTGTAACTAACTCACCATTTTAAAAAGTCGAGATAACGGAGTTGTGCCATTCCAGCCTAATCCATTATGCGTATAAGATACCCTATAAGTAGGGATGACCAATGAACCATCAACTTGATTAGAACACTCCCATAGACATGCAGGGAGCTCAACTGTGCACTGCTTGCACATACATTTCTAAATTGATCTCATTCTTTTATTTTTCAATATTTGTCTGTAAAATTTGGGGAAGTTACTGCCAATTATATTTTGTAACTATCTTGCAAATTACAGCAACATAACTTATTTTGTTTTTCTGTAAGTGCGAGTCAAAATTGGTCCATCGCCACAGTGCGCTTACTTGCCAGTGGCTGAGTTTAGCACTGCTCAAGAATGGCACAAAATATTCAAATCAGTAAGATCAGGTGAAAAACGTGGCCTACTGAGCTGTAATTTGGCAGAGTTGCCAGTAATACCTCTATCATACCCTCTGTAAAAAGGTTAAAAAATTGAACAAGTAGATCTCGAGTTACAAATTAAATCACCAGCTTCCCTTTGGAATTTTTATATTCCTTTCAAATCATGTTAAGAAGACACCTTTCTGAACATAAATGTGAAGTTTCGTGCTCATTTGATGTATTGTTCACCTGATCTTAACCCTAAACGTTTTCTTATATTTAGGTCTATAACATCTACAACTTGCTGCTGGCTATACCTTGTTTAGGACTTTCAAAAGAAGTACCTGAATGTGCAACCATAACTGTTTCAAAATAGCCCGCGATAGTCATGCAGGTAACTCCAAGGTCAAGCATTGAATTGGTTTGAACAAAGATACTCATAATGTATTGAGTGCTACTTTGGTTTGAATGAGGAATACTACAGGAATACACATGAGCATGATGAGGATAATCTCTATTGTTGTGAATGAGTCAATGACCTTCAAAACTTAAGATTTTGTTTACATACACCTACTAATTTTTTATTAAATCAGCCAGTTTATTCTCATTAATTACATATACAAAGATAAATAATGATACATGAATAAAATAAATATAGCAACAATAAAATACATATAAAGTAGTACAAACTGGCAGTGAAAAATCTAGGACACGGAGATACCCGACCAGCGAGTCTCCGGCAAGATAAAATATTTATAAAAAAAACAATTGTTAAAAGACATTATAGTTTAAACAGTGGCGGATCAATCCATGATGGTTCGGATTTGGAACAATATAAACTAAAAGATGTGCACAGGACGATTTTCATAAGATTATTCCGAACGTTCTTAAAAGTTTGAGTTGTACCAGAGAGATGTATAAGGGACTTAAGAGTAGATGTGTTTTCAGGAGATAGGTAACCTCTACTACCAATTTCAAAAGCATGAATATTGACTTTGAGCCCTTTTCGGTAAGATCATTAACAAGACTCGCATATTTGTCGAGTTTCCTCTGATGGGCATTAACAATGTTTGTTTCGAAGGGTATGGTTAACTCAATAATACAAATCTTGCTGAGATGAGGCCAATGAATGACAAGATCAGGGCGCTGGGAGGTAGGAAGAACATCAGGTGGAACTGTTGTGACTGTTTCTCCTTTTTACCTCCGAGATCAGCATAAACATGATAGTCATTAGTATTGTCAGAGTTCTTAAAAGAGACACCAAATAGTTCAAAACCGAATCATGGCGCCATGTGTACCTTCCTTGATCAAGTTTTGTTTTGCAAAAGTTCAACACATGATGGAGAGTTTGGCTGTTTTGACACAAAGGGCATTTGACATTATTAGCTGATCTTAGGCGCCACCTCCCCAAGTTGGTCAATGTAGGGAGGGAATCTGTGGCTGCGTTGAGCGCAAATTGTAAGACACCACGTGGAAGCGCATACATTATATGTTTCCAAGTAAAACAATTCTGTTCTAAGTGAATAAGCTGGAGAAACCGGCCTTGAACCAGCAATTCTTTAACTTTAGAATTCCACAGGTTACGGATTTCATCAGTGACAAACTCTTTGATCTTACCAACAATACCTTTTTTGTGGGCACTGGATTGCTACGGGTCGGATTATTTTCCAGAGCTTTAACAGCTTCATTGTACAAGTTCTGACTATAATGAATTATGGAAAATTTACGAGAAAATGATTCTTCTCTAGCCAGCTTTGATACCAACGCATCCTGAACTCTTGAGTCGAAGCTTCTTTTAAGATGCACAAACTTAGAAGCATGACCTTCTTTATACAGCTGGGAAATGCTGCGAATTTCGAGCGAACCAGAAGAGTAAAGACCAGCCAAGGTACCCGGTCTAGGGATCTGCAGCCATTTTTTGACAAATGAGTTGCAGAGGGCATCTAGTTTAGGAAGGTCAGACCTGTTGAGTTCATGGACCGTAAGGTGGTATCTAAGCGATGGTAGAAGGTACCTTATATAAATGGCAAATTTAAACTCATTTCTGATCAATGTACTATCAATATTCTCCAGTCTTTGTTTGAGAATGTTGTGCGTTTCAGAGAACACTTCAGCTGGTTTCCCCAGCTTAGTTACAAAGCACCAAGATACTTATGGTTGGTATCATGAAGAGTTTCAATTTCCGCATCACCAACTTTGAACATGATTGGTTGAAAACTACCATTAACAATTGAAAGAGATTTACACTTTGATGGCTGATCGATGGCTGACTGAGTAGCACGGCTTTTATCGCCCTCGCAAATTTGCATCGCTACTTCAGCGCCTACAGTCGTCTTTCAAGATTTTTAACCATTTAACAGAAGGTGGATTGATCAAGGAACCATTTCATCATGATTTTAAAGTGCCAGGACATTTAATTTGTGACATTTTTCGTTATATATTTGCATCTTTATCGCCATGATTTCAACATACGTGAGTACTGTACTATTATTCTCAACGCTAGCCTGTGTAGACCAAGGACACGTTTCTCAGAATTCACGATCGATTGGCTTTGTTACCAGCCCATTTCCACGTATTCTATTGTTGACCAGTATGGGTCCGTGTGAATTGATAACAACTCTGATATCGTTCAGTTCTATATCATTTCCCCAACTCCACCGTGATCAATGGTCATCACTTAATGAGGAACTGAACATTCTTCTTGAACCTGTTCATCATGATTTAGCAACTGATTGTTTAAGCCCTGAAGAAGCAGGCAACAAATTATCCGAAATCTTCAATAACTTTCTTGGGAGTCTTGATGACTTTAAACAAAAACCTAAGCATAGTGATAACTATATTCGTCATGATCCTAGTGCACTTTCTCGTTCAAAATCATGGAAAAACAATTTGAGGAAAATCGCTTTTGGTCCTAATGCAACCCCGGACCTTAGACGTGATTTCTATAAAGCTGTTCGTGTGCACAACCAAATTCAGAAGGAAATTAAAAGGCAGAGAAAAAGTGCCGATGCTCGATATCAAGAAAAGTGCTACAGGTCCAACTTTTATAGCTTCGCTAAGAAATCAACCAAGGGTACTTTTGGCGAAAAGGAGAGTGCACCTCCTTTACCAAAGATTTTGCCGATAGATATTATCCTGCTACCTACAGCACTCCAAAAATTGTTAACCTCAATCTCATCTCATCCTTTCCTTGGATCAAAGTCAATCCGACCGATGTTGAAGAGGGCCTCTTGCCGTTTGACATGTCTCCGATTCTACCAAAACATGTTCGTTTAGTATTGAACAAGAAAAGTGCTACGTCAGCGCCAGGTCCTGATGGGCTAATGTATGGTCATCTGAAGAAACTGCCTTGTACACATAGATTTATGGCAACTTTGTTTAACAAAATCTTGAAATCAGGCACACCACCCTCAATGTGGACCTTAAGTCGTGTTAAATTAATTCATAAAGACCCAAACTCTCCTACAGACGACCCAGGTAATTTTCGTATGATTGCGCTGACTAGTTCTATTGGTAAAATTTACCATCTGATCTTGGCTGATAGATTCGATCGTTTCATCAAGGATAACGAACTCCTTGACATTGAATTACAAAAAGCTTTCTTGAAGCATATCAGTGGGACAATAGATCACACATTTGTTGTCTCTGAAATTATGCGTCACGCCAGACTTGCTCAGAAAACAGTTCACCTTACCTGGTTTGATCTCAAGGATGCTTTTGGGTCTGTTTCACATGATGTTATTTCTCATACGCTTAAGTGTAACAGCTTTCCGGAAGAAATAGTCACTTATATCTCTAACCTTTATGGTAATCTTAAAGGTCAAGTTGTTACTCCAAACTGGTCCTCTGAATTATTCCAATTCAAACGGGGCGTGTTTCAAGGAGATCCATTATCTCCTCTTATATTTCTCCTTGCCTTCAACCCAATCATTGACTACATTAAATCGGAAGAGAGGCATGGTTATTACTTAATAAGGCCTCAAATGTTCGCCATATTGTTAATCCATTTGCTGACGATTTCAATCTTGCCACTCGAAGGAGAGATACCCATCAGAGGATCCTTCGGAACATTGATGATATTATAACAAAACTGGGTCTAACCCTTAAGCCATCAAAGTGTAAATCTCTTTCAATTGTTAATGGTAGTTTTCAACCAATCATGTTCAAAGTTGGTGATGCGGAAATTGAAACTCTTCATGATACCAACCATAAGTATCTTGGTGCTCATATTAAACCCAATAACATTGAAATTCTTGGTTGTGAAAAAAAAGTTCACCTACTTAGTGCAATTTTTATTTTGTGCCATATCGGCTATCTTGGATGATTTTTGGCAAATGTCCTCTAAATGCATGATTTCAATGCCTTGGTTTGAAAAAATAAGTTATGCCAGTGACTAGTTAAGTGCCATTTCATAAGAAACCCTTTGATACTTTCACAATATGCTTGTTTCATGTTTGCAAATATGTTAAAATAAAGAAATATATAAAGGTAAATATATGCTTATGCCAATTTTGCTCCCCAACTGCTATTTTTGGACCTTGTCATTTTATTTCGTTCCAATGACCGGTCAGAATGGGAAACTTTGATAATTCATAATTCGAAAAGTTTTTGACCGATTTTGACCATTTAACCACCAAAATACTTCTGTTGATTAGTTCTACTCAGAAAACAATCTTTTGTAGCAATAGGGTCAACATGAAATTTTGATGGTTATCCCTACTATAAGTACTGCACACCACTATAAACTCCCACTTGGTAGTGACACTATACTTCAATATCCATCGATTACGACAGATATCCATTTATATTATATTAGTCATTTCGAAGTATGGCGTACACAAAAGGAGGGCAGTCTTCAATCTGGGCAAAAACCCGGCATATGTACGGAAATAAACAGTATTGGTCTGTTTATAGAGCGTTGTTTCATAGTGGCTGTATACGGAAATGTTATACTGTACTTAGACTATGCCATAGTCGATTTTTGATAAATAAAAATGTTATTAATCCTGATGAACGCATTCAGTTGAACTCGAAATTATACTGATATTTATTACATCAAAATACTAGTATAAAATGGTTATGAAAAAGTTTATATAATTATATTTGTGACAGTAAAAGTAAAGTATAGGCCCTACGTAGGCTTATATTATTGAATGCAACATATCATAATGGCATAATTATAATGACACTTCAATACTGAACAATTCTAATTTTAGAATCTGCTGGTTTATTATCCGAAAAACCGACTATGGACTTTCACTTTTAAGCAGAACTTTACCCCCTGTTTACCCCGGGATTTCGTTCTCTAAAACACACTGTCAATCATACTTGTTTATCAATAAAATCTAACCACAAGACTAAGCATGGTGGTACAATACGCGCTAGATGCGTACGTTCATCCGCCAGCACAAAAGCGCCGCATTCCCTAGATAGTTGTGTACCACGTATTAGTTAATGGTACCAGTACGTGTCGGGAGGATTCAAACAATAACGAGATCTGGGCGACCAATCACAAGCCAGATTCATTTAAAGATGCATTACATCATGACCAATTTTAGTTAGGCCAGAAATTGGCCTAACTCTCCATAGAGTGCCGTGTTAAAAATGTTAACTGCAATCAGTCCAGTTGGAAGCTAACAAACAGAGGGCGTACGGTGACTGAAAAGATCAGTTGTGAAAAGCTATCAATTGTGCACACATTAATTAAATCAGAGTTTTAAGCTTAAATGTAATAGCCAGAGTATGAACAATTGGCAAGTGGACTACGGAGAAGTCTATACTGTACTATACATTGTTGAAGCCGTACTTGTACGCTAAATAACGGGCGATCTGGCTCACTATAAACAAGCTTGTTTATAGTTTTTTGCCATTTGCCAATCGTGAGAATCATTTGTCTTATGAGCTTTACCATAATAGTAATCGCGATCTTTATAAACATAGAGAAATTCACTGGTGATCCATTCAGGTTGAGAACCTTTTATGCGCTTCTCTCGAATAGGTACATGGAACACCTAAACATTGATTTCCACGTGTCTAAGGCTATATTTACATCATTAATACTTTGTACACAGTACCAGTTAGTGTTACTGATTTTATTCACAAACTCTTGCTAATTAAAATTCCTATATGATTTGCTTTTAGTAACCTTAGGAGTAGACTTAATTTGTTTCATCTTGCGAACAACATAAATAAGATTGTGGTCACTAAGACCCAGACTATGAACACCAGATGCAATAATAGTTTCTGGTCTTGTTACAAAAGCACGATCTATAGTTGTTTTACTCTTCTCCGTAATTCGAGTGTAATCCTTAATTAGTTGTGTAAATTGGAAGTGATTTGCTAATTTAGTAACTTTCCTAGATTCAGAACCAGGCTTAGATTAGATACATCAAGATTAAAATCACCTAAGACAATTACGTTATCATACATAGAAACACAATTTTGAAACATAGTATCAATCTATCAGTGTATTCAGCTTTAGCATCTGGAACACGATAAACAGTACCAACTAAGATGGGTTTGCTGTGAGGAAGACATATTTCAACCCAAAGTGCTCCAACATCATTGATAAGAAGGTTGCTTTTTTTCAACAAAGGTTAAATTATCCTTTATGTAAATTACATTGCCACCATGGTTTTCGTTTTTTCTGTCTATTCTACGCAAATTATAACCATCAATTTCAATTTCAGAATTATCAATACCACTTGTGAGCCAAGTTTCATTGAGTGACAAAAAATCAATGTTCTTATCATGAAGAAGAATGTCAATATACTCAACTTTGTTTTTTAAATCTGAACATTAAGGTGAGCCATTTTTAGACCTTTGCCAAGAACACATTTGAGATCAATAAAAGGCTCTTTACTATAAGGAAGTTCATTCCAACAAGTTCTACAAAAGCAAGAAGTACACCAGTAAGCACCATTGTCAGTATAATCAGTGACACAGCTTGAACATTGAATGCAGGAAATGGTTGATTGATGAGATGGGATTATCTTACAAGTACAATCAGCACAAATTATATTGTTATCACTTGAGACTTTACAATGAGATGATTGAGATGATTGGGATGCATGGATGGCATGGTTAACAGTTGTGTCACTATTTACATTGCACATATTATTATTTTCACTACAAATTGTAGAAACACGATTATTCACATTTTAATTACAATTACTTCATATGGAGATAAATTACACAATCAGGATTTAAAGTATCAACAACATTGTAAACACTATTAACATTTAAATCAATCCTTTTATTATAAGGGTTCTTGCCCATAGGATTTATGACATTATTTGCATATACATTTTTATCAGCAGAGTGCATATGTTTGTGACTTACTTTATCATAGTTTCATATTGGTGAAATCAACACTCACACATAAAATCAATCTCGGATATTGATGAAAAGGGATTGTGTACAAAAACATTGTTATGTGCATTTGGTAATTTCATTCAAATACTTTGAAGTTTTCGATCTTGATGAAGGAAGACAAACAGCCATGTAGTGTGGATGTGCAGCGCCATTCAATTGTGTGTGCTGTAAGTGTCTGTACGGACAGAGATCTTCAATAGGGTGATTCACAAAAAATGAAATTGGTATTTTTCAACGGGACACCCCCTCATTTTGTTCATTTTGGTAATAAAATCATACCTGCAAAATATGAAAAAATTCAAAAAAGTTTAGGGGTGCTACTGGTCAATGAACTTTTGTACACAAAGTCAATGGGATTTATGAGCCATTTTCTTTACAACAAAAAAAAGCCATGTTAATTTTCCCTGATTGTGCCAAAATATTTTGATCATAGTGTGAGTAATGTCCTTCAAATAAATGCTAAAGAAAATTGTAAAATGTTAACCCGCTTTCCAGAAAATTGCATTTTTGTGTGAAAACTGTTACATTTGGGGCAAGGCAGTTGCTGGAACAGCCAAAATATTATGGTACTTATGTGTCTTAGCCACTCTAGCTCTTGTCACAAGTACCTTGCACAAGGTGTAGTTTTGAACTGGCCACTATCCAATGTTGTGACCCCAATTTATATACATTTCTTTTCAACCATGGTGAATCTTATCCTCCCTGTGGTCATTCAATTCAAACAATACAAATCTTCATCAGGTATGGCCATAATGACCACCCCTGATACAGAAGTATGGATTTTGATAGTTACTATTACATAAGATTTCAAAAGCTGGTATCACCATTGGGGTAAACTAATATGTGAAGAATTTTTATCTTTTTTTTTTATCAACAGTTCAGTTCAATAAGGTATAAATTTGGGGTGCCTGGTGGGATTCCAGGGGATATCCCAGGGTATTCTTTTCTTGAGCTGCACTCCCTCTGTCACTTTTGAAACATGTTTTATTATTACAGTCAACTATGAACTTTAATTTGGTAAAAACCCATGTTTTCACAAAGTTAGGTATATCATTGATCATTTACTTCAGTTTTGCAAGCCTGGTAGACTTTTTAGGCCCTGAAATAAGCGTTTGAAATTTTGACAAAAATCCCATTGACTTTGTGTACAAAGTTCATTGACCGGTAGCACCCCTAAACTTTTTTGATTTTTTTTCATATTTTGCAGGTATAATTTTATTACCAAAATGAACAAAATGAGGGGGTGTCCCGTTGAAAAATACCAATTTCATTTGTTGTGAATCACCCTAATCTTCAACATTGATTAAAATTCGCTTACGGTGCTATCACCAGCAGCATGTTTGTCCAACCCATCTCTCAATTAGAATAGTAATGATATTAAGAATGATAGAACATGTCTTAACGTGCTAATATTGAACATTTAAGTGCCGAGCTAAAGCAGTCTCTATGCATCCCTCCATCTTATATATTTTATTACGGGGAAAAATATTTCCGTTGGCAAAACATGCTGTTCACCCCCGAAATCCAATTGGTCTAACAACGCCTCTCGGGTATTATAAATTTCTTTTTCTTTTGAATCTACAGAGTGTCCCAAAAACGAGAATCCTCATTGCGAGCTCTTTTTCTCCAGTTTTCAAAAAGTTGATCAAAAATATGTTGATATGTAAAGAAACATTTAATTGCTAGCTTTAATAAACCAAAACAATTATTTCAATCGACTCACAACTTTTGAAGATAAGCCCTTTTTAAGAAGTGTACCCGTTTTTCACTTTGGTTCATAGACTATGCCATAGTCGATTTTTGATAAATAAAAGCATGTTATTAATGTTAATCATGATGAAAGCATTCAGTTGAACTCGAAATTATACTGATATTTATGACTCGTACTAGTATAAAATTGTTATTAAAAAGTTTATATAATTATATTAGTGACAGTAAAAGTAAAGTGTACGTAGGCTTACATGATTGAATGCAACATATCATAATGTCATAATTGTATTGGCACTTCAATACTGAACAATTCTGATTTTAGAATCTGCCAGTTTATTAATCGCGAAATTCCAGGTTAAAATCGACTATGGACTTTCAATTTTAAACGGGATTTTGAACGGGCAAAGTCCCTAACACTCACACTGTCAATCATACTTGTTTATCAATCAAATTTAACCGCAAGCAAATACAAGACGCGCTCATGCACTTACTGACGCGTTCATGCAATTACACAACACAAAGGCCGCATACTTGTGTACCATGTAGTTATTAATGGTAATGACAGGTACCCGGAGGATTTAAACCATAACGAGATCTGGGCGACCAATCACAAGCCAGATCCATTTAAAGATGCATTACATCATGACCAATTTTAGTAGGCCAGATTTCCGACAATATCATCCATAGAAGCTCATAGACAGCCGTGTTAAGCATGTAAACCGCAATCCAAAGTCAGTAGTCCACTTGGGAAGCTAACAAACAGGGGGAGTAGGGTGACTGAAAAGATCAGATGTGAAAATCTATCAATTGTGTACACATTAATTAAATCAGAGTTTTAAGCTTAAATACAATATCCAGAGTATGCACAATGGGCAAGTGGACTACGGGGCAGTCTATTTGGTTCACGGATGAGGTTTGGCTACATGAAAGACACACGGTTAATGACATGGAAAGGTAATAATATAAGGCTTCGGAACGCATTCACTAGTGTAATCAAAGTGATTTAATTCGTATATGTAAGGCATTGGGTACGGGCAAACTTAAAGTACAGGTAACTGGAAAGAGGAAGCGACGAGTTACCCCAAATCACAGCGGCACGTAGTAACGAGTGCGAATATGTATTATACAGGGTGGGCCATTAAAAGGTTCACACTTTTTCGATGGCTTATTTCTCAGAAATGAAAACACATATTGAAATAAGTTGAACATATTTGTAAACCTCTATGTCTGGACTGTCATTGCTGAAAAGGGCATTAACATCCATGGTCTAATAACAAAATGGCGACCATTTAAAGCAGAGAAGTCAAAAACCATTTTGCACACACGTAAGACTATAGACAATGATCATGCATATTAAGTTTTTAGGCTTAAGCAAGTTTTAAAAAAGTTTGATGACTCTATAATGCATTTACTTGAGTGTCATTGCCGGGGTCATCGGACTCATGCGTGAGTTGTTTACTTTTTGAAAATCATTCACCTGTGAAATTGACACAAAAGGCTGATTGGACATGCTCATTTACATAACAAATACACTAGTTTTGGAGGGAACTTCAAATTTAAAATGCCTTGCGTGCGTTCTTGTCATTCATGTTAGAGATACCCGTGTAAGTACTTTGAGGTGATTCTTGCTGTTCAAAATGCGGCAGTTTACAAAGGAGGAACGAATTTTCATCGAGGAGGAAATTTCAAGAACCGGAAAGGTGCGCTCTGTCCTGAATGCATGGCCGAACCAGTTTCCGAATACCAGACTTCCTAGTCGCCGACACATCTATAATATTAAACAAAAGTTTCACTTACATGGAACTGTTCTCAATCGGAACAAATCTAACAGTGGGAGACCACGAACAGGAAGATCAGCCAATCACATTGCCGATGTTAGAAGGGATTTGCAAGCTAACCCAAGATTGAGTACTCGACGGAACAATTGTCCCTATATTCCAAGGACAACGTTCAGACGAATCATCACTCATGATATCGAATGGCACCCTTACAAGATCCTTAAGCGTCATGGACTGCAACCAGGAGATCCAAATCGGCGACTTCAGTTTTGTAACTGGTTAGTTAACAGAGCATGTCGCTTTCTTGATACCGCTGTTGTTGTTGACGAGGCAAACTTTCAAATGGACGGTCTGTCTCTTCTCAAAACGTATGGATGTATGCACCGAAAGGCAATCATCCGAGAGACTTTGCTTTTAACGTTCCACATGACAAACGCAAAGTTTGTGTTCTCGCAGCCGTCACAGGAAACAACCGGTTGATAGGACCGATATTCGTTGACCAGAACATAAATGGAAACGTTTACCTCGACATAATCAATGATCAACTAGAGCCTCAACTGGTCCAAATATTTGGACAGCAAGCGAACGGGGCCATCCGCAGGGCATGGGTCTTATCGCTGTTAGAGACAGATTGCAGGAGTTGTTTCCGCATCGTGTTGTCGGCCTTGGACATCATGTGGAGTGGTCTCCGAGGAGTCCTGGTCTGACACCTTTGGACTTCTGGCTTTGGGGTGATGTCAAGGCGTCTGTGTATGCCGAAGGTCCGCCAAGGAATTTGCGGGAGCTGAGGAGACGTATTACAGATGCGTTCACAAGGATCCGACGCACCAGGGTTACTTCAAAAGCAGTACACCATATGTACGATCGTGCGATGATTTGTATTCGCGAGCAAGGAGGCCACGTTGAAGGACGATAAGAACACTTTAAAGACAGAAGCATTTTCACTGTGGCATGCATAAATACGTGACTTTATGGAACCATGATAAGCAGTAATGAAGAACAGAACTATTTTTATCAGAGTCAAATATGATTTTACTTGTATTCTTACTTTTCTAGTGCAATATTTTAATTTCATGACAATTTGAGACAAATAACTCGTTTCCATTGAAGCACTGCTACGGTTTACATGTGTCTATATGAAGAAATAATTTCCGAAGAGAAGGAGAGACATTCCTGACACCTATTTATAAATATATCTCGTTATATCTCTATATAAGATTTATGTTATAGTGCAATAACCATCATGAAGACTCGGGTATAAAATTATGCACATTATCTAGAATGCGACTGCAAACAAACGTTAACTGCGCAGATTATTTAAAGCTACTGTTACATATTCTGTTCAACTGGAAGGCTACATATTCTGTTTGAAAAAGAAATATTTATTTAAATATGGTTAATTTACAAGAGAAATATTGACAGAACTTTCATGCGTACTGTTATTTTTCTTCCTTTGTTCCTAATCCACTGTGGTGTGAACCAGCGACCACCATATATCGCGTGATCATCCGCTCCATTTGACTTACGTGTGTGCAAAGTGGTATTTGACCCCCTTGCTTCAAATGGCCGCCATTTTGTAATTAGACCATGGATGTTAATACCCTTTTCAGCAATGACAGTCCAGACATAGAGGTTTACAAATATGTTCAACTTATTTCAATATGTGTTTGCACTTTTGAGAAATGAGCCATCAAAAAAGTGTGAACTTTTTAATGGCCCACCCTGTATTGGAAGGTTCATGTTTGATTTAAATTTTGGGACGTTTTTCCAAAATTTGATATTTTTACTGATATTTCAAAAAAGCGACATGCCAAAGACAAATCTTTGGGCACATACTTTGTTATTGTTAATACAGTTCTCTTCCACATGCCTACGTTACCATTCGCGTTGGTGATTTACTAATATTATATATTTTGTGACTGCAATTTGGCGGTTTCAATGCGTTTTAAGCTTACCATGAATTTAACGCATGCTTATTTTAAAATATTTATTTCTGATCGTCGGCTTTTGCAGGCAACAAAATGCAGATTGGCTCATGATAGATATCGTATATTCCTCTATATGGGTCTCTTGACGATATTATTACTTTGAATCCATTGTGGCAATATTGTCGCTGTAGTCTTTTGGGTCTTATCAATATCTCATAAAAAAGCACGACTATTGCGAGTGTGTTTATATTTCCCGCATGTAAGTTTGCGTCTACGTTGGTAAACATTTTTAATAATATTAAATGTCGGGTTATATAAAGGTCACGAAAAGGCATAAATAATCAAGAAACAATAAGTAATTGCAAGTATAGCAATATATCTCATGCTATCCCCATTTTGTCCGCAAATTAATGACACTTAACAAAATCCATAGCCCATAAGCCCACTGCCCTATACACACATATGTACACGTAAGATATTGTGTCAATACGGCCGTATTGGCAAGGTAGATGCCGTGCTGGGATGGATATTCTGTATTACAGCATACGTATGGACACGGTGTATACCGTGGTCAAAATACCACGTACTTTAGTACAGTAATAGCGCCCTCTGTTGGTCATAATTCACTTTAATACGTATTTTCAACGTAGTGAAGAAATATTTGAGGTAACATGCGACCCCATAGAATATAAAAAGCAGACTATTGGTATGTTAAAAATCAAAATGAGGTATGGGGCTGGCTGGGGGTAGCTACGGGGCGTTATCTCAAAAGACAATATTGCTCAAAGACAATATTGTTCAGGGTTGCGCCGCAGGCTTATAAAGAAACAATGTTGCTCCAAAAATAATAGCAAACAAGCTTAAACTATAAATTAGCCCCCGATAGAGGGCAGGGCCTGAAGAATGAGGGAAATTATGGGTAAAGAGTAAACAAATGTAAAAATAGGCCGATGAAATGGGTGACGAGCTGTCCGTAAATATAACAGAATTTTCGTTTTCAGCTCGTCATCCTTAAGGTTACTCTTGCTTTCTTGACCTGCGGGGCCCTTATATTGGGGTCCCACTTGGAGTGTTTAGTCGTCGTATGGGAGTCGCCGGCCTTGCGGCCTTGATGTTTTTGGTTGATACTGGGCCCCAGCATCAACAAACAACAATAAGTCATTTATAATAACATGATATTTTCTCAGGTGACTGTTTATGTGAATTGGAGATAACACCGTCTTTCTTTTTGCCAGTTTGGCGCGTACGATGTATCTCTCTAAAAACAATGCGGACTGGGTTAGTACATGGGGTATTAAATATTGGCCAACACCAGGAATTCTCACATTAAAGGAAACACATTTAATGCAATTCTTTTGGAGATTAAAGGATAGGAACCTGCATACTGCAGTTACTGTCCGTTTTCCTATACACAATACACAGTGCTCTTTCCCATTGACGCGTGACCTTTACAAATAGCCCTACGTTAACAGTATGGGGATATGACTAGTTAACGTCGCTGTGTGAAAAATAACCGGCCAATATTAAAAGTACTCTTCTAAAGTTCTAGAAAATATAGTTTTTTAACATGTCCTAAATTTTTAGCTAATTTAGATGTTTGGAAATATTCGTACTTTGGTGTTTTAGTTAATGTTATAGGTAATAGTACATTGCCTAGTTAACGTCGCTGTGTGAAAAATAACCGGCCAATATTAAAAGTACTCTTCTAAAATTCTAGACAATATAGTTTTGTAACATGTCCTAAATTTTTAGCTAATTTAGGTGTTTGGAGAGGGTCGTACTTTTGTGTTTTAGGAAGGACATGTAAACGACAGATAACACCAAAAATATGAAGAAATTATTTCCAAACCGTGTTAAGTCAAAAATCATTATGTTGCTCATTTTCAAGAATGCTGGTTTACAAAAAGCACGCCATTGTCTGATTTCGTGAACAAAGCCACACATAACATTGTTTCCTTTCGTTTCCTTTATAATCGGTTACCCAACTGAAGCTATGAATACCAGCTTTATTGCGATATCGCACATGAAAACAGTCACTTGTGCACAACCAGAGAAGATCCGATTTAATCAGTTGAGCTGTTTCAATGAGTGTTATCTTGGTTTAATAGCTTTTAATGGGGTTAAGTCCTGCAAAGGTCGAGATGAATTCTACTGTAGACATGACTGCATCATGGCCTGTCGTCTATCATAGGTAGATGATAGTCAAAATAAAAATTCCTATCGTTTATTCTCCTTCTTAGTCAGTTAAATATTATATTAACTGTAAACTATTTTTAGTTAGCGTATTGTTAGCGCGTGCGAGTATTCCGCACTGCGTCTACGCATACAACGCGATAAATACGCACACCTCTATGATAGTGTTACGCGTTATCAACATTCATGATGACGTGGGGTCGTCTACGGCCTGATATACGACACCCAAAATCATGCGATTGTCCAATCAGATTATGTGTCTACTTAATAGACCACTCCCACTGACTAAGAATTGTACTTAAACAGTTATTATAGCAGTAAAAACCTCTTCAAAAGAAAGTAGTTGGCTGCGAATTTGGCTATGTGGCTATTATTTTTTCAGTAAACATGGTTAACTGCATAATGTATCATATGAACTTTGGTTGTTCAATAATTTGCATAACTTTGTAAGTAACTCATACGAATAATAAAACTTAGTTAAAATGCAAATATTAAAGTGTAGAAGGAACTGTCTCCTTTGCCTTGAAGGGTACGTGATTTTGTTTGCGTTTATAACATTATACGACATTCGATAACGTCGTTGCTTCGATCGTCTAATATGTAAACATGACCGTCAAATCAATTGACAGCTCTTGCAAAACTGAAAAATAAAACAACATCAAGATGATCTGCCTTCAGTTTTAAGTTTCAGCAGTGCTTTACCATGTAGCAAAGTTATTTAAATTGTAATGTATTAATATACATATTGCTACAGATGGGCTAGAATTGCATATTCAGATTTCTGCGTTTGCCCAGAAAACGTGAAATGCTTCTGAAAATTGTTTCCGCTTGGAATGCATACTTGTTGTGGAAAATACTATTCGTTATGTTCCTATATACCGGCATAGTAGGTGTGTAAAAAACCAAAATAGGCATGACCTCCAATAATGTTCAATAATTAGTTGGAGATGTAATTGCATCCTCTCTTTGAGGCTGTTTATCTTACTAAACGACAGTTTACGTTTTTCTACCGACTTTGTCTGGCATTTGTCGTATTTTAACGGTACTTTGTGGGTCCATTAATGTACCAGCACGACATTGTCCTTTTTTAGCTAATGGAAAATTCTTACAAATAGGCTTGTACAATCTACCGTCGTCGATTAGAAGTTGATTTCCGTGGGTGCACGGTAGCACGTCCTTCGAACTAAACTAACAGAGAGACAGGTCTCTAGATATATTCCACAATCATTCATAGTATCACCTGTTTTATTGTATATGTATTATCATGCGAATTGCCCCGTGTTACTTTATGGACAACATACTTGTATATGAATGAGTATGTCGCGAATACCCTCTGTACGAAATGTACCGTCACAATAATTATGTAATATTATTCAGGGTTGTTGCTTGCGTCTATTCTGCCACCAACTTGACAACAGGTACAAACAATAACTTATGACAAAATGATTTTAAAAAAAATGATACTTTGAGGTACTGTTTTGTTAACTTCTGCATGGCACATCACAAATACGCATGTGTTTTGGTCAAAGTTTCTAACTCTTTCCCCTTGAAGTAAATACATAATATTGATCAACATTGATTTTTTTTAACTACTGAGCCGCCACGACTATTAAAGTGTGTTCATAAAAGTAGCACTCGAGAAATAGCGTGAGAATTTACTGAGAAATGCATTAAAATATAAGCTCCCTCATGGCACACACCGTCATCATCCCTATATCTTCGTGTTAAAAATTGCCGTGATAGTACGATGAATCCTCACGTTTTTCCACAACTACGCATGGTAATTTTGTTCGAGATAGGCCGTGCGACTCAGGCTACGCATACAATTTGAGATTTTGAGAGCCTGCCACACTGTTTCTATTCTATGTTTTACGATTTTCGCATGATCAATATATGGCTGGCCGTAACCGCCACAACGTGGAGCTGCTACGCGTAGCTTACTTTTCGCTTCGCGGAGCTAAATTGACCAATCATGTTAGATCTTTTCATTACGCGGAGCCAGTGGATGCATCCTCGTTCCAGAGAGAAAAACTCTTACCAAAATTAATGTTTACTATGGGGATTTTGAATGAATCGATTGTAAATAAACCACGACCAGTTGTACAGGATCAATACCATTGTTTGATTAGTGTATAGTCAATGTTACCTTGCATGCATGTGTCATGTGTGTGGCGTGTTTGTTTGTTTGTTTGTCTACTGTGTCAGGCCAGGATCACTGACACCCACGGTACTGATACTCTCATACTATCACGGTGATCATATTGTTGAATGTTCAACTTTAATAATCATGATGCAGTCATGTCTACAGTAGAATTCACCACGACCTTTGAAGGACTTAAACCCTATTAAAAGCTATTAAACCAAGATAACACTCAATGAAAACAGCTCAACTATGTTACATCAGATCTTCTCTGGTTAAATACACACTGCACTTGTGTCTGTTTTACCTGTGCAATGAGCAATGAGCTGGTATTATAGATTCAGTTGGGTGAACGATTATAAAGCGAACACAAGGTAACAATACTGTGGGCTTTTGTTTACGAAATGAGACAATAGTCTGCTTATTGTTAACCAGCGTTCTTGAAAATGAGAAGCTTAATGACTTAACACGGTTTAGAAATAATTGCTTCATATTTTTTGGTGTTATCTGTCGTTTACATATCCATCCTAAAACACTAAAGTACCAATATTTCCAAACACCTAAATTAGCTAAAAATTTAGGACATGTTACAAAACTATATTTTCTAGAATTTCAGAGAATACTTTAAATATTGGCCGGTTATTTTTTACACAGTGACGTCAACTAGGCAATGGCCTATACTTCTAACATACACTATTTGTAGAGGTCACGCGTCAATGGTGAGCGCACTGAGTATTGTGTATAGGAAAACGGACAGTAACTACAGTATGTATGGCCTACTACTAGTATATAAAGTAAATCCGAACTGGTTTACAGTTTGCTGAAGGTCGAATTCCGCAGGGACACCGCGCAAGTTATACAAATTAGCTCCCGGCGATACACTGCAGATCGCAGAACTAGCTATATAGTTATGTACAATACTGTATGAGTTTCTTATGAGTGCATGTCCATCTTAATAATATTAAGTCAGTTCGTACTTTTCATAAACTACTTTTTGAATCATAACTTTCGTGACCGAGGATATCTTGCAACTACGTGACGTCGTCTGGCAAATTCTTAATGAATAAATTCGCTTCACGTAATGAGTAAGTCGTACTTAACTAGTCAGTTTTACCTCCGAGTAATGAAAAACTCTAACATGATCATGATTGGTCAATTTGGCTCCACGGAGCAAAAAGTCAGCTACGCGTAGCAGCTCCACGTTGTGGCGGTTGCGGCCTACCATATCAGTATCCCATATGATATTTCTATTGCAAAGAAAATTTTATTTGTTGTCAGGTTTTATCTTAAATACACTAACTGGAAATTAAATACACTAATTAGTGAGGACCGGTATTTTGCTGTGGATATGTTTAACTGCAATTTGCGGGTAAAAAATTGAAATCCTGAGTAAAAATTGTTATCATATTCAACTCTTTGAAAAAAAATGTATATAAAAGAATGCATGTAAAATCCAGCTGCAATACAATGTACATTATTGACACACTATCACTCTCTTTATCTACGTCAATAATAGAATATCGATTTCAATCGAATTGAATGCGTTGCTCAGTTTTGAGTTTGTAGTTGACTACTGAGCGACCTAAGCGATCGATTGCTAGCCAATCAGATAGAACTCCTTTTCTTGCGTTCGGTGAAATACCAGTCGCCCGTCGCTCACCAACGGAGTATTAAATTTATATTTATCGTATAGGAAGTCGACACTGTGTGGCATGTGCCTTAAATTTAAGACTATTAGTTAATACCAATTTTCAAATAATTGAATTCTGATTTAAAGACGTTGCTTAATTCAGAATGTAAAAACACCAATGAGTGGTAGGCCATAAAGGGGCATTTATTTTGGTGATGTGAAATCTAATATATGAAATAAAGCATCACACAGTGTCGACTTCCTATTCGATAAATATAAATTTAATACTCCGTTGGTGAGCGACGGGCGACTCTTATTTCACCGAACGCAAGAAAAGGAGTTCTATCTGATTGGCTAGCAATCGATCGCTTAGGTCGCTTAGTTGTCAACTACAAACTCAAAACTGAGCATCGTATTCAATTCGATTGAAATCGATATTCTATTATTGCCGTATATAAAGAGAGTGATAGTGTGTCAATAATGTACATTGTATTGCAGCTGGATTTTACATGCATTCTTTTATATAAATTTTTTCTCAAAGAGTTGAATATGATCAACATTTTTACTCAGGATTTCAAATTTTTACCCGCAAATTGCAGTTAAACATATCCACAGCAAAATACCGGTCCTCACTAATTAGTGTATTTAATTTCCAGTTAGTGTATTTAAGATAAAACCTGACAACAAATAAAATTTTCTTGCAATAGAAATATCATATGGGATACTGATATGGTAGGCCCCAACCGCCACAACGTGGAGCTGCTACGCGTAGCTGACTTTTTGCTCCGTGGAGCCAAATTGACCAATCATGATCATGTTAGAGTTTTTCATTACTCGGAGGTAAAACTGACTGATTAAGTACGACTTACTCATTACGTGAAGCGAATGTATTCATTAAGAATTTGCCAGACGAGCGTCACGTAGTTGCAAGATATCCTCGGTCACGAAAGTTATGATTCAAAAAGTAGTTTATGAAAAGTACGAACTGACTTATTATTAAGATGACATGCACTCATAAGAAACTCATACATTATTGTACATAACTATATAGCTAGGCAGAGTGGTGGTAAACTATGCACACAGTTCTGCGATCTGCAGTGTATCGCCGGGAGCTAATTTGTATAACTTGCGCGGTGTCCCTGCGGAATTCGACCTTCAGCAAACTGCAAACCAGTTCGGATTTACTTTATATACTAGTAGTAGGCCATACATAGGCCTACTGTAGTTACTGTCCGTTTTCCTATACACAATACTCAGTGCGCTCACCATTGACGCGTGACCTCTACAAATAGTGTATGTTAGAAGTATAGGCCATTGCCTAGTTGACGTCACTACTGTGTAAAAAATAACCGGCCAATATTTAAAGTATTCTCTGAAATTCTAGAAAATATAGTTTTGTAACATGTCCTAAATTTTTAGCTAATTTAGGTGTTTGGAAATATTGGTACTTTTGTACCAAAAAAATATGAAGAAATTATTTCTAAACCGTGTTAAGTCATTAAGCTTCTCATTTTCAAGAACGCTGGTTAACAATAAGCAGACTATTGTCTCATTTCGTAAACAAAAGCCCACAGTATTGTTACCTTGCGTTCGCTTTATAATCGTTCACCCAACTGAAACTATAATACCAGCTCATTGCTCATTGCACAGGTAAAACAGACACAAGTGCAGTGTGTATTTAACCAGAGAAGATCTGATGTAACATAGTTGAGCCGTTTTCATTGAGTGTTATCTTGGTTTAATAGCTTTTAATAGGGTTTAAGTCCTTCAAAGGTCGTGGTGAGTTCTACTGTAGACATGACTGCATCATGATTATTTTTAAGTCAACAACATTCAACAATATGATCACCGTGATAGTATGAGAGTATCAGTACCGTGGGTGTCAGTGATCCTGGCCTGACACAGTAGACAAACAAACAAACAAACACGCCACACACATGACACATGCATGCAAGGTAACATTGACTATACACTAATCAAACAATGGTATAGAGTGTATGCAATAAACCCAAGCGGAACGAGAGTTGCTAAGTAACCGCTAACCGAACCATAAACACATGCATGATCAGAGAGCGAGTCTTCAATGTCCCCATAGCTTCCCACGTTGTACACACGTCAGTCGAATTTGGCGGTGTTCGTTTGTTTGTCCTCCAAGTTATAGCATTGTTCACTTTGTGTTGTACATTGTAAGTGGGCCTCACTAATGACATAAAGGTTACTGTTATATCATGTCAAGAGGCCACTTTCATGAATAAGCTAAACAGCCTATGTGGAGGAATTGTATGCATGAGCAATCACACCAATGACGTAGTAATGAATACCCTCTATTGATCCTGTACAACTGGTCGTGGTTTATTTAAAATCGATTCATTTAAAATCCCCATAGTAAACATTAATTTGGCAAGAGTTTTCTCTCTCTGGAACGAGGATGCATCCACTGGCTCCGCGTAATGAAAAGATCTAACATGATTGGTCAATTTAGCTCCGGGAAGCGAAAAGTAAGCTACGCGTAGCAGCTCCACGTTGTGGCGGTTACGGCCAGCCATATATTGATCATGCGAAAATCGTAAAACATAGAATAGAAACAGTGTGGCAGGCGCTCAAAATCTCAAATTGTATGCTTAGCCTGAGTTGCACGGCCTATCTCGAATAAAATCACCATGCGTAGTTGTTGAAAAACGTGAGGATTCATCGTACTATCACGGCAATTTTTAACACGAAGATATAGGGATGTTGACGGTGTGCATCATGCAGCGTATTCATTTCCTACGTCGTATACATATTTTGTAAGTATTTGTTATTAATCCATAATACATTTATCCCACCTACACAAATTTGCATTTGATAAACAAACACCACGAGCTGCTTGATTTGTATAGAGTGGAGATGGTGTAATTGAAAATCCTACGCGCCCAGATCATTCTCCCTACTGGGACACATCAATTTCAATCAAATGCATTTCACGCTCTCTCAACGACACAACAACCCTTAGCTAGCAGACGCCGTAAGGGAGTTGTAAAAAGCAACAAAAGGCAAGTCACAATACGAATGCGAGTAAAGGCACCTTAAGGAGAATCTGTGTGCACTACACTACTTAACGCATGTTTTAACCATTGTATTACTATAACAGAATGGATTCTATGTGTGCTGTAAACTAATGCAAAAATCGATTTAAATGTTATGTTAACTGCTCAAAGTATGATACAATAGCTAACTCAAAAGATAGTGTTCTAAATCGCTTCCAAATAAGTTGCTCATATATGTTCAACTACACGTGTTTTCCTGATAATTTTTTATTCCTTTGAATATAAACAAATCTAAATTTGGCAGCTACTCGCTAACGCCACGGTGTTGTTAAACGTCTGGGCAGCAATGAAATATCGTGTAGAATGTTGGTTAAAAGCCGCTTTCGGTTTTGAAATTTTGAAATGTGACCCCTGTGCTAAAAGTCATTGACCTTTTGCCTATTTCACCATCTAACTCATATCAACCAAGCATCCTAGAGATATGCGGCTATTTAGTTTTTTGTTCCTAATGATAACAGGCTGAGTTTAAGGTATTGAAAAACATAATATGATCATATGTTGAATATTTTAAAGTTAACTGGCAGCCTCTTTGGATTTGACACCCTTAGCCCAATTGGAAAAAATGGCACCCTAATTTTGTCAACACTTGACACCATAAAGAAACAAAATCAAGTGAAATTTTGCTTTTAACAAACATTCTGCACGACATGTTCATTCACAACATATTTGCCTTGACTAGACTATAACGCGATACATATTTTATCAACCCAAATGGTATAACACCTGACGGATTCCAAAAAGAATACCACTTTGAGCTCTACGTAGCTGCGGGCTTGCCAGTATAATTCAACATTCAACAATACACACTGCGGCAAAGGAGAATGATGGACCATCTTCTATATTATATTATTATATAATACACTATCGGATCAATATCTGCTATCATTTAAAATGATGAACTCTGTACACAGATAGTACAGAAAATATTTTGGGCACTTCCACCATTTTGAGGTATATTGAGAATAAAGGTCAACTGTCAAATGTTGGTATCCGCAATGGTTAAAAGAGCAAACGGATTTTGATGAAATTTGTATCAAATTGTGCGGCCTGGAAAACCTTTCAAACATACATTCATAGGCTTAGGAACTAGGTGGTGGGACTGTGGGGGGTGGGGGTGTTCAGCCCCCTCAATGATTTTGGTGCGGAGGCCAGAATACCCTTCATCACCCCCGCCCCCAATAATAATAGGTGAAGTTAAAAAAGTGTGATAAAATAGAGGAAAATGCATGTTTGTGACCTTATTTGCTGACTCAGAGGGGGGATTTTACCCCCCTGTTGAAAACCATCCTAAGTCAATTACAATGATATTCCAATTTTGTCTAGGGCGCATGTAAATGGACTTCGACTTCAACATACTTTTATTGCTTACGTACGCATACGTTTATATTTGAACACTTGAATACCAACAAGAAGACAATTATACGTAATTGCTTGCAACGTTGTAATTTTTATATCACTCTAAGCATTTTTAAAGCAGTCCCGGTATTCGGTGCTCAAATGGATTAAGGTACCAGTTATGTTCACCTCTGTAGATCCTAAACAAAGACATATATGTCAAAATGAAAACAATCAGCCAATGTCTGTAATCTATAGTTCTAAATTAAGGCCCCGCTTAAAGCCATAATGTGTGATTTGCTTCACAGTGACGCCCTCAATTTTACTCGGATTTCTACTTTTTGTATAATTATAATTCCCAGTGGTATACTAAAATACCACGTAAAAGACTAAGCCTGAAGTGCTTTAATAACAATAAAATTTAACTTTTTGTATTAAAACCTGGTTGACTCGGTTTTATTCAGAGTTCAGCGATCGAGTACTTGCTAACATGTACCATGGATGTCAGCTTGTATGTACACACGTCGAACGCGATGCTCCGTGCAGTTACATGTAATAAGATCGGCGAGCGTAGTACACACATTTCAGGCATTGGAATGAGTCGCAATTTTCTTCGTTATTCCTCATTTTTTTGGTTCGAAATTAAAAGGGGATAATGTGATCAGTGAAAACAAACATTTAAATGAGAATCTATTCTTTATGCAAATCACACATTATTGCTTTATTGAAATTAGTTGAGAATTTAAGAAACGGTGATCTACAACCTAAAGAAGAAACGAAATCAAAAGTATCACGTTTGTGTTCTAATCAATGAAAGCACGACGATAGTTTTAACGTGCTAACATAATTTAACCACGCCCCTCTTTTTTACTCTCAAATACTTGAAGGTAGTCATGACATATGTAATTTTTAATATACATTTGAATAACAACTCTAGCATAGCGACTACTCGCTAAACTTCACGGTTCGTGGCCATTCAACGCGATACTTGTTTAACAAACCAAGCGATGAAACACTCCGACGGATGCAAGCAAGAGTACCCGTGTTGGCTTTTATTTTCAAACTTTTTTATACAGTCTGTGAAGATTAAACGAGGGTGGTCCCTGGCGCATTTGCCTTCTGTTTAGGTGAAATCCCAAATTAGTGTCAAGTACCAGTATTGATGTTTAAAAAATCATATAACTGTAATGTTTTTAGTAGGGTTAGTTAGCAAATGTCAAAAAAATAGACTTTTGCTTTGGTAGCATTTTATAATGACAAGCAGTGTTCGTCTATTTTTGTTTGTTGTCATGTAACAGATAATTCTTAGTTTTATGCAGTTCTCAGTGAAATTTAATATATTTTGGATGGCTAATTACAGCAATACATAGCACCTTTTTTTATTAGCAAATGTTATATGATATCGGAGGCGTAGCAAGAGCACCAAGGGCCCATGGACAAGGAGCTGTACGGGGTCTTTTAATCAGGGCGGCATGTAACTTATGGGGGCCCTGGGCCAGGCCAAAATTTGGAGGCTCCGAACTCACGTGCCGAGAAAGACATGTGTACTAAAGTCAGTGGCCAAATTTGGTTTACGTATAATATAGAGGGGGACTAACATATTTTGTTCCGATTTGTTTGGACAAATTCAATTTCAGACTATCTTTGCCCCAGATCAACATGAATTTTGGTATTTGAATGCCCGCGAATCGCGGACAATTTTAGAATTTTGCCCTATTTTGGCCAAAAGACATGCTGTTATTGGGGTTAAAAGAAGAATGCATAGGGCAATTTTGGGGCCCTGGACCCGGGCCCATCTGATCCGGTGGTAAATCCGACCTTGCTCTCCATTATCAGCTCTTATTTGAGTTTCCTGAACCCTCGGGGCCCATGGACTTCGTAAACCCTGTCCCCCGCTTGCTACGACCCTGTATGATATAGACTCGTCTTTAAACATTATGAAAAAAGTCTGAAATCCGAGTAAAATTGAGGGCGTCGATGTAAAGCAAATCACACATTATGGCTTTAAACGAACAAAACGTGACCTACCACTTTACCCCGTATGGTGGAATATCAAACTTTGTGTGTGGAAGGAGGGGTGGTGTTGTAGAGATCAAACGATTTTTTTTTGCTCTGATACACATACGGTAATCTAATTTGAAATTTAGATTATAATAGCAATGTTCATTAATTTAGCCACAGATATCCGTACCAACATTTTTGAATGTAGCGATGACACACACTCACAACCAAGTCATGGCGCTATAACGAGACACGTCGTCCTCGAATTGTCTGAAATTATTAGGACAAAAACATGTGTTGTGGAATAAATCTGGTTGTGCTTATTTCAATGGTTTAAAATATACCCGCAGCTATCCTACGACAACAAATAGAATAGTTTTTTGGAGATTTGGTATAGCGATCCAGGGAGTACTAATATACCCTTATGTCGTGGAACTAAAGTTAGTATGCCAGTAAGACAAAAGTTAAAGGAAGGTCGATTTTCTAGTAAACGCATTACTTGTCGCTGGATTACCATATCCACTAGCGCGACATCACACTATGATCCCAGAAGATATTCAGCATGGCTACATGTATCTTTATCCTTAGATGCATTTTAAATGTGTTAAAATCAAGTTATGTAATACTGTGCAATGTTCAACGTCATTATTTTTTCTGAATTATTATTGCAGAATGTATCATATGACTCATCATAAAAAGTTCAATAATTTTGTGTAACATCCAAATAAAACTTAGTTAAAGAGTGAATATAAAAGTGTCGAAGCGACTGTCTCGTGTTACATCGAAGGGTGCGTGATTTTGTTTGCGTTTACAGAATTATACGATATTTGATAACGTAGCAGATTTGAGCGTCTATAATATAAACATGGTCTTCAACTCACGTGGCAGCTTACATATTAACAAAATGGAAAATTATCCAGATGAGCTGCACTCAGTGTAATGTTTCAACAAGTTGCAGTTAATACTGTCTTGATAATACATGACGTTTATTAATGATAAGAAAAGTTTTATTTTTTTTTATTCAAAAAATGTTATTAGGCAAAGTCTTTATTATTGTAACAATGCTGCAGAATTTAAAAGGTCAAAACATTATCTAAAAACGGCATTCTATCGATCGAAATATTTAATAATAATAATAGCAACATAGCTTATAACTCATGGTGTTTTCTCGATAACCGCCCATTTATTCAAATGTGATTATGACACCATGGAGAAAAATATGCTAATACAAGTTGTGCATGCACATGTTAAGGCATTAAATGTTGAATTATGCTATTCAAGCAAAATATATACAAGCATGCAAAACAAAACAAAAAGATTGTACATAAATTCCCAGGTCATGTACCAGGATACGGTGCAGGTACTTATTAAAATAAATGCTTGTATTTAAAAACTTGATTCACATCCGGAATAAAATGAAAAAAAATAATGACAAACTATTTAAATTTCAACATTGTATTCATTGAAATTGCGATCATTGATTGTTGGCATCCGATGCTAATAACTTCTGCTTTTACATCCAAAACAATTATGTACTTGTGTGTGTCAATGAGATCGCTAAGTGAAGCCATGGATCTCCTCTACCAGCATTTTAAATATGACGTCATAAAGTAAGTGTGCCCTCCCCAAGTTTTGAAAATCGTGCAAAGGTTTATACAAAATCACCGAGCACAAAAGCCGATACCTGCTTCTAACTTTAATCGATCACACTACTCCCTGGTAATATGGTATTTCCTTTTTTGCTGAGCGCAAGGGATTGACATCGCAATGAAAAACGTTTACGTTGTTGGCCCTAAGGAGTTCATATTTCAGTTTCACTGGATTAAAGAGACCCGCAACTATCCCACAGCACCAAAAACCCCGTGTAAAACGTGTGACCATAAATAAGTCAGTATGAGTAATAGAGTTTATCCAAACTTTTCTCTAGTAGATTACCATATTCATTACACTGTGACCTCAGAAGTTAATCGGCATGGCTACATGTACCTTTATCCTTAGATGCATTGTACCTACATTTGGTAAAAATCACGTGACTGGTACGGGTAAATTGACACATTTTACCAAGTTATTGTACAGTGTGCAACACATGGGTATCATAGCAGTAACTAAATATTCACATCTTACATGTGTAATTTATTGTGGAATTGAACACAATTAATACAACGGGAACGTCATTCTTCTTTCTGAGCTATTCTTGCATAACGTATTGTATGACTCATATAACAGGTTCAATAATTCAAACTACAACTTAGTTAAAAAGCAAATATAAAAGTGTCGAAGCAACTGCCTCGTGTTACATCAATGGGTGCGTGATTTTGTTTGCGTTTACAGAATTATACGATATTTGATAATGTAGCTGATTCGAGCGTCTATAACCATGGCCTTCAACTCACTTGACATCTTATATGATATTGAAAGACTACGGAAAATGATCCAGATGATCTGCTTACAGTGTAATATTTCAACACATTATAACTATAAGTTTAAAGACAGACTGAAAGTTATTACTGTCTCCACAATAAATGCGGTTTGTTTTAAAATTGTGAGAAAAGTTTTTTAATTATTGGTATTCAAAATTGTTATAAGGCATAATCTAAATTATTATAACAATTCTTCAGAACTCAAAGGTTCAAACCATTATTAACAGAACGACACTACGTCGACCTGAGAATGGAAAAGCAACATACATATAATTATAATTACTATAATTAGGTGGTGCTTTCATGTTTTGTTTTTTTCTTATGACCGCTCCACTCTATTTGAAATGTTCCTAGCAAACCATTGACACACCTGATTCACAGAACAAAAATGACAGTGGTTGCTTTCAAGCCTTTCAATGAGTATCACCATCATCATGGTTAAAGCATCTCTGTTTTTAGACGTGCGCCCTCAGTTCGGAAATTCTGGCAAAAGTAAACATCACCGAGCCTGAACAACTCCATGACTTCGAATTTTGATCGACCACCCTAATCCCGCGTAGGACAAGGTGTGTTTCGTAAGTTAGCCAAAGCCATACAAGCTTTTTTTGAAGCGTTTAAGTGCACCAACCCGTAGTTATACGAGCATTTAATCTAATGCTCTAATGAAAAATAGCCATGAAGAGTGACACAGATCAAGAACCTATACATGTAGCTATGCACTAAAAATGACAAACTACATGGACCATCCAGTGGTTCACAGCAGCTTAGGAACAACAAGAGTGAAGGAAAACAGTAAATCATACACGTGAGATTAGATGCTTATGCATTCTGCTCTTGAAGGATGGTGCGCCGTGTCAGATATGTATCCGGCTACTCCATCGGTTAGGCTATTCCAAACGTGAACTGCAGTTTGGATGAAGGTCCTGCCAATATATATGGTTCTAGAAACTGGTACTCTGAGAACATGGCAATACATGGACAAGCTGGACCGGGTAGCTCCCCTGAGTACAAATGCTTTTGGTAACAGTCCCTTCAGATCTGGTGGGCACAAGCTGCATGCAGAAGCTGGTGCTGCTGTGGTGAAATTGTATGGTATTAAACAGAGTTGAAGAAACTCAAGGGCACTTTGAATGCTACATTTGATATAAACTTGCCTGCAGTATTAAATAAAATAACCATATCATATAGAAATAGTGCTCATGCGTTTAGTTATAGAACTTTACAATCATCAACAAGAAGAATGCTGCTGGCTAAGAAGATTAATTAAATCGTGTATTTGATTGTATTGATGTAGGTGTGTTCATTTACATTATAATAGCTAAATATTATGCTGCTTTTGATTAAAGACTTAGATATTGTTAACTTAGTTAATCGGTGTGTTTTGTTGTGCATTCTGAAGTGAATTTGGGATAAAGGTCTTTTTGGCCTTGAGTGATATTTACGACTCGTAACACATAACATTGTAAACAACAATGCTTGAATAAACCACCAATTTCTAATGCTATACACTTTAAAATGTATGTAGCTGCGAGAAAAAGCTAACCATCAAATGAAAATGTTGATCTTTTAAGATAAACATGATGTTTCATAAAAGACATACACACTTAAGGCCTTTTGATATAAGATATAACCAAAAGCATTTTGAATGGTTAGCATTTATATCAAAGTGTTATTTTAGAAAATAATACATGAGCATATCTTCAACATATGTTAAAGCTATTCTTTTTCAACAATCTCAGAGATCGATTTGATAGTAGCATGCCATGCAACAAATCAACAGTTGAGAGTTTATTTTTCAAAGTCTTGTATTTCACCATTATGAAACTCCGATAACCACTGTTTCTTATCAACAAATCACAATTACATTTCAGCGATACCTGCTATTTTTCAGCATTTTAAACTTCAATCGTACGTCTTTAGTTTTTACGTATGCACTTTCAAACGGAATTAAAGTTTCGACTTATTATTGTGAGTCCCAAAGATTATTTTGCATAACGCGTGTAGGTGTATTCATCCCCAGGTAATCTGGCGCATTATACGTGTATACAAAGTCAATGTAAGGTTTCATTCTTCTTTTCCAGTTTATGGTGCATAATGAATCATATGGCTGAAGTAGCTTCCTTAAACTTTTCCTTCAAATGTCGAGCTGCACACGCATGATACAATATAATTATGTTGAAATGGCTGTTTCAATTTACCTGTTACTTACGGTCGTGAGATAAAATTCCACTGCCTCAGCGCACTCTTACTATATAATATTATTAGAAAATAATTTTATCTTGTTGTGTGAATTTCTTTCGCTGCAACTTGAGATGGGCATAACTGAATTTACCACGGCTCCAAGTGACCCGCTACATGTATTAGAGCCTACGATCTACAGTGGCGTACCGTGGCCGCCCCAACCCCGGGGGGCTGAAGAAAATTTTGCCGCTCCTTCCTCAACAGTCCGAAAGGTCAGGTCTATTGCAAAAACAAGTTTATCTCTGTTCGAGGAGAATAATTATCACATTACAAGTTCACACTCGTTGCAATTATTTTATGCGTATTTCCTCTGAAAAAAGAGAAATTGTGTGCGTAAAGTTCGGGCTCGTACGTGCTCTTCCCCCGTTTGAAGCGAAATTAATTTTCAAGGCAGCCGGCTGATGACGTAAGTAAATGAAACGGACACTATATCATGCTCTCATTTACTTGTGTGACACAATCACAACAATGAGTTGTATTATTATTTACCATAACAATGCTGCATAACAATATGCAGACTATTGTTCTCATTTCGGAAACAAACCCTCACACAATATTGTTAATATGCGCTTGCTTTGCAATATCTCATCCAACTGGAATTATAATAACTATAACATTGCAATATCGCACAGGGAAATCAGATACATGACTTTGTGGACTTAACACGGTTTATATGCTAGTTTAATGTTAGAAATACGCTTCAAACCTCTTGTATATAATATCTACTTATAATGTCCGTACTATTAATCAACAAGGGAAATCCATCAGCTATTCATGGGCTGTGCTGATGCAGGTATTGACATTGCCGGAATTCAAGAACATCGTCTCATTGCACCAAGCCCAACTGATGAACTTTGGTCAGACGATAGGAACTGGGTTATAGTATACAGTTCTGCTACCAAGCAAAGGCATGGAGGAGTGGGTCTTGTCTTGTCCAAGCATGTTCACTGATGTCTTAAGAGTGTTGAAGCTGTTTCCGAGAGGATACTATTTGTAACATTCCATGGTAACCCTCAGCTTAGCATCACTGTTGTATATGCACCCACTGAGTGCTCAACATCTTCTGACAAGGAGGATTTCTATAATTCATCTCTATCTGACCACTTGGATGGTATGAAAAGGCACGACATCCATCTCATCCTCGGTGATGTTAATGCCAGAATTGGAACAGATAGTCATCTTTCCCATCCTTGGGTGATTGGTCTATACTGCTACCATGATTCAACCAATGACAATGGTGAGCGTCTGGTCAACATTTGCCAGGAGTACAACCTCAGACCGGCCCAAATGAGATTCCCCCAACCCAGGAATCGTCTCTGGACTTGGACCCATCCAGCTGGATCAACCCATGCACAGTTAGACCACATTCTAATAAATAGCAAGTGGGTAAATTCTCTCCGCAACTGTCGACCATACAATTCAGTAGAAGTGGACTCCGATCATCGTATTGTGAGCGTCCGTCTAGCTGTCAGTTTGCGAACAAGCAAAGGAAAACCGTGCAAGAGACCAAACTTCAACTGGAAGAAGTTGCAAGATCCTGATACAAAAGAGGAATTTCAACTGGAACTAGGAAGTTATTGGAAAGCAAATTGGGTATCAGATGCAACCATCAGACTTAAACTTTAAAGGGATGAGGCCAAAAAGCGGTACTCCATTTCAAAGTCTCGTCAATCTAGAGAAAGATGGAGGAACTTGAACACGAGCCTTAACAACTCCTATAAATCTGATGAGCTTGCTAGACTCATACAGATGGAAGACCTGAAGCTGGCCGATGAAATGGGGAATTACACCACCACCTGGAAAATCATACACTCGCTTTCTGGGAAGAACTCAAGGAAAGGGGTAAAAGTCAAAAAGAGAGATGGATCAGCCCCAACCAGTGACCATGAACTGCTTGAGGAATGGAAGGACTACTTCAGCTCACTCCTTAACAACGACAGTGGCACTGCAGCTTCAGAACTTCCCGCACCAGCTTTTGACGATCTTCCTAGTATCACTGAACCCCCAACTCGTGAAGAAGTAGTTGAAGCAATAGCAGCCATGAAGACCAACAAGGCAGCAGCATTGGACTGTGCTATAACTGCTGAAGCACTTCAGGGAGGAGGGGATAGCATGATTGATATGATTCTCAAATTCTGTATGGAAGTATTCTCAACGCTGACATCGCCACGTCAATGGGTCACAAATGCCATCATTCCTCTACCAAAGAAAGGTGACTTCTCTCTCATGACAAACTACCGTGGTATTTCGCTTATGTCAACAGGATCCGACCTCACATTGATCCTTTACTGAGAAGCAACCAGGCTGGCTTTAGATCAGGTCGAAGCTGTGCTCAGCAAATACACATTTTGAAGAGGATCATGGAAAGCTTCAAGGAGTACCAACTTCCATTGACAGTCACTTTTGTGGACTTCAAAAAAGCCTTTGACTCCATCAACAGGTCCGTCATGTTCGCAGTGCTGCGGGATTATGGAATACCAAAGGTTGTGGTCAATGCCATCCAGGTGCTCTACAAGGACTCCAATAGTACCGTTATGGTAGATGGAAGTATCTCAGAGCCTTTCAAGTAACAACTGGAGTGTTTCAGGGTGATGTGTTGGCACCATTCCTGTTCATTATCCTGGTAGACTACCTCCTGAAGAAATCAACTTCTGGAATTGATGCTGGAATTGTTACCTACCCACGTCGGTCAAGCAGGTATCCTGCTAGGATGCTGAATGACCTGGATTTTGCTGATGATATTGCCCTGTTGGAATCTTCTATAGCCCGGGCCCAGTCACAGCTTACTAGAACTGCAACAGCAGCAGCAGATCTAGGCCTTGTCATCAGCGCACCTAAGACAGAATATATGACTGCAAACTGTAACGCCCAGCCAGCACTGGAAGTCTATGGTAGTACCATCAACCATGTCACATACTTCAAGTACTTGGGTTCCAAGATGGGCTCTAGTGTTGGAGACCTAAAAAAAAGAAAAGCACTAGCCAGGGCCACTTTCAGGAAACTTGAACACCTTTGGAGAAGCCCATCCCTGCCAATCGGAACAAAAATCAAGCTGTTTGAGACAACTTGTGTCACTATCCTTCTGTACGGGTGTGAGTCATGGGTAGTCACCAAGGACATGGAAAACGAGATCAATGCCTTTGCAACATCTTGCTGCAGAGTCATGTTGAACATCGGGTGTGTGGATCGGATCCCAAATGAAACTATCTACAATCTGACCAACACCACTCCACTGGTTGCCAGAGTCGGGATTCGTCAACTCGGATTTCTCGGCCATGTGCTGCGTCTTGGGGATGACGAGCTTGTGAAAGAATATGCCCTTTATATTGCATCACATGGGAAGAGGAGGCCGCGACGGCCGAGGACGCTGTACTTGCAGTATGTACAGCACCTCCTGGGAGATTTGCTGCAGCCAAGCGGGATTGTTTCGCTTGCCCGAGATCGCGGCAGTTGGAGAAAGCTTGTAGTCGCCTGCTCCGCAGCCGACTGATGATGATGATGATGCCAGTCTCAGATTGATCACGCTGAAATTCTAAGCTCAAATGTGTTTTTTTTATTTTTTAGCCGAAATATTTCTCAAGATATTGATATACATATGAATTGTACTATCACAATTTACTAATATATAAAAAAAGAAGCGGCTGATTTTACCCATATGTTTAAAAAACATTAAATTTGTAATACTTAATTCAGCGTTTTGTTTTATGTGAACAACAACAGTACACGTTCTGTGCATTGAGAATGTTTATAGTCCCTTCTCGCAAAGCAGGCACAGTCATTTCATGACGTCAAATTTTTTCTAGGTCAAATCTGTCTCGATCGAAGGAACTCATCGCTTAAGTTGGTTTATGCCGAATATCAATTTTAAACGTCTTATTTTCTCAACAAAAGAGTAATTGTCATTGTCCTCATAATATTAGCTTGCCAATGATATGATGTTGTCCGAGCAATATAGATGACCTTTAATACCAATGTTCTTACCTCAATGGTGATCCTTGATTTGTATACACATGTGATTTTTCACATCAAAATACCATGAAAACACATTCTACATTAACAATGACGAAATGTTGTTGTCGGTAGATACGCCAAACATATTATATTAAACAGTGATTATGTTAAAATAGATAACACACAAGTTTTGAACTTCATTATACACCGCGACATGCTTTCATATATGTTTTACAAGTCATCAATGATTCAAGACATGGATAAGATGTGCGCATGATGACGATACTTAGATGGATGAACGGTTCTTATGACTCGGAGTCTTTACATTTCTAGGTTTAACAATAATCCTTCACGTAAATAGGTTCACGTCAGCCAATGCAACTGAGTTTAATCATACATAAGAATGCGAATAAGGCTCACCTTTGAAGAATCCTATATGCCTTAGCAGCATGCACAAGAAAACAAAGTCATACAAATACGTGTTTAAATTAAAACTTACACTGCCTGTTTTCTCAAGATAATTATGTAAATAGGGCAGATGCACGAACCTGCCGTGTAAATTATAGCATAATAATGCTTGATCTATATACATAAGCTCAGAGGATTCTCTTCTCACATGTAGAATTTGTAATGTATAAGTGGTATAACCGGGTAACCCTTACTTTACTAAAGTATGGGCACTAAAACGCTCGAATGACTGAGTAATATTGAGTCTATTCCTTGACCGTTTTGTAGCAGAAACAAATGGCCTTCCTTACCATGTGGTAGCAGATAGATCAGACTACATTAGGAGGTGGATGAAACCCAGTGTAATAATTATATCACGTTGGCGTTTACTGGTATATTCTAAGTCATACATGTATTTAAACTTGATATTTAGACTAGAATAGTGTTTTCGGTAAATATCGCATGTTTTCCAATAAAGGAAATGTGTAAAATGGCACTAATATTGGTGTTATCGTTAGCTTCACATTCTTAACGGTAGTTACGCGACGTTTAAGTTACTTGTGTACCACTAACTAGAAACATGGTATATAGAAAATGACACTGTGCGTATATCCAATACAATTAAAAACGTTGGCTGCATGAAAGATTTGAATAGTAAATAGACCTGTTAATGGTTTTTCCAAACTGATCTTTGATGACCATTTATGGCCATTTATTTCTTACTTTCTGAACTTTTTCAGCCATTATCAATCCACTGTAGGATGAAGGACTCAGCATGATGTCCGATGTCTAAATATGTCTCTGTTTTGTGTTTGTTGGTATCACTATCAGTTCACTTCTCCCCAGTAGGTTTGCAGCTCGTCCCTCCACCACTTCCGTTGGCGTCCTCTATTTCGCTTCCTCCCATAAGGTGTCCAATGTGTGAGTGTTGATCTCCAACGATTGTCTTGTCTGCGGCTGATATTGCCGGCCCAGGTCCATTTTCTGCTTATGATGGTTTCCAAGATGTCTTGAAGTTGGGTCTGCTCCCTGATCCATTTGTTTGTTTTCCTGTCATTGTAGGTGTCCATGTTGTGCTTTCCATTTGTGATGTTAAAGTCCATGATTCTGCCCCATATGAAATAACTGGGAGGATGCATTGGTTGTAGACCTTTCGTTTAAGGCATATTGGCAGATTGCTTTTCATTATGATGCTATATCTTCCAAAGGCTTGCCACCCGGCTTTAATTCTCCTTCGAATTTCAGAGTCTTGGTTTTCGTCTCGAATTCTTTTATGTGAATATTATTCTAAATTGTCATGGGTCATCCGTTTAAAGCCTTAATGTACGATTTCCTTCAAATTTTAAATTTGTTATTATATACTCAAAATGCAGAAATAATGCTAGAAATAATTATCGGGAAGGGGTTCTGTTCATTGTGAGCTGAAATACAGACTTGATATTTAGTATGGAATATTTTCTTCACGAAGTGCCAATACAAATCTGAAATGGGTCTGCATAAACCGCACGACTTAAATATTTATTTGGGTGGGTTGGGAGATGGTGTCATATAATTTTTCGAAAGAAATGTGCTTTTCACGAGTTTACATTGTGGTGAGTTTTATTAGTTGTTTTGAAATTTAAAAAAAATCGTTCTCAAGTAGGCCGATGGAACACGATTTTTTGAAAATAAAATACAATATATTTGAATTTAATTGAATTGAATAAAGTTGACTTGAATTCACAATTAGTAAGTACACAAGTAGTTATGATCGGTAAAGTCTTTTTCTTTTACACAACTAAGATACTAGACAATCTAATGAGCAAGTCTTTGTGATAAGGAGACACAAAGCATCAAGCACCGAATTCAGATATGATTCAACTAGCCATTTATGATTTTCACTATCGGGGTATGCACAAAAAAGGCTATTATTATACTTATCGTACTATCCAGACTAACATGAGTCTTCCTACCTTAGATTATTAAGTACACATATTGGAATTTTCCATGCCTGTGCCCTCTAAGCGTACTCGAATTCAGCTGACGCCGGTACAGCGTACAGAGTACAGACCTGGCGACATCGCTTATCTTACGCGCGAAGTTTCTATTGTGTACGCTCGCGCTGTTTGCGCTATTTTTGTGCTTGCTCACGCGGTACCTGACTTAGCGTCGATCCCCTGAGGCAACATGCCACTCAAGAGTTAGCGGCGCTTTTTCCAACGCAACAAAAAGCCCTCTGGCTAAAATGCAATCGTTATCGCTCAGCGATGAAGTATAAATTCCTAATCAGGAGTTGTATCAAACAACGGGTTTAGGTTAGATTTAAGAGAAAGAGTTTTGGTAATATGTTATGGTAAGCTGTCAAGGGAAAGGGTGTCAGTGTGGGTTAATGGGAGTGCTGCTTAAAATATAGGGGTTGCAACAACAGCCCGCAGATTTTTGTAGTCAATTTTATAGCACAAATTGACCTCAGTAGGACGATGGTTAAACATTTGAGTACGAAGAGGTAAAATGGAAACACGACTTTGAGTTGCTTGTAAAGCTGTAATTTATATGCCATCTTAAACTTCCTTTTAAAGCCCTTCAACAAGTACCGCTGCTAGTTGATGGAAGGCAATTATTAAAGTGTCTGGCTGAGAAATGCATTTTGTAGCCCGTTCTAAATGTTAACAAGACCCTCTGGCAAAAATGTGAGATATGAGTTTATTTTTTTGACAGTAGACCGATTCACCAAATCCAAGTAGGAATATTGGCGTAAAAAATCCTTCAGCAATTTAGACCTTTTAGCATTGTGCATCCATACACTTTGAAATCGGCACATTTTTGAGAGACTTCCTCAACGTTAAATATGTTGTCAATTTATACATGCAGACAAAGGAAACTTTCAAAACGGCAGAGACATTTTTCTTTATCGTGCCCAGATGGGAGAAAGATTAATATTAAAAACCTTCTTTATAAACTCTAAACTAGAAATATGGAGAAATGCCAGTAAAATGACATGGTCCGTAACATTATATTATTGTAGCTAGCAATATTATATATCAGACGCTCAAACGGCGATTATAGCTTCTTGTGTCAAGGTGACAATGGTTTAATTCGTGCATTATCTTTAATATGTATCACGTCTACGTAGGAGGAGGACGCTTCATTTGATTTGTTTGCGATCAAAAATAAACTGAGCCGGTTGTTTGTAGGTAAATACAATGTAAAAAGTCAGACATTTCAATATTGTGCTGAAAGTCAATTTAAAACTGATCAAAATATTGAAACACGTATACTAATGCAACTCGAAACGCTACCTTACATGTATGATAATTCAATAATGATTGAACAGATTTATCAGGATCTGTATAGTTAACTGGTAAACAAAGTTCTTTGTACCTGTTTCTATTTTTTTCTTTTTTGTATCCCTGTTTCAGAAAATCATCATGTGAGATAGTTGGTACTGTCCTTCGTCTCTATTCGTCTCTATCCCTTGGAGGAAAAGCAACTGGCAACTCCCAGATCAAACAGGCTTGAATTATGGTCGTAGCTATAAGTATAGTGAGCAAAGTATGATTTATGTAAATTGATTGCGGGTTGGGGAAATGTTTGTAATAATACTATCGCATGGATAATATTTAGATGTGTGACCGCAGCTACATACTATGTGCTACTAATCCAACCAGAAATAAAAAGATACGAAGTACGCCAAAAGTGCACAATAGTTTGATTTTTTTTATTCTTGTTTTCCCAGTGCAAGGATTTGCTACTTGTGTTCAGGTCCACATTGTTCTTCGCTGGGAAGGTTTGAAACGTGATATATGTCACAAAATCGTCCGGAAGTTTAAGTGCAACGGAACATTTTATCAATCTCAAAAAGCTTGTAGTAATACTCTGCTGAAGGAAGCTATGTGATTGTTGTATGATTTATGCGGCCCATACATGATCAATGTTATTGATCAATATTGGGAACTCTAGATGCAGGAGTGGATACAGATTCTACCGTTGGACCGTTGTGCGTGTAAAATTTAGTATCCACTCCTGTATCTAGGGTATTTGATATTGATCAATAAAATCGAACGTGTATGGGCCGCATTGCGTAGTGTTTATGCATGCATATTATAATACCCATGCGGTCTATACATAATCAATTCTATTGATCAATATTGAGGACTCTAGAAGCAGTACCACAATTTACCATTTTGTATCCACTCTTGTATTTAATGTCTTTGATATTAATCAATCAAATTGAACATGTATGTGTCACGTTTTTGTTGGCTTATAAAAGCAACACATATTTTATCAGCAGCTGTTAAATTACATGAAGGGGTATTTTAATGTGTGCCAGATCTATCCGCCAATATCATTTTGATTTATATGTTTGTGTATTGTGTTTATTATTGTATTGAGTTTTGTCCGATTTAATGTCAAATGCCAAATTCAATCCGATCAATCTTGTAATATTGATAACGACTTGATTACTGATTGTAATTATTTCGATATTGAGCCTTCTAACTCAACTTACCTAAACAACACTTATCCACCTCAACATGCTCAATGTATTTAGTGTACATGATGCGTGCCATCGATCATCAGTTTGACGTATACGTATGCACCGAAACATGGTTTAGGTCATCTGAAGACGCAGATCTCATTGATCTCAATGATTACTTAAGTGAAAACTGTATGTATCCGGCCAGATAGAACTTGTAGTGGAGCATTACTGTTCGTCCATCCTTAATTAGACATAATTTAAAAACTGATTGCCCTGACTGTCTCATTATTCATTGAAATCACCAACAGCTTCCACAATACCATCATTGGAGTAGTCTACAAACCAGAAATAGTTGTCATGAACGACCTAATTAGGCAATACGCTGAACATCGTCACTGCACTAAAGAGAAAAAAATGATATATCACAGGTGACTTTTGTCCATCTTTTCTACCCCTTGTTTAGATAGGCCTACCCGTATTAAAACAATTAAACAAGGATTGTTCTACGATTTGATTTTATCGTTTTGGGCGTAAACACGCTCGCGTTTTGTGTGTGTTTTTATGCCGGATAAAGTAGGGGGTTGATACAATCCCACCCCTTTCGTAGTTCTGCGGTTAATTGACGCACATATTTTCATTATGTCTCCATATATTTCTCTACATTTATTCAATAAATATACTAAAGTAGAACTTTTTGCCGGCGGTCGCAAAGAAAAATTACTTATTGTTCTTTTGGCAAAGGTAGTTGCGTTGTATTGATATTTAGATAAACAGACAATGTTGATGATTCCAGGTAGAGCTATTATATTCTGTGGTTGATGAATACACAAAACACACTAATACACATATGCCTGAAGAGAATACATGTAGGTATATGTCTGCAAATTGATTGTCCAACGTTTGTGGACGTGTTGGTTTTAAGGATGGCATCACATGGCATGTTTGTTAGACAGATACCGAATGACCAGTGTTTAAATATGGACATCTATTTCAATGTAAATACGTCACTGCCCACGAATTTATTTACTTGTTCTTTGATACCGACAAGTGGGAATAAGACGATGTCCAATACACAGGCAACACATCATTACTATTTTCATCAAAATAACTGAAAACAAAATAAAACAGCAATAATACAAATTAGATTGATGACATGCAACATAAGCCAACCGCCTTTGCATAACCTGACATTTAAATGTTTTTAAATCGTTGTGTCCAAACCAACAACGCGTTTTTGTGTTTGTTGGAATGAGTCATATCAGTTCGCTATCAACTCATTATCACCATGGAATAAAGAATAGAGCACGTAGTGCGATGGAATTGCAACTCCGATCGTCGATGTGAGGTCAGCGATCGTCACGCTTGCAACATGTGGACGTAGATGGCAGCAGCATTTTTCTTTAATTAGCATATTCGTGACGTCATGTTAACGTAAGTCTCCACAGCACTACGCATATTTTTTTAGGTAGCTTTTAGTACTATCGTGGTGGCAGCAGCATTTTTCTTCACTTTTCTAAAATGGCGGCGCCCATGGTTTAATGACAAATTCTTCAATTTATCAATATTTCATGAAAATTTACCAAACAAACGGATACAGTAATGACAGTTAATATTTAAAGTACATGTATAAATGGTCACAGTTATAAAAGAAAGAATATAAGAAACATAAACAAATGAATTGTAGCAATATTCAATATTAATGGCAGCGGCCGTGACTTATCAATGGCGCTGGCGGGTAATACACGAGGGAAGCCGACGGTGTCGCCACCTTTTTGCATTGCGCTGGTATACGAGTTGCAACGGCCTGTTATCACACAGTGATACAACAATTTATCATTTTTTATTTTAAGAAGCATCACATATTTACAATTGGCTTGTTAAATTATCCGACGATGTACGTATTTTGTGATTATATTACTATGTGTGATATTCCCTGTAGCCCACTGAGAATTATACCCCACGTTAAGAGCTGCCAGCCGCATATTAAAAAGATATCAGTAAATCTGACATCAAAACTAAGATAGAACACCACCTTCATGAAAAATCATAATAATTTCAAAATAAGATCCGCGTTCATTCAATGTAAACATTAAATTAAATTCAAATCATTTGGCGTAAGAGAACAATCAAGCCATATTTGCCAACAAAATGGCGGACCTTAAACTTAAATACTGGTTTTGTCTTAATAAAAATCAAATAATCAAGTGCTACTACAATGTGTTCTGTGTTTCACAGTGTTATATTACAAGTTTCGTTGCACAGTGCGTAGAGATACAAAAGGCAATAAAGTCATTGTACAAGGATCCTGTCTTTTCTTATTGGCAGTAATGCAAAGGCAGCAAGAAGACAGCGACAAGGAACGTCTCATTTAACCATTCATCGTTTGGGGATGATATTATACAACTCAACTTTGTTTCATTTTGTATCGACGCTTGTTTGGTTGTAACGTTAATCGAGTTTTTAATTCAATTTAGACCACTGAGTGTCTACTTCAAGTTAAACAATTATTTTTACACCATCTCCCGACACACTCAAATAATATTTAGCCCGTGGTGTTTATGCAGACCCTCTTCAGACTAGTCTTGGCACCTCTTGAAGAAATATTCAATACTTAATGCCAATTCTGTATTATGTTAAACGTAATACTTAGGTGCTATCTCAGGCCAAAATGACAATAATGTAGTTTGTCAAGGTCGCATAGGTAGGGTTGGTCTACGGCACTATGTGAGTTGACAGTGGCTCGATAAAACTGTCAAATAATACAGCATACACACCCGACATTTTGAGCAATCATAAATATGTATATTAAGTGCATGTGATTTTCCAGAGAACTAAAACGCTCAAATAAGTCACAAAATGACTTGAGCTCATTTTGGACAAGAGTTTGTGATTTTTGGCCGGCAAAGGGGCCCCAAATTTCAACCAGAAATTGCAATCTACGTGACAAGTTACTATAAAAATATGCCACTAAACGAAGTAAAATATTCTAACACATAAATTAATCTTGACCAATTTCAATATAGGAATTGGTAAGTGTTGCGACCTTCTTGTTTTCAAACAAGGAACTGATCCTATAAGCTTGATTAAGGTCAAGTTAAAATTTGAAAGGCTGAGAACTCATTCAGTGGATTGGCTACTAAATTAAAGACACATTCCTGAACGCCTGATAGAAAATGTAATGTGACTACAAAGTGTACGTTTCTATAGAAAAAACGAATAAATTAAATGCCTGTTTCGGTACGATATATGGTTCTGATGAACTTACACTAATGCCATGAATACTATATAATGTAATAAATTCGTAGTATACACTCAAAACGAGATGTTCACAGTCTCACAGATCAAAACATTACATCTTAAGTGCATCTACCAGAACTACACTTGTGTTATGTTATAATACCTTTCCAAAATATTCGTGCTGAAGGTCACGGTCTACATACATCAGTGAATAGCAAAAGAGAAGCTAGGATGATATCCGTGTCAAAAATGAATGGTTGCTTTTTCATTGGAAACTAGGGTGTTTTGGAAAACCATGGTGCGTTGCGATGATGTGGTGATAATCTTCTTTTTTCCCCTTTTTTTGTGGATAAAACACATAGAATATAGTTGTAATGGAAATAATGTTATGGACAACTTTAAATACTACAAATAGAAAGGTTATGGATCTTTTAAACAATTGAATATATGAATACAAAAGCCACCCAAGTCCATACTTTGGCCAAATTGAGTTAAGCATGGGAAAGTGTTGCTATACATAGGCCTGTCATATGTATGAAAGAACAACTCAAATTCATCCTCTGTGTCTATTGAGCATGTGAAAAATAGCATGTATGAAAGAATCCATGATTTGAGACTTGTAACACATTGATTGAAATCCAGTATGTATAAAAGTCCACTTGTAACACATTCATTGTTGGAGAGTGACTTTTGAAAACAAAATGGGTTTAATCAAGGAAAGTGTGTGGTTTATATTACATGGCAGAATGCTTATCAACATTATACATAACTGTGTGCTTTATTTTGTATTATCTTGCTAGTGGTAATCTCATTCCAACATTACTGTCTTAGTATATGATTCAAAAAACCACCCAAGTCCAGAATTTAAAATGAACCCCACGAAGTCCCTGAAATGCTAATCGTCATACCTAATACAGTTTAACCCACCCATTTGCACGTACAACTTACCATATTGACCAGGTAAATATAACTGAAGGAATTAAAATGATACACAGGTGTTTTTTTTTTCTCAAAATCACTTCCCATGAACTTGGGTGGGTTTTGGATTCATGTATTCATCAATAATACTTTACAAGTTATCACGTTGAAAGTCATTGGGGTCAAAACTCGTTTAGAGCTCATCCTGTCAAATTACTCTCTTTGGTTACTATAATTGGTAAGAAAAGTTAACTACTTGCGAGTTTCTAATAGTTGTGGTCAAAGGATATGCATAGCGCTTCGCGTTCAGAAACGACCAACTGATATTCGTCGCTCTTGAGGCAGCATCTCTAGTGTGTTTTTTCCCTAGATTTGCACACGCATAATAAACTGAAACTACACTAAAGTATAATATTTCATCTTGAGGCTAAAGGAAACGGCAACTGATATTCAAATTGTCCGTGTTATACTGTTATGGATCACCTTCGTCGACTACACATCACTTGATTAAACTGCGCACTATTGTAAACACTATTATAATTACCTTATTTTATCATTTGTATTAAATGAATATCCTGGATTTGATCGACTACATAACCGCTATTAGATGAATTGCATTTTAATCTTCCAATTAGAAAACAGCATGAAAAAAAATATATAATCTGGTTCTTGAGTTAAATGTGTTTAGAGAATGAGAAATACTGTGTGTGATTAAATGCATCGAAATTGTAAGATAGCGTAAATAGTGCTGTCAATGATGACGTTGCAGCAACATATTGAATATTTTACTGATTCAATATATCTTCCCAATGGAATTTTAAGGACAGACCTAACATACAGAGCGAGCAAATACATTACATTATTGTATTGTTTAAATACAAAAATACCATTATGTTAACTATAATGTTAATTAGTTAATGAAATGATTTGCTTTACTCCAAGGATTCTACCATATGCCATAATAATTCACCGAAAATGCATGGTAAATTAAAAATATCTAATGAAGATATAACATGTAATCTAATACCATAAATCATACCAAACAAACAAAATAAATACACAAAGCATATTGCTTTGCACATTGCATATGGGCACACAATGCACACGAGACTAAAGATCCAAAGAATCATACGCAAGAAACAAAGTGTCAATCAAAAACAATGTAATTAATTGTATTAATCTTATAGTATAAACGTAATCAGACTTTTTTGGTCTCCTGCCCAACGAAAGGATATCTAATTTGTCCCTTAAACTACTTGAGGTTTACTTGATGTCTGTGTATATTGCGATAAGTATGGTAGTTATCTTTACACAGCAAGGAAATCAAAATCAAGATAAGTCAGGTATTATTTCAAATGGGGCATTTATTTTGAAATTGAAGATATGGCAGTCCTCCCACAAAACTCCTACGCCTTAAAATATAGCATTTGGAACCCAATTTGGAACTTTGGTTTCAAAACAAATTAGATGAAATCGCACAAAGTATGATATTCACACGATAGGATATTAAGCAAAGTACATTTTATGTGACAGCAATTTTGAAATAAGATAATAGCCAAATTTCATTAGCTACAGATTTGGCGAGTTATTTTGAAACACCATAATGTCATGGGTATTACCACAATCTATAGTTTTTTATGTTGCTCACAAGCCGAGATATAGTCGACAATATAATATAAACCTGTCGGCCATTTTAAAATTTAAGATAAACCAAATCAGATCCAACTAAATTAATACTGTTTCTGGAATCATTGGTATCACAAACATTGGTGTTGCCACCAGTTTTTATAATAGTTTTAGCATTATCTGTAGCTCACAAGCCGATATATAGGCGAAAGTGTATTAAACATGTCGGCCATTTTTACCTACCACATTTTAGACGCATTTACTACATTATGAGCACCATAATGTAAACGCATTTAAAGCACATTGTTATAAGTCGTTATTGACTCAAGACAGAAAGCACCTTTCCATCAAATCCACTTCAGAATGCATAACAAACACATTAAGCTAACAATATCTGAATCTTTAAATCAAAAGTTAAATACACTCTTAAGCAATGTTACTTTACCCAGAGGCATTTATCCTGTTGTTGATTGTATAGTTCTTTTTCTCATTGTTCCCGATGTTTGTCGTGATTCACTTGTCCTGCGAAGATCACTGTTCAACAGAGCCAACTGAAGACTATTATATCCTCTGCATAAATTCCTCACACAGATGACTATCTCCAAAATGGTGCTATTTTCACCTTTCACACAATTTCTTCAGGACAGCACGCATGCTTCCTTACCCGCCCTGTTCTATTGACAGATGTGTTGTTTCATAAACCCGACTTCAGCATGTCAACAAAAGAATATAATAATTATAAAACGCTTTCTGGGAAGAGGTACGCACTTTGACGTATTCTATATCTCCTCCGATATTATTGCATAGTAGTTGACTATAAAAATATTTCTGGTAAACGAGCCCACATCAACACTCATAACTGTCATACTAAAGGGTATTGCACCCTGTCAGATCTGTATTCAGATCATAATAACTGGACCTATAAAATCCAACTCAATCCAACTCTATCCGCAATAGACTCATGTCTTACTTTGGTATATTCTCTTTGAAATAATAATCAAAATTCCAGCCTGTCACGACGGCATCCGCTCTTCTTCTTCAACCATGGCATCTTCAATCCAATTCATTTACGCTCAAAGACTCGTAGTACTGTAGGATTTCTCCATGGCTACATTTTATACTCCCTGAGTATCCATGTAGCTTAATTATTATTGCTCTCAAATTTTTAAGAGGTAACTACATCAACCACACATTAAAATCATGTCGATAAAGATATGTCTAGAATTCTTATTAACTTGATGTTTTATAGCAAATCATCTGGGATTTGTCCGATGTCCTATAATAACAGACATTGCCGTTAGTGTTCATCATTGCAACAAACTGATCTCAGGGGATTTTCAGGGGGTTTGTTTCCTGTAGCAGGTCTAAAAAGTTAAATGCGAAATGCATTTATTTTTAAATCCATGCCTTGAAATGAACAAAAAACTTTTCAATGCGACATCCACAAAAAAAATCAAATTTCTTCATATTTCAAGAATAATTGTATGATCCCCTTTCAACCTGCAAATTAAAAACAGTATTTTAAAAAAATGTGTGATGTTTTCTCCAGTAGTTTTTCACTACACGCGTTTGTTTAATATGTAAAAGTTTTCTCCAGTAGTGTTTTATATTATTTTGTGCGATTTCCTGGGCTTTTTGGTGTTTTTTCTCCGTTTAAAATCAAATGCGAAAAATAAACCGTCAAAAACGAAATGCGCGCGCTACAGGAAACAAACTTGTTTTTGTTTTGTTTTGTTTTTGGCCTAAGGGAGCTCCCCTCTAGTTTATGATAATTATAAGAGTACAGGGTACATCACAAACTTTTCTAGCACATTATTTTACATCATCTCCCTGCGCACACCCAATTTATATTTAGCCCGTGCGGTTTATGCACAACCCTTCCAGACTAGTCTTGGAATTTTGCGAAAAAAATACTCCATACTTAATGTCAAGTCTTTAAAACGAAAATGGCTGCCATTTTGAAACCCAATATGGTCGGAAAAGGTTGTAACAACTTGGTTTGAGTTTCCTGGTATTAATACTGCCTAAAATGACAAAAACAAAATCAAAATTTATCAAAAAAGCATATTTGGCAAAAATTGCATTGGTCATTTCATAGCGAGTGTGTAGAAGAATTCAAATATCACAGATAAACTTTTGTAGGTCCTTTGGTTATTGAGTTATGTTGTAAAGAGGGCTGAAACAACAACACTTTTGTAAAACATACATAACTCATTAACAACAATACATCAAGCAAGTTTTCAAAGAATATGGTTTGTAAAATGTTGTTTTTCAATAATAGTTTGATTAACATAATGAAAATCGATATTTTGCCTGCTTCGACCAACAATACCACGTCAACCCTTAACATGTCATCAAGGCTTGGCACACATACTATAAACGTGAGAAAATCACGATTATACGCGTGTTTCACTGACTACTATATAAACGAATTACTTTCAAGTTTCTACTTCCCGGCATTTAAATATTCTAACAACCTTGTACCTGTATTGCAATAATTAATAGGCTCATTGTGCTATCCCCGGAATATTCATCTAGTATTCAAATTGGATACGGAGCTTTTTTTTGCTATAGCAACACCAAATTTTTGGAATAAAATGTCACGAGACATTCGCACTTCTACATCATTAAAGAAAGAATAAGCATACATGTCTGTGCATTATTGTTTTGGAATTGATGTTTGTTTTTGTTTGTTTGTTTCTTTATTTTTTATTTTTTTAATGTTTGGTACTGTTAAGCTTAATTGGAAAAATCAATATAAACATGTTCAGTATGTAAGGGATGAAATGAAAACTCGACATGCTGTTCACAGCCGGTTCCGCCAGTTTCCGTCCGATTTCCATTGTTTAGAACAACACAAACTGGTCGGAACCGGCCGTCAACCGCCGCTCGAGTTTTGGTTAAATAGCGGGACACTATTAACATAAGGCGTTATGCCTTAAAACATTGGTATACAGCTTAATATAATTATGTGTTTTTCCTCCATTAGTGAATATCATATTTATGGTAAAGTATTTTCCCAATTCCTTACTTGCCACCTAAAAAGATCAAAAATGGTATACTTACAATATTATTATTTGTTCCAAGAAAAGGTTCAAGGTTGAATATTGGACAATGTGTGTTTCATCGTTTTATTTATGTTGCTACGGCAAATTGGGAAAAGCAATCAGTAAAATCAATGCCAATATGAGTAGTGATAGGAGCTTTTCACTTATGTTCTTGAGTAAAGAATAATGTTCGTCACAAGTGTGTTGAGTAATCGCAATTCTAGAATTCTGAACATTCCAAGTTTACTGCGTTAGAATCTTGAACTTTCAGAATTCAAAAATTTGAACAATTCCAAGTTTTTGACGGGCTGTGTCAGAATCTTGGAATTGTCAAAAATTCCAGAATTTCAATTCTAAGATTCTGATGCAGAAACACTTAAGTCACCAACCATCGGTTTTGCAAAGAACAAGACATCCTGAGCTACAACGTTTGTACGTTTACCTATAGTAATTTAATTTTTTTAGAGTAGACTAAGACTAAGTTGTTTTGAACTGTATTGGGAAATTAAGCAATGCAAAGATATTTATTTATATGTTAAACTATTAATATTATGAACACTCTATATGCTGCACCTTGTGTTTATTATTATTTTATTATTAACTCATCCAAAACAGACACGATTTGAAAACATAATCCCTAGACAGTTTCTGCTCAAAAGTTTGCATGGCTTACCTAGCAGTTGCGTAACCAGGTTTTTGGCACCGGGTGGGGCACAGACTTGTAAATTCCAAGGTCCTTAGAGGTAATTTGAAGATCACGGTTGGACTTCGTGTTCTTAGAATGCCGCAACATATCTAGTTCTTCTTCTTTCTCGCAACCTTGGGTAAAAGATCCATTATCCCAGACTTCACATTTGACATGACCCATTTGGGATTTGGGACACTGATACGATTTCACAGATTTGTATTTACAACGTATATGACAACTTTTACAACGTCCGCTAATGTCGTAGTGTGGTGGCTGGGGAATCATTAGGCGAATGCGCCGTATTTAACGTTAGCTTTGGACATTTAATTATGTTCTTTATTTTCCACCCGACTTAGCTGGGTGAAAATACAACACATAATAATAATAATAATAATAATAATAATAATAATAATAATAATAATAATAATAATAATAATAATAATAATAATAATAATAATAATAATAATAATAATAACAATAATAATAATAATAATAAATATAAGAATTTAACGCTAAATACGGGACCTCCGCCTAATGTGCTCTAGCACTACTTGTATATAGGGTTATAATCAGATTTGGCTTCAACATGAGGAGGGGTCTACTTTGGGGGAAAAAGGGGTAAATTCTAAAGTTTGTCCAATTGGAATGATAATTCGTATACTTATGTGATTCTGAATTGATTCAAGATATGACGGGGTCATTTCAATATCACCAGAGGTTAAACAAAGGTCAAAATGGTCAAATACCAAACCGTCTCGAGACTTGGTTTGCCGGTCTCGATCTCGATCTCTGTCTCGCATGTCAGGGTCTCATGCTCGATCTCGGTCTCGGACCTAAAAAGTCTCGGTCTCGATCGTTTTTAAGTTCAAGACCTGTTCATTACAAATTCTTACCCTAAATTTCATTGAATGTTGCTGTCAATCATTCATATGTAGATAATCGAAATATGTGCCAAACTTGAATGTGTTCCAAACAGCCAATCTTTTATTTTTTGACTGCATAATGAATTAAAATGGCTTAAATATAATGAGTAATCATACGTAAAAGTTTGCCCGAAATAATATCTGAAATGGCAAATTAATGCAGTATTATCACTCACTAATGATATTGATATTTAAAAGGAAAATTGCCTCTTTACATTTGTACGCAAGTGAAAAGTTTTCAATAAATATCACAAGAGCATGATAACCAGTGACCCTCTGGATGCTGGGGTCATGAATGAAGAAGATATTTATATTTGCCTGTAGGCTATACATAATTCATAAATTTGTATAAAATTTAGAGGGTTTCTCTAGGACATTCAAGTTTGGCACATATTTCGATTATATACATTATATACAGTTTCAACATTCAATTAAATTCAGGGTAAGAATTAGCAATAAACAACTACCGAAAATCTTATTTTTCTGCAGGTCTCGACAGGTCTCTAACTTCGAGACCGAGACTTTTGAGGTCCGAGACCGAGATCGAAACCCAGACCTTGACATCCGAGACCGAGACCTGCAAAACCATGTCTCGAGACGGTCTCGAGACCAAGACCTACAACACAGACGAACGTTTTAATTGTATTCGTCAATATCTGAGAATTCACAATTTAAAATACACTTTCTTCGCTATATCCTTAAGGAATGATCGAGAACACGAACACGAATAAACCCATCCAGCTGATGAAGTAGTAGCGATGCCGAATAAGACTTGTTTATAAATGTATGTCAGTGATCGCCACAGGTGAAAAACCCTTCAGCTCTTATTACAATATAATCCAATCTCCACGGTGCCTCAATGACCCATTATCTGATTATGTTGTATCACTTTAGCCTTTCTATGATGTATAAAGAACTTAGACAGTGATAATGTCAGTAATAGTGAGGATTTACACTGCAAGCCTGTAATTTAACTGTCCAGTATCTGGTCTATTTATATTTCATGCAAATACCCTATGATCTTGTATCGAGATAAATAAAGTAATTAACGTATTACCTCAAAACTGGGGCTAAGAAAAAAAAATAATACAATAACATTATCCGAACAATATGGCGGCATTGTTCAGATAATAGTTTACGGACTAAATTCACAAGAAGATTTATTTATTTTAATGGCACTTTTGGTGAAATCAATAAGCAATTAAACTATATATATACACCTGATCCTGAACTTCACAATCCATGTATCCAGGCAGTACGGGATCTGGAAACATCTCTTGTTGATAGACTATGTGGGTCAATGAAGGAAAACTATGACTTGAAATTACAAATAATCAAGAAAGATCTTGATATTGCAAATCAAGAAAATGCACGCCTAATTAAAGAACATAAGCAACTGCTAGCAGAATCAAAGTCAAAATCTCCTCCAGTTACTTCTCATGATAAGGCAGTATTACATCAGTTGCGTACTGAAACGGAGCATGCTATAAAATCCCTCAGACAACAAGACCAAATTAATAAGGCAGAATTACGTAAACAACTGACCAAATGCCAAGTTGATCAACATCAAAACAACAGCATTCTTACGGAGAAAGACAAGCAGATCACGACACTTCAAGAACAACTTGCAGTTGCAACGGTTGAAGTTTTCAAAGCCAAGGAGGAGGCCTACGAGGCTAAGCGCACACAGACAGCGTCTGTCCTGATGACTTTGTTGTTGTAAACAGCAAAAACCGCAAGTCACACCAAACACCAGCTAAACATGCACAGGCGCAGGCAGCCGTCTACCCTGATGATGATTTCGTTGCTGTAAACCGCAGAAACCCAACGTCTCAGCAAACACCAGCTAAGCGTACACAGACAGCCCGCAAAACACCAGCTCAGTCTCCTTCTCTCGTCAATGAACCACCAGCTTCATCTTCATCATCTCCAGCGCAGCATGGCATACCGCTTCATGATCATTCATCACCATCAGCAGGCCTACCTGCCGCATCAGCAACTCGTGATAGACCTGATCCACCGGACTACTACCATGAATACAGAGATGATGCTCACCAGCGACCTTATCGTCCGACAGCTCTCATCATTGGTAACTCACACTTCTCCAACGTAGACGCGTCGCGTTTGGTACCTCGCGCCCGCGTGTGCTTGTCCGAACTAGCATACACAATTCAAGAAGTCTACGACAGGTTAGCCAACCTCTCATTCACTCCTGACTGCATCGTCATCCACGAGATTACCAATTCTCTCAAAAAGATGCCACCGCATATTTGCGCACACCAACTAATGGGTATTTTAGATGAATTCTCCTCAAAATATCCAAAAACCAAGTTCATTCTCTCGCTCGGTTTGCCACGCAAAGACTTCAAAAACCTGAACTTCGCCACAGATATAGTAAATGTCATGCTAAAACACTCCATTCAACTTGCTAATTTCCCAAATGTTGTGTTTTGTGACCACAGTAACTTCTTGAGAAATGTTATGGTAATAGACCACCTGTTAGCATCTGATGGATACCATCTTTCCCAAGATGGTTCTAGTCTATTATATAGTAATATTAGGTGCAAGATCGAAGTTATCTTAAATATCCGTGATAAAAGAAAACGGTATGTTACTAATTCTAGATAAGTTGGTTTTCTCAATCTGATATTCAAATTGGAGGATGGAATATCGATGGTGTGCATACTCGAATAGCAAATATTCGTACCTCCAAACTTACATTTAAACATGTTGTTGATATGTTATCAAAACTAGATATCTTCTGTCTTACTGTAGACTGGCCCCCAGTCTCGGTTCGGTTCCATCTCTGGATAATATAACAATAAATAATTACATAATGCCCTATGAAAAAAAAATGCCAAAGTCCTCTACCCCCCCCTTATTTTGTTCAATGCCAAAACCCATTCCTCTTCATCCACAAATCGACGCCACTAATTACACCCACCACAGTCAACCATGCAGCAATATAGAAATATACTCGTATTATAAGTGAACGCGAAAGTCCATTGAGCGCTGATTCCGAGACTGGTCCAATCTGTTAGAGATCTCACTTCCAAATATTCGTTCAACGAAGCACGGTGATTCCGATGTCAATTACGAAAGCCCCGCCCCAGTTTCAATTCAAATATGGTAGCACAAAGCTATGCCGCGGGATGTGACCCAAGATCGGATGGGACACTTGTCAACAACTGAGAGGTATTGAGCTCAAGTGGCACGCGTCTGATAGACCCATGGTACGCGCAATAATAAAAGGCAACCACTCGACTCGGACTTAGGCCTATTGTCCATATTGCGTATATTATCGCGTGCGGTTTGCAAATGTTTGCACATTATTTAGCTAAGGGAAGCCTTTTCAAATATCCCCGCGCTGCCAAGCTGCGTTGATTGGTCGGATACAATATCGTTGTTTAGTCGCTTACACAAACGTTAATGTAGTGAAAACATGGACGTGGTGTATAGAAAGATTGCGTGACTCCAAATCCGTAAAAGTGAACTCCCAGCATTTTGTGGGAACTGGAAGTCAAATTGCTTACAGACTGGGAGGGTCCATGTATTGGGTTGATTTTTAATGCTATGTAATCTACATTACCAGTCGTTCTCCATGGACCCGAGGGAGGGTCTAGTCTTACTGAAACTCATTGTAACTCCACTGATTCTCTTTCAGTTCCTGGTTACCACATCGTACAAAATAATAGACCGCAATCAAAAAATGCTCCTCATGCTTTCGGCGGTCTGGCAGTAGGGGTAAAAGCAACCTTGATTAAAGGTGTTACCTTCCTAAAATCAACTCATTCAGAATACATGTGGTTCAAATTAAACAAACGTTTCTTTGGTCTGGACAAAGATATTTATATTTGTAATGTATATATTAGTCCTATTCGCTCTAGTTTCTCTTCTCAACGAGATGATATTTTTAGTTTAATTGAAGAAGACGTTTATCAGTGAAGGGTAATTGTATCACTATTGGTGACTTCAATGCTCGAACGAACTGTAAACCTGACTATATTACTAATGATAATAATAATTTTTTGTCACTGTCTTCATCTTATGTTAGTGATACGCCTATTATTAGGAGAAGCTGTGACGAAAAGAATGTTGATACCCATGGTAAGATGTTACTAGATTTATGTAAGAGCAGTGGACTACGTATTATTAATGGTCGAAAACTAGGTGATCTCTGTGGTAATTTTACCTGTTTCAACCATCGAGGTACCCCAAGTGTGATAGATTATGCATTATGTAGTTCCAACATGTTAAATGATATTGAATATTTCAGTGTTCATGATTTAATACCATCCTCCATTCATTGTATGATATCTTGTACTGTAAAGTCAAATTGGTGTACCTACAATGCTATTTTTGCGGAAGAAACTCCTCTTCATGTGCTTCCTGATCAGTTTATATGGAACACTCACGCTTTACAGGCATGGAGAGATTTTGTTAGAAACCCAGATGCTGAATCATTTGTTAAGTCATTCACCCAAAACGTTCAAATTGACAATTTTTCAGATACTTCTGAAGAATTACGTAGTAATAAAGTCGTAGATAACTTTTACGATCTTATTGAAAACATGGGCAATTCAGCGGGCTTAGTAAAAGGCAATAAGTGTTCTTCTGATAAATCACATAAATGTCGTAAACGCAAAGATGGTAAATGGTATGATAAGGATTGTAAACTATCATTTCGTCAACTGCAAAGTTTGGCTCGTAATATTAAGAAACAACCATCTTTGTTTTTAATTCATAAGTTCCGTTATATGAAAAAGCAATACAAGAAATTGCTTAATATGAAAAAACAGAGTTTCCGTGATAACATTTTTGATATGCTAGATAATATGCAGGAAAATAATCCTAAAGCATTTTGGAACTTATATGATGATTTATGCAGTAGTTCTCACACTGATTCTACTAATCCTATCAGTCCAAAAAATGGTTAGATCATTTCTCAACACTGATGAACAGAAATATCGTACACAGTGATAAAGATTTTGAGGCCTCGTTAAACAGCCTCTGGGATCATTATGACTTCTCGGATAATGAATTAAATTTTAACATAACTCCGGATGAAGTCATTAAAGCAGGTCTGAAACTGAAGAACAACAAAGCAGGAGTTGATGGTATAAGAAACGAAATGTTAAAAGAAGGTATTCATATGTGACGCGATCAAGCAAAATCAGTCGGAACTCGGCAATATTGATTTTGAGATATAGCCAAACATAGCGAATATTTCCTTTTGTTTCCTATTGTTTTGGAAACACTTTAATTGCTAATATCTTTGGAACTGGTTGTCCAATTTCAATGGGTTGTTCTGCAAAAGCAGCTTTGTAAATGCTATTTAGTATCCTATAAGAATCTGAAAATTTAATATTTCCGAGTTCCGACTGATTCTGCTTGATCGCATCACATATTCTTGCACCTGCTTTATGCATACTATTTAACACAATTTATAATAGCGGTAAATTTCCATCAAGATGGAGATTAAGTACACTGACTGTTCTTCATAAGAAAGGTGATAAAACAGATCCAGGAAACTATCGTGGTATAGCAGTGTCCAGTAATCTATGTAAATTATTTTGCTTAGTTTTACATAATCGCCTTGTTTTATTTACAGATAAATACAAGACCAGTCCAACTGAACAAATTGGTTTCAGAAAGGGTAGCCGTACGAGTGATCATATTCTCGTTCTTAAATCTCTTATCGACAAATACCTGAACTCAGTAAAGTCGAAACTTTTTGTTTGTTTTATTGACTTCTCAAAAGCCTTTGACACCGTATGGAGGAGCGCACTGTTATATAAACTGATGCAGGCTGGAATAGGTGGTCACTTTATTAATATTATCCGTGATATGTACTCTTCAGTCAATTTTGCTATAAAATATGATAGTAAGTTAACTGACACGTTTTATACAACAGTTGAGTCAAACAGGGATGTATTCTTAGCCCAATATTTTTTAATATTTTTACCAGTGACATTCCAAAAATATTTGACAATTCATGTGACCCAGTATTGCTTGATAAGTATCGTCTATCTTGTATAATGTATGCTGACGATCTTGTCATTCTTTCTGAAAGTGCTCAAGGTCTCCAACAAGCACTTGATAATCTAAATAATTATTATTTAAAATGGAAGCTTTCTGTAAATATTAACAAGTCTAACGTCATGATCTTTAATAAAAAAAAATCATCTTATTCGAAACTTCACATTTACTTATGGCAATACTGATCTTAAAATAACTAATGAATACTGCTACTTGGGTGTTATTTTCATACCATCAGGTTCATTTCAAAATGTTATGGTTAGGCTGAAAGATAAAGCTTTAAAAGCATATTTTAAAGTTCGTGAAAACCTTTATAGCAACTCTTATAAGTGCAGCTCTACATTATTCCGTACTCTCATTCAACCAATCTTAAGTTACAGCAGTGAAATATGGGTGCCTTATTTATGTAAAAACATTAATGATACTAATTTTGTAAATATTTGTGATAAGCCTCCTGGCGAAAATGTACATATAAAATTTTGTAAAACAGTACTGGGTGTTCATAAGAAAGCTACAAATAATGCTGTACGTGGAGAATTGGGAAGTTACCCCATTCTCATTACTATGATTGCTTTAGCTATAAAATATTGGTGGAAACTTAATTTAAACTGTATGTTAGGTTCAACCTCTCTTGTAACAAAGGCTCTGATTGATAACAGGAAACTAAACACCTTTTCTTGGTCCACCGGCATTATGAATGTTTTGAAACTGATTGATAAATATGACATATGGAATAGACCTACCATGATTAATAAGGCTAATTTTAACACATTAATTGTAGATAGTCTAAAAACTGTTTATAATAATTCATGGTTAAATATTGTAAAAACCATCAGACTAAACTTCGAACTTATTGTCAATTCAAACGTTCATTTTCATTAGAAAATTATGTTACATTATTAAAACGTAGGCATAGATCTACTTTTTGTAAACTTAGAATTAGTTGTCATAAATTAAGGATTGAAATGGATAGATATGTTTCACCTAAATTGCCTCCAGAACGGAGAATTTGTAAATATTGTAATCTCAATGAAATTGAGGACGAATTTCATTTCATTATAAAATGTTCCTTATATAACGATATCCGCAATAGATTTATGACGTTAATAGATGATATTTTTGTTACAAACAATTCAAATGAAAATGATAAGTTTCTTCTTATCTTGGGTGCCAATGATTTTGACACCACCAATGCAGTTGCCAATTTCATTTATACTGCATTTGAAAAACGGGATTTAAATAATAGGCCTATGCCTAGTTAATTTATATTGTATTCTTTATAGTTGTAAACTGTATTGTTCTTGTACTTTATTTGTATTATATATATCGTATTATTATATATGTTTTGACCATATCTTGTTGTAAGATGAATGTCAACAAAATCTGATTCTGATTCTGATTCTATATATATATCTGGTAACGTCATTTTGGAGAGGATCAGCTTTCAATTTGGCTACATTTCCAATAATGTTTTAAAGATTTCTGATTAGTTATATATGATTACATCCCGCACACTTTAGATGTGTAACGCTCTTTGTCTATCGCAATTTGTTAAAAAAAAACTACCCTGGAAGACTAAACTCCTGATTTGGTTATTACTGATCTAGATTCCACTTGCACAGAAATAAATCAGAGATAAATCTTACAAGCGCAAAGTATGGCAGTACGATAAGGCTGACTACTGGGGCATGATAGGATTTCTTGCATCTGCAGATTAGTCTCTTGCATCTCAGTCTGATGACCCAGAAGAAGCTTGCAGCAACATCACCACTATTATCAGTGATGCACTGAAGATTTCCATACCACCAAGCCTTGTTTTCAAGGTTTAACAAGGTATGGTTTGATGTGCCACTACAAACAAGCAGAAACAAAGAAGCCCCGCTTATAAATATGACATTAAAAAAGAACCAAACCAATAAAGAACCAAACAAGAACAAGGAAATTAAGAATAAGTCTACAAAAACTAGAACGGAGCATAATCATGCCGAGAAGGGAGACAGAAGGAGCTATAACAAGAGGTTAAGGAAAGAACTCTCAGATGTCAGCCTCAATAGCAATACATGGTGGAACACAGTTAACATCCTGGCTTGTAAGTCCACCAGAGTTGCTATACTAATGCTGAAATATGGGCATCAAGTCTATATTTCATCAAAAGACACATTTGAAAAGTTTTTTTAGACCCTTGCCGCTAAATGTCAGCTTGCCAGCGCAGAATGATTTGTTCCTAAAGTTCAGCATTCAGCAACATGATCAATGGAAAAGATCAAGGTCAAATGTGTTAGGTGGCTCTTCAGGATTCAGCAACCAGATAAAGGTACTGGTCCTGGTGAAATCCCTGCGTAAGAGTCCTGAAGGAGTGCATATATTGCAATACCATTCAGCCTGCTGTTTGAGCTTTGCTTTTCCAAGGGGGATTTCTTAAGTCAATTGAAGACTGCATCCATTCACAAGCAAAATTCGAATTCTAATCCATCTAAGTACAGCTCATCTCTCAGCAAAGTATCAGAGGTTATTTTACAGAAGCAACATCCGAAGTACCTCCTTGGAAACCAACTGATATCAGATATACAGTTTGGATTTAGGCCATACCTCTGTACAGCGGCCATCCTTACCATTCTGATACAAGAGTGGTCCAACGCCAAAGACAGAAGGAATGTGTGCGTTCCATTGCCCAGATATCAAAGGAGAATTTGACATGCTTAAAACTCACCTCCATCAATGCATCAGTGCCTCAGGTAACAATATTTGGGTCCACTTTTGTTCTCCGTCTTCATTGATGCCCTGGGTGATGAGTGTGAAAACCAATTCACTCTAGCACTCTACGCAGATATGATTCCACTGGCAGGCGACCTTCGAGCCATCTCTTTTGAGCTTGAATATATATGAGTTAAGTAATTTAGAAGGTGTGAGTTTATTATTTTGTGAACCACGCAGTTGATGCACAAATTGTACTACTATTCAATAATCATTACGCGGTCACACTAGCGCATACTTAACATTTCGCATACATAAAGCGCTTGGCGCTGTAAGATTTTTACAAGTCGAATGTAAATGGCCTGTCACCAAAGCAAGTTAATTTTGGAAACAATTTCATGTTAATTGTTAAAGTTGCTTGAATACATTACTATTGCTTGGATCAGTTCAGTTCAGTTTAGAGCAGTTTTTCAATGATTTCTATAAGTTAAATAAATTAGATACTTTTTATTTTGTAAATCAAACAGGCCTATATTGCTGATGCACAAATTATAATTTAATATAAATAAAATATATCATGACTGACAACAATGTTATATATGTACTGGAATCAATAACATCTTAGCTAATGAAAAACTCACTTGGTGTCGTTACTAATTCGGGCTTAAACGCTATGCTCAATTAACTAAATCGTTCAATTAACTAAATTGACATTTTCGCCATGTCAAGCTTGCATTGCCTAAAATCGACTTCTTCGGTTCATGATTCAACTAAAGTGTCCAAAGCTTAAGCCATCAATCAAAAACATAAGCATTCATGATTTTCTAACCTGTTTTTTTTGAAATTGTAACCATTATTTTTGAGTAACTGAGTTCTTATACTCAACGAATAGTAAATTTCCCCAACAATCCCGGTATAAATCTAGATTCTACTCAACTCACTTGTGACGCACATTATTCTTTGCTCAAGAACATAAGTGAAAAGCACCTATCACTACATTGACATTGATTTTACTGATTGCTTTTCCCAATTTGCCGTAGCAACATCAATAAAAAACGATGAAACATGCATTGTCCAATCTTCAACCTTGAAACTTTTCTTGGAACAATAATGATATTGTAAGTTTACCATTTCAAATAATAATTACTTCTACAATTACCAGTATGATATTCGCTTAAAGAATAAAAACACACACATTAAGTTGTAGTTAACCAATGTTTCAAGGCACCACGCCTTACGTTAATAGTGTCCCGATATGTATCATTTACTCTTTTATTAAGGATGAAACCAAAACTCGGACAGTTGTTGACGGCCAATTCCGTCCGGTTTGTATTGTTTTAAACAATGGAAATCGGACGGAACCTGGAGGAACCGGCGGTCAACAGCCTATCGAGTTTTGATTTCATCCCTTACATCCTTTACATTTTTCTTTTAATTTTCTAATTAACCCTAACCGTACCAAACATAAAAAACTAACTTTAATCATGCTCACACACCATGTTAAACTACTGACAATGCTGAGTGTATCCCTGTAGGATAAACAATTAAGTAAAGTGGATGCTTTTACTGTACCCAATCAAGTCATATCAAGGTCATAGCGGGCATTAACAAAGAATGGTCAAAGGTCAACGTTTCCAGTCGTGGCCTTTTTATGAGATTTGATACGGCGCTGAAGTCTATGGCTGTCCCAAAATCAGTTCCAGACCCGGTTTCCAGACGCAAATTTGTATGTTTTTACATACAAATCAAAGTATTTTTATCATCAAGTGGCCCACATAGAGGAATACGACATCTATCGTGAGCCAATCTGCATTATGTTGCCTGCAAAAGCCGACGATCAGGTAAGAATTCTAAAAGCAGCGTGAAAATATTCACCTTAATTTCATTATCAGCTTAAAACGCGTTGAAAACGCCAAATTGCAGTCACAAAATATATAATATTAGTAAATCACCAAAGCAAATAGCAACGTAGGTATGTGGAAAAGAGCTGCAATAACTATAACAAACTATGAGCCCAAAGAGTTGTCTTTGGCATGTCGCTTTTTTGAAATATCACCAAAAATATCAAATTTCGGAAAAACGCCCCAAAATTTAAAACGAACACGAACCTTCCAAAATAAATAGATATTCGCACTCGGCGGCCCAGTTACTACCTGCCCTTCTGATTTTGGGTAACTCGTTGCTTCCCCTCTCCAGATACCTGTACTTCGCCCATACCCTACGCCTTAATCAAGGATGAATCCATACTTCAAAGCAAGTTAAGGTAAGGCGTGAGTGCGTACAACTCAAGTTCGGTGAGTCTTCGTGGTTTACTTCACTCGGGCAGCTAACGCTATCTTTGCGACTTAAACCACGCATACCACGCGGACGCATCGCTGTTTACCGGCGATGAACAACGGTGGAACATGAATGATTGAATCCTTCAATTACTCATGTTGTTCCCAAAATCTGGATACGACACTGAAAAACAATATCCGACTGAAAATAAACTACCCTAACAGAAAGCTACAATAACTGAACCAAGCTGATTCAACGCACACGTACTAGACCATCTTCAATAATTCGGTTAAACAACATTATTACGGACGGCAACACTGCGGTAGCTTCTTTTTTTTTTTGAACATGTGCTGCATTGACTTTGCCTATTGGTGAATGATGTTTATATTTTGTATTCATCTATGGTATTCCTCGAGTTATTTGGATTCAGAAATGTAAAGTCTGATCTATCTTGGTAGTACCAAAAGACACGCTCTATGATACATAGAGTATATACAGGGTGTAACAATAAAATTTGTACAATTTTGAAAATTTAATGAGACAGATATGCCGCTTATTGTTTGGTTTGATATTTATATATCTATCAAGATAATTTCTTTAGCCACCAGATATGCTTTGTTTGAATAAAATCGATGGTATACAAGTGGAGATATGGCCAATTATGTAACCTAGTCTTAAAACCGCTTGGGCCACTTTTGTCTAAGTGTTACAAAAGTGACTGAATAGAGTTGAACCATGGACCATTTGGACGGTGCTCTTATGGTAGGTAGTTTTAAACAATGGGGTATTCGAAGTGGTAGAAATGATACATTTTATGAAAGTCACAACTAAGCACTGACATAACAACCTCATTTGCTAGAAATCGTGGCTGCAGCTCAACAACTTCAACCCCAATTCTCCGTTGGAAGAGCGTATTTTTATGGTTGTGACATTCGGTATCACATGGAGCCAAGCAGAAAGTCAAACCATACGATTGTTTATAGCTCATTTTCCAAACTCACGTCTTCCATCAAGGCATACAACTACATATAACTATGAGAAGTATCTAGAATTTGTTAACAGAATGCTGGCAATAGTGGTCGCCCCAGAATAGTTAGAAGCCCAGATGAACTTAATTTCAAAATTTGATTGTTTTGTTCTTATGGATGCAAAAACAGTTTTACCGATGATATCTCAGGGATATGAGAAATTACTTTATTTATAAGATTATTTGAAAGAAATTTCATGACTTCATTTATAGATTTTAAAGAAATATCATATTATTATTAAGTTCATGTTAATCATATGAAGAAACAGCACTTATTCTTTTGTGTCAGTTCTTTGATGTTTAATGCACGATAAGCGTATCTACGCGGTACAAACTTGATATGCGCAAACATGGCAAAAGTGGCCCAACACGTTTTCTGGACGATTTAATTAATTGGACATAACTTTTGAACCCAAGCTAGTAAAGGAACCAACTAAACGTCTTCTTTTAGCCAAGATATTACTGATTGTATTGCATATAACATTTGTGCCATTACTCATTTGGGTTTTCCGGAGAAGTCAAAATGCAATTGTATACATTTTATTGTTACACCCTGTATACTTATAATGTTATCACAAACCGTGCTGTCGCATAAGCATTAAAGAATCATACAAATACTCGCATAATTTTGTTATAAGTCATTCAAACATTAAAGAATCGTCATTAGACATCAGTTATATCATATATGTGTCATGTATATTTATATTTAATAGGATGCATGCATTCTTTGGTGTTAATTTGGCTACGTGTAAACATAGTGTGTAAATTATCAGCTTTATTACATGTAGATTTAAATATATATCAGAATAACTGCATTCTCATCTTTAGATCAAGAGAATGCTTGCCTCGGCCACTTGCAACTTTGACAGCTTCGTGAGGCACTGATCATACGCGTGCATTCAAGGCTTGAGGTGTTGCTTTCTCCTATAGTTAAGCCTAATATAGAAATCAAGTCATATATTATTGATTACAATAGCGGGCATTAAACTTATCACAGTGGTGTTGTATCTGTAAAAAAATCAAATAATCAAGTAATACCAGACCATCTTCTGTGGTTTCAGTGTTGCATTACTAGTTTTGCTGTTTGTAAAATGAGTATACAGTGAGTAGAGGTAAAAAGACAAATAAATTCATTTACAAGGCTCTTGTAATGTTCTTATTGGTAGTAAAGACAGAAAAAAATTGCAAGGCATTAGTCTTTAGACCTAGATCTTTTTAAAAGGTATTTAAAAAAAAAAAGCGCAGTGATTTATAGTGCGCTACGCACAGGCACAACGCATAGACGTTGATCCACAAGCCTCAGCACACTTTACATTTACTATTCTGAATTGTGGTCAAAGTTTGAGGAGATATGATATCAAGAACATTCGACGCAAGTTTATCAAACAGTTTTTTTTCTGAAAGCTTTCGACCTAAATACAAATTTAAAAAAAATAAATAGACGTAAAAAGTGCCCAAAAATCGGAACTAGATTAGAGTCAGTAATGCTATGTTACAGCTTACACACATGTTAAAGCGGACAGCACACGAAAAATGCACAAGAAAAGCAAACAAACAAAACAAAACAAAAACAAAAACACCAAAAAAGGAAAAAAAAAACCTAAAATTAATCAACACAGAAAGTGACCTATAAACAGCAGTATACACTTCTATTAGTAAACATGAAAGCTACACTGGAGTCAGGGTGACTCTAAAAGCAGAGTCCAGTCATCCTATGTCTAAAATGACTCCATACTAGGACTCCCTTGAAGTGTGATAATTTGCTGATTCCCCGTTGGTTACTCTACACAGGAGTCATTTTAGACATGATAGACACGCAGTGGCTGGACTCTGCTTCTACAATAGAGTAACCCCATTTAATAGTCCCTCCGGCCCCACTAATAGTTTAGCAGGAATAACTATGCACCAATTAATAAAAATGGACATAATTTTTACTAATTTTAATTCGTGTTTTTAACTAGTTTATATTTTCTGTGTATATTAAAATAAAAGCGTGAATGGCCGATTCGTTTTCATTCAGTGCAAGCGCCTTACGTCACTGTACTCCAAAATGGTTATAATATACTTTCTTTTAGCATTCTAACCTAACCTAATCTTTGGAGTACAGTGCTGCAATCTTCCAGTTTATCTTCCGTATTATGTTGCAGGCATATTGCTAAAGAAGTCTGTTGTATTTTCATTTAGCATGCATTCTTGACTTACAAACTTTTGATTTGCCCTATACTTTTTTTTCAAGCCGAAATGCTGATGTCAAACGTGATAAGTTAGCACATGCTTGTTTTTTGTTTTGTCATCTGAGTTGAATTATATACAATGAATATCATTGGTTCAACGAGTTTATCTACTACATAGCGTTTCTGTCGAATGCCTTTTATTCACAATTTTAACAACATCAGCGAACAACATTTTCCTTCTTATAGTCCGCATCGGTGATTTGAATGTGCAGAGATGCGAGAGTAATCGTGATTGAATTGGAAGTGGTTCTTAACGAAACGCAAGCAAACGTAAAAATTGTTGTCAACATTGGATTTGCAGCAACACGTATATTACACTGATTCCAAACACTGTATCTTCCCAATGGAATTATGTTCAGACATGTTGCACAGATTCAGAAAATACACTCACGCATATTGGTATGAATCTCAGGGCCTATGATTAATAGAGAGCTCCTATACATTGTATTATTACTTGTATTGTTGATATCCAACCAAAATTCCCTCTCTAAAAACTCTAGTGTGTCACAGTGTGACAGACCGCTAAAAAGTGTTCATTAGCATATCACGTAGCAAATTACCAGGATTATTAACATATGCGACATTGTTGTAATAGATGTGGGCATCTTAAGCATATTATAGCAAGTACACTACCATCATTTTATATTATCTTCATTTATGATCACAAACAAAACACAGGGCTGTCCAAATTAACTTTACCCAATTTCATAATTTAATTTCTTATACTTAAAGGGCCGTATGCACAGAAGAGTTAGACCGGGTCTAAAGTTAGACCGGATCTAAAGTTAGACATGGTATAAGTGGAATTCAGGATTGGTCCTTTACTCTAATTTCCTTCATAGAGTATAGTTAGCAAATTTGAAAGATTTAAATGCAAAGTTTAAAAAATAATACAAAATAACTTAAGAAAATGTAAAGGAAAATGTCCTTTCTACTGGTATTAAATTCCACTTAGACCAGGTCTAACTTTAGACCCGGTCTAACTCTTTTATGCATACGGACCAAAACGTATGATTCAAATTGTTGTTGCACATAATGAAAGGCCATCTCTGTAAATGTGTACATGTTTTATTACAGTAGTCTCACATTTCTAATACTTAGTGCAAGTTTAAATAAAAGGCTGAGGGTTAATAGCTTATTTTGGTTATGAAAAAGATTACGGGTACGGGTCCGAAGCCATGAGTACGGGTACGGGTACGGACATTGGGACTCAAGTACGGGTACGGGTACGGGTCCCAGTATGGCTACGGGTACGGGACACTGTTAGCGCTATAGGACCAAACTATACGTCGTGCCTTCGAAACTTGTATAGATTAATAAAAGTGTTTTCCTCCCTTTCATGAATTTCATATACTAGGTATTGTTGGTCGAAGCAGCCAAAAAAAAAGTCGATTTTCATTATCTAAATCAATATATTATTGAAACATAACACTTTGATGTTTTGCAAAAGTTCATTCTACAAATCTTAAACGTGCTTGATTTATTGTTGTTAATGAGTTATGGACGTTTTAAACATAAGGAACCAAAAGGACCTATAAAAGTATATCTGTGATATTCGAATTCTTCTACACACTCACTATGAAATGATCAATGCCAAAGCTCACTTCCATTAGCAAGATGCTGTGAACTACCAAACCACAACAATATAAAATAGTTGCTAACCTTAAATCGACGGGGATAGTAGGAGTAATATTTTGATCCATTTCCGTTACTAGCTGCCATAATTGTATTATTTAAATGTATGATTTGTTCTAAGGAGACTTGCTTATTTAAAGCAATATTATAACATTTTCAAACAAAATAGATTAGCATTTCTTTGCCATAAAATGTTAGCTTTTACTGTCAGATATATCCCTTTATTTTTGAGCCGAACAACTACGGCAAAGCAAAGAAAATTGGAATTTACTACCAGCGCACATGTCGCCAATACGTACCACTCCTTCGGTCATGTTGTGGTACGACCCTTTGTTAATGTATATCACCGTCCCGCACGCCGTGACGTACTGTGTGTTATGAACATCGTGTATGCGTTCGACTAATAATTCCATCGTAATAATAAAGCGCTGAATCAGCCTTTAATTCAAAATCACGGATTTTGACAAAACTACCGCACTTAGAGTCTTGATTTTTGCAGGGTATATTGGTTTAATAAAGTACAATTTAATCGTGTAAAAAAAGGAATTTTAAAAATTCAGTGAGGGCATCTTCCTCAGCAAATGTTATAATATGGCTTTAATTGACAATAGCCCATGTTAAAGGTTGTAGATAGGACAAATCATGTTTCGTCGTTTGTATTTATGTTATTACGGCAAACTGGGAAAAGCAATCAGTAAAATCAATGCCAATATGATAAACGTAACATTTTAGATTCCAGGTATGTCTAGATTCAAATGAAAGTGTCGCTCTACCGTCAATAATCCTATGTGATACGTTTTGTTGATTTGAAAAATTCTAAAAGTAGTGAATAGAAGAATTGTTTTGCTATCCTTCCAAACTTGTCTCATTTCAAAAAAAAAAAAAAAATTCTTTGGGCAAAAGTAATCACATTTTCCCCCGCCGGGACATTTTCCAAAAGGATGTTTTCAGAAAAACGTTGCACTTTTCAACATCTCATATAATTAATGTACAAACCTTTCTCGATATCGAAGTAAATGAATGATTTAATTGGTTTATTTCCCTTTACCTTTCTGTATCTGATCCCTCAATTACCCATGCAACCACCACGCAGTAGAAAACAATGATTCTTTGAAATGAATTTTGATACGAATGAGGATTTCTTTGAAGTTTTTAATCAGCAGTTGTTTCAAAATGATAAAATCACCAGCGAGGGAAAACGAGGTATGCAAAATACATTTGACCAAAAGGGTGAAGATTTACCTGTTAATGGGTAGGCTTAAATATCTTGCATACTGATCTAAGGTGATGGCTTTCTTGGATAACGGCGTAACAATCATAATGTGGCCACAAGAGCTAAGAGTTACGAGGTTGGGATGACTACATCCAATCACATAATTAAAGCAATATCCAATGGCCATTTCATTTTTCGCTTGTACGCCGTTATCCAAGAAAGCAGTCGCTCTAGATCGTTGTAACTGTTTCAGTCTTCCATTTACAAGGAAAGAACTGAGCATCGACTACAAACCTTATACCTCCTAATAGTGAGTTTAGAATTTTTGCAACACCCGCTGAAAAAAAAATCAAAACAAACCCCATTCATGTGAAAGAATCATTGTTTTATACCGAAAGATTATTTCATGGGTAACTGAGTTATCGGACACATAATATCAAGGAATACAAACGAATGTTTAGATCAATCGAACCATTGATCATGTTGATGTTGATATCAAGAACGTTTTTGTACATTTCATGCATAGGATGAAAGGATAATTTTTGGACAATGTGATTATATTTGACTAAAGAAAAATGATTTTGAGAAGGGAAAACGTTTATATTTTCTCTATTCATAGGTTTTCAAATTATTTTTCAAATCAACAAAATGTATGTCAAGTTATGTAAAGAAATGTTTTGTAATTTTAGGGGAGACCTTTATTTCTTAGAAAACAAAGATGTAATCAGCGTCATTTTATACTACCATGGTCATTGTGTTACATATTTAGTCCATCTAGTCGTGTCCAATTCCCCACTAACTTGCTTATCCCTACTCTTTGTTGAATCAAACCTGATCCTCTGCACCTGCCATAACGCTAACATGATAATCCGGTGACGCATTACCCTAAGTCAAAAACACGTAGAATTTATTTAACAAAAAAACATCCAAAAGAAATCCCTTCATATTATATACATCGATGACCTCTACAACTGACAATGATATAACTCATCAACGAATCAAGTAAATATTATGTGTTTCACTCTTTCAAATGTCCTCAATCATTATTATTTTAATTCATTCACACAGAAGTAATATTACAATAATAATTGTATTTGTAGTGTGAATATTAAAAAAAAAACATTATCAAATACAATTTCATCGAATGATCAAGAACACTAAATATTATAACCAAGTCTGTTGACCAAGTTGTAAACCATATACCGAAGTAGAAGAAAGACATGCTTATAAATGTATGCCGTTATAGTTACCGGTGAAGTAGAAACATGTCCAACTCTTACAAAAATTAAATCCCATCTCCCAGGTGCCTCGATGACCCAATTTCTCTACATTATAACAGTCTTTCTATGATGTATAAAGTACTTCTGTCATAATGTCAGCTATAATAGTGAGAATTTACCAATCGCCTGAAGTTAACTATTTTGTGTCAGGTAAAGCTTTTTTCATGCATATATAAATGGCCCTACAATCCTTTATCGTGTAAAGTAATGTGATCAACGTATCAGGTCAGAAACACATGAAAAATAAAATGATATTATTCGGAACTGGCTGACAGCTTTGAACATACAGTCATGGACAACAGTTTGGAATATTTTTATTTTTTTGCATAGCACTGTTTTTATGTGCAGATTTCTTACCATCAAAGATGGATCACGGGTATCTGGCAAGGTCTTAGGTACCATTCCATATCACACAATACGTATTGTATGACAACGGCTTCTTATACTTGACAAATGAACCATCGGGCATCCTTTTCGCAGTTATTTAGCGATATGATTTGTAAGTGCCATGCAAGTTCAGTCAAAGTTGTGTATAGCGCCCTCATGCATACAATGCAGTTCGATAGATCAATACTGTTCAATAGTTCAATGCGGATCGATGCATTTGCTGTTCGGGGCTCTCTACTCGGTAACTCTTCAAAACATGTGTTGCCCAATTGTTTACACAAAATTTTTAACCGTTTTCCCATCGTTATGTTACAATAAAATGTTAAAAGAAACAAACAAGACAACTGCTTCAATAATATTAATTTGAGAGTGGTATCGATGGAGACGTGCCTAGAACGAGAACTTGATAAAATGGTGAGAAATTATCAATCAGTCTTAATCAGGGTTAACGAATTCGTGGAATCAAGCAATCGGACCCTACATGATTCATAAGGTTATATTGGTTTTTGCATTACCGTGTGAAGAAACCTGGTCGAGGGAATGTCAAGTCACGTACATGACCTTGAGCTGGCAAGGGGTAGACACCCCAAATATTGAGTTGTGTTTACTGTGTTTACTCAAGCAAGAGACTTATCTGAACATATCATAGTGAGAATTTAAATTTTGTTCAAGCAATAAAGTTTGCTAGTGTCTTTAATCTCATTTTGTGATACAAAGAGACCGTCAAAAAGTGTCGCGATTGTGTGATCCTTCCATTGTTATGCGCTCGTTCAGGTAATTCTTTTTTTAATTGACAAACTGTGTGATATTAACATCAAAGATCATTTGTATCTTTCAATGATATTCAACTGAGCACTACTCTAGAACAATAAACCTTCCTAATATGATTGAAACTGCATTTGATACCAAAATACTTAATTGTCCATGACTGTATAACATTTCCTGGACTATTGTCAAAAGAAGATCAGCATGTAATTATTTTACGCCATTGACACTTCTGGGAAATGCATTTAAACTATATTTGGTTATGTCATTTCAGCGTTCAATGTAAATTGCCTACTTCCAATAATTGTGATGGAGATTTGTGACCAGTTATAGATTATTACACCCAGAAAAGTGATTCGGTGTGAAGTTTTGACGTGATTATAATGGTCCCCCGGACAAAAACTTTGTCCCCATGGGTGGGTTGCTAAGTAACGGTAATTTATGTGTTTAAGGTATAGTTGGCCAATTGTAGAGGCTCGGAGAGATATTTTAAGATCGTACATTATGAGTACCCAGTGCAGGTATAAAGCAAGATTGGATTGTCGGCTCTACTTAAACAGTCATGAGCCAAATTTAACGTTCGTATTGGTGCTCTATCCAGCTTGGTTTCAGTCCATTTTTTCTTCTTCTTTGTTTTTCGTTTGATTTTTCCAGTCATTTCACTACCTTTCACTGATATTCGCCAATTGTTACTCTTTTTTCAAAACAGGATATTTCTCTAAGATTATTTTCTCAGAGGTACGTAATAGTGTTTTTTTTAAATAATATTCCGTTCATGACACAATGCAAACAATACTTTTCTTGTATTACATTCAAAGTATAATGGCATTAAGCAGGTGGTTAGCGAACCCACTGGCATGTTCACAAATAATTATGACGCAGAAACAATGCAAACGTTATGAAAAACAACCCATGCTACTATTAAACATAACTATTAACAAAATTATATTTGATTTTAGTTATGTGAGGTACCGAGGTATGTTCTTAAACATCCGGTGTCATTAACGATTTATGGTTCAATCGAAAGGTATCATGAAGTGAGTACCGTTTGTGCGTGCATAATAATCAGAAACAGCTGAAGATGCGAGTATGCATTTAGACAACTTTAAATGTCTTTATTACATTATATTTCTGCAAAGCGTACAATTATTCATTTTATCTGGTAGCAGCTATATACTTAACAGAGGCTACGCTTTTGGCAATGATTTAAGTATTCAGATAGTACGATCAGTTATGTTTAGAATTTTAAAACAGCAATATTTTTGTTCAGAAGTTTATTTCAAAACACATTATTTTATTACGATTGATTCATATCTACTTGATTTGCTAACGCTAACGCTCTGATTGTGATGAGAAAACAGAAAGTAAAAGCTGCATGTCTTGACATCCAAACACAATCGTAGATACATCTTTTTGCGCTCATTTTAGTGATAACATATTGTTCTGCACTAAGGTGGGGGAGACCATCACAAATGACCATGGGGTGGTGAAACAATAATAGGTTTCGATAGTAACACCCTTGATTACAAGCCGACGACGGATGTCGGCTTGTTCTGTCTCTTCTCAATTCTTTCTTCTTTCTTCTTTACCTAGCCGGGACACCGGCTAGGTCTTGTGATGCTATCGGATCTTTCTTAAGTTAGGCGTGCAGCCTAACTTATTTCTTTCTTGCCATTTCTTTCTTCTTTCTTTCTTTCTTTCTTTCTTTCTTCTTCTTCTCACAATTTGCTACTACTTCCACATCCTTGATCGGATTTTGACCAAACTCAGTCACAAGCAGTATTGGGTAGCTGGCTACAAAAGTCATGGGTTGTTTAACGTCAGAGGTCATCCAAGAGGTCACAGGGGTCAAAAAAGGTCATTTTAACCGAAAATGCTCCGATTGAGCTGAAATTTAAATGCAATGATCCTTATGACATTCTAAACATATTTAAAATATTTTAAAATTTATTTAAGGTCATTAAGGGGCCATAAAGGGTCAAAGGTCACGTTTTTCAAAATGCTCCAATTGAGCTTAAATTTAAATGCAATGATCTTTATGACATTCTAAACATTCTAAAAACATTTTAAAATTCATTTAAGGTCATTAAGGGGTCAAAGGTCAAGTGTTCCAAAATGCTCCAATTGAGCTGAAATGTAAATGCAATGATCCTTATGACATTCTAAACATGTTGAAAATATTTTGAAATTCATTTAAGGTCATTAAGTGGCAATAGGGGTCAAAGGTCAAGTTTTCAAAATGTTTCAATTGAGCTGAAATTTAAATGCAATGATCCTTATGACATTCTTAACATATTTTAAATATTTTAAAATTCATATAAGGTCATTAAGGAGGTCATACAGAGGTCAAAGATCAAGTTTTCAAAATGCCAGCTTTCAACGATGAAGGTATATTAAAACGGAAATTAATGAAACAGTCTTATCAAAATTAATACTATCCAGCACAGTGTTGCTGCTTGATCAGATCGTCACAGTCATCCGCCTAACTTACCTCGTGCCCTTGCAAAGGGCACAGTTACTCTAGTTAAGTTAGGCGGGCAGCCTAACTTATTTCTTTCTTGCCATTTCTTTCTTTCTTTCTTCTTTCTTCTCACAATTTGCTACTACTTCCACATCCTTGATCGGATTTCGACCAAACTCAGTCACAAGCAGTATTGGGTAGCTGGCTACAAAAGTTATGGGTTGTTTAAAGTGAGAGGTCATCCAAGGGGTCACAGGGGTCAAAAAAGGTCATTTTAACCGAAAATACTCCAATTGAGCTGAAATTTATATGTAATGATCATTATGACATTCTAAACATGTTTAAAATATTTTAAAATTTATCTAAGGTCATTAAGGGGTCATAAAAGGGTCAAAGGTCAAGTTTTTCAAAATGCTTCAATTAAGCTGAAATTTAAACGCAATGATCCTTATGACATTCTAAACATTTTAAAAATATTTTAAAATTCATTTACGGTCATTAAGGGGTCATAAAGGGGTCAAAGTTCAAGATTATCTAAATGCTGCAATTGAGCTGAAATTTAAACGCAATGATCCATGTAAAGTCAAGTTTTCAAAAAAAACAGCTTTCCACGATCAAGGTATATTAAAAAGGCAATTAATGAAACAGTCTTATTAAAATTAATCCTATCCAGCACAGTATTGCTGCTTGATCAGATTGTCACAATCATCCGCCTAACTTACCCCGTGCCCTTGCAAAGGGCACAGTTGCTCTAGTTCTTTCTTTCTTTCTTTCTTTCTTCTTCTCACAATTTGCTACTACTTCCACATCCTTGATCGGATTTCGACCAAACTCGGTCACAAACAGTATTGGGTAGCTGGCTACAAAAGTTACGGGTTGTTTAACGTCAGAGGTCATCCAAGGGGTCACAGGGGTCAAAAAAGGTCATTTTAACCGAAAATGCTCCGATTGAGCTGAAATTTAAATGCAATGATCCTTATGACAGTCTAAACATGTTTCAAATATTTTAAAATTTATTTAAGGTCATTAAGGGGCCCATAAAGGGGTCAAAGGTCAAGTTTTTCAAAATGCTCCAATTGAGCTGCAATTTAAATGCAATGATCCTTAAGACATTTGAAACATTTAAAAAATATTTTAAAATTCATTTAAGGTCATTAAGGGGCAATAAAGGGGTCAAAGGTCAAGTTTTCAAAAATGCTTCAATTGAGCTGAAATTTAAATTCAATGATCATTATGACTTTCTTAACATGTTTTAAATATTTTAAAATTCATTTAAGGTCATTAAGTGGGTCATACAGAGGTCAAAGGTCAAGTTTTCAAAATGCCAGCTTTCCGGGATTAAGGTTTATTAAAACGGCAATTAATGAAACAATCTTATTAAAATTAATACTATCCAGCACAGTGTTGCTGCTTGATCAAATCAACAGTCATCCGCCTAACTTACCTCGTGCCCTTGCAAAGGGCACAGTTGCTCTAGTTCTTCTTTCTTCTTTCTGGCAACAAATTTCAAAATGCTTCTTCTCCTACATGTTACATCCTACAATGACGTCACTTGCACATATGCATCGGCTATATCCAGTGTCTATAGGATATTCACAAAGTTGGGGTCAAAGGTCATTAAGGGGTCATTTCCGGTATAAAACCAAATATCTTCAAAATGCTTCTTCTCCTACATGTTACATCCTACAATGACGTCACTTGCACATATGCATTGCCTGTATCCAGTGCCAATAAATTATTCAAAGAATTTGTGTCAAAGGTCATTAAGGGGGGACATGTCCGGTCTGAAAGCTAAAAATATTCAAAAAATCACTGTTTTTACAAATTACATAGCAGAGTGTTGCCATTAGCACACATGCATTGCTACCAACCAGGGTCTTTGGGGTGTCTACAGTTTAGGGGTCAAAGGTCATTAAGGGGTCGCTTCCGGTCAAAAACCGAAAATCATCAAATATGTTCATTTTTTTTTTTAGCTCAAAACGTAACCAGACCAGAGTTGCATTAACTTCATATATGCATTAGTGTTACCCGATGTGTGTATGGTATTTTTATTTTTTTGGTCAAAGGTCATGTAGACGTCATTTCCGGTTTTAAGCTAAATAACTTCTAGAATTTTTATCTCCATAACTAAGCATAGCAGATTTTTTTTATTTAAACTGTAACAATGCATTTTCGTGGTGTATATTAGGTTTTTTTTGTATTGGGGTCAAAGGTCATTAAGGAGGTCAAAACGTCAAATTGGCAAAAAAATGTTTAAAATTACAGAAAAGTAGCTTTATCTCAGCCTATGGAAGACGGATAAACCCCCTACATGCTACAGTGATGCCCCATTAGTGGTATGAGATGTCCATAAACTTTAAGACTGGCATTTCCGGCTCCGGCTAGGTCCAGATCTGTAACCAGATCTAGTTACAAGCCGACGTCAAACGTCGGCTTGTGCTGTCTCTTCTCAATTCTTTCTTCTTCTTTCTTCTTTCTTTCTTCTGGCAACCGCAATCAACTGCATGTAGCTCCGCAAGGGATTGACAGATTTCAACCAAAGTTGACCCAAATGACCATTGGGCTAGGCCAAACCTTCCATTTGACTTTGACCTCGCTGTGACCTTTGACCTAGCTATAATGGTCAAAAATGTGATTTCACAAAAATGCTACTCCTTCCACAAATTACATGCAATGATCATGTGACTCATGCATATGAATCAACATGTGGCAGTGCTTAAAACTTCCTAAAAATAATTGAGGTCAAAGGTCATTAAGGGGGTCATTTCCGGTCTGAAAGCTAAAAATATTCAAAAAATCACTGTCTTTACAAATTACATAGCAGAGAATCGCCATTAGCACACATGCATCGCTACTAGCTAGGGTCTTTAGGATACCTACAGTGTTGGGGTCAAAGGTCATTAAGGGGTTACTTCCGGTCAAAAACCAAAATTATCAAAAATTTTCAAAATTTTTTTATCTCAAAATGTAAACAGACCAGAATAATATAACCATCATACATGAATCAGTGTTCCCTGATGTATGCATGGTATTTTTATTTTGGGGGTCAAAAGGTCATTAAGGGGTCACTTCCTGTTTTTAGCTGAATAACTTCAAGAATTTTTATCTCAAGACCTGAACATGTTAGAATTTTTTAAATAAAATCGAAACAATGCATTTTGTCTGTGTACATAAGGTTTTTTTTTCATTGAGGTCAAATGTCATTAAGGGGGTCAAAAGGTCAATCAAAATTTTAAAAATCAAAATCCATGTATAAGTTCCGATTAAGCTGAAATTGACCAGGAATATTTCTTATGACATCCTAAGCACAATGCAAGAGCAGTTGACCCCATCCGTAACCCAGGGGTCAAGTTATAGGGGTCAAATTGCGGCTTGTATTCAGCGTCTGTTGACTCTAGTTTCTTACAAGCCGACGACGGATGTCGGCTTGTTCTGTCTCTTCTCAATTCTTTCTTCTTCTTTCTTCTTTCTTTCTTCTGGCAACCAATCAACTGCATCTAGCTTCGCAAAGGATTGACAGATTTCAACCAAAGTTGACCCAAATGACCACTGGGCTAGGCCAAACCTTCCATTTGACTTTGACCTCGCTGTGACCTTTGACCTAGCTATAATGGTCAAAAATGTGATTTCACAAAAATGCTACTCCTTCCACAAATTTCATGCAATGATCATGTGACTCATGCATATGAATCAACATGTGGCAGTGCTTAAAACTTCCTAAAAAGAATTGAGGTCAAAGGTCATTAAGGGGTCATTTCCGGTCTGAAAGCTAAAAATATTCAAAAATCACTGTCTTTACAAAATATATAGCAGAGAGTCGCCATTAGCACACATGCATTGCTACTAGCCAGGGTCTTTAGGATGCCTACAGGTTTGGGGTCAAAGGTCATTAAGGGGTTACTTCCGGTCAAAAACCAAAAATGTTCAAAAATTTTTATCTCAAAATGTAAACAGACCAGAATAATATAACCAACATACATGAATCAGTGTTACCTGATGTATGCATGGTATTTTTATTTTGGGGGTCAAAGGTCATTAAGGGGTCACTTCCTGTTTTTAGCTGAATAACTTCAAGAATTTTTATCTCAAGAACTGAACATGTTAGAATTTTTTAATTAAAATTGAAACAATGCATTTTGTCGGTGTACATAAGGTTTTTTTTACATTGAGGTCAAAGGTCATTAAAAGGGTCAAAAGGTCAATCAAAAATTTTCAAAAAATCAAAATCCATGTATAAGTTCCGATTAAGCTGAAATTCACCAGGAATATTTCTTATGACATCCTAAGCACAGTGCAAGAGCAGTTGACCCCATCCGTAACCCAGGGGTCAAGTTATAGGGGTCAAATTGCGGCTTGTATTCAGCGTCTGTTGACTCTAGTTACAAGCCGACGACGAATGTCGGCTTGTTCTGTCTTCTTCTAATTCTTTCTTTCTTCTTCTTTCTTTCTTTCTTCTGGCAACCAATCAAAATGCTCTAGCTCCGCCAGGCATTGACAGATTTCAACCATATTTGACCCAAATGACCAATGGGTTAGGCAAAACCTTCCATTTGACTTTGACCTGGCTGTGACCTTTGACCTTGACCTTATGGTCAAAAATGTTGATTTCACAAAAAATGCTACTCCTTCCACAAACTACATGCAATGATCATGTGACTCATGCATATGAATCAACATGTGGCAGTGCTTAAAACCTATCAAAAAGAATTGAGGTCAAAGGTCATTAAGGGGTCATTTCCGGTAAAAGTCTGAAAAATTTGTAAAAATATTCAAAAATCACTGTCTTTGCAAATTATATAGCAGAGAGTCGCCACTAACACACATGCATCGCTACTAGCCAGGGTCTTTAGGATGCCTACAGTTTTGGGGTCAAAGGTCATTAAGGGGTTACTTCCGGTCAAAAACTAAAATTATCAAAATGTTCAACAATTTTTATCTCTTAATGTAAACAGACCAGAGTAATATAACCATCATACATGAATCAGTGCTACCTGATGTATGCATGGTATTTTTATTTTGGGGGTCAAAGGTCATTAAGGGGTCACTTTCTGTTTTTAGCTAAATAACTTTAAGAATTTTTATCTCAACAACTAAACATAGTGGAATTTTTTTATTAAAATTGGAACAATGCATTTTGTCGGTGTACGTAAGGTTTTTTTTCCATTGAAGTCAAAGGTCATTAAGGGGTCAAAAGGTCAATCAAAATTTAAAAAAATCAAAATCCATGAATAAGTTCCGATTAAGCTGAAATTCACCAGGAATCTTTCTTATGACTTCCTAAGCACAATGCAAGAGCAGTTGACCCCATCCGTGACCCAAGGGTCAAGTTATAGGGTCAAAGGTCAAATTTCGAAATTGGTCCAATCGAGCTCAAATTCAACAGGAATTATTCTTACGACATTCTAAACATGTTAAAAATATAATAATATTTATGACCCCAAAGGTCAAAGTTTAGGGGTCAAAGGTCAACTGCGGCGGCTTGTACTCAGAGTCTGTTGACTCTAGTTCTTTTCTTTCTTCTGGCAACCGCAATCAACTGCATGTAGCTCCGCAAGGATTGACAGATTTCAACCAAAGTTGACCCAATTGACCTCTGGGCTAGGTCAAACCTACCATTTGACTTTGACCTCACTGTGACCTTTGACCTAGCTATAATGGTCAAAATGTGATTTCACAAAAATGCTACTCCTTCCACAATTTACATGCAATGATCATGTGACTCATGCATATGAATCAACATGTGGCAGTGCTTAAAACTTCCTAAAAAGATTGAGGTCAAAGGTCATTAAGGGGTCATTTCCGGTGAAAGTCTGACAAATTTGTAAAAATATTCAAAAAAATCACTGTCTTTACAAATTATATAGCAGAGAGTCGCCATTAGCACACATGCATTGCTACTAGCCAGGGTCTTTAGGATGCCTACAGTTTTGGGCTCAAAGGTCATTAAGGGGTTACTTCCGGTCAAAAACGAAAATTATCAAAAATTTTTAAAAATTTTTTATCTCAAAATGTAAACAGACCAGAATAATATAACCAACATACATGAATAAGTGTTTCCTGATGTATGCATGGTATTTTTATTTTGGGGGTCAAAGGTCATTAAGGGGTCACTTCCTGTTTTTAGCTGAATAACTTCAAGAATTTTTATCTCAAGAACTAAACATGTTAGAATTTTTTAATTAAAATTGGAACAATGCATTTTGTCGGTGTACACAAGGTTTTTTTTTTCATTGAGGTCAAAGGTCATTAGGGGTCAAAAGGTCAATCAAAATTTTCAAAAATCAAAATCCATGTATAAGTTCCGATTAAGCTGAAATTCACCAGGAATATTTCTTATGACCTCCTAAGCACAATGCAAGAGCAGTTGACCCCATCCGTAACCCAGGGGTCAAGTTATAGGGTCAAATTGCGGCTTGTATCAGCGTCTGTTGACTCTAGTTTCTTCTTCTTTCTTCTGGCAACTCGTGACATTTTGCGTGACTTGCCACGTTTCGCCCTAGCTCTCTTATGCTTCGACAGATTTCAACCAAAGTTGACCCAAATGACCACTGGGCTAGGCCAAACCTTCCATTTGACTTTGACCTCGCTGTGACCTTTGACCTAGCTATAATGGTCAAAAATGTGATTTCACAAAAAAATGCTACTCCTTCCACAAATTTCATGCAATGATCATGTGACTCATGCATATGAATCAACATGTGGCAGTGCTTAAAACTTCCTAAAAAGAATTGAGGTCAAAGGTCATTAAGGGGGTCATTTCCGGTCTAAAAGCTAAAAATATTCAAAAAATCACTGTCTTTACAAAATATATAGCAGAGAGTCGCCATTAGCACACATGCATTGCTACTAGCCAGGGTTTTTAGGATGCCTACAGGTTTGGGGTCAAAGGTCATTAAGGGGTTACTTCCGGTCAAAACCAAAATGTTCAAAAATTTTTATCTCAAAATGTAAACAGACCAGAATAATATAACCAACATACATGAGTTAGTGTTCCCTGATGTATGCATGGTATTTTTATTTTGGGGGTCAAAGGTCATTAAGGGGTCACTTCCTGTTTTTAGCTGAATAACTTCAAGAATTTTTATCTCAAGAACTAAACATGATAGAATTTTTAATTAAAATTGGAACAATGCATTTTGTCGGTGTACATTAGGGTTTTTTTTTCATTGAGGTCAAAGGTCATTAAGGGGGTCAAAAGGTCAATCAAAATTTTCAAAAAATCAAAATCCATGTATAAGTTCCGATTAAGCTGAAATTCACCAGGAATATTTCTTATGACCTCCTAAGCACAATGCAAGAGCAGTTGACCCCATCCGTAACCCAGGCGTCAAGTTATAGGGGTCAAATTGCGGCTTGTATCAGCGTCTGTTGACTCTAGTTCTTTCTTTCTTCTGGCAACCGCAATCAACTGCATGTAGCTCCGCAAGGGATTGACAGATTTCAACCAAAGTTGACCCAAATGACCATTGGGCTAGGCCAAACCTTCCATTTGACTTTGACCTCGCTGTGACCTTTGACCTAGCTATAATGGTCAAAAATGTGATTTCACAAAAAAATGCTACTCCTTCCACAAATTACATGCAATGATCATGTGACTCATGCATATGAATCAACATGTAGCAGTGCTTATACCTTGCTAAAAAGAGTTGAGGTCAAAGGTCATTAAGGGGTCATTTCCGGTCTGAAAGCTAAAAATATTCAAAAAATCACTGTCTTTACAAATTATATAGCAGAGAGTCGCCTTTAGCACACATGCATCGCTACTAGCCAGGGTCTTTAGGATGCCTACAGTTTTGGGGTCAAAGGTCATTAAGGGGTTACTTCCGGTCAAAAACCGAAATATTCAAAAAAATTTTATCTCAAAATGTAAACAGACCAGAGTAATATAACCATCATACATGAATCAGTGTTCCCTGATGTATGCATGGTATTTTTATTTTGGGGGTCAAAGGTCATTAAGGGGTCACTTCCTGTTTTTAGCTGAATAACTTTAAGAATTTTTATCTCAAGAACTAAACATGTTAGAATTTTTTAATTAAAATTGGAACAATGCATTTTGTCGGTGTAAACAAGGTTTTTTTTTCATTGAGGTCAAAGGTCATTAAGGGGGTCAAAAGGTCAATCAAAATTGAAAAAATGTATAAGTTCCGATTAAGCTGAAATTCACCAGGAATATTTCTTATGACCTCCTAAGCACAATGCATGAGCAGTTGACCCCATCCGTAACCCAGGGGTCAAGTTATAGGGGTCAAATTGCGGCTTGTATCAGCGTCTGTTGACTCTAGTTTGTATCTTGCTCTTGTGTAATTATTCAGATGATATCGATTTTAGCTGGTCAGGTTGAAGTAATGATGTCCACCACGGTGATGGCATGTAAAACTCTGCAATTTTTCAGTAAATTTGACAAATGATGGTGCTACACGGTTGCTTGATGTGAACACTTATTAATTCTATTTTATAAACAAAGCGTTATTATAATGTTAAATTCTAGACGTGGACAATATCAAAAGTTTTCATACTAACATACACATATATTTCTTTTTATTATAGATTTTCATTTCTATTATCAAATCATTCATCTTTTGCTGCTTTTTTGTGGCGTTTTTTATTCCATAAACTGCACAACATTATGAATGCAAATTGAGGGCGTTATTTACATATATTATGAATTCAAGTCAGCTTATTATATGAGTCATTCCCTACATTTCATGATAAAAGTTTTTGAAAATGTTCTTACAATTTTCAATATACTACGTGGGTTTAATCTTATGTTCCATGTTGTCTCAAAAATCTTGATGTCTGGGTCGATTGACAAAGATGGGGGTCTTCAAATGTGATAGTAAGCTGTTCTGAGTATGGGGGACTAAAACAATATCATCAGCACATTCCAGATCATTTAAGTATCCTAGCAGGATACCTTTCTGATCGGCGTTGATGGGTAACAACTCCAGCATTGATTCCGGAAGAGGATTGCTAGCTTTAAAACCTTATCTACCAGGACAATGATCAGGAATGGTACCAAATTATCACCCTAAAAAACTTGGCAACATTCGGCGATTCTTCTAACTACCCTGACGACACTGTTAGAGAATGACATTGCACACAACCTTAGGTATATTCCGTAGGGTCATATCACTGAAATAACCGAGCTGTTAATGCTGTATTCAATAGACAGATGTGCGGCAAATATAACAAGTCAGATATAAAGAGTATAAGTAAAGGCATAAGTGGTTATTTTATTTATAGTTTCATAGTAGGGTGTCAATTTAAAACTAGCGAGGAAGCTCCGTTCATTTCTTATAATCTTTAGCACATTCAAATAAGTATTGATATACAAATACCAGATGGTATTAAAAGCCATGACAACATAGACATAATGCTTTTGGAGCTGCACTTAACATTCAGTGTAAATGAAAACGAGTTGCTGAATAAACTTTTATAGAGCAAATCATGTTTATGTTAGCTTAACTTAAAACAAACGCATCGCGACGTATATAATAACCATATACAGGGCTGCAATCTAATAAGAAATTCTTGAAGCATCAAGTTTTAATCGCAGCACAAAACCGAAGCTAATGGTTCAATTGAATTATCCTATGCATTGCACTTCACTATATTTATTCGCACAGCTGATTTTACATTAAACTTAATGAGTTTATTGAATTAATGTTATTAAATTATTTTTACAACGATTCATTTCAAATAACCCTAAAATATAATTGTATGACCCAAGGAGATTATTTGACGGAGAGTATGTTTCCCGCATTATTATTTTGGTTCATCTAGTCATATTGATAATACGAATCTCTGAATGTTTTTTTTTCGATATATGCGCCTGATATTGCGTGGCGCCTGCGTTTTTATTGCGGGTGTATTTTGGCGATCACAAGCATGTATCTAAAGAAGAAGTAGGATGTATATTTCATTGGTTTAAATCAAGTCAGTAATTTATTACACTACAGTTTTTTTTTACTAAGAAACGACTTTTTGTTTTTTGTTTACATTCATTGTGCCTTGAAAGTGGTCTAAAACCTGGCGTGAAATATTTCTTTCATTATATTTTACTACGGTGCTACGCCGTTTTTCAAAACACGCCCCTTATTGAAATTGATGGCCAAGTATCCTTTGGTGTTTCATGTATTTTGTGTTAGTTGGATCCCTCTATAGATGAATCTAATTTATGTGTCCCACCACACCTAAAATGTGGCCTTAACGGGGATTTTAAAGGAGATCCCACCGCCCGCGCTACACGTAGACAAAAGAATGATGAACGCGCGTTTACAATATGATGCACTATTATCAGATCGATTCTAAGTGGCCTTAATTCGCCCAAAAGGGTCGGTCACAACACCATTTTGGTTATGACCAGTAATGAACGAATGAATTCCGATTCCATAGGTTCGGTAGAATATTCTATACGATTGATCTTCCTCCGAAAAATCCGAAGTGAATTAAGATATACATCAGTCGACCAGATTATTGAGTGCAACAGAACTCTGTATTCAACAACAAGAGGACTACCGGTTAAGTAGTAATATAATTAATGTAATTATATTGTATGTGTATTTTTGCAGGACAAGTAAATAACGATATACACCAGCAAATACGGCTCACAACAATATCCACGAAAAAAGCGTATTCCCAACATGTCAGTTGATTCCGATTTTGTGTTTGCGAATGTGCGTGATACTGTTTAATATACTGCTCCATATGACACTGTGTTGTTATTTCGTTCTGTTAACCAGAAGCAGAACATATACTATATAATTTAACGACATTCTTGCTAAAGGAATTAATCTGAAAGAAAAAATTTTGGACACAAACATTATGTAGCCAGAGGTTTCCAGTGATTTTTTAGAAAGTGGGGAAAGGTTGTCCATATGTGACCTGTCACGGCGAATGAGCCGTAAATTCTTCTCCCGGTCAAAATTGTTGTATAAACGTATTTAGAAAATATACATCATAAACTTTAAAATGGTATATTATTTAACTTCAAACGATATCCAGTAGCGGGGTTATGGTTTGTTGAACTTTGCTCCTTAAACAAAATGGTAGCTTTTTTCGTTTCTCCGTGTGTCTCTTTTTCCACATTGCTGGCAATAAATATCAAGCAGTCGTGATTGGCGGTCATATCAAGTCAACGAGGTTCAAGAAAGTTCTCTCATTGTTAATTGTTGGTTATACATACCTATACAAAATACAATGCCTGGTAACCCACCACTTGAACAGGATTTAGCCAAAGCAAACAAAGACCAGAGCTATTAAACATTCTATTGCCATCTAAGGTAGAAGCTTATTATCCTTTTCAATAATAGGATTATTGATTGGTGTTGTGACTATCAAAATGAGACAGATGTCGCGCCAGCTTAAGTTACCAATGCATACGACCTTCGTACACATTTTACACTGTAACTCAAAATATAATTAAGGGAATTTACGGCTCATTCGAGCTGTACGGTCACATATATTAGGGGTCCAATGAGGTTTTCACTGACTTTGCCCATAGTATGCCAAATTTCTGATTGATCCAACATATTAACTATTCCAGCATACAAAGTGTTTTACTATACCTTAAAATATGACTACTGTATGACACATCAGTTAAATTTCGAAACGTTTTACTTTTTGAGTTACGGATATATTTTGCCTTCGTGTCCCGAATGATTTTTGGGTACCAGCTGTGACATGTAAATTGTATTGATCGGGTTTAATTATTTGCCATGTACTATGTTACAAGAGTCAACATTGGCAAAATATCATTATTAACATTAGACATTCTTTCTTACACTGGCCCATAGAAAATCATTGCGCCGTGTGTTACTATAATTATATTTGGTGTCCCGCAGTTATGGTGTTTTTTTTTCATATTTCTTGCACCATTTTCTTTACACATTGTCATTCTTACATTAAAAATGCATCTTGGATAAATCGATTAGGTTAACTTCTATCTAAAAGTACCAAATTTGGAAGTAGTCATCAAAATTAAATTTGGTATTAAGGTAAAATCAGTCCTTGATAAAATTTTAGTGTCCCGCTTGGCAAGCTATATTGGTCAATTTTGATTGCTTCTATTTTGCCTAAAGTTGCTATTTTTCAATGAATGATGTCTCCTGATGTGGCTTACCATACGTTTAGCCCAAAGATTTCAAATATTTCGAAGCACACAGGGCATGATGTCAAAACACGTAAAGGCAGCGGCTTGGAGAGCATTTAACAACCTACGCAAGATCTGGAAGTCTGCTCTACCAAAAAAATAAAATAAAACTGCGAGTTTTCAGTGCAACACGAGTTTGCACGTCTGTTTCCATCGGATGCTAAGGGCAGTGTACAACGTCCATTGGAAGCAGCACATAAACAACAAAGAGCTGTATGGAGATTGGAGACCTTCCAAGACTCTCTCCATATAGTGGAGGACACGCTTCGCTGGACACTGCTTCAGGAGTAAGTGCGAACCTGTGGCCGATCTGATAACCTGTACACCCAAACATGGAATAAGAAATCATTTTAGAACACCCTTTACATATGTAGATGTATTCAAGCAGCGCACTGGACTAGAAACATCTGACTGCAGGACAGGGGGATATGGAGAAGCTGACGTGGTTCGGGAAAACCACCCGAAATAAGCAAGACAGCAAACAACCCAATGACATAAATGAAGAATTGAACTTTTGTTCACAACACATAAAGTTGCTCACCTGAAATTTTCGGTTGTTATTACTACAACCTTCTTCAGCAGAATGATCCAGTTCGTTGATCGATTTGACGACTCTTGACTTGTGACGTCAGAACTGGATCGTAGACTCTTGCTAAGTTGTAGCGCCCCCGTCCTTATTCAGAGAGGGTTGGTTGGCCCGGATGTGGATGGCCTCTTTGACTCCTCTTTCGAAGTACCGAGGTTCTCTGTCGAGGATCTGCACTTTCTCTAGGTCCACGTGATGTCCTGGGGACTCTATGTGTATATGCTGAGATACCTCGGACGAGGTGGAGCTAGGCCGCCTGTGCTCAAGGAACCGTGTTTTTAGAGACCTGCCAGTCTCTCCTATGTATGATTCCGAGCAGGGACCCCGGGTGGTCTGACCCTGGCAAGGAATCAGATATACGGGACCCGTGACGTCCTTTTTGTCCGTTTTGTCCTTAGGCGCAACTAACAGTTGACGCAGTGTGCGCGTTGGCTTAAAACACACTCTTATGCCATATGAGCTGTAAATGCGTTTTAGGGCATCGGAGATGCCTTTGACATAAGGAATAACGACTTGTCCTTTGTTGGTGTTCGTACTGTCCTTCGGCGGTTTACTAGTGTCCTTTGGTTTGTTTAGCCTGTCAAATGCCCACTTGGGGTACCCACATTTAGAGAGGGCTTCAGTGATATGCAACTTCTCTTCGTCACAATCTACCGGGTCTGAAATAACTGTCTCAGCGCGATGAAAAAGCGTATGTATCACTCCCAGCTTGTGTTGTAAAGGGTGATTCGAAGAAAAGTTCAGATACTGGTCTGTATGTGTGGGTTTGCGATAAATCTTGATGTTGAGTGAGCCGTCCGGTTTTATGACTGTTAGAGTGTCCAAGAAGGCCAGAGTCCTGTTATCTTCACCCTCTGTGGTGAATTTGATATCCGGATCGAGCGAATTTAAGTGATCAGTGAATTCCTGGGCGTAGCGTTTCTTTAATTTGGTGTGGGTGTCATCAACATATCTGAACCACCACAATGGAGGATGAGGAGCAGTAGAGATGGCTAATTGTTCCAAATGTTCCAAATACAGATTGCAGACAATTGGACTGACTGGGCTCCCCATTGCCGCTCCGTGTATTTGTAAATAAAACACTCCATTGTAAACAAAATATGTGCAACGTAAACAAACTTCAAGAAGTTTTACCACTTGGCCCGCTGACAGCTTTGTTCTTTCATCTAGCGTAGTATCACTGATCAAGTCATCACGAATTATATCGAGGGCTTTCTCTATAGGCACTGAAGTGAACAGAGCAGTGACGTCATAGGATCTGAGTTCTTCGTCGTCCTCTACCCTTTCGTTCTTTATGCGCTCGGAAAAATCTTGCGAGTTGGCAATATGATGGGTAGTGTTGCCAACCAATGGTGACAGAATATCAGCGATAAATTTGGCACTGTTGTAGGTAATTGAGCCAACGCTACTAACTATAGGCCTTAGAGGTATGTCCTTTTTGTGCACTTTTGGCAAGCCATAGAATTTCGGTGGTGATTCTGTAGTAGGATAAAGCTTCCTATATTCATCGCGATTTATCGCACCTTCATTTTCCCAATTCTTGTAACACAGACACAAGTTGTTTCTTATATTTGGTAGTAGGGTCTTTAGTGCCAAGATTTGTGTAAGTAGTTGTATCACCAAGAAGTTGTTCACACTTTTGTTGGTACTCTGCCGTGTCTAATACAACAACAATCCTCCTTTATCCGCTGGTAATATGCGTATGTCCTTGTCTTTCTTAAGATTGTCAACAGCTTTTAATTCCTCTTTATTCAAGTTATTGTCAAGTTTCTTCGGTCTACTTAACAAGTTAGAGACTTTCGATCTTAACTCACCCCTGTCGCGCTCCGATAGATTTCTACAGGCCGTTTCCGTGGAAGTTCTGACGTCACAAGTCAAGAGTCGTCAAATCGATCAACGAACTGGATCATTCTGCTGAAGAAGGTTGTAGTAATAACAACCGAAAATTTCAGGTGAGCAACTTTATGTGTTGTGAACAAAAGTTCAATTCTTCATTTATTTAATTACCAACACAGATGAACTTTCATGATAACCCAATGACATGATAATTACCATGCCAACTCGGTCAAGTAAGCTCAATCGATAAGGCGTTCGACTATGGTGCGAAAAGTTGCTGGTTCGAACCCTGGCGGTGCCTAGTACGAGCTCGTGGAAAATGTGTTCCCCTGGACAAGGAACTATACTGCTAATTGTCTCGTTGTAACCCGTACGAACCCAGCAAACACAAAAACGTTTTAAAAACGTTTTAAATAAGTTATATTTTAGGTAAAAACGTTTTAATAACATTAAAATGTCGGGTTATATAAAGGTCAAGATAACGTTTTAAAACGTTTTGTATGAAAACACACTACAACAATATTCTTAAATGTTTTCAAAAAATGTTATTGTAAACTATTTTTGCAAACATTTTTGCCAAATATTGTGTCAATACTTAAATAACATTATGTTAAAATATTTGAACCCAGTAAACACAGAAATGTTCTTAAAATGTTTTTTCAAAACCTTTTAATAACATTTAAATGTTATATAAAGGTCATGAAAACGTTTTTAAAACGTTATTGAAAATATTTTGGGCAAACATTTTCCGCAAAATATTTTTGCAACCCCAAAATAACATTCTGTTTGAATGTTTTGTATCAAGTTTTCAAGAATGTTTTTGGAATGTTATTAAAACGTTTTTATACCCTTTATATAACCCGACATTTAAATGTTTTCTGACAACCTTTTATAACCTTTTGCGAATGATGTCGAAAACGTTTTGTGTTTGCTGGGAAGGTGTTGCGAAGGTTATTTGTGGAATGTCTAGGATGTGCGCTCTTGAAGCAGCAAAGTCCCTGAATTGTTGTTAAATGGTTCATGGAATGATGGTGGGCCGTAGTGGACACCTGTAAAGTGTGCTGAGGCTTGTGGATCAACGTGTAGGCGTTGTACCTGTGCGTAGTGCACTATAAATCAATGGGCGGGGATTTTTTCTGAACTCAGAAACCTTTGCTGATGGTGATGGGCATTTGAAATATTGGTGTCCCGCCATGCTGACATAGTCATGTTGGTAATTATCAGTGTATAAACAACATGATTTTGTTAAAAATGGGACTGGTACCACAAAGGGATACATAAGTTATCATACACGTGCATACAATGATGGACAAAAGTTGCCAAAATGCAAGTCTGATATATTATTACCAAAGGTATCACGAAAGGGCATTTGAAAAATTAATTATTTTATTAATTATTTACACTACACGTCAATGTATCATCAAATTTTGGGGCCCTGGACCCGGGCCCATTTGCCCCAATGGTATAAAAATCCGGCCATGCTCTCCATTATCAGCACTTTCTTCATTTTCGTTTTTGTGCTCGGGGCCCCTGAACCCTCGGGGCCCATGGACTTCGTCCACCCTGTCGACCCCCGCTTACTACGCGCCTGGTTTTAATATTAAATTGTTGAGTACACAAGTTGTGAAATGTATTAAGCATACAGGTAAATATCATTTAGCAAGTGTAGAGTGCCTGCTGACACCTTAAAAATAGGACACATACACAATAGCAATGTTTGTAAGGTGAAGAAGACGCTCGGTAGATCTTGAGGAGCTTGTATGTGCAATTTTGTCTATTATTCATTTGACTATATGGAACACCGAGACATGTTATTACAATCCGGTATTATTAAAGATCTGCAGGTGAGGCGAAAGTGATCATGAAGTAAGTTGTGGTTGTTAGTACATTATAATCAGAAACAGCTGAAGGTGTGGGCATGAATTTAGATTACTTTCTATTACTGTGGCAAGATTGCTTTCGGTAAGGATGCAATTTGGCTGGCTACGTGGTTATGATATTTTGTTTCGTATCTAAGTAAAATTTGTGTTCTGTCTATTCATATATTTTTCATGCTTCTCCAATAATTGCTTTTTTTCACTTTTGGTATTACTAATCCATCGTTAATCCAAGCAAATGGACACTGGCCCTTGAGTACAAATCAAATCTTTGCAAAAATAACTTTTTCATATCCGGCGTTGTAATTGACTGTGATATTGCGGAACAGTTGCGTAAAATTTACCCTGCAGTCCAAATTGGCTTTCCGAATAAATAAATGGATACTACAATAAGGGAAGTAATCCAATGAATGGAACTCATGTTAAGAGCAGATTGGGTCAAACACCTCTTCAGTTTTGAATAAAGGTTGTTTAGTAAAATGTCATAAAATAGCGTTATAAAATTTACAATTCAATACGATTTTTGCGAAACTCTATCCACTAAATATAATAAAACAGGTCAATTGACCAAGCTGTGACGATGAGTATTATAAAAATAGAAGTAGAAGAAAGGCCTTTGAATAAGTAGATGAAGACCTATTTACAAAATATATGTCAGTTCATGAAATTGATGCTTTAGTAGGATTAGAATTGAAAAGATTGTCTGATTACCTGATGCCTTCTACATTGACAATTGACAGTGACAACTAGGATCCACCATTACCGTGGGATTAGCCGTTACTTCCGGTGCTTTTCGCATCCTTATGTTGCTTGTTTATTATAGGTTGATCACATTATTCGCCTACATATTCCGGTTGACTGTTTTGTCCCCTCCTTCTTAAATCCAAATTGCTTCTCTAATTAAATGAACTTTGAACTAAAATTTATAATGTTAGGAAATATTATTTCATTATTTACTGAATCTATAGCATTATTAAAAATGTTTAAAGAAACTACGTGTTGGTATGTAAATGCAAGATGGTTTTGAAATCACAAAATAGCTCAAAGTTAACGTGATTCAATGTGCTTTGAATTTCGTTTTGCCCTGATACCCAGGTAACAGTACCCCTAAGATATGTCATACTGTTATTTGGTTAAAATGTTTCCCCAAAAGAAATAATTTGAGACCATTTTGATCAAAATCGGAGAATTTTTTTGATGATGTGAACAATGGTGGTGGCAAAAAGACTTGTTCTGAATCCTATTCGTACAATTTTAAATTTGAGCTCTGCATTAGCGGCAATTGTTGTTTTACGCAAATCATACCCCTAAAGGTACTCCCTCACATATGTGATGCGATCAAGCAAAATCAGTCGGAATGTTCAGTTTCTTATAGGATAGTAAAAGGCATTTTCAACGATGGATTTTGCAGAAAATTTCATTGAAATTGAACAACCAGTTCCAAAGATATGAGCAATTAAAGAGGTTCCAAAAAAACAGGTAACAAAAGGAAATATTTCCTATCTTTTGCTATATCTCAAAATCAATATTTCCGAGTTCCGACTGATTTTGCTTGATCGCATATGTATGCCATAATTGTAACCAGCAGCCTATAGAGTATCTTTATGCTTAAAGCAGTATACAGACTTTTTATTGTACGTACAATATGTACGTTATTTAATCTATTACCATTCTATTTCCAGTAATGTTTAAGTTCTAACGAATGTTTGATGACGTAAAATCGATAATATATTTCTGCTAGATATTGTATGTAACATATTATCGATTTTTCGTCATCAAACATTCGTTAGAACTTAAACATTACTGGGAATAGAATGGCAATAGATTAAATAACGTACATATTGTACACACAATATTGTACGTACACTACTCGGAGTCTGTATACGACTTAAATCCTCATTCGTTAAAATCAATCAAGAAATAAAAAAACCGGTGATCCAAATACCCAAAGAAGATACATATTCAAAAGATGCAGCGTGTCCCATTGCATGCCCCATTGATTTTAGACTATGACACAGTCTTAATTCTTTCGCGCAATGTACGCACATAAACATAACTGTTCTGTTTTCATGATATGCATGCTCTTTAAAAGTTGGTACTTTTTACAAACCCCAACATGATGTTGATCAGGTTAAACAGTGTTGCTATATTTACATGATATATTTGAATAATTTTAAATTATTGATATTAGTTTCCAATTGATTATACAACTCCTGAAACTCACAGTTCCACTTGTTTTCATTTCGCAACTTATGCAAACTTATTTTCGAAACAAGTGCAGTACTAGTTTATTCTTGCTTTAAAGGCCAATATTGGAATGTCATCTTTCCCTGGGTAAGATCTGACACCAGGCCAGTCCATGTCCAGAGGGTAACATGAGTAGGTTTGTTTCACCTTGAAGACAAGGATAATCTTGCAAATATGGGCCAACTTTCCCCTAGGCCATCTAATATGCCATGAATTAGTTGGACTACAACTGGTATCTACTGGTCAGTTTATGCTCCTATTTCCACATCTGTTATTTTTATATGGGCCTTTAAACAGTACGTTTTAAAAATCGAATTAAGTTGTAAGCTGTAAGTTAATTAATGTAGGTTTGATTTTGGTAGTTTATTTAAGATCTTTGGGTAATCGCTTTTCCATAATGGGTACAATTGCTAAATTGTAATTTATATTTGTGTTATTATCTGTCTTATGTTTGATTCCTCAAGCGATATCACTAATTATAGACAGATCCACCCCAGGAAGAAACTAACACTTTCTGCTACATTCAATGAAAGAAGTAAAATAAGCCCAAGGGCCTCCTCTATTTTCCCCACAAATCTAAGATGGTGGCCAAAATCCCAAAATTCCACCAAAATCCTCAATAACTTATGTTTACAATTTTAGAATGTTATAGAACTATTTTACCCTCCATTACAATAAGTAATCATAGACCGAGTGACAAACCATAATGAGCTGTGACACCATCACTCAATTTACATCTCGCCGTCCACAGCCGATACAATTGGAGCACCATTGGCCTGTTTTTCAAATATTCACGAGAACCGCATACACTGCCACGAGAGGTAGTTCTGCCAGCAAGATTTTAGTCTTTATCATAAACATTTTGACATATACGGACCTGAAGTCTTGCAGCGGTATATAGGGATGCACTGTACGTTTAAGAAATCCAAATTTCAAGCATCAAGAAATATACCTTGTATGTCAGTTTTACCTCAGAGATGTTGTAGACCCTCTGTACAACAGTAAATTACTCCCATGAAGATTGTACGTTTTGCCAACTCTACCGCGATAGTTCGTCTCATACACATATCAAATGCACTACCGTCAAATAGGTTGATGACAACATTTGATTAAATGTACTGCACTGCGCTACCGATTACAGTGAAGGACATCGGTTTAAACACTTTGTTGGAATGTGTATCTCAGAAATCTCAGAACACTCCATAGACATTGGCTAATCTCAATGCACATGTACACGTGGTATCACTCTGCTGTTATTTGTGCCAGAAGAGGCATTTAGAAGGAATTTTGTTTAGACCGAAAGAGACCCCTTAATGACCTTTGATCCCAAATAAAAAAAAAATACCAGAGATACACTGGATAACCACAATTCATGTGTGAACATACCGTTACTGTCCTATGTTTTGTTTAGCTAATAAAAATGTTTGAAGGTATTTCGTTTTATACCGGGAGTGACCCTTTAATGACCTTTGACACCAATTATGTGTACACCCCCATGTTAGGAATGTCGTAAGCATCATACCTTACATATCATAATTTGAGCTCGATTGGACCAAATTTAAAATTTAACCTTTGACCCATAAACTTTGACCTTTGGGGTCATAAATATTTTTAACATGTTTAGGATGTAATAAGGATCATTGCTGTGCAAGTTGTATCAACATACTATGTTACATATAGCAGATATGAAGATTTTGTTAATTTCAACCGGAAATGACCCCTTAATGACCTTTGACACCAATTCTGTGAACACCTTATGGACACTGGATATAGCCGATGCATATGTGTAAGGGAAATCATGGTATTATGTAATTTGTGGCAGAAGAAGCATTTTGAAGCTATTTGGTTTTATACCGGAAATGACCCCTTAATGACCTTTGACCCCAAATCTGTGAACACCCTATAGACACCTATATGACGCAAGTCACGGCTAGGTAAGAAAGAAATAACCTGTACGAAAACATATATTGTTATGAATTGACTGTAGTATTAGTGGTAGCATACAGGGTGTCCCAGAAAAAAATACTCAGAGAATAAAATTGAATGTAAGTCGCAAAATAGACATCAGAATCAAATAATTTAAAATGTAGCGCATAGCTTATTTTTATTGTGCATTACATATGAACATTTTGTTTGAATCGGTTGATTGGTTGCGAAAAAATTAACGATTACATAATGAGCGCATCAATGCAGTTCATTCCAAGTTTGATCAACAGGAGCCTTTTTATACTCGCTCACCGCTTCCTAAAGTTTGTGTTTCTTATTTAGTAAACATTATCTATTTTATAATCGGACGATGTTGTTATGTTATGCATGCTTTCACTGAAGATGAATAACAGTTTGTCCAAGAAAACTTTGATTTCTGCAATCGGAAGCTTTCCAACTTTAATTCTTTAGGTTGTGCAAATATGATACATGTATATTTTAACTTTCAAGTTTTAATAGTCAAGTACTTACAGCTTTACGTGTGAATTTTGATGAAGTTTTAATACGAAAACAGATATTTACAAGTACCGAGCACCATCTTACATGCAATCTTTCATTTTCAATATCGTGCAGGTTTTCAAATTTGAACAAAACCTAATTAAATGTTTCGCAAGAGACAGATTGTTTAAAAAGAACGAACAAGATTTCACGGAACAAAATATGAAGCCCATTGACCGTTAACCAGTGCGCATTGTGTTGAATGATCTTTCTTTCAGACTTGGAAGTAAATTGACGCATGCGTTATGTAATCACCCATTTCTTCACAATCAGTCAACCGATTTCAGTGAAATTGGCGTATAAGATACAAAATAAGATAGGCTACACGCTGATGTTTGGATTTTTGGATTTTGATGTCTGTTTCTCGACTTACGTTCATGTCAGCGCTGAACGCATGGTATCATGTATTGTCAATGACATTATCGGGCTTTGATTCACTACGAAACAGTGAAATTCCAGTTTAAGTTTTTTAATTTATTTGCATATACTATGAAGATAACATAAATCAATATTAATTGTGATATTATAGCCTAAATACATTTTATTTAGCAAAACACCGCTTTTGAAAGGAGTGGATACGTGCAGTTAGCCTATACCGATGAGTGTCTGCTTTTTACGTAGTCAATTCACCGCACATGGATGAATGGGAGATGTCCTCGAACTTTTGTAATGCAAATTATATACAAATATAGGTTAACAAATGTACACAACAAAAATTGGTAATACATTAAACCGACTAACCCGGGATGCAAATTGTGATTTTTTCCTCAGGGGCAAAGGTTTCGACTCAATATTTCCTCAATCAGACTAGACATAAAATAGCTTTATTCTGCACTTCGAAAAAATAGAACATAGCATGTTTTAAGAGAGACTCTACATGTTAAGTCTACGAGCTTCCAAAAAGGGCTTTATTGGAAAATATCTGGTATTTAACGTTGCCTTTTGACATTTTAAATGCATTTTAATTATTTTAGTAACTGGGTAAGCCGGGTGGAAAATAAAGAAAATAATCAAGTATCAAAAGCTAACGTAAAATAGAGCTCCTCCACCTGATGTGTTAGCACCTTACAGGGCCATGCACATTGCATAACAAGACAATTGTCATACAGGGTGTCCCAGAATGATCTGTACCGGGAAAGATGGAATATTTTAGGTATGAAGGGCATGTTGAATGGTCATATTGTTTTGCATTTTATGTTCTACATATAGTTAGCTTTCTCAGATTTTTTAGTTTTTAAAAATTTGACGTTTCTAGTAGAAGTTATAGAAGATTGCGTAAAAATGATGAATTCTAAGTTTTGACAACGCAACCTATTTTGAAAATCTGTAACATTACTAACCGTTCAGCACAAAGTTATTTGGAAAAAGTTATGCAGGTATTTTAGTTGTGCCCTGTTCATATTTCCACTAAATAGCCGATATCTATCTATTATTTATGACGTTACGAAGCAATCATTATATGGAATTAAGGATTTGTGGCCTAATCCAATTCTCTCTTTGGCGGTAGTTTTAAATATAGTTATTGTGGTGTGAGGTCCATGTCATTTGAAATGCTTGCAGAGATCGAATTGGTTGTGGTACAGAAAAGTCGGCTCCTCAATTTACTGTACAGCAGCGTGGATTTCTTTCAAAAACTTACTGGCAAACCGGCAGCTATGTTGAGACGCAAAGAAGATTCATTAGACGATAGTGTATAACGTAAAGAAGTTTGACGAGCACGGAACTGTCAGGAATCGGCAGAGTGAAGCTTCAGGTGCTCGTAAGACTGTAAGAACTAGAGCGAACATTGCAGCTGCCCGGCAAGCTTTAAGGCGCAACCCCAACAGTAGTTGTCGTCGAAATGCTGTGCCAAACATCCCACATTCTTCATTTCATCGTATCGTGCCATTTTTCAAAGGTATGCGAGTCGTTTTTCATCGATTTTACATTATTGCATGCCACGCCAAAACAAATAAAGGTAGCGTGCTGAAATTAACAGAATATGTAGGAGACATATCCAACATTATAATGCTGGTATCAAAAATAGATACACTGCCCGTCTTCTATTTTTAGTTATTTTTGCAAACACGGTACAAATCATTCTGGGACACCCTGTATTTTCCTGCGGTGCTTAGTTCAGTGTCAGCATTTTCATACACAGAAGTCATAATTTAAAATGGTCCGATATCATCGGAACTGATCTAAAATTACTCCCCTAATATAAGAAACCTCAAACATATATATATATACTTACTAGTACTTCACAATTTTGGTGCAGTTTTTATTGTTGTCGTGTCCCTCTTCAGACTTTTAAAATTCAGCTAAAGTCCACTAAAAATATGTATATACATGAATAACCTTTCATTCGTTTCCTATTTCATTTGCCGAGAGGAGTAATTTGAGACAAGGCGTGATTGATATCGTGTATTTTGAAAATTTGGCCTTTGTGCATGAGGCAATAATGTTTTTATTCCTAACAATAAGAAAACAATTTCAGGTATATTGCAACATGATCTCACAAATGTTTATATTTTACATATACACTGCTCTAGTTAAGATTTGCGTGCATCATTTTTAGACAAAGGTGCCAGCCGGGTTAGAATTAACCACAAGACTCATCTTTTGGATTAATCCAGCAGCAGAATATTCCAGCTGGCATTTCTAAAAAAGTGACGTGAGCTGAGATATTTGGTTTGAAATATGCAGTGACTTTTTCACTTTTAAAAACCAAAAATACCAAATATTAAAACAGATATACGGTAACTTTGAAAGTAAATATAGTATGAACTTCATATTTGCTGTGGAGAATACATCTTGTTAACCACATTTTTGTCTGTATTATATTGGTGCAATATTTTGGGTGAAATCCATTATTTTGATGATCATGATAAGTTCCTGACACCACAGGTTTTTGACCTATGATCTCTTGAAAATCGAAGGTCAACATAAAATGATCGTTTTTGCCATCAAATTCGACTGAAAATGACGGAAATGTGGTTGCTATGGTAACTGACCAACATGTGATACCTGCAACTATCCTGGAATTGAGGTACTACTACTAGTGTATATAAATAATATTAGTTACAATAAATACTTGTGTATAGCATGTAAAAAATAAAACTTTTGAAAAAATGCAATTACCATTTTTAGCAAATTTTGTGTTGACCTTTGATTTTCAAGAGGTCATAGCTCAACCACCTTTATTGTTAGGAAGTTGCCATTTTACTTTTTACCAGATTTACTTTTTTTAATGTACACATTCATATCAATACATTGATATACTTTTTTTACAAATATCTTAAAATTTAAATTTTTCCATTATTTAACCATGTAAAATATTAATTTGTTAGTAAAAATAAAACAACATCACTGAAAAAAAAAATGTAGACATTTATATAGCGCTTTTTGCCTTAAACAGCCTCAAAGCGCTTTACATTTATTTCGCCGTCATTAAAATATGTCGGAACCACGTTTGCAACCTACAAGTGAGATGAGGCAAGCGAGGCAAAGGGTCTTGCCCAAGGGCGCAACACGGTGGTGGGATGGGGAATCGTACCCACGCACGTCGAGCAAGCTCTCAGAGTCCAAGGCCGTAACCGCTGAGCCACCGTGCCCTCACAATGCACTTTCCCTCAAAATATGTGACTCCTCGCCACAACTGAGCCCGGATGTCGCCAGTGCCACTATTGAGATATGCTCCATCGAACTTAACAATAAACAATAGGAAAGAAAGGATTTATTGACTGTTTTATTGATTTTCACTACTTAAATGTCAAGTACTATAGACATGATATACATCATTTTAAAGCTAATTTCAAGCAGAATATTTTGGTTGAATATCTCAAAAATGATGATTGGCGACATCCGGGCTCAGTTGTGGCGAGGAGTCACATATGAAGTTATATTTTTTTGTTAACAATTAATATAACTTAAACAAGTCACATGTATTCGCCACAGCAAATATGAAGCTAATTTACTTTCAAAGTTATGTATAGCTGTTTTAATAATTGACATTTTTGTCTAAAAAGGTAAAATGTAATCACAAAACACGTTTTTAATCAAAATATATTGGTTCACGTCACCTTTCAGAAACCAACCGGTTTAAACAGATAGAAGAAATACTAACGATTAATTATAACACGGTTGGCACCTTTGTCCAAAAATGATCGATGCACGGGACCCAATGTAGTCAGAAAGTGGCCTCTCTGCTATAAAAGCAAGTTGAATTTCCCGATGTTGAAACTTTCTGTAAATACTAGAAAGCGGGCAAAATTATGAACAGGGTCAGGGTAAATACAACTTGAATCATGGGAGGAATTCAACGAGTAACTTACTCAATAGTTACCTAATGCCGTAGTTACCTATCAAAAGCAAGTCAACTCTACCATTTTACTTGTATGCGAAGACTTACTGTACGAGTAACACCGAATTTCTATTGCTGCATGTCCAAAATGCACTTGTATTCTGAATGTGACCGCAGGTTGCAAAAATATATAGATCCAATACTGACTTGAATCTAATTTGAACGTGATGTTTGCCTTGATTTTTTATGTTCAAAGATAATCTCTCACATATCGTCATTCTTTATACCCACACAAATCCCACTTAATCATGTTAATAGGATCCTGGTGCCAAGCCAAACTAACAGGGCACCAAGTGCTGTGAAAGAAGCAATAATTACGTAGAGTTGGATGCATTTTCATTTTCTTTAACATAATTGGCACCGGAGTACATGCGTAATGGTCGTTGTCTTGAAATAAATAGTATTTACTGTTTATTTTATTTTTTTGTACCTTCCTTTGTAATTTTTTTTTAATTTATATATAAAGTTTCAATAAAATGAAGTTTGTGCAGATTGAAGTGGAGCTTAGTATGAACTATTCAGTAAGTTGGCTAGGGCAAAGATAACCTGAAGATGTATTTTAAGGGGAATGAAGGGCTTTTTTTGAATGATAAAAATGATGTGAGAGTAGGCACAAATCTAGCTTGAATTAAGTTGAGGTCAGTTTTGGACTTACAGTGTTTCTTGCGCACTCTGTCTCTCATTCAAAATGCAGGTATCTCGTGGACAAAATTGAAAGTGTATCAGTAAATGAAACTGCAGATGTGATTCACTTAATTTTTCCACTTATAACTACTATTTAGCATAGCATTTATGGTTATATAATAATGACGGCATCAATGCCTTAACATTTTTACTCATCCTGTAGGTGTTGTTTTTCGTTGTTGATGATTTCTATAGTGTTAACCTTTAATGTGGGAAGCAGCATTTTTATTTTTCATTTCCGTTACTTGCAAAAGTATGAATAGATACAAATTATTGCCTATTCCAAAACAGTATTATGTTTGTTTAAGTCATCTTTATCTAATTAACGCCAAGCTAGGATGAAGGTTAGACAATAAAAGTATAGCATCATTTTTTTAGTTTGCTGTAGTAAATTGGGAAAAGCAATTGTGAAAATCAATACCAACGAATTGTCGTTGTAACGTCCTTTTATTCTTTTATTTTTTTATTTCGTTTCACGGTTTGTTGTGTGTGTCTTTGAATATATTACTTTTTATATTACATCATATCAATTCAACTAAATCTTTTAAGTACCATAATTAAAACAAACACTTTGGAAGTGGTTAGTACTTCGACGGGATCTCGACAGGATCTAGGAGGACACTTCCAAAACATGACCAAAATCAAGTTTCTCAAGGGAGCCCACTAAGCAAAATCCCGTGAAGAACCCTAACCCTGGGAAGCAATTTTAGACTTCTACGCTACTCAAATTGTACTCATCGGAGAGCTTTCACCGGATCAACCGGCGTCTTCAGCGGATGTTATTGCTCTGAAGATTTGTTGTCGCTAGTGATGTTGTTGGAACACCTCCGACGACGTCATAGATGTAGATGACGTCAAATGTTTGTAAATGATTAAAATTGTTATATTTCATGTAATTTGGCCTTCGGGCCAGGAAGTGAAATAGATTTAATCTAAATCTGAATCTGAAAATAATAGCTTTTTTGAAATTTGAAATGAAAAAGAGGAACCGGCCATTTTTTGACAAGGAGATCAACCTAGCGTCTCTTTTGATGTTCACTGGCGTATGTAGAGCGTAAATTTGGAAAGGCTGTTATAGCATAACGAAAGGGTAGTTACAGATAGATGCACATAGATGCACATATCAATTATAGTGTGCAATTGGTTATTTTTTACATAGAAGTACACGCTAATCATTCATGTCGGATGTGTGTATAGCATATAATTATGGCATGGTTTGGTAAAGTCATGGTCCAGCAGTTTTAGGGTACATGAACGCGTGCTGTCAAGTTGGAGCCGGTGATTCGGCATCAGACTTCAGCGCGAGAGGTCCCGAGTTCGAGCCCCGCACAGTCTTTGCCATGGTAGGTTGAATCCACCGCAACGCATGGCCATTTTGTATCGACCTGTTTAATAGTTTGACTTGTATAATGGGCCGAAGGACATCTGACTAAGGCTACTGACAATAGCCCCGATTAGGCCGGTGACTGACCTCGCCGAGTCGAGCATGGTACATGTACGCCATAGGTCATATGCTTTTAGACTACCTTCACGATTGGCCTATACACTGCGCTATATATTTCGGCACATATAAATCAGAATTATTGTCAGTTTCTGACTCAAGGCGCAAGCTTCTATCTCAAGATGCAAGCTAACGACAATCATATCTGTTCAAAATATATATTCAAGTACAAGGAACCATATCTGGTTTCTTTATGCGAAATCATTTACGGGAGATATTCATCATTTTCTACCCCGGTATCCAAAGATGTTCGTCTCATATAAAACTTGTGCATAGGACATTCACGTGTATCGATCCCGGGTATTGATTTTAGTATCTCTGCAGAGAAAGTAATTATTAGCCAGGCGGTGTCGGTGTGCCCCGGTGAGGTTGGAAACTGTTCTCGCGAAAATAACAAGGAACTACACACACTAGCCAAAAGTATTTCAGCATCGCTTTAAAAAAGACGAATACGGTAAACTGAACATTCATGCTGTATCCTATTGACCTCGCATTATGCATACTAGATGGCAATATTTTGTACATGATATAGGTAAGATAAATCAGGATAAAAGTTGAATGGATGGAGTTACTTGTGTGTGGTGATGTGGTGAAAATCATTTTGATTACCATTGGAGTTACTAAAACTGCGTTGGTGGTAAATATAATTATTGTGGGCGTTTCAAGACGTTGAACTTAATACGGTGGATATAGTTGGCGTTGATTAAAGTAGTTAAAGTGGGACTGCCCTTGTGAAACTAAGCCGAACACTTATAATATACACTCAAATACAATATACATCTACTTGTGTTTATTACAAATACTCTATTGCTAATACAACTAAAGCCGACAGCACTCCCTTGAATGCACAATTGTGCAATTTTGCTCATCGGGATTATGTGATTTACCCCGAAGTACAAAGTGGCTTTTTGAATGCATAATGAGTTGATATATAATGGAAAGAAAAAAATAAATGACACCGAGGCTAACAACTTATTGAGTTCACATTATGAGGGGGATATGACATTACCTAATAGGAAGTTAGTAAAACTTACACGTGCGGCGGATGAACATTAAATACATAATGTGATCCAAACTGGCCGAATTATCCAATGAATTCAATTTCAAGTCAATTATGCTGAACTCGTTTCAACATTTCAACATTTTTTTCATGTTGTATGGCAAGAACACTTAGGATAACGAAATCGGCACAAAAAATCAAATCATAAACAGGGGTCAAAGTTTAACAAATTCTCCACGTGGAATCGATCGAGAGACCTGTCCCTCTGTCCTCATAAGCAATCTTAGATATGTCCTCAATATGGCTGGCATTAATGACACCATCACCCAATTATATAGCCGTCCACAGCCAATACAATTGGAGCACCAATGGTGCACTACCATCAAATAGGACATTTGATTAAATGGACTGTACTGCGCAACAGATTCCTGTGAAGGACACCGGTTTGAAATCCTTTGTTGGAATGTGTACATGCTATGCAATATCGATCAGCCAAGTAGACGCCAAATAGTTTTTGCAAAATACCCGGATGTAATAATTGTTTTTTAATATTGTACGCGTATCGCGTACGCCATCGCGCGTCACCGTGGTCACGGCACCTGACAGCACCAACACGCATCACAATACAACAACACGCATGTGCGTATTTGGGGGGGAGGGGGGCTTGGGGCGCCAGCCCCCGGGGTCAAAGCAGGGGGCGGCCAAATCGAAGGGGCGGCAGGAAGAATAAGGGGCGGCAAAAAGGGGCGGCAAAAAGAAAAAGAAAAAAAAAAGGGGCGGAAAATGTGAAAGAATTGTACTATACATCAAAATGTGCTGCTTTTGAGGCGGTAGCGCCTATGAAACTTTTTTTTTTTCCTCTACACTTTTTTACGACCGTAAAAAGAATGAGGGCAACCTTTTCGGGCTGTTGAGGAAGGGGCGGAAAAATTGGATTTTCTTCAGCCCCCCGGGGAAGGGGCGGCCACGGTACGCCACTGACACGGCCACCGTACCGGCTTACAGGAGATTTTATAAACAAATAAAACCACAAACTTAATTTAAATTCTGGAAATTACAGGAAATATAATCCACATCTACAAGTAAGCCTCTACATTTTCCGAATTTGTCTTTGAGGAAGGAAAGGGCAGAAAACAAGAAGGTCAAAAGGTAACCTTACATTATTTAGGCCTACAATACGCATTGTTGAAATATTGTGAAAACAATTATTAGTTCAGAATCTATAGGCGTATTTATAGCAGCTGAGTTACTTCTTGTGCAGACTTTAGAATGCAGAAATATATTGATACAGATACGAGGGGCGGTCAATAAGTTCGTAGAACAAGGTACTTGAAAGAGTACTAGCCAAATTCGTTCTATCTCACTCTTGAGCATGGTCACTGCAAACCTTAATGCACCCGTCGCAATTTTTCTTGAAACGATCTATGTCAACAAAATGGAAGTCTTCCGATAGCTCCTTGAGCCACTCTTCAGTGAAGGCTCACCAGTATTGATCACCAGCAAACCTGATAATTATGAAGGTAGGACTTAAAATTCGAAAATAGGTTTCACTAACTGGAGGCCATGCCTGAACCACAATGTGGTTACTTTAGTTAACTGACCCCTCTGTCGTGAATGGCAGCTTGACAAACTAAGAATAGCGTACAGGAAACAATCCGAGAACCGTCACATTCCTACCATCAACCCTCTTCACATGATGGCTTGCCTCAATTTTGCTATCACAATGATATATGCCTATGATTGTACTTTCATTTGGTAAATGATCTGTCATCAAGACTCTCCCTGGATCTCAGAAAGAGCGATGAAGAGCTTACACTATGGTGACCGAGTGATGATCTTCTCAGGGGTGGGAGATCCAGGTGCTTCCACTAAATGCACTCGTAATTTCAGTGATTAATGTATGTCTAATCACATTTAGCCACATATAGATTAAACTTGCCTCGATCCTCATTCTGAATATGTCAATTGGTATCAATTTTGTACAGGAAGATTCTGGGACCCCCATCTAGAAGACTCCCTGGAATACCCAATGTAAATGGATTAATGTTGAAAGCACATTTATCAGAGTTTTTTGTGGCTATCTCATCTTTCTTATTTGGCTCTTTATTCATCATCAATGCCACTATACCAGCATGTATATCATTAGTGATGCCGTCAGCAAGTCTTTTGGAACTTGGATAAATCATTCCATTCTTGAACTCTAAGAACCATTACCTGTTGAATACCAAGGACTTCATTACCATTTACAGCAACTGTACATTGTTAAATTTCATTTGAGTTTTCACCGCCGTCCGGAGAAATTTCCATAATGCCCCTGTATTCACTTCTGGTAGTACCTGTGAATCCATGGAGGTAGGCTTCCTCTGAAGAGTGTCCTGCCCACATACAGTAATGCAAAAATCTAATATCTTTGCAGTAATGTTTTGAAGGAACAAGCTATCCAATGAGACCAAATTCAATACCGTGCGACAAAGTAGTATACCGAGTTCTACGAACTTTTTGACCGCCCCTCGTACTTGTAAGCATGCTGCTCGCTCACTTGTTTTGTCCCGTTTGGATTACTGTAATGGTCTCTTGTCTTCAATTCCACATAAACATATCCTTCGTCTTCAACGTCTAAAAAACTGAGCAGCTCGACTTGTTTTTAATGTACCTCGCAAGCACGATTCGCAACCATTGTTGTCTGCTCTTCATTGGCTTCCTGTCCATCAGCGTATTATTTACAAACTGCTCCTCTACGTCTACAAGACTCTAAACCACTTAGCACCAGATTATATGAATACTTGTATCCATATTTATCATCCAACCCATAATCTCAGATTCGTCAATGTTTTTCTTCGTTTGGATTACCCTAGGGCTCACCTTAGAGCAGGCGACAGGACATTTACATTATTATGCTTAACTGGAATGGAATAAACAATCACAATAAGACAATCCTCTTCCATCGCGAGTTTTAAAAAGTCAATTAAGACCTATCTTTTTCCATGGTGTGTTTTACTTTGTTGATCTGTATATGTTATGACTTGTATTATGTAAATTTAAGGTTTGTACTCTATAATACTATTTATTTAAGGCCTTTGCTTTGTGTACCTTAAGATGTTTTTATTTTTACTTTGTATAAATAAAGCGCTATGAGCTTGTCATAAGGAACAGCGTACCAAAAGTGTTCTGTTCTGTTATGTTATGTTAGAAGAAACAAAGGGCACGTGGCTAGCCCATAAGGCATCGGGTGACCTTGAATCGCACGAACATATTATAGCCGTATGTGTCCAGTGAAGTAACCGCCTGACATTATTATTGCAATATACATTCCTGACGCTCACAATCCTCGTAAGACGTCAGCCATATTTGACTGTTATTTTCATCCAATCACTGTCTCTGCATTCAAGCGGCTTCCCGTCTTTCCACCAAAATAGACACATGATGTCACCGTATTGTGACACCTTCCAATCCATCTATTAGCCAAATCTTACCTATTTCATGCAAAGAACATTTCCATGCAGTACGTCAAGATATATATTGGATCAATGTTTAACTTTGATGTTCAATGTTCAATATGCGGATTTCTTCTTTTTCTCAACAATGTTGCAATACTTCTCTGTGGTATACTCACTACACGGCGTTCCTTTGTAGCTCTTCTACCCGCATTCATTTCCCTATTAATTTGCTTTATGGAACTATTCCGTTCATGAAAACGCGTCAACGTTGAAAATAATAACATTTGATACGAACCCGCTGTTTGATTGTAACATTATATCATTTGAAAAGCGAAACGTAATTTAATTTCCAACTTCAGTCTTGGGTAATGGTTGCATTAACCAAATTCATGTTATCTGATGGTGTTGGTTACGATGCTAATTCCTTTCCATTTACATATTGCGCTAGGCGTTTAACTATTTTTTCACAAATTAATTTTTAAGATATTTTGGGCGCAAATTATTTTGATTGCATCATTAATTTTATTATATATAGTTGTTTTATAGCCACTGTTGTGTGTTTTCATATCATTAATGATTTTTTTTTCATTTAGTAAATGGATAGTTTACAAGTTATTACAATCTGATGATATGCAAAATGGGCTTACATTAATAGCGTCTTAAATGTTCTAATTTAGTTAATGATAGCACATAATTATCTATTATGCTATAACTTGGAAACTTGCTCATCACGATGTTAAACGAAGTTGTGTCCATCGAATCAGACAGATAATAGTTTTGCTCTAGTAATTTTGTCCTGGGGAATTACTTTATTGGAACAGAAGTAATGGGAACGTGACCTAATGCAAATGTTATAACACCTGCCGCAACCGACAATGAGCCATAAAACAATGTGTATTATTATGTTGTAACTATATGAAAACACTCGCTGTAATAAGTTTTAAGTAATAGAATTTTAACCTCCTCACAAAATCTCATCGTAAATTAAGGGTACTTGCCCATGAATTTCATTCAGGGGCGCGTTTGAAAAACGGCACAGCGTATTAGTAAAAAGAATAAAAAATACTAAAATTTACACCAGGGTTCGAACCACTGCCGATACACTATGCTGAACAGTGAACGACGCCACTGTGCCACGGCGGTACCTGTGGTTAATGTCTGACGATTTTCAAAGATATACATATCAACACGTTTCTAGTGTATTAAAAGCAGATTTTGGTAGTAATACAGTCATAGTAAGACATTGGACTCTACTTGTTTGTTTGTTTTTCATTTAATATAAATTAATTTTGATGAATTGAACTGGTATGACTCTTAGGACTCGTAATAAACGACGATTAATTTTCTAATAAATATAATAAAAACGCCGGGTCATTCAAGACGTCCTTGTAATTTATGTCAAATCCAGGGGAGCGACAACACACATCTACGTGTATAAGCCTACTTGCGCGATCGATACTGTCTCAATGATCCAGACAATAGCATTTGAATATACCGCCCTTATGTATGCATCTGCTTGACATGCCTGGTAACATAATAGCTTCCAATAGCCTACCCCACCGTAAATGGCTCTCTTTATTTCCTCGCTGTCCCAATATATACGTGTCACGTACGTAATTTCGAGGAATATTTTGTTCAAAAATGATAGGAAGGGACTGTTTTAAGCCAAAATATTGGCTGTCACCAGGTGCGCAATGGTACCGGGAAGTGTTGCAGAAAGGTAAGCGTACTCATTATTAATTCAATATATCACATTTTAATGAATTCGGATGCGAAATCCGAAAAGGGATTGACAGGTCAAAATTCTCACACTAGAAATATTGTGAAATCAAATCAAATCAAATTTAGGCTCCGCAAACAACGTCCAATTATTCCCACTGGGGTTTGCTACACGTGTATATAATAAATTATGATTTGGGGCTAATTTGAGAAGAGTTATGGCCTCGAATTTCAAAATACACCGAGTGACGTTTTTTGTTCATAAACCTCGTCAATTAAAGACTCTGTAAAAACAAATCAAGAATTTTCTGGGATAATTGCAACTAAAGTATATGAAAGTTATGATCTAAGCTACCAGATGCATCATTAATTTCCCGACTATGATATTTAGTTGTGGGAAAAGATTACTTTATATTTGTGCGGGATTATTTCCCACCAAAAATTTCAACCAAAAAAAGCATGTAGCCTTAAGTCAAATCGACCAACCCGTAACGATGTGCATATTTACAGCGAAATTGATATAAGACATTTTGATAATGGAAAGTAAGTCAGTCATTTTTACATGTGAAGTAGTAACCTGATTAGCTCTTATTACAATATTTTTGGTTTCTGTGACGACGGAGCTTACATGATTTAATGCTACTTTTTTATTTTATTTTTTTCATTTTTTTATTCGTTCTATGACGTATAAACATGAAAATGTTATTACAAATTTGAATGCAATCTATTCAGTCTCATGGCGCCAAATATTCATTTTACATATCTCAACGTATGTGGGCAACAACATCGCCTGTACATTTTTAGTAAATCTGGTAGGCGAAGCATTTACTGTATGTTAATGAATGTAAACTTTGACCTTCGTGTCATAACATAAGTATTCAGCAAAAGGTAATGCTGGTTTTAAGGGGGGGCTTTGTTTTGGATATGGAATGTCATTAAAACTACATAATAATATCAAATATAGTCCTATTTAACTGCTTTGTGAAAAAAACGAGAGCATTTTCAGCATAAATGTGAATAAATAGCAACATTTGCAATCCAATACCTTAATGGTATGCGTAAAAAATTGCATTATGGGCAGGCAAGCAAAAATAACATGTGCCGTAATTCCCGTTCGTCATGTGCCGTGCGTGCTGATAACCATGCTCCACTTTCGGGCTCCACTAGTACACGTTCCGATACTAAGCTGTGACACTAGTTTTAATAATTACAATAGGCCTAATACTCACCACAATCAGTTTCGTCTTTATATCGTTCATGATAGATTTTTGTGTATAAAGTATGGCAATAGCCAATATCGACGAAAGCAAAACAGACCTGACGACAATGCTGCAAATGAACGTATTGAACGGATTTTTTTTAAACTCTTTTTCGTGCCGTTTCAGAAAAAAAGGAAACAAAATATATTTCCCCTTGCATTTTAAAATGAATGTAAAAAAACTTTGGGTTAAAAATGAAGAGGCAAAAGAACTACCACTACCGGGTATTGAACCGGGTACCTCATGCATAAAAACATAACGCGCTAACCAATAATAGCGCCACGTAGCCCGCTTAGCGCCACGTAGCCCGCTTCGTCCATGTTGGAATTTTTAGAGCTATATACTACCGCCGTAATGCTGGAGTATCCTCAGTCGTTAGTGTGGTTCGCTCTGTTCACATAATGTGAACAAGCTGTTTAGGAGACTGATGATTCATTCACAATTCCCTGCCCAGAAAGTACTTTTTAGAATTTAGAAAGTGGTAGCCTCTAAAGCCCGCTGTTTTGCACGATTTATCCGGAAATACATCGACTCGGGGCGTCAAATTTCAGGATAGTAATGAGAAAAACAGCATCTATTATGTGATACCAAAACCTCATCAAAAATGAAACATATCGGGGGAATGATGCTGTCGGTTACGGACCTTTAATAAATCAAATTTCATATTGCATGTACAAAACGTGCAAAAACAATTCACACAATCCATTAGGCTTTCTTTCTGATTGTCCAAAACTGTAGTTCACGTACCCAAATCAATGTAGGGTCAAACAACCTCTTAAAATATGCATGTGTTGATAACAAGGCCTCGCAAGATTAACCTCAAAAATACCCGAATGCAGGTCATTACAAGCACCGACAGATATATTTTCATATATTTTTATTATTTAGAATGTGAAAAAATCTTTATATAATTTGCAAGAAACAAATGTTCTCAATTGTCACATACGATGTTCCCGCATGCACTGGTATTTAAATATTCTAGGCACGAGTATGTGAGTATGGTGATCAATAATATCTCTTTTCTTTAACCATCATCAAACTGAGACGTTTTCTAAAATGCAATACTCTGGATTGTCACAATAAAATGTTTGATTGGTATGATTTTGGTACAGCAGTACACAAGCATCTGCAGATTCACGTCACAATGACCAACATTAGGACAAGAAATTGCAATATTTTTCACTAGAAATGATAAGAAACCACCGTATTAACATAGATAGTCGTAACTGTGTATCGGGCTTTAATGAATGAACAGAAATGATCAACTGATGTGATCAATATCACATGTGATAAAAATATAATTTGCAAAGCACGTAACACGCACAGGAAAACAACAAGGCCTTTTTGTAAATAACACAAGAGGGAAACTTCATAACACTCTGAATCGTGTGAATTAAAAAATAAAGTATTTTAAAGTGTTAGAATGCAAATTCCAGATGGTTATAAAAGGTAAGATAAAACTACATACACTTAGTTAATTAAGCTGCACTTAACAGTCCTTATAAATTAAATTGATTTTGCTTACCACAAAAATTCAATTTCAGCATGAAACCTGAACCAATATTTAAATTTAATTATCATAATGTATTTAATTATTTCACAACATTAGTTCCCAAAACTTTATTTTCACCAGAATACATTTAAGATAACTGGTATATAATATATGTCCCAAGGAGAGTATTTTGGGGTAAGCATATTTTTTACATTTATGGAAGGTTTGGTTTTGCTATTCTGATAAATTTTCACGAATCTTTGAATATACGTTTTTACAAATATCCGCGCGTGACTTTGCAAAGCAAGCGATGCATATACATTAAAGATGTGAGTTACACAAATGAACCCGATGAAGCGGATGTGTATTTTATACGATACGTAATTTCTTAAATTGTTAACAGCGTCATACTATAAAGAGTTCAATTCATGAATAAATATGTGTATATACTCAGCTGGAACTTTTTATTTTAAAAACCAATTTGTCATGTTTGCTGTGTGTTAACTGTTAACACAACGTTATTTTAAATTTTAACTCCGCAGCGGTATTTCATTATATATATGGCCTAATATTCCGTTTATGATGAACAGATCACGCAGGATAGATTTTGATAATAAATGCGTATCATATTGTAGTATACAAATATTGACTTGTATGAGGGGCATGGTTAAAAGTATAAGCCCAAAGTGATCTCAAAACCATGACTATATATGCCCGAGGCGTAGCCGTGGAGCATAGTCATGGTTTTGATATCACCGCGGGCCTATAATTTTAACCATGCCCCGAATCAGAAATCAGTCAATATTTGTTATATTTACCAAATTAGATTCTTGATTCAAAACCATAGACTTTGGGAAGAGAAATTAATAGTTTCAATGCAAACGGCACATATTTCATTCTGCGATTTCCGCGTTATCATAGCGTGCGAAAACATTAACGCGTGCGTTATATAATTTAATGCTGGAAAAAAAAGCACACGCAGAACTATGCCAGGGGAATAGTTACTTTTGAGGGCATAGTCAAAATTATGCCAGCGCTTTTAACCAATCAGATGGCGGGAATCTTTAGATGAGGTAATGAAATATAGTGCTATGCATACAAAATATTCATAGTTTAAAAGTTTATATCATTTAGCCGGTGGATAAAGCCCGATGGCACATTCATTAGTAATTAGAAAACGGAAACAATTGCAGTCGTTGTGAGGTGAAGGCATTTAAAAGATCTTGGATGCTTAACTGTGTGTACTATGTACTTGATTCTACTTATATGAGGTACCGAGATGGAATTATTCCTCTGCAGGGAATTACACTTCAACAAGCAATTGATCCTATACTAGATTAAGATCAAGTTAACACTGTATTCGACCGAGATCAACCCACGTAGTACAGTATTAACAAATGAAAGAAACACTGTGGGAATTTTACATTGATTACAATTTGGTTATGTTACTCCAAATCTACATAATATAGTTGCTTTAAGTAAATCAAACATTGTTCTTGTGATCGTATGTTTACACTTCCAGTGCTAGTAATAATGAACACCGGTTGGATAAAATGCGGTACCCTAAAAACATTGAAATTGCACTGCCAGAACAGTAGGGTGTCTTTCCATAGTTTTTGATTTTTTTTGTCATATTGGGCTATGATGATCAACTACACGAGGCAGCTATTATATGACGCTGTCATTTTTGTTTTTCAAATCATACAAAGTGACATTGAAAAACAACATGTTCCGTCTTGTAATCTTCATTGGCATGGATATAGTTGAACGTATAGAGAATGAGAGCAAACGTGATTAAATTGGTACACTTTCATAACGAAAGGCAAACAATCGAAAATAGTATCGTCACATGTCGTGTTGTGTATGCTGATTCCAAACACTGTATATTCTACCCAATGGAAAAGCACAAAAAAGCACACATTTCTATTATTATTATTATTATTATTATTATTATTATTATTATTATTATTATTATTATTATTATTATTATTATTATTATTACTAGTAGTAGTAGTAGTAGTAGTAGTAGTAGTAGTAGTAGTAGTAGTAGGTATGTCACAGTGGCTGCACAATAATTCTGCTACACTGTGCATGCAAGCATAACAGTGAATTGAAAAGCGCGCGCTTCAAATTTTGCCATTTTTAGAAAACATCCATAAACAATAAACGAACAATAAACGGAATTTATATAGCGCCTTAGCATAAGTATGAACAAAGCGCTTTAAAAGTACAACTTACACTACATCTTAGGCTGCAGTAAAATGTACAACTTAATTAAAAATAAAAAACTTAGTTTGGAAACAAATATGTTTTCAGATTAGATTTAAAAGTGGCCAGACTATGTGAAGTACAAAGTTTTACAGGTAATTTGTTCCAGAGAGCTGGCACAGAATTGCAGAAGGCACTATTCCCATATGTTGTGTGAGTTCTTTTACATTCAAGCAGACTGCCATCAGCATGTGATCGTAGGAACATACCGTCAGAAAATGTGTGAGATTTTAGGAGATTTTGTATGTACAGTGGTGTTGTTTCATGTCTACTTTTAAAAGCGAATGTGAGTAGTTTGTAGGTAATACGCTCATTTACTGGAAGCCAGTGAAGCTCTTTCAGCAGAGGAGTGGTGTGTTCCATACGGTTTGCCTTGAAAACAAGTCTGGCAGCTCTGTTTTGTATCTTTTGTAGTTTTTGTGTGTTTTTTACAGTTGTGCCATATAATAAAGAGTTACAATAATCAATTCGAGAAATAACAAGTGAGCGGATAGCATGGTTGCAAGTATCTTTATCAATATAACAGCGAATGCGTCCTATATTACGAAGATGATAATTTAAAGAGCGAGAGACAGCAGATATTTGAGATGACATAGACATGGTTGAATCAAAAAGAACTCCAAGGTTGCGTACAGAATCAGATGGTTTGATTTCTTAGCATGTAAATTATTTCCGTCGACAACGAATGAAGCACTTGCCTAAAACTAGTTGAAGCAAAACATTAATCAAAGATATTTTTAGGGAGTAATTTTCCAAACCACAATAGCTCTAAGCCATTGTGTGTGTCCAAGGCCATACTATTTTTGTATACGCGGTACAGTAGAATCGCTGTTCCTTTTACCGATTGTCCTCCCATGTTAATCCAGATAACAAAATGTTAATTTAAAGTCTCATTGCAACTGAATTTTTATTTTTACTTTTCGGACTTAGCTTTGAGTAATGGTGACACATACCATGTTTACAGTAAAAATGAAAATTATATTCCAGATGCCGTCAAAATGTCAAACTTTTTATTTTTTTGTATTGTTTTTAAATAATTAACTGCAGTTCATTTATTCAGCCTCATAACAGGATCATACTTAAAAAATTTATGATGAATGAACAGACGTTCATTAAATATTGAAAAACAAAACAAAATTACTCATGCCTAATTTGCATAATAATATCATGAACACATAAGTAGCTGTAATTACTTAATTTGCATAATTAATTACTTTTTGTGTATTTTTTGTTATCAATTGAAAGAACTTTATATACATATGTGTGCAAAAAAACCCACACCTTTATATCATGTACGGTTTTCTATTGGCATCAATTTTGCATATTAATTAGCTGAACTTAGTCATTTTTTGAGATTTAATTTGTCTGCAGATTGGCCGAAATTGCTAAAATAGTGTATTTGGTTAATTTATTATAATTATTCAATGATAGATTTTTTAAATTTTGTTTTCTTTAACGAAGTCAGGAAATATAGGCATTTAACATGTGATATTTAAATTAACGCTGCTTTTTCAAGCAAGCGTCTAAATAAACCGTCAAAATTTCGAAATGTGGCAATTTTGTCATTACAGCCATTTGTGGCAGGATTTCACTCCATCTACGAGGATCTTTAAATTGACACTACATCACAATGCATTGACCGATTTCAATTCTGTTTTTTGATTTGTGATGCTTTAATAAAGCTCAATAATGTAGGAACATTAAATAACGTGTTTCTGCTGCGATTATTTTTGAGGTGATATGCCTAGTAGTAGTAGTAGTAGTAGTAGTAGTAGTAGTAGTAGTAGTAGTAGTAGTAGTAGTAGTAGTAGTAGTAGTAGTAGTAGTAGTAGTAGTAGTAGTAAACTAATCATTTAGTCCTATAACCGTTTGGTCCGATAACCAGTTGGTCCGATACCCATTTAGTCTAATAACTGATAAGTCTAAACCCATTTAGTCTAACAATCATTTAGTCTAACAATCATTTAGTTTAATAACAAATTGGTCTACCTCCATTTGGTATAATAACCAATTAGTCTAATGACCATTTCGTCTAATACCCATTTGGTCCGGCAACCATTTAGTCTACTAACCGATTGGTCTACTAACCGATTTCAAAAATCAAAATTATTTGATATCAGGACATTCTTCGTATTCAGAATGCAATTCGATATGTCTGATGTGCTCTAATGTCCCACGATAAATACTGTCTAAACGTTCATACCCCATCCCTTAATAACTTATTAAAATCTTATTAAAGTGGACTTTGGGAAAGATTTTAAAATATTTTCTGCCAAATGTTATTAAATAAATGTTTTGCCAACTTTATTATAACATTATGTACAACAAATTCGGAAACCTGCTGGAGATTGAGATAGAGTTTGTTTATGATGAATTTACACGATATTTTGAACAGAACAATTAATAATTGGGCCTAATTATAAATAACTGAGTAGGTCTTGAGGTAAGAATGAGAATGTTAATTGGAGATTTAGTTAATCTTTAACATGTTTAATGATTCAATTTATGAAAACTGTTTGTGCAGAATTATGGGCTGCCAAATGACCAACATGGTGCTATTTTACTGGTCTCGAAGCCGGTCTCGGACCGAGACCTCGAGACCAGGAAGGCCGATACCGTGACAAAGACCGAGACCAGCAGGTCCGAGACCGAGACCAAGACCAGGCTTAGCTGGTCTTGAGACCGGTCTCGAAACCTACAACACTGTTGTGGACACATTCTGCAACATTGGAGTATGATATATATGTGACGTGTCATGTCAAAAGGAGACACTTTTGGGCAGGTTATCAATTTTGAGGTTCTTACTTATCTTAGACATAGAGATATTTTGCTCCACAGCGCCGTTTTCCCCAGTGAAACGTGAAATGCCTAAGCGAAAATATTGAGTTCGTAAGTTATGGTATTATAAAATTACAAATTGAGATATCTTCCTTTAGAAATATTATTGACAACGTTGAGAGTAGGAATTATCTTGAAAAAGTCTCAAAAATACAAGATGCCAGTTATATTCCGGTCTGAAACTACCAGACAATAATTTAAACATTAATAACATCACAAATCCGCCATTTTAAATGTTTTAATCAGAATCTACCTTTACCACCCTGAAGTAGGCCTACTTCATTTTAAGTTCAAAAAGTCAAAGACAACTAGACGCTTTTTCGTTGATATCATACTTTCCTTCAATTTTGTAGGCCATTTTGAAAAAAAAAACACCCTCGCCTGTGACATCCTATTACCTTCGTATTAATAATCTGAACTAGTAATGCTTTACCGCTATCAATAACAACATCCAAAGTCTGATGACGTACGCCACTTAAGTGACTAATTTAACAATATATATGCTTTTCATTGATTTTGGCGGCCATTTTGGAAAAAAAGTGCCCTCAGCTCTGACCTCCTGTCACCTTCATATTAATAACCTGACTTAGTAGTACATTACTGCTATCATTAAAAATCCAAAATCTGGTTAAATATGCCCCTAAAGTGACTAATTTAACCATATATATGTTTTTCATTGATTTTGGTGGCCATTTTGAAAAAAAAGCGCCCTCAGCTGTAACCTCCTGTTACCTTCATATTAATAACCTGACTTAGTAGTACATTATTGCTATCAATAAAAATCCAAAATATGGTTAAATGTGCCCCTAAAGTGACTAATTTCACCATTATGTTTTTTAATTTGATTTTGGCGGCATTTTGAAAAAAAAGCGCCCTCACGCAAAAGTTCTCAGGTTACGGGCTTTTTACCCAACAAAATCTTGTTCCCCATGCAAAACTGGTTCAGATAAACCATATGAGAATTTCTCGTTCTCCAAGTGGTACTTAGCTCAGTTTTAACATGGTCTATTTCTAAAAGTATGTGATGAAGAAATGAAAGGAAAAGAATCTAAATTAGTAAAAATAGTAAAATGGTGCTAGTTCTAGGTTCGAGGGTCAAAAATCACTTTGTCCACACGTAATTCAGTGGGATGTGTCCAATTGCTAAGAGTGAGACATACATATGCGTTAGGCATACATGAAGTTGGGAAACAAATGTGCTTGTCTTTGAAAAGGGATAATTGCTTTACTTGCATGAACGAAATACAATCGATTTTGATCCCCATTTACTTGTCATGTACTCGAACTTCACTCCTGTTAATGTCCACAACAATTAGCATAACTATTACACAAAGGTTTCACCTGGTGCAATTTTAGAATTTTAAATAGGCCTCCGTGTATTGTGTGGCTTATTTCTAAATAGGTTTGCAAGGTGTCAAGATAAGTCAATTCACAACACAATAGAGGACTTTTATGGCAAAGAACAGAAAGCTTTATGGAAGTGCAGCGTCAATTTTGTATTCGTTTCCCGAACTAAGAGTCCCACCGAAACCTGCCATAACTATACATACGAACAACTTTCACAACTTCGGAAGTGTGATGAATAGATGCAAAGCACGGAGCGGACGTTCATGAAGTGGCCATTCAGCTGCAAATATTGCAGCGGTTCAATGGGAACTTGCAGCTAAACCCATGTCAGGTGTCGACGCAACAACTTGCCGATCATACCACACACGCAATAAGTGCAATAACTTTCTTGTAGATAACATTTCGTAATGACAAAAAATTAGGTCTGAGGTTACAATTGCTTTGCGCATATTTGAAGAGAATTGTTTTTATATCTTTGCAGCATGAAAGCTGCATATCATAGCTTGACATTTAAATGGTTTATGTTTGATTGATTTGATTGTGTTATATAAAATTGCTGAAAAAATATGTGCGTACACTGAGTGGTTCTCATTCTCTATCAAACTCGCTACTGCAAGTGATGCGACGCGACAGGCAGTAGGCCTTCGCGTGGACAATGTTAATTTTGATTTAAAACAAGCGTCACGTTTTTAATTTAATATATTTTAAAATAGTTTTTTCACCAAATACTTTTAAGAAAATGTTCTTTACAAATATGAAGCAATTTGAAGCAGACTTTTCAATGTTGAGATATGAACATTTTTAATTGGGTAAAGTTGTTTTTGGACCACCCTGTATGATTCCGCTACAGAGGTAAATACGATTATGAATATGAGAAAGAAACTAGACAGTCAAAATGTTACTGTTCCTGACCGCTTTTGTGACTCACCTTTCTGCACAGTTCCACTAAATTCTTTGACAGAATGTGTTGTTCCACAGCAAGACTTCAGCAAATCGACAGAAAAGTATACTCCCCTTTTGAGAACAGAAGAGCTATTTGTTGCACGAAATCTCATTCGTTATATTGTTGGAATAATAGCACATTATTGGCTACCTAAATTGACTGGCTTACATCGTGTTAAAGGCACATAGATTATAACACATTAAAAAGCTTGCATTCACTTTCTAATTCAGAAATTCCAAAAGAAGCTGCCAATTCTTTCTAATAGACTAAAGTGGTAAATCTGGAAATTCCCAGCTATGATTTATGCAATGCAGTGGTCAGAAATGGGGACTTTTTGAATGGGGATTCTTAGCTCTCATCTCTCAAATGAAATAGCTTTAAATCATAAACAGATGTACATTATCAAATTAAATTACTCAGGGCACATCACTACATTTTCAGAAAGGAAATGATGGATACACAATACTTGGTAAGATCATGCATACCCATGTCGCTTTGGGCCACGATCCCTTTTAGTCAAAACATCCACACATTTGTATCAAGATGATTTATTAATCCTAATTGATATGCACATCTACCCCGCGAGTAAAAATTAACTGATATTTCTAAATGGACTTTGATAAATACAATTTAATACTTTACTTGAGAATAATGGTTACCTGGAGAGCGAGATTTTTATTAGTCTCCGTAGATGTCTTTGCCCGCAGACAGGTGGTGACTTTTACAGCGTGAAAGGAATTCCAGAGTAATATGGGTATTTACCACACGCTAGATTGTCTTTTGAAACTGACACCTGTCATGCCTATATTAGATCTTCGTCTGTCTGAATAACATACGTACAATAGGTAGCTCTAAAAGCAATTGTCATTTGTCAATGATCGCTCAGTGGTCTCCCAGCCATCACGACTAATGCACAATTTGCAGGTTGTCAATTTGGAAAGAAATTAACTGCTATTATAGATATTGTTGATTCATTTAAATCAGGTCTAGTATGAATATTTGTCAAATTAAAATAACATCACTAATATAAACATAGGAATTATGTCAAATATAATAACATGTCAATTATACTTGTCCATCCTATTTATGCAAAGCTGGTAAACATTGATATTTCACTGTATTATATTATATTATATTATATTATATTATATTATATTATATTATATTATATTATATTATGTTATATTATATTATATTATATTATATTATATTATATGCAATTAAGCAACATGAGTCGGATGTCGGAAATATTGATTTTGAGATACAGAGTGTCCCAATACAAACAGAACACTCATTGCGCCCTCTTTTGCTCCTATTTCTGAAAAGTTAATCAAACGTAGTTTGGTATTCGTTGGCTTTAATAAACCGAAAGAAATATTTCATTCGACTCACAACTTTTGAAGATATGCTCTAAAGAAATGTACCCGTTTTTCACTCTGTCCTCGGAGGAAGTTTGGCTACTTCAAAGATTGAATGGAGTACACGTACCATGCATGGATATCAAGCATTTCTCAATGATAACTTTACAAAACAACGAGCTTTATTTAAACTTTAAAATAGCGTTAAACCTTAAGCGAATAAATCCTTACTATTTTCATCTTGTATGATATATTATCCGGTACCAGCTTTATGATTATGGATACATTCGGGCTTTGAAGGCACATCATTTGTAATATATCCAGCAAAAAATATGTTTAAGCTTTGGATTTGTGTGATATAAAATAATCAAATTTGTTGAGGAAAAAAAGCTTGTTTATAGATAAACAGAGATTATGTTATTATTGTGTGACTATCCTCCCTTGCCTAATTTCCCAAGGGTAGTCCGAAACTACCAAAGCAACCTTTATGAAATTCATCTAATGAATTGTCTGAGGGTTCTGGTCAAATTTTTCAGAGGAAAAAAAGCTTGTTTATAAACGAACATAGAGTTGGTTTACGTGTTGAGGCTGATCACTAATTGAATTGAGCAAGCGTGGTGACTGCATCGTTGTCAAGTTATTTTGATCGGCCAGGCCTGTAAACAAGCAGAAGCTAGGAGCTATTGAACTGGGTATGCGTGGTGGTTACATTATTCACACGTTCTTTGGCCATGTCAGGCTTGGAAATAAGGTAGGGGATGGGGCCACGCATCCTGCACAAGAACAAAGAAACACGATGGAGAACAATTTCTCAGTACAATTTAATTAATAAGAAAGAAAGAACAGTTTACCAACCAAAAGTGTTACAACTAAACCTACTTTTCTAACTTCACACAAGGCAAATTGCAAGCAGATAAGCATGTCGTGTGCAACTTCCAAAATAAGCTTTTGTAAGCTTACTTCCCTTGGCCTTGACTCCCTTCTCATGCATTCTACTCTAAAAACATAATCTTGAACAATTAGCTCAAAACACTGGCTGTCATCTTTTTGCTACTTCAATTTCTAAAACAAAAATGATTTTTGAGTTAGAAATACACATTCTGTGGGATTTCCACCCTGCTGCTCTGTGGGACTTTCCACCTGCAGTTTATTTCAGCCAGCTAACGCATGCAGTTTTCAGTTTAGTTGTTGCCATGCCAGTGTTGCTAGTTCTTATGGTGGTTTCATGTAGTAGTACATGGTGTTACGTAACCCAGTGCAAAATTTGCTACACTAGTGGAACCAATGCTTTTTAGCTTCTGAATACCCCTACGAACCAAACCTGAGTTGGTTCCATTTTTTTCGAATGTGTCTTCGGCGGCCATTTTGAAATTCAAAATGGCCACTATTTTTAGCCTTTTTTAAGCCGTATTTGTCCCGAACGCGCACAAAGTCATATTTTTTAATGATTATTTGTACTTTTGATTGTCAAAATCCACTAAGAACATAATTAGGATCATTTTCTAGAATCCAAGATGGCCACCAAATCCAAAATGGCCGCCAATTTGTCTAAAATGGTCTGCAAGCTATAAGGACATTGATTTCTTTCCTTTTCCTGATTATTTTCGCTACTAATGTTTCTGAGAATCCACTGGGAACTAAAAACTTAATTTCGTCCATTTTCTCCGATCCAAGATGGCCTCTAAATCCAAAATGGCCAACTTTTATTAAAATATGGCATACCACTTTTGGCAATTACTATCATCGAGAGTAAAATACATGTATCTCATTTCTGTCAGATATGGATATTAAAATGATTCTTAACATCTTAAAGTAGTGCAACAACATTGTTTAAGGAGAATATAGGTGCATTTCGCCTTTCAAAATGGCCGCCAAAGTGTTTGAAATTGGCTATGATTAATTTTCAGCATTTATGCAATGAAATGCAGAAAATCATGTTTTTAAAAGTTGAAATATATTGTAATTCAACTTTAGACATTTATGATAGAGCTGACCTTGAGGCATCTAAATGCCTAGTTGTCATCAATACTCATCATCTATATTATCAGTATTTTCAAGTTCCTCAGTTTGGTGCACAGAGCTGTATTGGTACACTCTTCATCTGCTCCACAAGCACATGCTTCTGTACAAGTCAGCTCAGATAGTGTCGTCTGCAGGAACATCTTCTGGAGCATTTGCTTATTCCATATCCACACCTAACAAGCTCGACAACAGACTCGGGAGCTATTGCAATGTCTGACAGGATAGGTACTGGAATGTTATCTGCATTACTCGACCATCCTAGCTTGAATGGGTCTGGAATATTTGGATGTACCACAAGGTCTTGACTCCAAACATTCTGCACATGCGCCACGCACCAGAAATTGGAGGGATTTTATCAATCCCCCTGGTTGGCTCTTGAAGCTGTGATGGCCTGTAGGTCATTTTTGTGCCCATGAGCCTCACAGCCTGAAACAACAAAACAAGGACCATAACATCTGTATCTTGGGTCATGATATGGACATTCTTTCCAGCTTCAGATATCTCTGCTGCATGTAGCATGATTAGAGTGTTTGCCAGGTAGATTGTGAGGGTAGTCCTTAGTTTTATTGTTATAGCCAAAAATTGCCTTGAGTCATGGATGGGGTGTGTGTCAGCAACAATATAGGCTCTCGCTGATGATTGGACTCCTAACTTGCGACGTCTGATTATATCTTTGATTGAGTTTTCTCTTCCATAATTATCTAATATGACACGGCAACCTTCAAAGTCACTGTAACTTACAGTGTAACCATGCTTATGCGAACAGGTGACAACAGTAGGAAAATCTTGCTGAAACCAATACATTTCCGTCTTGGGACATCAAAAGCAGCAGCGCTTCTGGGATTTCATTGTTTAACAGGATGCGACACATGTGGACATATCAGAGGTATAGGCAAGAAGACCGCCTTCAAGGCCTTTACTGAAGCAACACCTGAAGAACTCACAGCACTGAGTCAACTTGGTGATGCAGAAATGGCTTCTTAAAGTGTTGTTTCACGCTGTGAGAGGGGTTTTTTTAGGCTTATGGGCACAACAAATGACCTACAGGCCAACACAGCTAAAAAAACTGAGATGGAAACGCTTCAGCTGCAGCTGTGCACCAAACTGAGGAACTTATGATGACAACTAGGCATTTAAATGCCTCAAGGTCAGCTCTATCATAAATGTTTGAACTTGAATTACAATATTGAAATGTCAACTTTTAAAAACATGATTTTCTGCATTTCATTGCATAAATGCTGAAAAATTAATCTTAGCCAATTTTAAGACACTTTGGCTGCCATTTTGAAAGGTTAAATGCACCCATATTCTCCTTAAACAATATTGTTGCACTACAGATTTTTAGAATCATTTTCTTATCCATATCTGACAGAAATAAGATACAGTCATGGACAAAAGTTTGGAATATTTTTATTTTTGTATCAAATGCAGTTTTCAATCATATTAGGAACAGATTTATTGTTCTGGAGTAGTGCTCAGTTGAATTTAATTGAAAGTTATGAATGTCATTTGATGTTTACATCACACAGTTTGTCAATTAAACAAAGAATTGCCTGAGGAAGCGCATTACAATGGAAGGATCACACAATCGCAACACTTTTTGGCGGTCTCTTTGTATCACAAAATGAAATTAAAAACACTAGAAAACTTTATTGTTTAAACAAAAACTTAAACTCTCACTGTGATTTGTTCAGGTAAGTCTCTTGCTTGAGAAAACACATCTCAATATTTGGTGTGTCCACCCCTTATCAGCTCAAGGTCATTTAAGCAACGTGACATTCCCTCGTCCAGGTTTGCCAAGGTCCCTTGTGGAATATCTCGCCAGCAAGCAATGAGGGCGGGTCTATGCAGGGTGATTGGTTGGTTGTCCATGTTACCTATCCTGCGGGATACTTCTGCCCATAAGTTCTCTATTGGACTCACATCCGGGCTCAAAGCCGAGCAGTCCAGATGTTCTACATTCTCATTTTCAAGGAATTCCCTCACGCATAGGGTTCTGTGCGCCGTGGTGTTGTCATCTTGGATCACGAAATTGTCCCCGAAGTCTCTTCTTGCAAACGGAAGCATAACTGTATCAAGAACATACAGGTATTGGTTCTGGTTCACGTGTCCTTCTAGCATGTAGAGTTCTGATTTTGACCTACTGTGAAATGTTCCCCATACTGTGATTCCACCACCATCTCCCTGGACTCTAGGAAGGATACAATCCGCAAGCAGGGCTTGACCAACTTGTCTTCGGACCTTGAATCGGTCATCTTGTCTGTAAAGGAGGAACCGGGTCTCTTCACTGAAGATCACATTACGTCAGTGGTCTACTGTCAAATCCCTATGTCTCTGTGACCAAAGCAAGCGCGCATGCCGATGTCTTTGCAGAAGTATCGGCTTTCTTATTGGTCGTTTTGCGCGAAAACCTGCACTAACCAGTCTATTGTTAACAAGTTTCCTGGTAACAGGAGCTTTTATGGACCTCAGCCATTCTGTTCGTAGCCGCGTTGTAGACTCCGTGCGGCCATTGTGGCAAAGTCTCAGGAGAGATCGGTCTTCCCTGGCGGTTGTCTTTCGGGGCCGACCTGACCTTGGTCTAGGTGTAGTAGTTCCGGTCTCCCGACGTCTCTTCAAAATTTTAGAGACTGCATCTTATGTAATTCCTAAAGCGACACCTATATCCTTCTGTTTGTAGCCGCGATTACGTAAGTCGAGGACTTTGGCGCATAAATCTGCGCTCAACTCGTACCCTATGAGCAGAAATATCTTATACAACAGACAGATGCAACAAAATAAAGCTGGTTTCTTCACACCGTAATGCAAAAGCCAATCTAACCTTATGAATCATAGCGCTAAAATAACTGCAAAAACGATCCCGATGGTTCATAGGTCAGGCATAAGAAGCCTTTGTCCTACACTAGGTATTGTGTGATATGGAATAGTACCTAAGACCTTGGCAGACACCCGTGATCCATTTTGCATGTCTTACGGGTCATTGATGGTAAGAAATCTGCACTTTAAAACAGGGTTATGCAAAAAAATAAAAATATTCCAAACTTTTGTCCATGACTGTGGATGTATTTTACTCTCAATGATAGTAATTGTTCAAAGTGGTATGCCATTACAATAAAAGGCGGCCATTTTGGATTTAGAGGCCATCGTGAATTGGAGAAAATGGACCAAATTAAGTTTTTAGTTCTCAGTGGATTCTCAGAAACATAAGCAGTGAAAATAATCAGGAAAAAGGAAAGAAATCAATGTCCTTATAGCTGGCAGACCATTTTAGACAAATTGGCGGCCATATTGGATTTAGCAGCCATCTTGGATTCTAGACAATGATCCTAATTATGTTTTAGTGGTTTTTGACAATCAAAAGTATAAATAATCATTAAGAAAAATATAACTTTGTGCGCTTTAGGGACAAATACGGGTTTAAAAAGGCTAAATATAGTGGCCATTTTGAATTACAAAATGGCCGCCGAAGACACATTCGAAAAAAATGGAACCAACTCAGGTTTTGTTACCTAGGGTATAAGGAAGCAAAATAACCTTGGTTCCACTAGTGTAGCAAATTTTGCACTGACTTATGATAATTCTATGTAACACCATGTACTATAGGGTGTTGTTAGTACTGCTATGGCAATTATTAAATCTCACAATGAGTATCCAGTTTTGAGTCCAAGTGTGTGAAAAATCGGACTCTTTAAATCTGTACAAAGTATAGGGACTGAAAAACATAATAATGTTCTAAATTGTTGTCATCGCGCCCAATATAATATCATTATTATGTTTTGATGGATCCAAGTTGTGATAATATTGGATCCAAAACATAATAATGATAAAATTGGATGCTTTACGCCCAATATTTATTGGTCTCGCTATGAGTTGTAAAATATTGGACGAGACGTCTCGTCCCATATTTTAAAACTCATAGCTCGACCAATAAATATGGGCTCAACCGATCCAATTTTATATCATAATTGGCCACTTCTTAATTGTACATTAATGAAGTTGATGTCTACCGGTATGACGATATTTTCCAAATTATAACACTTATAGCAGAACTTGTGTTATTAAATAAGAGGGTGCTTTTGCGTATAGCCTATATTTTTTATGGTTGATATATCTTCAATTTTAAAAGGTTTTAGTTTTCAAATTTCAAAATTTCATATCGTTATGAACACGGCAGAGTGCCGAATGCGCAAAATTCTGAGTAAACGGCGTTTGTAAATCTTGGTCCTTCTAAAAATTTAGACAATTCGTGAGCACTCATTTCAAATGTATATTATAGAAGTGAATGTGATTTTCCTATTCCACGGAGGCGCACTCACATTATTAAGCCATAGGGATATTAATAGGGGAATGTTTGTACTTATTTTGGTATCACTGGATAGAAGATACCTACAACTATACGTTGGTATCAAATATATCAGTATAGGACATTTAATATAGACAATTCGGGGTTTCCAGCTATACAATACTATAGATCAACCTGACTTGTACAGCTAAGTATACGATTCGTCTCTTTGCCGAATTCATAGCAGACTTCGCATTAATAAATATGGTCGCGTTGCTCAATTTCACTTACTTCTTCATTTTACTACAAAAGTGTTGCTGAAACAAGAAAAAATCCGCAAACTGTTAATTGAACAACTTGTTGATTTCACTTGATGCTCTGTGTAGAAATGTTCTTTGCTGAAATAAATAAAATTGGGTTAATAAATGGGATGAAAGATGTCAATTGTGTTGACATCACACGCCTATTCCAATGTTTACACTGGCGGAAGAACGGAAATCAGTGGTTTCTAAATGGTTTAATTACGTTCTGCAAGGTGAAGGTATGGGCAGATGGTGGTCGGAGAAAGATGTATGAGTATGTCGGTTGAAAGAACTTGCTAGAGTAGAAGACAAAGGACACCCATAAGGCATCGGGTGACCTTGAATCTCACGAAAATATTATAGCCGTGTGTGTCCAGTGAAGTAACCGCCTGATATTATTATTGCAATATACATTCCTGACGCTCACAATCCTCGTAAGACGTCAGCCATATTTGACTGTTATTTTCATCCAATCACTGTCTCTGTATTCAAGCGGATCCCCGTCTTTCCGTCAGAATAGACACATGATGTCACCGTAAGTGACACCTTCCAATCCATTTATAAGCCAGATCTTACCTATTCTATGCAGTACGTCAGGATATACATTGTGTATATTGGATCAATGTTCAACTTTGATGTTCAATGTTCAATTTGCGGATTTCTGCTTTTTCTCAACAATATTGCAATACCTCTCTGTGGTATACTCACTGCACGGCGTTCCTTTGTAGCTCTTCTTCATTTCCCTATTAATTTGCTTTATGGAACTATTCCGTTCATGAAAACGCGTCAACGTTAAAAATAATAACATTTGATACGAACCCGCTGTTTGATTGTAACATTATATCATTTGAAAAGCGAAACATAATTTAATTTCCAACTTTAGTCCTGGGTAATGATAGCATTAACCAAATTCATGTTATCTGGTGGTATTGGTTACGATGCTAATTCCTTTCCATTTACATATTGCGCTAGGCGTTTAACTATTTTTTCACAAATCAATCTTTAAGATATTTTGGGCGCAAATTATTTTGATTGCATCATTTTATTATAGTTGTTTTATAGCCACATTGTTGTGTGTTTTCATATCATTAATGATAATTTTTTTTTCATTTAGTAAATGGATAGTTTACAATCTGAAAATATCCAAAATGGGCTTACATAGCGTCTTAAATGGTCTAATTTAGTTAAGGGATGGGGCATGAACGTTTGGACAGTATTTATCGTGGGACATTAGAGCACATCAGACATATCGAATTGAATTCTGAATACGAAGAATATTCTTCTGATATCAAATAATTTTGATTTTTTGAAATGCGCAATGTAATACACATTTTATGGCAAATGATTAAATATTGATATTTTTGATATTTAACAGTACTCGAAGTAAACTTTATAAACCTGATGATTTATACTTAAAGTGTATGTAGGTGGGATGAAAAGCCGACGATCAATTGAAAATTTCGACCTTTCGTATTGAAGATATGGATTTTTTTCCCCAAAACACCCAAAAAAATTACGTCTTTTGGGGAAAAAATCCATGTCTTATATGAAAGGTCAAAATTTTCAATTGATCATCGGCTATTCCTCCAAGCTACATACACTTTAAGGATATATCATTAGCTTTATAAAATTTACTTCGAGGACTGTTATATATCAAAAATGTGAAAAATATCAAATTTTAATAGTTTGTCATAAAATTTGTATTATATCGTGAATGTCAAAAAATGAAAATTATTTGATATCAGAAAGACATTCTTCGTATTCAGAATGCAATTCGATATGTCTGATGTGCTCTCATCATCGGCCGTATCACATACTGACGTATTTGCAAAATACGCATTTCTAGAAAATCGAACTTGAAAATTTAGCGATTTTCATTTGCTGCATAATCTTGATTAAAACATTACTGTCGATTAAAACCAGGTTAACAATAATTCAAATATACCATATTTTAAATATAATTCACTTATCACTATCAGAGCATATCTTATTCTGCAAAAAAATCAATATTAAATAAAATATGTCACTATGTGAAATGGACAAAACAGCAATTTAACCGCGCAATGACAAAGTTGTGCAAATACGTAGCGCAAATACGTCAGTGTGTGAAACGGCAAAATCTTCAAATTGCAGATACGACATACTGGGCTTGCGCAGGAGATAGGTGATCGACAAATACGTCGTTATGTGATACAGACATTTCAATGTTTTGTAAATACGACATAATTAAAGTATTTATTATCTTACTAATTAAGCCACTTTGATGCATTATTTTCGGTGAATATATAGAGTAGAACAAATCAAACTAATATACCAATTTTCTCAAAAAGCTAAAAATGTCGAATACGTCAGTATGTGATGCGGCCGACTTCATGTCCCACAAAAAATACTGTCGAAACGCTCAAAAAGCTCATTCCAGATCCCTTAATGACAACACATAATTAACTGCACATGCTATAACTTGAAAACTTGTTAATCACGATGTTAAACGATGTTATGTCCATCGAATCAAACAACTAATAGCATTGCTCTAGTAAATTCTTCCTTCCGATTTACTTCACTGGAACATAAATAATGTCAACGTGACCTAATGTAAATGGTATAGGACCTGTCTCAACTGAGACTGAGCCATGGAATTAAAATAATGTGTCTTTTTTGTTGACTTTCTAAGTAACTATATGAAAATACTCGCTGCAATTAGATTTAACTCTAAGAAAATTTTAACCTCCTCACTAAATCTCATCGTAAATTAAGTCAAATCGACCAAACCGTAACGATGTGTATATATTTAAAGTGAAATTGCAATAAGACATTTTGATAATGGAAAGTAAGTCAGTCATTGTTACAGGTGAAGTAGTAACCTGCTCAGCTCTAATGACAATATTTTTGGTTTCTGTGACGGCGGAGCTTACATGATTTGATGCTAGTGATCCCTTTCCTCTAGACTTTTTATTTTGTTTTTATTTTTTTATTCGTTCTATGATTTATAAAATGATAAATGTAATTACAAATTTGAATGTAATATATTCAGTCTCATGACGCCAAATATACATTGTATATATCTCATCGTATGTGAGCAAGAACATCGCATGTACATTTTTAGTAATGTTGGTGGACGAAGCATTTATTGTCTGTTAATGAATGTAAACTTTGACCTTGGTGTCATAACATAAATATTCAGCAAAAAGTAATGCTGGTTTTAATAAATCGAATTTCATATTGTATGTAGAAAACGTGCAAAAATAATTTACCCACTCCATTAGGCTTTCTTCTTGATTGTCCAAAACTGTAGTTCACGTACCAAAATCAATGTATGATCAAACAACCATATATGCATGTGTTGATAACAAGGACTCGCAAGATTATCCTATTGCACGTGTTCGCGCACTCAAAAATACCCGAATTCAGGTTATTACAAGCACCGACCGATATATTTTCATATATTTCTATTTATTAAAAAGGTAGTGCCTTTCTGCACTCAGCTTAGAACGTGAAACATTTTATATAATTTGCAAGAAACAAATGTTTTCAATTGTCACATACGATGTTCCTGCATGCACTGGTATATAAATATTCTAGGCATGAGTACGTGAGTATGGTGATCAAGGTATAATGTCTCTCTTCTTTAACCTTCATCAAACTGAGGCGTTTTTGAAACGCATACTCTGGATTTTCACAATAAAATGTTTGATGGGTATGATTCTGGTACAAAAGTACAAACATCTTCAAATTCACGTCAAAATGACCAACACTTTGAGTTAGACTCATACAAAAACAAAATGCAACATGTTTCACTAGAAATGATACGAAACCACCGTAACAACATAGATATAGCTGTATCTGTGCATCGGGCTTCAACGAATGAACAGAAATGATCAACTGATGTGATCAATATCACATGTGATAGAAATATCATTTGCAAAGCACGTAACATGCACAGGAAAACAGCGATGCCGTTTCGTAAATAACACAAGAGGGAAACTTCATAACACTCTGAATAGTGTGAATTAAAAAATAAAATTAAGTATTAGTATGCAAATTCCAGATGGTTATAAAAGGTAAAATAAAACTACATGCACTCAACATGAAATCTGAACCAATATTTAAATTTAATTATCAAAATGTATTGCATTATTTCACACCATTAGTTCCCAAAATTTGATGTTATTTTCACAAGAATTCATTTAAAATAACTGATATATGATATTTGGCCCAGTGTGAGTATTTTGGGGTAAGCATATTTTTTATATTCATGAAAGATTTGATTTTCCTATTCTGATAACTTTTTACGAATCTTTGAATATACGTTTTTACAAATATCCGCGTGACTTTGCATAGCAAGCGATGCATAAACATTAAAGGTGTGAGTTACACGAATGAATCACGAATAAATTGTTAACTGCGTCAGACTATAAAGAGTTCAAGTCATGAATAAATATGTGTGTATACTCAGCTGGAACTTTTTATTTTACAACCCATTTTGCCATGTTTGCTGTGTGTTGACACAACGTTATTTTAAATTTTAACTCCGCAACGGTATTTCATTATATAGCCTATATTCCGTTTATGATGAACAGATAGGTTTTGATATAGGCAGGATAGGTTTTGATAATAAATGCGTATCATATTTGTACGTCCCAAGGCGTAGCCGTGTGGCATAGTCATGGTTTTGGTATAACCGCATGCCAATTATTTTAACCATGCCCCGAATAAAAAAAAAAGCAGTCAATATTTGTTGTCTATACCATATCTACAGATTCTTATCATCTGTTTGGTCAAAACCATCGATTTTGGCAAGAGAAATTAATAGTTTCAATGCGAACCCAATAGATTTCAATCTGCGATTTCCGCGTAACCAAAGCGCGGGAAAACATTAACACGTGCGTAATATCATTTTACGCTGGGAACAAAGCACGCGCAGAACTATGCCTGGGGAATAATTACTTTTGCGGGCATAGTCAAAATTATGCCAGCGCTTTTAACCAATCAGATAGCGGGAATTTTTGATAAGGTATATAATGAAATATAATGTCATGCATACAAAGATTTCAAAGTAGATATCATTTAGCCGGTGGATAAAGCCCGATGGCATGCTCACTAGTAATTAGAAAACGGAAACAATTGCAGACGTCGTGAGGTGAAGACATTTAAAAGATCTTGGATGCTTAACTGTGTGTACTATGCTCTTGACTCTACTTATATGAGGTACCGAGATAGAAATAGTCCTCTACAAGGAATTACATTTCAACAAGCAATTGATGCTATACTAGATTAAGATCAAGTTAACACTGTATTCGACCGAGATCAGCTCACGTAGTACAGGGAAAGTACAATGAAAGAAACACTATAGGAATTTTACATTATGATTAAAATTTTGTTATGTTACTCCAAATCTACATAAAATGATAATAGTTGCTTTAAGTAAACCAAACATTGTTCTTGTTATCGTATGTTTACACTTCCAGTGCTAGAAATAATGAACACCGGTTGGATAAAACGCGGTACCCTAAAAACATTGAAATTGCACTGCCAGAATAGTAAAGTGTCTTTCCATAGTTTTTGAATTTATTATGTCATATTGGGGCTATAATGATCAATTACACATGGCAGCTATTATATGACGCTGTCATTTTTTCAAATCATACAAAGTGACATTGAAAAACAACATGTTCCGTCTTGTAATCTTCATTGGCATGGATATAGGTGAACGTATAAAGAATGAGAGCAACCGTGATTAAATTGGTACACTTTCTTAACGAAAGTCAAGCTCTTGAAAATAGTATCGTCACATGTCGTGTTGTGGCAACAATAGTATGCTGATTCTAAACATTGTATCTTCTACCCAATGGAAAAGTGTAATGAGCACAAAAAAGCACTCATTTTCATTATTATTATTATTATTATTATTATTATTATTATTATTATTATTATTATTATCATTATCATTATCATTATTATTATTATTATTATTATTATTATTATTATTATTATTATTATTATTATTATTATTAATTATCATTATCATTATTATTATTATTATTATTATTATTATTAATTATCATTATCATTATTATTATTATTATTATTATTATTATTATTATTATTATTATTATTATTATTATTATTATATACTTTTTCTTAATCTACAGATGTGTTGTTGCATAAACCAAACAGTCAACAGGAGAATATATATATACTTCTGTTTTGGGAAGAGAAGAGTACTTTTTGCCCTCAAAATCGAAAGTAAAATAGCGGGATGGGGTATGGAGCTAGTTAGGGGTGGCTATGGGGCGTTAAAACAAGAACCACTAACCGTGAAATGTGAATATTAAATTTACCCCGCAGGGCTACAAAATAATAATCACTAATCGCGAAATATGAATATCCAATAAACTTAAACTATAAATTGGCCCCAGATAGAGGACATGGTCTGAAGAATGAAGGATCTTATGTGGTAAAAAGTAAAAATAAGATAAAAAGAATGACATATAACAACAAAACACTGATTGCAGATATCAGAACCGGGGATGATCCCCTTCTCTTTCGAATAGCTCTGACACTTAACGTGCACAAGGTTTGACTCTTCCTGTACACGGGACCAACGGCTTTACGTGACTTCCGAATCACGGACGAAGCACATACACTACCTATATCTGCACGTGATAAGCAGTGTATGGGGGCGAGAAGAAATTCTTCAATTAAATTCTGAAATTAATAACTGAACTGAATTGAAGGATATCTGACCATATAGGAACTTTTGGGAGGGAAGAGAATTTTCACCTAAGGCAAGCCCAAGGCTCGAACCCTCGTCGATCGTATCTCCCGGCCGGCAGCGCAACGCCTTAACCACTCGGCCATCTCGCCCTAACTGATACTGTTTCCAAAAGAAGCTCATTCTGCAAAAGAGACGTAGCCGGGACTTTTTCTGCATCACCATTATTATTATAATCTGCCATTTAATATAACTCTTTCCATTGTAAATGAACACATTGAACCTGCAAAGACAATGAGAAATTTGGGTACTTTTTTAATACTCCTATGACTATTGTTTCTCATATTACAAATGTTAGCAAATCTGATATTTTTCATCTACGACACATCGCCAGAATTAGGTAATATAATAGACCAACTTACATGTCACCATGCCGCACGTTTATTGATACTTTCTCGTCTTGACTATTGTAACGGACTTCTCTCCTCATCACCATGTAATTATATTACCTTCCTACAATGTCTTCAAAATAGGGCAGCACGTCTTGTATTTGAAATAGACCTAAAACACTCACCTGTCGCACTGATCTTTTGAAGTCATTTCATTGGCTTCCAATATTCCAATGGATCATTTTCAAATTATTTTTTCTTGTATGTAAATGTATTAAAAACCAAGGACTAACATATTTGATAAATTGCTTATCATCGTATGTTCCAAAGACACAACTTTGATCCATCAATGATTATCTTTGCCTTGACTATCCCATAACTAGAGTACTAACTGGTTCTAGAACTTTGACAAAAATGTGGAATAAGCTATATCTGTTTGTATTAGGTAATCTACATCTACAAAATATAGTAAAAAAAAGCTCTTAAAATTTGTTCCCTAACCTGTTCTCATTGGTTTTGTACTTTGTATTTAAAGATGTATCTTCAAATGTAGTTTTATTTCATAGTATCAAGGTCTTTATTTTGTTAGCGCTTTGATTGACCCTAATGCTTTTGGTATTGTATTGTATTGTATTGTATTGTATTGTATTGTATTGTATTGTATTGTATTGTATTGTTTTGTATTGTATTGTTTTGTATTGTATTGTTTTGTATTGTATTTTGTCTCCAAATTGGTGCTGCTTTCACCAATCACTCATTTCCCCCAGGAAACATACTCTTTCTGCACAGTTCCACTAAATTCTTTGACAGACTGTGTTGTTCCACAGCAAGACTTCAGCAACTGCCCTTTTGAGACCTGAAGAGCTATTTGTTGACTGGCTCACATGTATCGTTTTAAAGGCACATAGATTATAGCGCATTAGAAAAGCCTGCATTCGCTTTCTATTTCAGATCTTCCAAGAGAAGCTGCCAATTCTTTCTTATGGACCAAAGTGGTAAATCTGGAAATTCCCAGCTATGATTTATGCAATACAGTGGTCGCAAATGGGGATTTCTTGAATGGGGATTCCTAGCTCCCATCTCTCAAATGAAATAGCGTTAAATTATAAATAGAAATGATCAGATTAAATTACTCAGGGCACATCACTACATTTTCAGAAAGGAAATGATGGATACACAGTACCTGGTAAGATCATGCATACCCATGTCGCTTTGGGTCATGATCCCTTTTAGTCAAAACATCCACACATTTGTATCAAGATGTTTTATTAATCCTAATTGATATGCTCATCTACCTCGCGACTAAAAATTCACTGATATTTCTAAATGGACTTTTATAAATACAATTTAATACTTTACTGATTATGGTTACCTGGAGAGCGAGATTTTTATTAGTCTCCGTAGATGTCTTTGCCCGCAGACAGGTGGTGACTTTTACAGCGTGAAAGGAATCCCAGAGTAATATGGGTATTTACCACTCGCTAGATAGTCTTTTGAAACTGACACCTGTCATGCCTATATTAGATATTCGTCTGTCTGGATAACATGCATACAATAGGTAGCTCTAAAAGCAATTGTCATTTGTCAATGATCGCTCAGTGGTCTCCCAGCCATCACGACTAATGCACAATTTGCAGGTTGTCAATTTGGAAAGAAATTAACTGCTATTATAGATATTGTTGCTTCATTTAAATCAGGTCTAGCATGAAGATTTGTAAATTAAAATAACATCACAAATATAAACAGAGGAATTATGTCAAATACAATAGCATATCAATTATACTTATCCATCCTATTGATGCAAAGCTGGTAAACATTGATATTACACTGCTAACTGCTAACATTCAATTAATTCTGCTAGATAACGCTGACAAGTAACTCGTTATCAAAAGCTGTATTATATTATATTATATTATATTATATTATATTATATTATATTATATTATATTATATTATAATGGTACAAAAGTTAAATAAATTCGCACGAAGTACACAGAAATGACACTTTTATGCCAAGTATGAGATTAATATGGTGAGAAACAGACGTCAACATGGAGGGATGAATACACACTATCAAAATATTGGGGCGGGGGGGGGGGGTATCCACCCCATCCTCTACCATCCCTGGGATCAACGCCTATGGCAGTCGAGGTATACAATACAAGCACATATTACGCAAGTACATGAGATCATTACTGATGCGTTATCGTTTTAACAGCATAATACAGGTACACGTAAAGTAGGTAATGAGGCTACGCATCCTGCACAAAAAAACAAATAAACACAATTGAGAACAATTGTTCCCTACAAACTGAATATAATTACAGACTTGAATTCTGTAGTTGCAATGTGTTGTAAGCACTATGTATGTCATAAATATGCACTTGAAAATTTTAATTTTTATTAAGTACAGTCCAGTATTGTTAAAACATGTATTAAACTGTTTATATGTACTGTAAACTTAGTTATTATTGCGCTTTTTCTTCTTCATCCACATCCATTTATAGTATTATAATGATGCTGTTTTCTGAAAAACGGGTAAAGGCAATTCTTATTTCTTATCTTCAGATAATACACATTTCAACACAATGCAGAATCATGAAAACGTGGTTTGTATTATATCTACATAATCAATATTTGCCCCAATTTTTGTTCAACATTGTCTCAAATTGTTCAGTTAGCATCCTGGACAACCGATTCTTTTGTTATGCAAGGCTCACTCAGTCATTTAATGAGGCAATACAAACGATCGAATTTGGTGTTGAAATGAGCTAAATTTTTAGTTACACCTTTTCGATGTAAAATTAATTTTCTCGGCCAAATGAAATACAATCATTTTCATTTTTTCAGTAAATGTCAGGAATTGTAGCGCTTGATACTGTATTTTTTTTTCAAATTCTAGTGTTAAACTTAGGCGTGAAATTTAGTCTTTTAGTGTAAGATTTTCGATTTTGATAGGCTTAAACTCTGCCCGCGAGCCTTTTTTTGGTTTAACCTTTTAGCTTTTCAAAGTAAGATAGTTCGCTAATGAAGGATTTTTCCCAACTTTCTAACGCACATCACCGTGAGCGATATATCATAGTTTTGTCAGAATTTGCGTTTTCATTTCACCATTTTTACTGCCGGCTGACCATTTTTCAAAATCAACGCGTGAAATCTAAGGCTAATACTAGCATTGTGGATCGATATCCCTGGGTTTAATAGGAATGCCGGCATGGCTACAGTGTTGCTAGAACTTCAATATAGCAAAGAAATTCTCGGAGCATGAAGGGAAAAAGGGTAAAACAAAAACGGAAATTCTGACAAAACTATAACATATAGACCCACACGATGTGCCTTACAGGGGTGGGAAATATCTTTCTTTAGCAAACTATATTAGTTTGAGACGCTAAAACATGAATTCCGTAAAAAGCTCGCGGGCGAATTCAAGGCCTATAAAAATCAAAAATATCACACTAAAAGACACAATTTGATGCTTAATTTTAACACCAGGATTTAAAAAAAATGTATATCCAAGCACCAAGTTTTTAACTGACATTACTGAAGAAAAAAGAATATTGCTTTATATTTGACCGAGAAAATTAATTTCATAGCAAAAAGATGTATCTCTGAATTGTGCTGATTTTAACATTTATCGATCGACTTTTAGCGCGAATCGGTTGTCCAGGTGGCTGACTGTGTTCTCTCTCATAAAAACTTTAATAAAAAATGACATTAACCACCTAGAATACCTCGTTACCTAGTCAATGCAGACTCGTTGATGCCCGATGTCGACGTTGACAAACACGGTACTTGCTTTAACCTGATTCATTCATGCAGCAAGATGCCCATTATCACTTACTGAATAAACAAGGCCCGACAATGGATCTTGACATGAGCTGTGATTCCAGTTTATTATTTGAGAAGCATACATGTGAAGGGCTTATGAGTATGTACAGGGAGTCCCAGGAAGAAACAAATCAGGGTGAACTTTAAGTTGTTACAATGTCGTATAAAAGTCACGTACGTCGTATAAAAGTCACTTACATAATGTTAATTTGTGACAACGTCATTTTTTATCTTCGGACATTAATATAACGTAATTATGACGTTGTTTCGACGTCAAGTTGTGAACGTATTATTCAAATGATCAAGCAATAAAGCAATCAAGACGGGTCGAATGTTGTAACAACGTATGAATTATATTATTATATTAATATATAATATGAAGCTTTCTTTACTTATACCCAGGGACAGGCGATTTGCGCGGAACTTTCTTTCCGCGCAATTCCGCGCAATTTAGGTATACATGATTTGCACTGAAAAAACCAGTTCCGCGCAATTCCGCGCAATTTGCTATAATTTTCCGCGCAAATCGCCTGTCCCTGCTGCACAGTAATACCGACGGTGCTGGATATTTTTGATGTAAGGCGCGCACATTTGCGTTGGCGCAAATTGCAGCGCGTTTACGCGGCATACATATGCGAACAGGAAGACAACAGCAGACGTACTTAATGACTCTAAAAGACAGGTTTCCAAATGGCAACAACGCTTTAAAGCTTCATACTATATAATAATGGATGGCCTTTTTTGCGTGATACTAATAGTTATCCCCTGTTAGTTCATGCAGGTGACCACACCATTCTTGATATAAGAATTTGACAAAACGCCCTCATTTACAAACCTTTCCACAGATTTAGATATCAATCGATGATCTATATTAGGAGTGCTAATCACAGCGCATGATGCGTCTATTATCAATGCATCAGTTATTTGGTTATGTTTTGTTTATGCGTTAAGATACCGCCCCAAGAAAAAAATAAGGTTTCCGACGATACGATACGGTTATTTCAGGGACACCCTGCATGTGACCTACAGGCCAGGCTTGAGGTTGAAATATAAACAATGCCCCTTTTTTTTTTTGAAAATGGCCCCAAGTCATGCAAGTTGTTCTCTCGCATAATAACTTAAACATAGAATGATATGATCTCCATGTAATACCTTGCTACCTGGTCAAAGCAGTAAAATAGGTCTTATATAACCGATTTATATTGATAAAGACCTAATGATATTTAAATTCAGCGTTTCCTGGGTAGTAATACTACGTAGTTCAGATTATTCTTTATTCGAATTGACATTATAAACAATATGAGGCATCTTTTATCCAGATCGGGCCACTGCTTCTGTTTTGACCCCATGTGATTAAACTCATTGATGTCCGATGTCGACGTTGACAAACACGGTACTTGCTTTAACCTGATTCACGCCTGCAGCAAGATGTCCATTATCTCTTACTGAATAAACAAGGCTCAATAATGGAACTTGACATGAGCTGCGACTCCAGTATATTATTTGAGAATCATACATGTGAAGGGCTTTATAAGGATCTGTATAATATTGGGAGATAAGTGCATATGTACAGGAAGTCCCAGAAAAAAAATTCAAGGTGAATTTTAAGTTGTTACAATGTCATATAACCGCCTTCTACGTCGTACATTATGACGTTGTTTCGACGTCAAGTTGTGAACGTATTATTCAAATAACCCTATTCAGATCTGTCGAAGGCTGTAACAACGTGTGAATTACAATATAGGGGAGACCGGGGCTTGTTCGCCTTATTGTTTTTCCCAAATGGCACCAACTCAGAAAGCATCAAAAAATTTCATATTATGTAATAATAATAATAATAATAATAATAATAATAATAATAATAATAATTATAATAATAATAATAATAATAATATAAATAATAATAATAATAATAATAATAATAATAATAATAATAATAATAATAATAAATAATAATAATAATAATAATAATAATAATAATATAAATAAATAATAATAATAATAATAATAATAATATTAATAATAATAAGTTTGGTATTTTCATGGCTCAAAGCCACCCAATATCATATAAAATGTAAACGTTCTGACACAACCAGGAACACGTCGCATTTTCAAAATTTCATGATTTGAATACAATGTAAGCACTAGACAATACGCTTTAAAACGATACCATAATTATATGAATAGCATCAATACTTTTCAAGATATGGAGAAGTTTGTAAATGATACCTTGATATTTTTGCCAAATTGCTAATCTGAGCAATGGGTCAATTTAGTGTCCTGCCTAACATGTCATTGAATAGGGATTACGATAGTACAACTGCTATTTATTGATTAACTAAACCTCTTTTTAATAAGTACTTTCAAGGCCCGGTTTCAAGGATTGGAAAACATGTCTGGCAACCGGTAGTATACTAAAATTAGCTTCAAGTATCAAAGCAATAAAAAACAGCCATAAGCATGATATAATCAGATAAATGTGATCTACAAGGTATAACACTGAAATTTAAGCAATTACTATTTTAACTGCAAAGACTCTTAACACAATGAAACAAATTATCAATATGATATTTAACAAAAAAGGGCAACACCTTATTCCTTAGACGTTCGTTTTAAATTACAAGAATAACAACATGATGACATATGGATGAGAGGCCAGTAAACTCAAAAGAGCTTTCAGCTTTCACCAAACAAAATATCTCACATGAATAGTAAATAATATACAGCTTTGGTTTTGCATGATTTAGCATGCCGTTGACCAGCAGTATTTCAATCGGATACCAACATTTGCACAGTGTTTTTGTGACACATGAGAGCACATCAGACATATCAAATTGCATTCTGAATACGAGGAATGTCCTTCTGATATTAAATAAGTTTGACTTGTGGAAATTGCCGATACAATACACATTTTATGGCAAATTGTTAATAATTGATTTTTTTTTCATATTTAAGAGTCCTCGAAGTATAATCTATATATCTAATAGTATTAACTTAAAATGTACAGGGTGTAACAATAAAAGTTACAAAAATAGAATGACACAAAATTTTAAAAATAGAATGACAAGTATGCCGCTTATTTTTTGGTATGATATTCATATGTCTACCAAGATAATTTCTTTAGCCACCAGATTCATGGGATTTATAAAGCGCCCTAATAAAGCGTTCCAATAAAATCAATGGTATACAAGTGAAGATATGGCCAATTATGTAACCTAACATCATTCGTAAAAGGTTATAAAAGGCTGTCAGAAAACGTTTAAATGTCGGGTTATATAAAGGGTATATTAAGAGTATAAAACGTTTTCATAACCTTAAACAACATTTTTTTGACAATCTATTGCTCAGCAAACAAAAATGTTTTACAGAAAACGTTTAAATGTTGGGTTATATAAAGCATAGATTATCAATAATCTATGTATAAAGGGTATAAAAACGTTTTAATAACATTCCAAAAACATTCTTGAACACTTGATACAAAATATTCTAAACAGAATGTTATTTTGGGGTTGAAAAAATATGTTGCGAAAAATGTTTGCCCAAAATATTTTCATGACCTTTATATAACCCGACATTTAAATGTTATTAAAAGGTTTTGAAAAAAAAAGAAAACATTTTAAGAACATTTCTGTGTTTGGTGGGTTCCAACATTTTAACATAATGTTATTTAAGTATTGACAAAATATTTGGCAAAAATGTTTGCAAAAATAGTTTGCAATAACATTTTTTGAAAACATTAAAAAAACTATTGTTGTAGTCTGTTTTCATACAAAACGTTTTAAAAACGTTATCATGACCTTTATATAACCCGACATTTTAACGTTACTAAAACGTTTTTACCTGAACCAAAAGCCAAAATATAACGTATTTAAAACGTTTTTGTGTTTGCTGGGTGAATAGAGTTGAACCATGGACCAGTTGGACGGTGCTCTTATGATTTAGTTTTAAACAATGAGGTATTCGAAGTGGTAGAAATGATTACATAATAGAATATCTCCTTGAGTTTTTGAAAGTCACATCTAAGCACTGACATAACAACCTCATTTATTAGAAATCATGGCTGCAGCTCAACAATTTCAACCCCAATTCACGTTGGAAGCGCGTATTTTTAGTCAAGCAGAAACCATAAGATTGTTTATAGCTCATTTTCCAAACTCACGTTTTCCATCAAGGCATACAATGTCATATAACTATGGGAAGTATGTATAATTTGTTAACAGAAATGCTGGCAATAGTGGTCGCCCCAAAACAGCTAGAAGCCCAGCTGAACTTAATTTCCAAATTTTATTGTTTTGTACTTATGGATGCAAAAACTGTTTTCAGTGTTACCCTTATATCTCAGGGATATGAGAAATTACGTAATTTATAAGATAATTTTGAAAGAAATGTTATGACTTCATTTATAGATTTTAAAGAAATATATTTAATATTAAGTCCATGTTAATTTTATGAAGAAACACCACTTATGATTCTTTTGTGTCAGTTCAGTTCTTTGATGTTTAATGCAGATCATCATCTACGCAGTTCAAACTTGATATGCGCAAACATGACAAAAGTGGCCTAACGCGTTTTCTGGACGATTTAATTAATGGGACATAACTTTTGAACCCAAGCTAGTAAATAAACCAACTAAACGTCTTCTTTGATATTACTAATTGTATTGCATATAACATCTGTGCAATAACTCCTTTAGTTTTTTCCTGAGAAGTCAAAATGCAATTGTATAAATTTTATTGTTACATCCTGTATGTAGCTGGGAGGAAAATACGGAAATACCTAACAATTTCTTAGTATAATTAGGTCAGATGGTCCACATATTCATGTGGCTTTTGCTCTTTTATTACAGTGGAATTTGTCAGTTTTCATGGATTTTGCATACGAATATGATAATTATTTTGATTGCTAATTTTTGTTTTATTTATTTATATCTATGCGTGTGTGTGTGTGTGGATGGGGTGTATTTTAGCATATTCGAAAGTGGAATGTGGTACCAAATTTACATTGTTCAGATAACACATCATGGTTTAAATAACATATACTAAACTAAAAAACACCACAGCTACAAACAAAGCAAAGCCAACTCCACGCCTCGCTTATACATGTATCATGATTTTCATCAGTGCCTTCAAAACTCCAGGTAATTGGGTACGTGCTCATTTAGACAAAGGAAGTACCTAAATTTCACGGCCCGGCGTATATGCTGCTTGATATTGAAATATAATAATTATTTCTATACAAACAGTTCCACCGTTTGCTGCTTGATATTATTTAGATTATCTGTTGCAAACCTGTCCGTGAAGAAGAACCGTTTGTTTACAAACAACTGAAATACTCCAACCAATAGTTCACAAACACTTTTTTCAAATCAGTTAGTTCAGTCATTTGTATACAAACGGATCCACATAGATTATCCGTTGTAAACATAACTGTGAAGAAGAATCGTTTGTTTACAAACACCTGAAACACCCCATAGTTCACAAACACTTTTTTTTCAAATCAATTGGTTCAGCCATTTGTATACAAACGGATCCACCGTTTTGCTGCTTGATATTAATTAGATTATCCGTTGCAAACCTGCATCAGTGAAGAAGAACCGTTTGTTTACAAACACCTCAAACACTCCACCCAATAGTTCACAAACACTTTTTGCAAATCAATTGGTTCAGACATGTGTATACAAACGGGTCAACCGTTGCAAAATTTGCAGTATAGACTCAGATTTTAGATGTTTCAGAAGTGTCTACCCCTTGCAAATATTGTAAAAAGTTTTGGGTAAATATATAGGTCTAATAGTGTTCACATTTGGTATAAAATGACTATATTTTTACATGCCATCACACAGCGGTGATATTATAGCATCAGACACATCTCGCCATTGCATCCCTAATCATCTGACTAAGAACTACACTACTCCAAGAAATTAGAGGAACAAACATATATTTCATGTTTTCATCAAAGATAAAAATTAAATACATTGAAAAATTGGTTCAACTTCATTGCAGACAAATTCCATTGTTTGCTAGACATAATGACTAATGAAAAAATGTGTTTCTCTAATCAGCTGGTCCTCAGAGTATCGGAGTGTCCTTATTGTCAAATTTTGACATTATTGTTGCTTACAAAAGGTTCTCCAAACTTAAACAGTTTTGAAATCAAAATCTCCACAAATCATTCTTAAATGGTGCCTAGTAGTGGGTATGACCTCCTCGGGCTGCTATACACTCTTCACAACGTCGAGGCATGCTCTGGATCAGGGTGCGGAGAGAGTCCTGAGGAATGTTCATCCACTCTTCAATCAGAGCATTTCTTAGTGACTGGACATTGTTTGGAACTTATTGCCGTTGTCTTACCCGTCTACCAAGCATGTCCCAAGCATGTTCTATTGGATTCAGGTCAGGTGACCTTGCAGGCCAGTCCAGAGTCTCAATTCCCTCATTGTCCAGGAAGTTCATCACAACACGAGCGATATGTGGACGGGCGTTATCCTGCATAAGAATGAAATTTTGACCAATTGCACGAGCAATGGGGCCAACAACAGGTCTCAGTACCTCATCTCTGTATCTTACACCCGTCAGTGAGCCTCTGTCTATCACAATAAGGTCCGTACGTCCGTTCAAAAAGATCCCTGCCCAGACCATGACGGACCCACCTCCAAAATGATTAACTTCAACAATGTTACAGTTAGCATATCGTTCTCCTTGACGTCTCCATACCCTCACACGCCTATCATTGGTGGAAACAGTGAATCTGCTCTCATTTGTGAACAGTACAGGGGTCCAATCACCATCTTGCCAATGTTGGTGATTTCTGGCAAAGTCCAATATGGCTCTGCGGTGCCGTGGGATCAAAATGGGACCTGTTGCAGGTCTTCTAGCGTTCATTTGTCTTCATGCAAACAACTCCTTACTGTTTCATTGCTCATACGCACACCAGCCCCTCTGCAGAAGTCCATATTTATGGATCTTGCTGTACTCTGGCGGTTCCGACGAGCAAGCAACTGGAGATTACGGTCTTGCCGGGGGGTTGTGATACGTTTGCGGCCTTGGCCTGGTACTCTGCCATACAGACCATCTTCCAGGTAGCGATGATATGCACGATTAATGACACTGGGGGATACCCCAAGCTGCTCAGCTGCATAACGCTGTGTTTGACCTTCTGCAAGCATCTGGACAACCCTAACAATCTCAACCTCGGTCAATTTGCCATTAACAACATCCCACATGCTCAGAAGACTGAGCCGTACCAGTAGAAATTGAATTAACATGTTGGAATGAAGAAATCTGGGAAAAGCCTATGGAGTCTGCTTTACACAAAATCTGTGCTTTGAGTGAACACATGGATGTCCAAGGCCGTAAAACCTTGAAGACATGCATGATTTCACATTTGACTGTCCAGTATTGCTAAGATTACAATAGGCTACTCCTCGTATACAAATGACATGTCCTTGATGCTTTCAGCTTTGTGGTAATTTTATGAATAAATCGTTTCAAACATGGCGCTTCCCTCGCTGTATACGCAAATTCCTAGCTTAAGCTCAAATCCATGGATCTATTAAAGGCATACATATATAGTATTTCGTCGGGGACTCAATACTGTAAGTCAATCATTGCATATTCTTTAAGACGAAACACGTATGCAAAAAGGTCTACTGCCGTTAATGATATAGCTTGTTATTCCTCCTAAATCACCATGCGGCATAACGTTAAACAATTCCATTGAATCGAGTAAATAATAGGTGTTAAACGATCGTCAATTTTTCCATGAAAGGTTAATTTCTTAATTCGTAATTAATGAACAAGAACTTAACGGTAGCACCTGCTACATAAGAGCGTGATCTGCTCCTAAATGGTTGTTCTACTTGTAACAACTAATAGCAAATAAATCATTCAAAAGAGTGTGATGTATAGTCATAAACTAAGAAATGTTAGTATGATCCAAAAACGGCTTAAAGGGCCGTAATTGGTGACCAGGCCAGCCAAGCACCATATCTGTCACCAATAGCACCCATAAAATTTGACCTTATTGACCTTTTTTCTATTTCCAAGATTCAAACCTGTTTACAAATTGTCAAATTCCTTATACTAGATCGTAAAAAATGCCATTATCCAATTATGAACACCTCCCTGGTATATGTAGTTGGGGTGGTCAATACGACCCTTTAATCAATTCTCTTGTTTTAAAGTTTGGAACATAGACTGACTAGTTATGCATCAAGTGAGCGGGTTTTTGTTGCTACCTTTTATCATCTCTACTGCGAAATACAATGATTTTATTCTGACATTTTCTTCCAAAAAGTTGCATTTCTCTACAAAGGCTTTTTATGCTTGAAATTGTGTTTGAAATTTGTTTCCCTTTAAGTGATTAATTTGATCAAAAAGAAGTACAGCGTGTCCCAAAAGTAACTTAACATTATGAAACAGGCCATATCTCAAATATTTCCTACTTCATACCAAAATGGAGAACATATTCATATAGATGGATCTTTTAGAATTATTCTGATACCAAAAACAGCATTATTGATGACCCTTTGACCTTACTGTGCGACTGTACATATGTGTGTATCAAACCCACAAAAGCAAGCTCATGTGTTCTTTGTTCAAGAACATGAATGATGTGCTTCCCTGAACAATAGAGTTGGTTCACTCACTGCGCACGCTACATTTAGGTATGAACATTACATGGCTTAGCGTAAGCGTGACTGCTGTTTTAGATTATAATTGGGATATTTTGACAATATTAAACTTATACTTTACTTTACAGTTGAAGTGAAGATGAATTTCCTATAGATCAACGGATTCAGGTCGTATGGTTCTTTGCCTAGACAAAGTCAGACAAACTCACTGAAGCAATGTCTAAGGAACAGTTTAATGTAAATTATGCACTACCCAGCCGAAATACAATCCAGCAACTAGTGCTAAAATTCCTATCAACTGGATCTGTTCATGATCTACTTCGGGCAGGACGTGGAAGAACAGGAAGATCGGCTACAAACATTGATGTCATACGAAGAGCGGTGGCGAAAAGCCCAAGGCAATCAGTACGTCGACTTTCAATGGAGAACAACGTGCCGCGTATACAACTGTTCATCGAATCCTCAGAAAAGATCTTAAGTATTTCCATATAAAACCCAGATAAAACAGAAAATGAAGATTACGCATTGAAAACAAACAAACAAACAATCAAACAAACACAGCCAAAGTAAACAAAACTAATTTTAAAATGATAACATGTTATATCGTGTTCACGTCTCAAATGACGAGACTTATTTTGCGTTTATAAAAGTGGGTTTTACGGTACGGTAGATATCCATTAATTTCATGCCAAAGGATCATGACCACATAGGCATGTTTGGTATCATAATATTTCTAAACGAATTATCTACATACTGTGCAATTTTTGTAACAACACTATTAACCCAACGCAAGTTATGGCAAATTCACAATGTTAAGGGACTTTTGGGACACCCGGTATCTTTAATTTAATTTCATTTAAGCTTTTGCTGAATTAGGTACCACGCATTCAAAACAGTTTTTAAGGTTCAGTGAATAAATTAAAATGAATAGTGCAACTTATTAATGTTTTTCTATAATGAATTGGCCTCCCTTCATGGCAGTTGGCTTCGAAGCATCGTTCTTCTCTACTGTTGGTCAAGCTGTTTCCCCGCATCCTGCAGGATTTGCTGCAAAGTCCTTTATACTTGTCCGCTTGTAATAACTTGAGTCTTGAAAACGGCCACCCATATAATGATATTTGAACCATTCAAGGAATACCCACTGAAATATTATTTAAAGTTTATTGGGTTCCATACGGGGCTGTAGATCCAGCATAAAAGATTTCACCAACAATATATTGGTCCATTGGTCAATGAACACAAGATTTATCATTGAAGGTACAATTGTTCTTAATAAATTTAATAAGAATGAAAAACTTGTTAAATGTATGCATGTTAATGTATACAAAAAGCCATAATTATTTTTTTTTAATTGCAACTTTTGCTTATGTATAACATTTCATAATTGGTGTAAAAATTAATTCATGAACATCTTAACTTGTTATTTTGATAAAAACAAACAAAAATAAAATAGAAATAGAAATAATTTTTGATTAATTTGCTTTAAGCGAAAGAGGTCTGCAACCAAAAGTGACTCTTAAATAGCCTATGTAGAAAAGTGCAACTTTTTTGGCGGATATTGTGTAAATGGCTGTATTTCTCAGTGAAGATATTAAATATTGATAAAGCCAAAACCCCGTTCACTTGATGCATAGCTAATCAGTCTATGTTCCAAACTTTAAAACAAAAGAATTGATCAAGCCGTTTTTGGAATATACCATGTATACCAAAATGTCTTAGGGGGCTCAAATTTGAGTAGCGCAGAAGTTTAATTTTGCTTTCCATCCATTTTTAATCAAAACCGCTCCTAAAATATAAATAAATAATGTAAACCATAAGTCAATAATGTCCAATAAGTAACACCGTGGATTTTGTTCAGGTCTTAGTGACAATATAATCCTACTAAGCTCGTTGCTACGCATTTGCATCTCACTGACCTACATTCCGTGTATTCAATGACATGTTATTTTATAATGTATGCCGTTCTCCGGTCATATATCTTAATAATGCGGATAATGCATACAAAGATTTATTATAAACAATATTACGAAGAGTTTGTTTCCAAACCATGTTAAATCCACAGCCACATGTTTCTCATTCAACAGCATTAACCAATTCCGATATTGTAATCTACATTCCAAGGTTACCCAAGGTTATGCAAACGTTGACAAATTTTGTAAATGCCAATAATTCTGCTACTGTTTTCACTGATTCATTGAGTCATTTTTTTAAATAGAACCAATAACTTAAACCGTCCGAGAAGCACGAGAAATCCAATATTTACTTGCAGTTTTATTAATCTAATGTTGTCAGTATACCTATTTTTGCTGAACCATGAAATGGTATCAGCCTATAAGAGTGAATGTTACTAGCTTACTTACTAGCTTACTTACTAGCTTACTTACTAAGTTACTAGCTTACTGACTAACCATTTGGTCAGAAATGAACATATCTCTAAATGCCACGAAGGTATGACCCCATGAGTGGTGTCATATGAAAGAGGAAAACATAAAGAATATAATAAAAATATTTCCAAACGTCGGAGGTCATCCAGGGGTCACAGGGGTCAAAAAAAGTCATTTTAACTGAAAATGCTCCGATTGAGCTTAAATTTAAATGCAATGATCCTTGTGACATTCTAAACATGTTTCAAACAATTAAAAATTTATTTAAGGTCATTAAGGGGTCATAAAGGGGTCAAAGGTCAAGGTTCTCAAAATGCTCCAATTGAGCTGAAATTTAAATGCAATGATCCTTATGACATTCTTAACATTTAAAAAATATTTTCAGATTCATTTAAAGTCATTAAGGGGTCATAAAGGGGTCAAAGGTCAAGTTTTCCAAAATGCTCCGATTGAGCTGAAATTTAAACGCAATGATCCTATGACATTCTAAACATGTTGAAAATATTTTAAAATTCATTTAAGGTCATTAAGGGGCAATAAAGGGGTCAAAGGTCAAGTTTTCAAAATGCTTCAATTGACCTGAAATTGAAATGCAATGATCCTTATGACATTCTTAACACGTTTTAAATATTTTAAAATTCATTTAAGGTCATTAAGGGGGTCATACAGAGGTCAAAAGTCAAGTTTTCAAAATGCCAGCTTCTCACGATCAAGGTATATTAAAACGGCAATTAATGAAACAGTCTTATTAAAATTAATACTATCCTGCACAGTATTGCTGCTTGATCAGTTCGTCACAGTCATCCGCCTAACTTACCTCGTGCCCTTGCAAAGGGCACAGTTGCTCTAGTTTATTTTATATTCTTTACTTTTCCTCTTTCATTAACACCACTCGGGTGGTCATACCTTCGTAGCATTTCAAGATTATGTCCATTACAGACTCCGGGTGACAGTGGTATAGGCCTACCACAGTATACTGCCAAAGCCACATGGTTCAGCTATGGTGCGGTTATCGCTCTAGTTTATTAATGTATTTGCATTGTTTGTTGAGTATTAGTTGAATTTCATTTTAATAAATCCTGTTAAAGCCCCGCTTTGCATGTATAAAAAAAATATGCATCCTATCTAGACTAAGCTAAGAATCAATGTACAGCCATGTTTGAAACGACTTATTCATAAAATTACCACAAAGCTGAAATCAAGTTTTTTTAGACAGGCTGTATATAATCTTACGTCACTGTTTCAGAAAACCACATGAGTGTATTGATATAAAAAGAGAAAGAAGAAGTTTATACAATTTCGTGCAAAACAGTACAGTGTTGTGGTTCAGTAAAACATCCAGATACACCCAACAGTAATACTACAGCCTGTCTCAAAAAAATTGTGCAAGTGAAAAGCGCCCTCTTTGGCAATTAGAAAATACCGTTGTGACAAGATTATTATATTAACCTCACGGGCGTAGTCTTAGCTATCAAATGCCGTTTATTTTGTTCAATTTGCTTATTTGAATCTCGAGATATGTTTAGTTAACAACGAAAGGATAAAATCACATTTGTGCCACTTTTACCCACGTTTAAAGGGGGGTAACCCTATTGGTTTTGGATATGGATTGTCTTTAAAATTACATATTAAATCAAATATTGTCCCCTTTATCTGTTTTAAGTTGACATTCCATTTGCAAAATTTTTTTTTTTGAGACAGGCTGTATAATTTTCATACAATATATATTTATATATTTTTCTGTACGAAGTGGTTCCACTATATAAGCCGAGAATTTCGGGGGAGAGCTACCCACGAAAATATTTATCCCGGAGGCCGCTATCCTGTCCCGTACAATTCTAGACACTGTTCTATATGGTCAATCGAGCAACAAATGCAATGAAATTACAATTAGGGGAAATATACTCACACTAGAGAGATTGAGAAGAGGCGTTCACTGCTAATGCCATACAGGTTACGGTAGAACGTCATAGTGCCGTTCACATCCAAACTAGTATCCTACACCTTTTGTAGCAAACACCAGTTTGTGTCGGTCCTAACGCTCGTCGTTCCTAATATGTTCGTGATAGCCTCATACAGTCTTACCGGAGACTATATCAAAACGTAATTGTAATAAGCTCATGGCGGCGCTATGCTGAGACAAATGTAACTAAAGATATAGGAATCACCCATTGATTCACCTTGGGTGCATCGAACCAGAGAAGATGAGAATATATTCTCATATTCTCTCATCGGACCCACTTTCCTCGGTATCGCGTTTCAAGTAAATTTCGCAATCTCTCTATTATCTTTCTTGTTACGCCAGACATGCCAACATTAATCTTAAGTGCATAATCATGATAATGGGCTACCTGACACTGATGCACTACTGTAATTGTTTAAACTTTGTTACGATCGTGTCCATATGGTTTGCATACGGGTCCATGGTAAAAGAGAATTATCTGCCAAATATCTACCAGAAATATATAGTTAGCCAGTTTAGTATGCCAGATAATAAGAAGATAAAAATGGTTAACATACCGTCTGCTTCTCTAACTTGTCATTTCAGGGTACTCGATCTCCAACGCAAAGTCAACATAAGAATCCAAGTATAGACTCATAGCCTTGCCGGAGGCAGAGATCTCGAGAAGAATCCCCAGTTACACTGCCATCAAAAGATAATGAGTGTAGCATCATCGGTGATTACGGACGAACTAATAGAGAAACACGTTGTCGCCAGTGCTATTTTGGAAGATATGCTTCAAGCTATAGTTGAGAGAACGAGGCAAGATACCATGCTAATTCAATGCTGTAAGAGGTTGGCATGATGTAGGTACTAACTACAAAATATTGGCTTAAGTAAGTTGTATTTTAGCAGCTAGTTAAAGAGAATAAACAATTGGAAGCCACATTAGAATGTTGTAGCAAGAGAATAAAGCCCAAAGTCAAAATAGAGGAGACGACTGAAGCACTACTTTTTCTATAGAAGAGATAAGCTTTTCAAATAGGGGGTGTGTTATTTCACAAAGTTGCAAGTACTATTTTTACCCCAGGCCAAGACATGGAGACAACCAATATAAACTAGAAACAACCAGTTTTAGAAGAAATAAGAATATTGTAACCCCCCTGTACATTGTGAAAATACATTACACAGTCATTATATATAATACAAGCTGTATCAAAATGATTGGTACCCATCACTTTTGATGGTTATTGATAAGCCTGCTTCTTCCAAATGCAACATTGGATCCTCTTGAAATTGTCATGATTTATTGTTACATGACTGTTTATGACATTAATCAACAAATTATGTGGATCATACATGGCATTTCGATGTGGTAACCATGTCCATAATCACTGGAAACCGATGGGTACCAATCATTTTGATACAGCCTGTAGCATGAGCAAGAATTACAAACACAATAACATACAGTGGGAAACAAATTATTTTGGTGAATTGTAGTGGGTTGTGATTTGTCCTTTTTTCATCCAAAGTTCTGGATTTTATTCCTGATTTTATGATTGGTTCAAATTTCAAGATTGGTTCAAGTAGTCTGGGTATAGGTTAATGTAACTCATCATTTAAAATATATCTACTACAAGTGAAGAATTGCATCAATAGCTGAATTTAAAGTCTAGCATAGTGGCATCTGAATTTTACTGTAGCATAATTATGTTTCTGCAGATAATTTTTGGTAGTCTTTTAGAACTCTAAACACGTCGCTTGTTTTTGGTAAAGATATAGCGAAGTTAAAACCTCTCAACTTTTATTTTGTCATCATTGTCACTCTTAATGTAGTGTTCCACTTCCGCAGCACTTGTAAATGATCCTTCCATTTTCAGTGCATCCAAATCCCTGTTCCTTCTTTTATCAACAATGATATTAGCGATTCTGCAGTCCTTCTTTCACAAGTCCTTCTTGCTTATTTTCCATTCCCTCATTATCTCTGGTATACGCCTACTTCTGTGAGCCACTTTAGTATAATCTTTGAATGACTCACTAGGTCTTCCTTCAATCAAATCTGACGATTTGTGAGGAGGATCGAGGTGCTTTGGAGCTGCTTTGCACCCCTACGGCTTTAGTTCGTAGTTAATGAACCCCACACTTCTCTCAGCTGCGATATTTTTGACTGGTGCTTGATAAGTTTCTCCTTGTTAATGTTTGATGTAGAATGCTCACTCTCTTCTGCGAAACCAAAAATATCACCTTTCTAGTTTTGAAAGCCAGCAGCTAACTGTGGGATTATTATTTGCAGTACCTTGACAACTTTGGTCTCGCATGCCATCACTGCTTGCTGAATTACTTGGCATCCATCGTCATCATATAATGTCATGAGAAACTGATCACTAGATATAGTCCAGGCCCTAGCTAGAACCCGGCCTACACCGGATAGGGTAGAGATTTTGACACTTGATTTGGGTTATTGGACCTTTGAGGTTAAAGAATCACGGAGGTGCTTTTGCGAAAGCGGCTGCGAATTCGAGAGTTCAAGATGGCCGCCGGCGGCCATTTTTGAAAATTTTAAATTTTAGTTTTCACTCAATATTCATGTGTAATACATCATTCTATAGGTTTTTGCATACAAGGAATCAATTTCTGACATTATTTTTATGATTGAAGGTCAGTATAACATGTTTACATTCAAAATGGCCGCCGAATGGTTGCCAAAAGATGGGGTTTTCATTAAAATGCATTTAGAATTCAATATTTTAACTTATTTGATGTTAAAAATAACCATGTGATGCTGATATTATGGTGACAACAAAGCATAAGTCATCTATGTCATTTCTATCATCTCCTGGATATGTTTAAAAATCAAAATGGCTGCCAAAATGGCCGCCAAAATAGTCTTTTTTCATTAAAATGTGTTACAGGAGTATTATAAAGTACCAGATTTACAATGAAATGGTGCCAAACATTGTGTTCTTTTGTATTCAAAGTATCCCTCTGGTAAAGGGGTAACAATATGACATCGGCATTAATTAATATTATCTCATATGGGCATGTAAACATTCAAAATGGCCGCCAAAATGGCTGCAAAACATGATTTTTTCATTAAAATGGTATTTAAAACAGCATTTTAATTATAGATGTTGTGTTAAATATTTCCATGGAACGCTGATATAATGTTAAAGGGATATTTCTATCCCAATTTCTTCCTGCTCATGTGTTTTTACATTCATAAAAGAATCTTAAATCCTAAATTTCATGCAAATCGGACATTCCGTTGGCGAATTATGGACTATAACATACCGTATATTTCAATGGTCCATAGGATTGTGTGTTATACTTTCGTTGGCGACAGAATAAAATTCAAAATCGAACATGTTGGCCGGTTTCTCTGGAAAGGGAATATATTTGCAAGATTCCTCTTGCACATGATCATTATGCACCTAGTATATAAGGGGTCCCGTTGGTATGAGCATGCCGGCAGAATCATTTTACGACAGAATGTTAACCATATGCAATGAAGATAAAAAAATGACATCTCCTGTAAAAAACTGGTATCTTGAAAGTTGGTGTAACAGTCATTTAAAAGAATATAATATACTCTTTTAAATGACTGTTACACCAACATCCAAAATATTATTTTGGTGGCCAAGTTGAATTTTAAACATGCCCAATTACCCATAAGTCCATGCTGTTTTCCTATTACTGCTATGCTATAATGATTATGTGGGAAAATACTCTCCTTTTATGGCACCATCCCTTGAAAACCAGATACCTAGTGTCGCTGTAACAGATTTTGATGAAAAAATAATATTTTGGTGGCCATTTTGGGAGTCACTTTTATTTCTTTGAACTTACCCATGGGATAATTTTGAATGACATATTTTACGTTACCCTTCTGCCACAAAGATATTTTTGGATCTCGAAGAAAGCACTCATGTGGCACCATTTCCTTAAAAAATCAGATAAATTACATGTTGTTGAGACATAATATTATCAATTTAAAAACTACTTGCATGGTCATTTTGGAGAAAAAAAAGAAAGGAAAGAAAGCACTATTGTTGCACATAATACATTATGTAAATTGTAAGTTGCTGGAAGGTATGGGTCTTGCTTAAAATGCCATATAGTTGAAAGCTTTCCATCCTGTTTCTGTTTGCGGAATTTGATGGAAAACAAAACATAGACTATGGGGCAGGTTGGCCCACTTGTGCTGGGGCAGGTTGCCCCCATTGTGTTTATGGGCAAGAGTTATGCATACTTTCTCCATTTTCACCCATTTTGTGTCAAATGAAGCAAAATACAATTTACACACCAACACTAGTCAGTTCCATGGATAAAATTGTTCAAAGGCGGAGTATAGTACAAACAAAATCTATATTGTTGTCCTATTTGAGCACTTTTTGACTGGAAATAGCAATATTTCAATATCATATTTCTTTATAATTGGGAATTTGTACATAAAAAGTAATTCATCACTCAGAATAGTTAATAATGAACAAAAAAGTCAATTACAATTGTTATTCACAGCCTTTCAGTTTTTCGTTATGGGTTTTATAAGATGATTGGTTAACGTTATTTCCTTGATTTTAGCTATTTCCTCAAGAATGACCCATGATGGCGCAAAATGAATTTTATTTTTGATTATCTTGGAACTATGATAGGTGATATCTTACCGCAGTTGTAACTTTAGAATGTTTTATTGGAAAGAAATATGGCAATAACACACGGTTGTGCATAGAGGGCCAACCTGCCCTGTTTGGTGGGCCAACCTGCCCCGGCCTGGTTAATTTTCTTTTCGCTCTCTCCTACAACTACTATAACTTTTGTATAAGTCACAGAGCCATATAAATTTGTTAGCATTTACCTAGAGTAAACAGCTCTCAAGTATCAAATTGAGAGCCTCCTAACCCACAAACTGAGCTCTCCAGATAAGTGGGGAAAAAGGGGGCCAACCTGCCCCGGTCTCCCTTACTAGGTGCATAATGATCATGTGCAAAAGGAATCTTGCAAATTTATCTTATAAATTTAGAAACGGGCCGAAATGTTCGATTTTGAATTTCATTCTGTCGACAACGAAAGTATCACACACAATCCTATGGACCATTGAAATATATGTTATAGCCCATAATTCGCCAACTGAATGTCCGATTTGCATGAAAATTTGGGTTTAGGTTTCTTTCATGAATGTAAAAACACATGAGCAAGAAGAAATTTGGATAGAAATACTCCTTTAACATTATATCAGCGTTCAATGAAAATATTTAACACAACATCTATTAAAATGCTGTTTTAAATATCATTTTAATGAAAAAATCATGTTTTTGCAGCCATTTTGGCGGCCATTTTGAATGTTTACATGCCCATGAGATCATATTAATTGATGCTGATGTCATATTGTTACCCCTTTACCAGAGAGATACTTTGAATACAAAAGAACACAATGTTTGGCACCATTTCATTGTAAATCTGGTACTTCATAATACTCCTGTAACACATTTTAATGAAAAAAGACGATTTTGGCAGCCATTTTGATTTTTAAACATATCCAGGAGATGATAGAAATGACATAGACAACTGACCATAATATCAGCAACCCATGGTTATTTTTAACATCAAATAAGTTAAAATATTGAATTCTAAATACATTTTAATGAAAACCCCATCTTTTGGCAACCATGTTATACTGACCTTCAATCATAAAAATAATGTCAGAAATTGATTCCTTGTATGCAAAAACCTATAGAATGATGTATTACACATGAATATTGAGTGAAAACTAAAATTTAAAATTTTCAAAATGGCCGCCGGCGGCCATCTTGGATTTCTCGAATTCGCAGCCGCTTTCGCAAAAGCACCTCTGTGATTCGTTAACCTCAAAGGTCCAATAACCCAAATCAAGTGTCAAAATCTCTACCCTATCCGGTGTAGGCCGGGTTCTAGCTAGGGCCAGGACTGACCATGAATGCTGGATTATTGATATCTAGGAGGCATTTGGAGTCTATGAATTGCAAATCATTATACCGTTGATGGAAAGCAAGAATGAGTTTTGGGTAGGTGGTATCGGATGCAGTTGTTAGAGAAACGAAAGACTCAGTGAGATGAAGATACCTAAAGAGTGACAATGATGACAAAACAAAAGTGACGTGTTTAGACTTCTAAAAGACTACAAAATTATCTGCAGAAACATACACTGTATTTAAACAATGTCACAGCAAAGACAGATGCCACTAAGCAAGAAATTAATTCAGCTGCATGTTGATGCTATTTTTTACTTGAAGATATATATTTTAAAGGGTGAGTTACATTTACCTAAAATCAGACTACTTGAACCAATCTTGAAATTTGGAACATAAATCATGAAATCAGGAATAAAATCCCGAAATTTGGGTGAAAAAAGGAAAAATCACAACCCTGGCAAGAAGAAATAAGCCTCTTGAGTCAGTCCAATTCACCAAAGTAATTTGTTTTCCACTGTATGTCATTGTGTTTGTAATTCTTGCTCATACTATTATATTTAATGAATGTATAATGCATTTTTCACATTACAAGGTTGCCAAATTCGGCAACCTTTTTTTCAAACTTTCAGAGGGCATGTACAGGGGGTTTACAATATTCTAATTTCACTAAAACTGATCTTTTCTAGCTTATATTGGTTATCGCCAAATTTTGAGCTGGGGCTTTAACCCCCTATTTCAAACCACCAATGAACGGCTCTTTTCAGTGACAGCGAACTTAGATGTACATATATTTAAATATCTTAAACCAAGAAGTTAAACTGTGTCAAGAATGGAATCAAAACTCGACCGGCGGCTGTTCGGCAGAACAGCATTCCATTGTTTAGAACAAACGGAATCGGGTCGAACCCAACGAAACAGCCCGGAACCGGCGGTCGAGATTTGATTTCATCCCTTATGAATAAGTATTATATTCTGGAACTCGAACTAAGGTTCCAGTAATAAGTCAAAGCTTTAGGCCTACCTTACCCTGCGGAGCTTTTTACTATATATTATGCTTCCGCGTTCGCCTCCATCATGCGGAAGATTTCCTAATCCAACAAAGCGAGGTTTAAGTTCTAATACCATGTTTTTACTGGAAGCAAGTACCCCTTGTGGCCTTCGTCTTTTTAAAATTTTACTACAATTCTACACACACAGACTCTCCCCCAGGGAACACACTAATACTTTACCACTTAAATTGCAATGACTTGTTTGTACCTCATTCAAAATGAGGCACAGAAGATACCTCAATAACAAGTTCCTTTTTCCATCGCCGTTAGCATCCTAGCTTTTCTGAATATTTGTCACTGAGGCAAAAAATCGTCGGCTACTGTAATGTTGACGTGGGCGACAAAGACCAAAATGCAGTTGAACTAATAACATTTGCAATGCACGCAACACGTGCGGTACAAGTTGATAATGCATTTCTCTCAATCTAATAACAGAGAAACTTCACTCCTTTTAAAAAAAAAAAATCCCTGGCAGTAATACTTGTAATTGCAAACAAACAAATCAAATGTAGGTATGCAAATTGGAGACGGTTTTAAAAGCTAAGTAAAACACCATGTATGCGTTTTCAGCTGCACTTAACATTAATTTAAAAGTAAAACGAGATGCTGATTAAATTTTGGGAAGTGGCAGCTGTAATTTGAATATCTGAGAATTCGTCAAAATATTTTGCTGCTGGAGCAGGTCGTGTTTGATAACTACTATAATTTTATATCAAAAAGAGTATATAGGCCTATATAACAGAAACAATTCCCTGTACAATTAAACAATACCGACAATAATGTGACATTGTTTTATATAACAAATTTAGCTGGCTTTTTAATTGTTATCATATTAGAGTAACGATGTCCATGTATAGAGAATGTGAGAAATCATGTTACGAATGACAAGCAAAATTAATGTATCGTATCTTCCTCCCAATGGTGTCCGTAGAGATGTGCATAATATAAAGAAAGAAAAATACAGTCCGGACGATTCTCACGGGCTCTATTTAGAGAGCACAATTACGTGTATGTATATAGCTGACTTTCCTATAATTTGAACAAAACGGAAGTTGTTTTCAAACTACCCCCTAGTGATTAAGACACCATAATTTGTGTTATTCGGTTAATAGTTTTTCTTTACCCTACGGTCGATAGTCGTGATTGATGGCAGTATATTTCCCAACAGTATGAAACCATACTATAACAGAAATGCTGCTGATAATGTAAAATGTCGGATGAGTGACTCGTATGCACCATTTGGAAAATGATTGACTAGGGAATACATGTATAATTAAATGTGCATACTTTAAAGCTTTTACAGTAAATTAATAAAGCGATCTCTATGAAAACCCAACATTGTATATTGGAAGAGAATGCTGTAAGTAAAACCAACATGTTTAATAAAGTAAGTCCATTATCTACTACCAACTACATAATTTTGTAACATCCTCAAAATAGAGGGTTTTTTATAAAATTGGGTGACAACGTAAACCCTTAAATTTGCGGAAGTCTAAAGAATCGTCTGACTGAGATAAGGTAAGGCTTCTGGTCCAGAGAATATCCGAAAGGCTTCAGAATTGGAGTCAGTTTTGCTTGGTAAGGCGTCCAGTAAGGGTTTAACTTCGCGGACACATCACCTCAACCATATAAAGCCATTGACTCTAATACTGAAGTATTCTACGTATTCTCTAGACCCATAGCTTCGCCATCTCGGCAATATGTTTCACTTCTGCTATCTTTTATTCTCGGAAGCTGAGTATTATGTTACCACAAAATTGAACATTATTTTACTCTGTATTTGGTGAGAGAATCTCGCAATGGGAATATTGACATATAATACCTAAAAGAAGTGCCAGTAAAATAGGAACAAAATATGATTGCCCCTTGACCCCCCATCCTAAATTTTAATGCTTCCTGCTTCATTAGAAGAATCGTGGAATATATTATATTTAAAAGAAAACCTATATTTGAATATTGTTGCAATACCTACGTAGCTTCACTAGCTTTAGTAAATGATACTGATGGACCATAATGTCCTTCATTATTACATATCACCAATATGGAACATAATTGTGCACGGAACCTCTTAGATCAATTTCATTCATTTATCTAAGAGTGTATATATTGTTCTAAGGGTGTATCAGCATTCAGTTCCATGTACAATAAGGACATCATTTTATTACTACACAATTAAGTCCCACATTTATGAAATACACGTATAATGTAGTGATAGACATACCGTAGGGTCCATCAGTAGGGCTATTTACAAATGTAAGCAAATATCGATTATGCAAATTATATAGCGGGTACCCCAAATTCGGTAATCACTTTAGAATTTTTAATGCAACTTTTTACCCAAAGAGAAAAATAATTTGCCGTGCCGTAAATTAATACTTACTTACTTACTTAATTAATTTAGTCCTGCAGAACAAGCCCAATACATTAAACTGCTTCCAACAGCACACACAAAGGAGCTTCAAAACACTTGATTTAATATGAAATATAACATAAGATTATTATTACTTCATATCATATAATTACATCATGTATAAAAGTTGGTGGCTGGAAAACATAATTATTTCCCTTTCATTAGGATTAGTTTGGAATAACATCACAGCCACTTCCCTAATCAGGGAAGTCTCCTGATCAGAAGATCAGTCCGAGGTGTGCCTTCCATTCAGCGCAGCTAGCGGGTAGCACATAGTACATGCGCATTCGGCCAGGCCGCCTTGGGCGTGTTGAAATTAAAATCGGAAAGCTATTCATTTGTTTTAAATTAACAGGTTCTGAAAAACAGCATCTATTATAATAAAAGTATTCGAGTGCATTGTTGTTTGTTTTGTGAATTTAATAACCTGCAATCCAAAAATTATCGAAGCACGATAGTGATCAACCCTCCTGAAAAGAATACTGTTAAAATTATGTATTTTAAGCCGGCTTTATTAGTTTTCAAGTGCTTAAGCTCAAGGGGTGGAAAAAGCAATCATCAAAATCAATAGCAAAGGTACAAAGTTAAAGTAATATAACTTATATTCTCTTTTAATTTTCTGGTTTTTTTATTATCATGTTCAAACCTAATCTGTTGACAATTTAATACACTATTGAATACCTCTTTCAGCATCATATTAAGAAGAAATGAATGGCCGAATCTCGATGAAATATTCTCTGAATTATTAATATCATACGGTGACAAATCAATATGATTATTATGTTTCAAAATGTAATTTTAAACATAAACTTACTAATTTTTAAGCAAACGGGGCGGTGTAGTACTCTCTAAATTACAAGGATTTAAAAATAAATCCTTAAAGGCCGCTCCAAATATCTGGAAAACATATTAAGTTATATTGAGTTATGTAAAGTTTGGTGGTATAGAGGTGAACATTGACTTGATGATATTTTAAACCTACTCAATTGGGCTGCCCTTGTAAGTTTACCTGGTCAACTGGGTGGGTCTTTAAAGTTGTAATTCTGTACCAATTAATTTTGGATTTAAAATGAATTCTATAGATTTAAATCTTAAATCTTAAAGATTAAATTTTAATTTTAAACTTTAGTTTTAAATCTAATACTTGATTGGTCTGTAATCACAATCCCTTAGGATTTATTTTAAATCCTAGAAATTTAGAGTGTAAACGGCGATGAAGGACACTACCTGAGTGCATAACAAAACAACTCAGTAATTACCCATAATACTCACATTTCTTATTTCTTCCTAGTATGTTGTAAGGTTGAACAATATAACTCATTTTAATTAATTAAACCATCAATATTGGACTGTGATTGGTTTATCCTTGTACTAAAATTCCATAAAAGGCAAAGGAGCATCTCATATGTACATAGCCCATCATACATACATATTTTATTTATATATGCAGATCTTGAGGGTGATTATGCTGATGCTCGAAGAGGTATTCGGATGAATTAAGATAAGAAATGTCCACTGAGAAATAATGGAAATAGAACAGCCAGTACAGGCACCGGTACAGAAAATAAGGGAGACCAAAATATAGTAAACCTGGGGATATTAAAGTTGTGAGGCTTTGGTGAAAACTGCATTTTCTGCTTTTCATCCTAAAGTCTGCTTTATTCGCGGAAAATCTGCAACGCGGAACACTTCAGGCTTTAGCTATTGTAATTTCAGGAATGCACTATTACAAAACAAACAATGGATGGACGCACAAACACAATACTGTGTGAGGCCTTTGATTCCCGAATGAGAACAATATTCTGCATATTGTTAACCAGCATTGTTGTGCATGCGCGTATTTTTTGGGGGAATTTGCTCTGAAAGCAAGGACGTCTGTGAGGTTCTCACCCTGGTTTTCACCTAGTAAGTATCAATCCCACATGACTCTCAGAAGACAACCAACATTTAATTCTTTTAGATGTAGGACCAACAGATTTTAGAATAGTCCCCTACCATTTCTCACCAACCTCTTAAAAGCAATGTAGTGTTTTTTCTTGCCAGTCATTTTTTGATATTGTTCCAAATCCAGTCAAGTGCAATTCTAATGTGTTCTTATTCATTTTCATGTTTTAAATGTTTGAGTGTTTTAATTATAATATATGTATTTTTATAATGCTATTTTTAAAGTAAATGTCATGCAATTCAGCCGGTGGCTGCTATGTGACTTGTTAATAAATATACAATACAATAAAATGCCCTGATTTAAAAGTTGCAGTTTACCGCGTAATGGTCATTGCGCAAGCGTTATGGCACGTAAAACCCACATTTTTTTTCCGTGCTGCAACTTTTAAATTTGTGTATTGTCTTTAAAATCCACTTCTGTGGTGTTAATATTGAATGAAAATGGACGAATCATGGAATGGGGTATCAAAATAGTTTTGAAGCTATATGCGTAATTTTAACAGCTGCGTTACTTTTTGTGCAGTCTTTAGTACAAACATGAGGTAATAATGTTAAGAGAAATATGTGTATTTTGTCCATTGGACGAAACACTTTATTATATGATAATTAGATAACAAGGAGTAGTCCACATCTATTTGATTGATTTTGCGAACGCTTGGGACAATATATTCTTCAAACGACAATTTTGCAAAGTATCAGAACATCTCAGACAATTCATTAGGTACATGTCCTGGGGCTTAGTTGGATAGTTCCGTTCTACCCTTGGGAAATTAGGCAATTGAGAAGTAGTTATTTACATGTACAACTGTTACTATCAGCGTGTTTCTACAGGCGCACCGCTAAGTTACCGCTAAATGGATAACGCTATCTTACCGTTATCTTACCGTTTAACCTGCTGTTTCCACAGACAGGTTTTTGCCGTTAGCGTGTTCATACCGTTTTAACATGTTTTAAAAGTGTATTTTGTCTTACCTTTTACGGTAGTATGGCCAAAATCTTGCATCGTAGGCCTAGAATTAATGCTAGAATGGATTGTTTAATGGTTGATTATTGCTAAATAATCACTTTTGTTTGTTATATTTTGCAAATCAACAGAAAAGTTTTACATTTTACACAGTTTTTCACTATTTTGTAGCATTTACAAATTTCCGTGAGCAAACCCCGAATTCTGTGAGTTTTTCTGTTTTTCAGTATCACGGAAAAATTGTGGCTTTACATAATAGTTTGGACTTGTTATGTTGCCCAGGCTGTTATATATTAACGTTTTTGTCACTTGTCCAATTAACATGTTGATTAACAGCCATTTTGTTTGATTTTGCTCAATAATCGGCAAGTTACCGCTTAGGTCTGTTTCCACAGAAAATCTACCCGCTTCGTCAACGGCAAAAACCTACTCCAACGAGGTTTCCGTTGGCGATGAAAAGGCGTTGCAAAAAGGCGTTGGAGGCTGTTTCCACAGGAGTGATAAACGGTTCCATACCGTTTCCAAAACGGTATTTGGCTCTGTAGAAACACGCTCTATGATTAAATGATTAATGTCAGCGTAAAATAACGCAATTAATAGTGTATTTCTAATGATTTATATTTAATTAGTGATGAGCTGAATGGGATTAAAGTGCCGCCTTAAACATTAGAATATTGTTTTTACAGATATACCCTTCCTGTTAACCATTCTGTCTAACCAAGATATTCACAGCTCAAGTTTGTTGTAAACCGCTATTTTAATGTTAAACAAAAGCAATAGCTAGTTATAAATCACTGCTGTTAATTCATTGATTCACCTTTACATATTTGTTATAAGGTACGAGGGCCGGTCAATAAGTGTGTGGAACAAGGTATGCATCTTTATCGCAAGGTAATGAATTTGGTGTCTTTTGAAAGTTTGTTCCTTTACAGCATTACTGCAAATATATCCTAGTTTTGTGTCACTGTATCATACAATTTCTAAGCGCTCTTTAAGCAAAGTCATTTTGCATTGAATTTACAGTCAAAATAGTAACTTTTTGCACAAGCTTTGCAATTTAAAGAGGATTGGCCATTGCTCATTGAAATTAATCTAAACTGGGTTAAAAAAGAAACAAGGTCATATTTTAAAATCATGCCCATAAAAATGAACCAAAATACACACAGGATTCAATACTCTACTCTAAAAACATGTCAGTAACCAAGCAGTTACCCAACTGACACCAAAGCAAAATGGCAAAATGCACTGACACGGAACAGCTTCCTGAACCACATTCACAGGCGCATAATTTGCATCCAGCAAAAGAAAAAATCTTCATGCACAAAATCGACACCAGTTGACATAGTCGGGTTCACACATCATGTGCACTTAGAATGAGGAACGAGGCCATTTTCATCTATTTTTGGTTAAAGGTTATAAGACATACATTAATCACTGGAATTATGAATACATCCCACCCTTTAGAAAACCATCACTCGGTCACCATAGTGCAAGATTTTAATCGCTGTTTTCTGAGATTCAGGGAGAGTCTTCATGTGAAGATGTTTGGTGGCAGGAATGGGGTTATTTTCTCAGTTTTTTTGATCTGACATTCACAACAGAGGGGTCAGATGACACTTATTTTAGAATTGTAAGTCCTATCTTCATATTATTAGGTTTGCTGGTGATCAATATTCTATTTTCCAAACAATGATTAGTACACACATCCCTCACCTAATATCGTAAAATGGGAAAAGTCTAGGTATGTACAGAAATATTGGGCAACATTTAATTTCGGCTAAAAATAATACGAGCTTGCGAATTCTGCCATAATATGATATTGATATGAAGTTACTAAATTAGGAATACTAAGGTAAAGCCCATACACGATGGGCAATCAATAAGTTCGTAAAACAAGGCACTTGATAGAGTACTCGCCATTTTTCTCTTGAATATTACGTTAGTAACAAATTATGTTAATTTAATTCAAACCTGACTTAACAGAAGCAACATTATAGGCGCAGAGAGGGCAATTTCTTTTGTGAAAATGGAGTTACTTTGTTCCCTAAGTGACAGCCTGCAAATTGGGCATTAGTCGTAAAGCCTCGGAGACCACTAAATGACAATTGCTTTTATAGCTACCCACGCTATGCAATGGTATTCGTAGAGACGGTAGTCTAATATATATACTAACATAGGCATGACAGGTGTCATTTTTAAAAGACTATTATTAAGTGGTAAATTGCCCATATTGGTCTGCGATTCTGCTCACGCATTACAGAACTAGTAAACGTCACCACCTGTCTGTGGGCAACAACACGTACGGAAACTGACAAAAAGTTCTCCACATTTCAAGAGCTCCTGTAATGCATTTATGAAGCTCATCGTTTGTACCTAAACCAAAACCCAAAATAAAACTTATTTAAAACGTTTTAAAAACGTTTTTGTGTTTGCTGGGTGTCCATCAAATCAATAGGAATTTACTGCAACTTATAAAATTGAGGGGAGTGCATTCAAAAGGTCACTGTGTCATCAATTCTTCATTGATTTGGACCAATGAGGTATCAAACTGTGCGGAATAAATTTTTCTGTAACATACTTTTAGTAGGTTTTGATTTAAGACCCCATCTTTGACTTATGGACCAAAATCAAACTGGATACTTTCTTCTTGGGATGCGTTTATATTTAGGATATACAGGGGTGAACACAACCGGTACCTTAATTATTTGTCTTACTCTAAAATTACCCCAGTGGATAATGTGATCAAGACCCGTTTAGGTAAAAATAAGTTATTGATACTTTTTCTAAAAAAATAAGTCGATTTGAAACAACGTAAATTTGTGGAAGTCTAAAGAATCGTCTGACTGAGATAAGGTAAGGCTTCTGGTCCAAAGAATATCCGAAAGGCTTCAGAATTGGAGTCAGCTTTGCTTGGTAAGACATCCAGTAAGGGTTTAACTTCGCGGACACATCACCTCAACCATATAAATCCATTGACTCTAATACTGAAGTATTCTACGTATTCTCTAGACCCATAGCTTCGCCATCTCGGCAATATGTTTCACTTCTGCTATCTTTTATTCTCGGAAGCTGAGTATTATGTTACCACAAAATTGAACATTATTTTACTCTGTATTTGGTGAGAGAATCTCGCAATGGGAATATTGACATATAATACCTAAAAGAAGTGCCAGTAAAATAGGAACAAAATATGACTGCCCCTTGACCCCCCCCCCCATCCTAAATTTTAATGCTTCCTGCTTCATTAGAAGAATCGTGGAATATATTATATTTAAAAGAAAACCTAATATTGTTGCAATACCTACGTAGCTTCACTAGCTTTAGTAAATGATACTGATGGACCATGTCCTTCATTATTACATATCACCAATATGGAACATAATTGTGCACGGAACCTCTTAGATCAATTTCATTCATTTATCTAAGAGTGTATATGTTGTCCTAAGGGTGTATCAGCATTCAGTTCCATGTACAATAAGGACATCATTTTATTACTACACAATTTATGATATACACGTATAATGTAGTGATAGACATACCGTAGGGTCCATCAGTAGGGCTATTTACAAATGTAAGCAAATAGCGATTATGCAAATTATATAGCGGGTACCCCAAATTCGGTAATCACTTTAGAATTTTTAATGCAACTTTTTACCCAAAGAGAAAAATAATTTGCCGTGCCGTAAATTAATACTTACTTACTTAATTAATTAATTTAGTCCTGCAGAACAAGCCCAATACATTAAACTGCTTCCAACAGCACACACAAAGGAGCTTCAAAACACTTGATTTAATATGAAATATAACATAAGATTATTATTACTTCATATCATATAATTACATCATGTATAAAAGTTGGTGGCTGGAAAACATAATTATTTCCCTTTCATTAGGATTAGTTTGGAATAACATCACAGCCACTTCCCTAATCAGGGAAGTCTCCTGATCAGAAGATCAGTCCGAGGTGTGCCTTCCATTCAGCGCAGCTAGCGGGTAGCACATAGTACACATTCGACCAGGCCGCCGTGGGCGTGTTGAAATTAAAATCGGAAAGCTATTCATTTGTTTCAAATTAACAGGTTCTAAAAAACAGCATCTATTATAATAAAAGTATTCGAGTGCATTGTTGTTTGTTTTGTGAATTTAATAACCTGCAATCCGAAAATTATCGAAGCACGATAGTGATCAACCCTCCTGAAAAGAATACTGTTAAAATTATGTATTTTAAGCCGGCTTTATTAGTTTTCAAGTGCTTAAGCTCAAGGGGTGGAAAAAGCAATCATCAAAATCAATAGCAAAGGTACAAAGTTAAAGTAATATAACTTATATTCTCTTTTTATTTTCTGTTTTTTTTATTATCATGTTCAAACCTAATCTGTTGACAATTTAATACACTATTGAATACCTCTTTCAGCATCATATTAAGAAGAAATGAATGGCCGAATCTCGATGAAATATTCTCTGAATTATTAATATCATACGGTGACAAATCAATATGATTATTATATTTCAAAATGTAATTTTAAACATAAACTTACTAATTTTTAAGCAAACGGGGCGGTTTAGTACTCTCTAAATTACAAGGATTTTAAAATAAATCCTTAAAGGCCGCTCCAAATATATTAAGTTGGGAGTTATGTAAAGTTTGGTGGTATAGAGGTGAACATTGACTTGATGATATTTTAAACCTACTCAATTGGGCTGCCCTTGTAAGTTTACCTGGTCAACTGGGTGGGTCTTTAAAGTTGTAATTCCGTACCAATTAATTTTGGATTTAAAATGAATTCTATAGATTTAAATCTTAAATCTTAAAGATTAAATTTTAATTTTAAACTTTAGTTTTAAATCTAATACTTGATTGGTCTGAAATCATCCCTTAGGATTTATTTTAAATCCTAGAAATTTAGAGTGTAAACGGCGATGAAGGACACTACCTGAGTGCATAACAAAACAACTCAGTAATTACCCATAATACTCACATTTCTTATTTCTTCCTAGTATGTTGTAAGGTTGAACAATATAACTCATTTTAATTAATTAAACCATCAATATTGGACTGTGATTGGTTTATCCTTGTACTAAAATTCCATAAAAGGCAAAGGAGCATCTCATATGTACATAGCCCATCATACATACATATTTTATTTATATATGCAGATCTTGAGGGTGATTATGCTGATGCTCGAAGAGGTATTCGGATGAATTAAGATAAGAAATTTCCACTGAGAAATAATGGAAATAGAACAGCCAGTACAGGCACCGGTACAGAAAATAAGGGAGACCAAAATATAGTAAACCTGGGGATATTAAAGTTGTGAGGCTTTGGTGAAAACTGCATTTTCTGCTTTTCATCCTAAATTCTGCTTTATTCGCGGAAAATCTGCAACGCGGAAAACTTCAGGCTTTAGCTATTGTAATTTCAGGCATGCACTATTACAAAACAAACAATGGATGGACGCACAAACACAATACTGTGTGAGGCCTTTGATTCCCGAATGAGAACAATATTCTGCATATTGTTAACCAGCATTGTTGTGCATGCGCGTATTTTTTGGGGGAATTTGCTCTGAAAGCAAGGACGTCTGTGAGGTTCTCACCCTGGTTTTCACCTAGTAAGTATCAATCCCACATGACTCTCAGAAGACAACCAACAATTAATTCTTTTAGATGTAGGACCAACAGATTTTAGAATAGTCCCCTACCATTTCTCACCAACCTCTTAAAAGCAATGTAGTGTTTTTTCTTGCCAGTCATTTTTTGATATTGTTCCAAATCCAGTCAAGTGCAATTCTAATGTGTTCTTATTCATTTTCATGTTTTAAATGTTTGAGTGTTTTAATTATAATATATGTATTTTTATAATGCTATTTTTAAAGTAAATGTCATGCAATTCAGCCGTTGGCTGCTATGTGACTTGTTAATAAATATACAATACAATAAAATGCCCTGATTTAAAAGTTGCAGTTTACCGCGTAATGGTCATTGCGCAAGCGTTATGGCACGTAAAACCCACAATTTTTTTCCGTGCTGCAACTTTTAAATTTGTGTATTGTCTTTAAAATCCACTTCTGTGGTGTTAATATTGAATGAAAATGGACGAATCATGGAATGGGGTATCAAAATAGTTTTGAAGCTATATGCGTAATTTTAACAGCTGCGTTACTTTTTGTGCAGTCTTTAGTACAAACATGAGGTAATAATGTTAAGAGAAATATGTATTTTGTCCATTGGACGAAACACTTTATTATATGATAATTAGATAACAAGGAGTAGTCCACATCTATTTGATTGATTTTGCGAACGCTTGGGACAATATATTCGTCAAACGACAATTTTGCAAAGTATCAGAACATCTCAGACAATTCATTAGGTACATGTCCTGGGGCTTAGTTGGATAGTTCCGTTCTACCCTTGGGAAATTAGGCAATTGAGAAGTAGTTATTTACATGTACAACTGTTACTATGATTAAATGATTAATGTCAGCGTAAAATAACGCAATTAATGCTGTATTTCTAATGATTTATATTTAATTAGTGATGAGCTGAATGGGATTAAAGTGCCGCCTTAAACATTAGAATATTGTTTTTTGCAGAAATGCCCTTCCTGTTAACCATTCTGTCTAACCAAGATATTCACAGCTCAAGTTTGTTGTAAACCGCTATTTTAATGTTAAACAAAAGCAATAGCTAGTTATAAATTACTGCTGTTAATTCATTGATTCGCCTTTACATATTTAGAATATGGGACCATTTGTTATACGGTACGAGGGCCGGTCAATAAGTGTGTGGAACAAGGTATTACAGCATTACTGCAAATATATCCTAGTTTTGTGTCACTGTATCATACAATTTCTAAGCGCTCTTTAAGCAAAGTCATTTTGCATTGAATTTACAGTCAAAATAGTAACTTTTTGCACAAGCTTTGCAATTTAAAGAGGATTGGCCATTGCTCATTGAAATTAATCTAAACTGGGTTCAAAAAGAAACAAGGTCATATCTTAAAATCATGCCCATAAAAATTAACCAAAATACACACAGGATTCAATACTCTACTCTAAAAACATGTCAGTAACCAAGCAGTTACCCAACTGACACCAAAGCAAAATGGCAAAATGCACTGACACGGAACAGCTTCCTGAACCACATTCACAGGCGCATAATTTGCATCCAGCAAAAGAAAAATTCTTCATGCACAAAATCGACACCAGTTGACATAGTCGGGTTCACACATCATGTGCACTTAGAATGAGGAACGAGGCCATTTTCATCTATTTTTGGTTAAATGTTATAAGACATACATTAATCACTGGAATTATGAATACATCCCACCCTTTAGAAAACCATCACTCGGTCACCATAGTGCAAGGTTTTAATCGCTGTTTTCTGAGATTCAGGGAGAGTCTTCATGTGAAGATGTTTGGTGGCAGGAATGGGGTTATTTTCTCAGTTTTTTTGATCTTACATTCACAACAGAGGGGTCAGATGACACTTATTTTAGAATTGTAAGTCCTATCTTCATATTATTAGGTTTGCTGGTGATCAATATTCTATTTTCCAAACAATGATTAGTGCACACATCCCTCACCTAATATCGTAAAATGGGAAAAGTCTAGGTATGTACAGAAATATTGGGCAACATTTAATTTCGGCTAAAAATAATACGAGCTTGCGAATTCTGCCATAATATGATATTGATATGAAGTTACTTAATTAGGAATACTAAGGTAAAGCCCATACACGATGGGCAATCAATAAGTTCGTAAAACAAGGCACTTGATAGAGTACTCGCCATTTTTCTCTTGAACATTACGTTAGTAACAAATTATGTTAATTTAATTCAAACCTGACTTAACAGAAGCAACATTATAGGCGCAGAGAGAACAATTTCTTTTGTGAAAATGGAGTTACTTTGTTCCCTAAGTGACAGCCTGCAAATTGGGCATTAGTCGTAAAGCCTCGGAGACCACTAAATGACAATTGCTTTTATAGCTACCCACGCTATGCAATGGTATTCGTAGAGACGGTAGTCTAATATATATACTAACCTAGGCATGACAGGTGTCATTTTTAAAAGACTATTATTAAGTGGTAAATTGGCCCATATTGGTCTGCGATTCTGCTCACGCATTACAGAACTAGTAAACGTCACAACCTGTCTGTGGGCAACAACACGTACGGAAACTGACAAAAAGTTCTCCACATTTCAAGAGCTCCTGTAATGCATTTATGAAGCTCATCGTTTGTACCTAAACCAAAACCCAAAATAAAACTTATTTAAAACGTTTTAAAAACGTTTTTGTGTTTGCTGGGTGTCCATCAAATCAATAGGAATTTACTGAAACTTATAAAATTGAGGGGAGTGCATTCAAAAGGTCACTGTGTCATCAATTCTTCATTGATTTGGACCAATGAGGTATCAAACTGTGCGGAATAAATTTATCTGTAACATACTTTTAGTAGGTTTTGATTTAAGACCCCATCTTTGACTTATGGACCAAAATCAAACTGGATACTTTCTTCTTGGGATGCGTTTATATTTAGGATATACAGGGGTGAACACAACCGGTACCTTAATTATTTGTCTTACTCTAAAATTACCGCAGTGGATAATGTGATCAAGACCCGTTTAGGTGAAAATAAGTTATTGATACTTTTTCTAAAAAAATAAGTCGATTTGAAACAATACAAATAAGGGTCTGAGATTACAAAAATGTATATTTGTCATATCCACAATATCCCGATTTCAAACTAGTATTTTGACACTTGAGGATTTCATCCACTACAGCCTTCGCTAGTCTGTATTTCCACAATTGTGCCATTGTATGTGTATTCTTGTCTCGTGTAGGCCTATAATAAAGCTTGCTGATGAAATTAAAACTTCATCTTATTTGCACGTCCGGATACATCCATTGTTGAAACCTGGTCTCCCAACTAAACTGCCGTATATAGTCAGTTTACAAATGATCTTAAACTGATCATATGCGGCAGTTTATGAGAAAAAGTGATAGCGCCCTCTGTTGTTATTAATCGTATTTAATGCGTATTTACAACGTTGTGAATAAATATTTGACACCATAGAATATAAAAACTAGTAATTTGATAAGTTAAAATAAGATTTTTAACGGAATAAATCTAAATAATATGATTATGCAGTTTATTCCGTTAAATATTTACCCATAATTTCCCTCATTCTTCAGGCCCTGCCCTCTATCGGGTGTTAATTTAAAGTTTAACCTTGATTGCTATTGTTTCTTTGTAAGCCTGCGGCGCAACCTTGAACTATATTGTTTCTTTGTAAGCCTGCGGCGCAACCTTGAACAATATTGTCCTTGAGATAACGTCCTCCAAACCTAAAACATGGTTGTTTTGCGCAACGTAGTCTGTAATAGCAGATTTATATACACCTATGAGCTATTGTTTCCTCTGTGACCGAGTATGTACCATACCACAAGTGCTACTTTCTCTGCTTCTCCTTGATGTTCTTTGAGGCGTGTGCCGAACAAAATATTGCGAATAATATTGTTTTGTGCGGATTGAAGGCTGTCGCAACACCATGCTTGCAAAAAGTCCTCCTGACTGTGTGTGACAATCCTTCAACTAAAGGAACCTCGACCAACTGACTTATCCTGTTCGTATCGCTATTCTTTTTCTGCTGACCGGTCTTGTCCTCGCGTTTCTGGTTGAAGGCACAATCAGGGTATCCTTATTGCTGCACCGCATGTTTTATTTTGCCCTCTTCGATAACCTTGTTCGCTGGTTCTGCGGCTACTTTTTCTACCCTGTCCTTGAGCGTATTCGCATAATTTATGTCCTAATGGATGGTAAGATGTGAAGTGCAAGTACTGGTCGGTATGAGTCTTTTTGTCTACAAACTGTTATGGCAGCGCGGAGGTGGTCAAGTGTATGGGCGGCCATGAGGGCCAAAAGGGTCTCAAAATTACACACGGGTCTCAAAAGTACAATAAGGTCTCAAAAACACACAAAGGTCTCAGAAATAAACACATAATAAGGTCTCAAACGTATAATAAGGTCTCAAAAACACATAAAGGTCTCAGAAATAAACACACAATAAGGTCTCAAAAGTATAATAAGGTCTCAAAAACAGAGAAAGGTCTCGGAAACAAACACACAACAAGGTCTCAAAAATAGAGAAAGGTCTCAAATACAGAAAAAGGTCTCAAAAACAGAGGAAGGTCTCAAAAACAGAGAAAGGTCTCAAATACAGAGAAAGGTCTCAAAAACAGAGAAAGGTCTCAAAAACAGAGAAAGGTCTCAAAAACAGAGAAAGGTCTCAAAAGCAGAAAAAGGTCTCAAAACACGTTAAGGTCTCAAAAACACGTTAAGGTCTCAAAAACACGTTATGGTCTCAAAAACACGTTATGGTCTCAAAAACACGTTATGGTCTCAAAAACACGTTATGGTCTCAAAAAACACGTTATGGTCTCAAAACACGTTATGGTCTCAAAACACGTTATGGTCTCAAAAACACGTTATGGTCTCAAAAAAGAGAGAAAGGTCTCAAAAACAGAAAAAGGTTTCAAATACAGAGAAAGGTCTCAAATCAGAGAAATGTTTCAAAAACAGGGAAAGGTCTCAAATACAGAGAAAGGTCTCAAACACAGAATGGTCTCAAAAACAGAGACAGGTCTCAAAAATAGAGAAAGGTCTCAGAGACATATACCTCAGAGACATAGACTGCACATAACGGTCGGTTGACTTTGTAATACCTGATTTGAGACCTAGACGTGTTTTTGAGACATGAACGTGTTTTGACACCCTTTTGCACACACGGCCGCCCATAGTATTCCTCGGCGTTGACCCTTTTGACCCCGGCGGCCGCGCCGTGAGTGCCAAAAGGGTCTCAAAAGTACGTCTTGGTCTCAAAACCACATCTTGGTCTCAAAAACACGTCTAGGTCTCAAATAAGGTATTACAACCGACCGTATATATGCAGTACCGCATACAGTACTGCAACATCCGCTTGCAGTCCCGCATGGGGAACTGCAATATTTTTGGTGTATTTCCGCATGGGTAAATGCAATTTTTGGTACATTTCCGAATTGGATGTATTAATCAAAAGTTTAAGTCAAATGGCTACGTGCTTTGACATGCAGTTAAAAGGGCATTTCGTGATCCACAGCCTCATCCCCCACTTTTTCAAAAAAAGTTGAGATTTTTATACCACTGGGAACTTTTGGCTACATAATGTTTATGTACTAAATATTTCTTGCAGATTAATTCATTTAGCAAAAATATCGTGACATGATAAATTTGAATTTTGTTCTGGTACCGGTATACCAGATCGAAATTACAACAGTGGCCTATGGAGCAGTGTAATACACATAATCATGCATAACTCGCAAACGCAAAATCGGATTGACATTTTGTGAATAAGCTTTTTTTTTTTTTTCTACTGAAAAATGTCATAAAAAAGGATGCTAGGATCACATGCTAAATTAAGGGACCGCTCATTATTAATGCGGGAGGGGGGCCGGGAAAATGTTGAGCTTTATGGGTGAAAAATACCTAACCCCCCTATTGCGATGAATCAATTTCATGTAACCCCCGCTTCAAGCAAACTTAAATATTAATTAATTCAGTCACAGAGATTGGGATTTTGACATTGGGGTGATGGGGTGGGAAACAATTTCTTGAAATCATAGGGAATCCAGCTCTTTTTGGCGACAAAATAAGCGTATTGTACAAATGCGCGCGAAGCGCGAGGAAATTTTTGCAATATTGAAGCTGAATTGATGAAATCTGATGCAGAAGTGGAATAAATTCGCGCGAAGCGCACAAAAATTTGCAATGTTGTGACTAAAATTGCCAAATATAAGATTAATATGGTCAGAAACCCACATAGGCCTACAGGTGATTGTATGGACCATCTCCCTGGCCAAATAGGAGGGAATTTAACCCCCACCCATCCCCACGGATCTACCCCTATGCCAATAGATCTACTTTTGATCTTGAAATTTATAGGTGTGTGCTTGGAGGTGGGGTGGTGAAAATGTGGTGAGGAGTGAGAGGTGTGTGTAGCATATGGCAGTGGCGTAGATTTCTTTTTTGACATTGGGGGGATGGGGTAGGAAAAAGAAAATATTTATTGAACTTGGTATAGTGAATCCAGCACATTTTGGCTGTTGACAATGTTTATAACTACAAATGTGCGTGAAGCGCGCAAATTTTTGCCCCAATTGAAGCTAAAATGGTGACATATGGTGCAAAATGGGAACAATTTTGTTCAAGTCAAGTTAGACAATTATGTATGGTATGATTGATATTGTTACTGTATGCAAGACCTTCCAGGATTCTTGGTATTCAAAAATAGTGAATGACTATTCAATTTCACATGACCACCCCTATCAGGAAAAATAAAATCACATAATCCCCCCTGTTTGTCAAAGTGAAAATCACATAACCGCCCTACATTTTTCCCGCCCCCCTCCCACATTAATAATGAGCGGTCCCTAAGTTACTAAGCTCGTCACAATATAGGCCCTATCATACTTATTGAGTTAGATGGTTTGTTAATATCTACACCACATTTCGCCATACTGCATTTTAGAAACGCTTGCTGTTAGAATAAGAAAAATTTTAATTGTAATTATTGCACATTCTAGGGAAGCGTGGTTACCTTTTTAAAAAAACCGAGTGAGAGGGTTTTCAAGAAAATATTTTTCCTGTCAAAACTGAATATGAATATTAAAGCCATATTATAACATTTGCTGAGGAAGACGCCCTCACTGAATTTTGTAAAATTCCTTTTTTTACACCATTAAATTGTATTTTATTAAACCAATATACCCTGCAAAAATCAAGACTCTAGGTGCTGTAGTTTTGTCAAAATCCGAGATTTTGAATAAAACGCCGGATTCGGCGCTTTATTATTACGATGGAATTATTAGTCGAACGCATACACGATGTTCATAACACACAGTACGTACCGTGCAGGACGGTGATATACACAACAAAGGGTCGTACCACAACATGACCGAAGGTGTGGTACGTATTGGCGACATGTGCGCCGCACAGTGACATCGCCCCGATATCTTCATGGTAGAAATCGCCATGGTAAGTTGAATCCACAGCCACCCATGGCCATTTTATTCGGACCTTATGAGATGCATAATTAGCGAAGTGACCTGACTAAGGCTACTGACAATAACCGGGGTAATTGATTTCTCGCTGTTGGAGTAAGCTTGTATACGACATTGCGGTCAATGGTTGTACTGCCTCCACTGAGTAGTGAGTGCAGCTAGCCTGCTGCGCGCTGTAGTCCATACAGGACCAACGCAATATAACATTAGAGTTTTGGTCAGATTTTGAGTTCAAAGCGCACGGCCAATTTTCAAAGCGCACGCTAACGACTATCATATCTGTTCAACACGTATTTTCAAGTGTAAGAGACCACATCTGGTTTCTTGAGAAAAATTCATTTGCGGGAGATATTCATCATTTTCTAACCCAGTATCCGAAGATTTTCGTCTGATATCAAAATCGTGCATAGCAATTCACGTGTATTGATCCCGTGTATTCATGTTAGTGTCTCTGCTGCACCAAATAATTATTAGCCAGGCGATGTCGGTGTGCGCCGGTAGTAATTCAATTTTCTTTGCTTTGCCGTAGTTGTTCGGCTCAAAAATAAAAGGGATATATCTGACAGTAAAAGCTAACATTTTATGGCAAATAAATGCTAATCTATTTTGTTTGAAAATGTTATAATATGGCTTTAACTGCACATCATATATAACGATTCGTGATACCCAATTGTGGCACATTTGATGTCGTTTTATGAGGCAGAGAATTTTATTTCAATTTTATATACGCCAAAATATTTTTTAATTCAGCGAGAATGGCGATAGAAAAAACTTCCATGTATAAATTACATTAGACCCAACCAATGATAACTGTTTCGTTTTTATGGTAATCTAATCTTTTATTACCTGAAATAAAATTAGGGGTCTAATGTGGATTAATTGTGTAATTGATGAAAACATCGACGTGTATAAAAGAAGCTACAAGAAAAATGTTAGGCCACGCCACATTGATAATCTATGCTTTTAGTATACGGCGAGTTCGTAGCGCACGTGTGAATCAAAATCGATTATACTATTGTGCGTCTATAGCCTCATTCCTATTTCTGTATATAAAACACGCAGTTATCAACAATTGAGCGCTATTAATACACATTAATGTTTTTAAACAAATAAAATTCCAAAATATGGTACGTTTTCTGTATTTGCTTGTCACACGTGGTATGTTGAAGTAATGAAGTTGCGATTATATTTTTAAATTTTCATCATGACACCATCAAGCCTTGATAGCCGAGCGGTCTAAGGCGCTGGTGTCGGATTGACGGGGTTTCGGACTGGGGTCTACACAGAGAGCTATACAAGGTTTGAGAAGTCTTTTAGTCAATTTTGGGGTGCTGATTCAGAATCTATGATTTTTTAGGAATAAATTCAGTACAAACAGAATTATTAGCTCTAAATCATAATTGCTTTCTATAAATGACAAGAAGTAATGCTCTTTAGCTGTAAGTTTAGAGGGCTTGTCACCGTTCCCTCAGGCCCGTATACGCAGGATTTTTTGGAGGTGCTTTTTTTTGACCAAAAAAGCGTAAAAAATGTGATATTTTGGTACTTTGTGTATACTTGTGCAAATTTGGTGATGAAGGTGTGGTTGCACCCCTCCCCCACTCCCCCATGTACAGGCCTGAGTTCCCAAGGTCAAAAGAGCTAAAATGTTCACTTTCATGGCTGCTTTGTTATGATTCTTGTAATTCCTTGTTGATATTCCTTAAATCAATTAAAAAGTGACAGACAAACAATCCAACTTTTAATGTTAATTATGCATATTCAAAATAATACAGGCACTGCTAGTAAAATTTGATAATTTTAAACAACAAATTTATTAATAATTCTAAAATGTAACACATGCTTTAGGTTTTACAACTTGTGTATTTTTGTTTGAATCATACATGTATACTGACCACATGTTGGAATACTTGTGTGTGTTTAGAAAAATAAAGTGACTATAAATAAGAATGTGTTTGTTTTCATGGTGACTGGTGTAAGGGCTGATCAATATTAGACAAGTTAATTGTTGAGCTTTTTTAATGGCAAGGGGTGAAACAAGAAAAAAAAAATTTATAAGGAAAACAATTTTAAGCAAAATATGTCAATGTTTTTGAGCTGAAAACAATTCATAAATTGCCTCAAAATATTCTCTTTGTGATGCTTTTTATCTTTCACATTTACCCCTTGCACAAAGAAGACTTTTTTCTGTGGTGTAAAACAGGCATTGATTTTGCCAAAAACTGAGGGTTTCAGTGAAGTTTTGTTTTGATGAGGGGAGGTGCAAGTTGTTTTGAAAATGTCCAAATTAGTGAATGCAATGCCTGCTGCTGAATTCCAATAAAACTCAATTTTTGAATAAGATTCATCCTCCACAGTGATATACCAACATGGATATGGGGTGGACCCTGAGTGATCCCATGTTCCAAATACCTGGACAAAATTAATAAATCTTCTCAATAGACCCATTTCATACTAAATTTCTATTTAATTCATTTACACCTCTAGGCGCCTGAAATTGTCAGGGGTGGTGCAATAAATTGTACCCCCGGGCCGGGGTGGTGAATTATAGGGGGGACGCAAAGATATTTTGGCATGTCAAAGGGGGGAGCATTTTTTGGCAGGTCGAAAGGGCGGGTCAAGTAATTTTAGGCAGGTCGAAAGGGTGGGGGAGGGGGAGCAAGCAATTTTGGGCACATATATTTTGGGCAACGTTTCTATATTACACCCTAAAAGGTGTAGGAAAACGTTAGGAACGCGTTCAAATATGCAAAATTTCTTTTCAATCGCATTATATGATAAGACTTTTTAAGTCCAACTTGTAATTTTGTAAGAAATTTGAACAAAAGTTTTTGCCAAATCTAACACAAATTGTCTTAGTTTTTACAACTTACAACCGCAAGCAATTTGAGAAACATTTTGGCTGCAGTGATGCAAAGTTGGTCTATTTTCCAAAAGAAATTAAAAAAATTTTGAAAACAAAATGACCCATCCATAGGCCTAGGCCTATATACCGAAATTCCCCATGCGGAAATACACCACAAATATTGCAGTTCCCCATGCGGAACTGCACATCCCGACCTGCATCACCGCATGCGGAAATGCAAGTTGGGATATGTAGTTCCTCATGCGGAAGTGCGTGACGGAATGTGTAGTTTCGCCTGCTGGTGTGTGCAGTATAGTACTGCATGCGGTACTGCACATAACGGTCGGTTGTAATACCTGGTTTGAGACCTTAACGTATTTTTGAGACCATAACGTGTTTTTGAGACCATAACGTGTTTTTGAGACCATAACGTGTTTTTGAGACCATAATGTGTTTTGAGATCCCCAGGTTGAGACCATAACGTGTTTTTGAGACCATAACGTGTTTTGAGACCATAACGTGTTTTTGAGACCATAACGTGTTTTTGAGACCATAACGTGTTTTTGAGACCATAACGTGTTTTTGAGACCTTAACGTGTTTTTGAGACCTTAACGTGTTTTTGAGACCTTTCTCTGTTTTTGAGACCTTTCTCTGTTTTTGAGACCTTTCTCTGTTTTTGAGACATTTCTCTGTTTTTGAGACCTTTCTCTGTTTTTGAGACCTTTCTCTGTATTTGAGACCTTTCTCTGTTTTTGAGACCTTTCTCTGTTTTTGAGACCTTTCTCTGTTTTTGAGACCTTTCTCTTTTTTTGAGACCTTTCTCTGTGTTTGAGACCTTTCTCTGTTTTTGAGACCTTTCTCTGTTTTTGAGACCTTTCTCTGTTTTTGAGACCTTTCTCTGTTTTGAGACCTTTCTCTGTTTTTGAGACCTTTCTCTGTATTTGAGACCTTTCTCTGTTTTTGAGACCTTTCTCTTTTTTTGTGTTTGAGACCTTTCTCTGTTTTTGAGACCTGTCTCTGTTTTTGAGACCTTTCTCTGTTTTGAGACCTTTCTCTGTATTTGAGACCTTTCTCTGTTTTTGAGACCTTTCTCTGTTTTTGAGACCTTTCTCTGTATTTGAGACCTCTCTGTTTTTGAGACCTTTCTCTGTTTTTGAGATCTTTCTCTGTATTTGAGACCTTTCTCTGTTTTTGAGATCTTTCTCTGTATTTGAGACCTTTCCCTGTTTCCGAGACCTTATTATACTATTGAGACATTGTTGTGTGTTTGTTTCTGAGACCTTTCTCTGTTTTTGAGACCGTATTGTGCTATTGAGACATTACTGTGTGTTTATTTCTGAGACCTTTGTGTGTTTTTGAGACCTTATTGTACTTTTGAGACCCTTGTGTAGTTTTGAGACCCTTTTGGCCCTCACGCGGCCGCCCATACAAGTGCGTATTCGAAGAGCTTAGTTGCAAAAGCCCTTACATCCATCTTGGGGTGTCATTGAGTTATTGACGTGACATTATAGTGTGGGTAACATAATATTTTGATGGTTGTTTGATCTTCATACATTAACATGAACATGAAAGAGTTTTATTTAAATTGTTTGATGTATAATAGTAGCCTTGTACGTTCTTGACCTATTAAAACCAAAATGAACTGTTTTTGGGTCACTATGTTTGAAAAAAAAAATCACTTTAATTAACAACAGTTGTAGCTTCGGAAATACTCAGAAAATGGCATCATTAAAGAAGTAAATGAGATATTTCAATTGTTCTTCTTGATTTTGAAAGCATTAGTCAGGTTACATAAAGTAGTGCACAATTATGGGCTCGATTTAATTGCAAAGGTGGTTTCTAGGAAAAGGGGTAAATTTATTTGTTGCAAAAGGCCTTACATCCACAAAAGTACCGATATGAAATAAATAATAAAATAGATAAATAAATAAATCCAAGTAAGGTAAATCATCCACAGTAAAGTGCTCAACCAAGAAGGGAGCTGGAATACATTTAAAATAGACTTGGTGATTTATTAAAGCATTATTTACAATATTGTTTCATGCAAGCCAGCCGAAGCCGACCTACACTCGTCAGAATTATGCTTATCACTGGAAACTGATTATGATGCACGGAATGCTCACGCCGCGAAGTGGCGACGGTGAGCGCGAAGATAGGAAGGCTTGAAAATTGTACCAAACCTATTCTTTAAGTTTATATTCATCAACACTTTATTTCAAAACCAAGTAATAATTGCCCAATTAAAAAAACTGTGTTTCTCAAAAGGTCAAAAAGTGGATGTAAGCGCTTTACAACTAAACTCTTCATTTATAAACACATATTTATGAATAGAGTCAAAGCATACTGTCAATTGTGATAAACGTTAAATTTGCGTTAAGCGTTTATTTTGATGTGGTTTTCAGTATATCCGTGCAAGAAAATACTACCCTATCCCTTAATTTAGCAAATCTAATACCATTAATATTTAGCAACATACCTATCGGTATCAAACAGTATTGGTAATCATGTTGAGGCTACATTATACCTGTTGAAGTTTCGGAGGGGCCAAACAAGCTGTTTGATATATACTGTATATCAGCTGAATACCAATTTCCCCCAAATTGTTGAGTCTCTATAATGTAAAATACAGCATAGTAAGAAATACCAAATAAACAGAGATTGCTGAACATGCTTGGTTTTGCACCAAATGTGTATAATATTATCATATTATTGTAAGAGCTCTAAAAATAATTTAATTGAATGAGGGTGTTATCATGAAATGTGTGGAACTAGTTGGGCTTTGGGGTGTATACGTGGGGGTGAGTTCGAATGTGTGTGACCTGGTGTACTTAATGTGTGAGTGTATAGATAATGCGTAATCTATATTGCCCGGTAATGCGCATTGCCTTGCATTTTTGTTCATATTTACAGTCATAGAGATGACATATTGATTTTCGTAAATGTCTGAATGTTTGCTTTATCGTTCGTTTGCCTTCAGAATACAAAAAGTTTGTTATTCCTTTGTCTTGAAAAATACATGCAATATAATATTTTTGTTTTGTATAGCCATGATTTTGTAATAAACTTGTATTGTTTAAATAAATTATTTTTGATTGTTGAGAAAACGTTGTGCAAGATTCGACATTTGTAGAAAAACAAGTACGCAATCACATGGTTTTTGTTGTGTACGAAGTAAAATGACATTACATGAGTCAAAGATTTTTCCCGATACTGGTCTTCTACGACTTATAGTAACAAGAATATTGACATGTCTGGTACGAGGAGAATAGTCCGTGAGTAGTAGATGAAAAAACAGATTCAGAGATGAATCACTGGAGTAATAATTAAAGGCGTATTTCGTGATTCTAGCATTCTCTTTTTACGGTGTGTCTCAGTAGATATCTACGAAAAGTACCGTTCATTGTGTTTACCGTAGGGAGGGGGACAAGAGACCAGATGATTTTGGTCAGGCAAAAAAAAAAAAGGGGGTGGGCAGATGTATTTTTAGTTATTGAAGGGAGCGGTTCATATGGTTTTGCACCTCAAAACCCCGGAGCTTCCGGGGCTTCACCCTTAACCCCCCCCCCATCTAGGACATTTCCACTGGACCCCTCATCATCGGCCGACGATTTAGTTTAAGTCTTAGTATCCATATGTCACTTTGTTGTAAATTTGTTCTGTTAGCTGAACATAAATACAAATGTTGACAATATGTTTGCCAAATGAATGAATCTATAATTTTGCACACAAAACGTATGAAGCCTATTTTTAGAACAGTGTGAGGGAACGGCTGTGGATCACGAAATGCCCACTCAAGGTGGTTTTAAAAACCTTGCAAACACAATCATGCAGAAAAAGCTATTAAGGAAAGCTGGAAATGGCTCCATTATCTGGTCATCTGAATGAACGACGATACTTCAGGATCGCATCACTAGTATGAAGGCAGATATCGCACAAATACGTTTAAATGAAGTGTTAAATTTGTCTATAGCCGTAAGTTTGATTATGCTTACTTGCAAAATGTACTTAGGACGTATAATCACTTAACTCAACGGGATCTATTGTTAAAATCTGACTACAAATTTGATGCAGGTAGCTTCTTGTTTTTATGAAAATGAATATCATAGGAATAAAATTCAAAGTGCATCTAACATAATGGTGAATACAATAGTTTAGTAATAGATTCATTCGGAGTGTTTGAATTGTAATCACATTCACGTATTCGGGATTTGTTTTTAAATTCAATTTATTTTAGACAGCTCCATTCAACGGATTTCATTTCAAACTTACGTTGCCAACACATTAGTAGACTTGCTAAAAATCCTTTTATTTTATCAGTTGATACTTTGTTTTTTATCGCAGAATTAATTGGCTTAAGGCTGGTCTTAACCCTGAAATGATGGAAACTTTCTGACCTCACAAATGCTAAATTGTTGGTATATAAAAGTATTCATATTTAGAATGGCAAAGAGTTGATAAATTTACCTGTGAGGTCAAATTTTGGCCAAAATGCCCACATTTTACAATAATTTGGCTGCAATTAAAACAAGTGACAGTTGGCACTCAGCACAATGATAACCGATGCAAATCAAACAACATTCTGCGGATTGATTAGAAACATTGATTGTATTGATAGTTTTCCGTCACTCGATCATTTTTATGTTGATATTGTGTTTTAATGGAAATTCCTATTTGGTGGCCTTTATGGACGCCATATTTAATTATACACAGGGTGTCCCAAAGGTCTTGATACCTTTTTGAACCGTCATATCTTTCGCTAGGATTGACCGAGGGGAAATCAAAATACATATTTGGAAACAGTGAATTCAGGCAATTATTTTGTTAATAAGGCATACATGACCAATGAACAATGCAACTCAAATGCAACATGCCAATACTGGTAGCCAAATTATGCGTTTCTCGTTGAGAATTATAAAATCGATTTTTAGACTTCGCTCTTCGCCTTCTATTCTAGTACACTTTTGAAGAAAAAGCTTATCTTATTCAGTTATGATATAGTTAATGATGATTATATTGAAATATATTATATTTCTTCATAGAATTTTCAATCTAACAATGGTTATATATTCAAATAGAAGTTTCAACCATGGCCCTGACCAAACTGATTATGTAGCACCGACTGAAGATCAAATGTGACAATTATTGTTTAGAATATGCCTTGAGTTTGGAACCCTTGTAATGGAAAACAACTGGTTGTTTCCTTGGGTTTGCAATTACAATAAGAAGAATGATACTTTAATGTTCACCTCCCCGTCTTTCATCATCCACTGCGAATTATTAAGAGTTATGTCCTTACATTCCTGGTGCAGGAATTTTGTGCAGGTTGTGAGAGAGCAGACAATTGAAGAATGGAATATTACACAACTTTAGAAGATAGCTTTTACTGGCTTGATTTCTGAATAAAATCAAAGCATTAGTACACAATTCATGGTGTTGTATATCATCTTGATAGTCTATTTTTATAATTCGAGAACTTTTTGATATTTGCAATTGAATTGAATGGGGAGACATTAGTCTTGAAGTTGAGAGGAGATAGTGGATAGTAGGGACCCGGAGATGTGCTGTAAACTTATTGTATTTTTTTGTGTAATATACCCAACTGTGTCACCGTAGATTATTTATTATGTTAGTGATGTTATATGTCAAATTTGGTGTCAAAGTTGCCAAATTTGCCAAAGTTTTCTCTTTTCAACGATACCTTCACTTTTCTTATTGCGTGCTGAATACTAGAGTTATGAACGTTTTAAAAAAATGGTATCGAGACTTATGGGACACCCTGTACTTGATCTGAATTTCCTACCCAAACTCTTTCTGAATACCTTGTTATATATACCATGAACATGCAAAGTAAATTTCTAAAGAGTCATGTACATTAGCTCCCCTTAGAGCCTGTAGTAGTTATAATAAAAAAACATTCCCATTTAAATAAACCATATGCTTATGGGGTCACAAGTCAGCTTTCATTACATTACATTTGTACATTTACATGATTTTGTGAATTTCGAAGATATTTTGTTTAGAAGAAAACATATCTATTGAGCTTCAAATCTGACGTGTATGCTCGATACGATTTGTTATATAAAAAGTCTCAAATACAATGTTAACATTACTAGTATCGTCATTCGTCATTTATTTATAACAACATTGTCAACATTTATCCCTGTGAGGCAGTGTGGTAGGTTGCGGTATGCAGATTTGGTATGCTTTATTGCAGCCAAGTTATTGTAAAATATTAACCCTCTCCAAAGACTATGCAGTAGTGATGAGCTGCACTCTGATGAAATGTCCAAATGGTATGCCTACAATATTACTTGCCGTCCCCCCATTCTGCCTGCCACAAAATCAATGATGCCCATCCCGCAGTTACGCAAAAATGGTTAAAAGGTGAAATGATTCATGTAGGTCCATTACTGATTTTGTGTTTTTCTACCGTGTTTGGTACGTTAGTATATTAAAACAAAAATCATCAAAATCAATATTAATACGCATAATGAACATATGGTACGATCTTTGCCTTCTTTATTTTTTTATTGTATTGCCTTTTTCCAGCGTTTCGTTTCAAAGTAATCTCTCGACAAACTCCGTACAAAATTCACTATTTCGCAAACTGCCTGTCTTCAGCACTAAGAAATGGTTGAATGACCGGCTTTATGACGTGTTACCAATGCATGTTCTATATGACTTCTATCGTGACTCTCCCAAAAGTTAAGAATGACCATTGATATCCAGATTAGCCAAGACGCACACGATATATCATCCTTACTGTAGCTGAATAGACTTGCCATTATTCGCCTTTATTTACGTCTTTGTGAACAATGTTACAGTTGATAATTAATTTGAAATGGGGGAAAAAGAATGAGGCGTCCGATAGACACTGTAATTAAGTTTTAAGCGGTGTATCAAAACTACATTAACCTACTATTGGTACATTTAGCTTTATTAACTGTTATAATACGCATCGCGCACATTTGCAGCTGCTCTTACTGCATTATTGAAAAACATCAACCAGATAGTATTTTATAAAATAAAATGTTATATATCTAGTTTCGAGAGGATATTTCCTTACACTTGTTTGGTTGCCACAGATATTCAATAAAGACCGAACGCAGAATTAAACCTAAACTAGAATCTTGGTGTTGATAAATTAAATGACATAATTCGTGTGACAAAACCCTTTAGTAACTGAATATACATGTACACAGTTAGAAATCCACCCTACCGTATCCCATATGAGCGAAGTTATGTTAAATATGTAAACAGTTTTCTGCTAATCATGTAACTTTCCATCCGCACCACTCATAGTGTTACTAAAATGACCTAGACCAAAATCACCTGCTCGAGTTCACTCAACACAAAACACGCAAACACACTGTTTATTATATAGAACAACTTATGATTACAAATCACAATATAACATCAGAAAAGAATTAATTCTAGAAGTACTATACATATTTCCTTTTGCTATGGTAACTTATCTAATCCTGGATATCTTGATTAGGTGACGTTTTGTTGAGATTCCTTTGACGGTTTCAGTTCTTGATCCAAGATCCGGCAATGTCTAAGATCATAGAGAGATTGCGAAATTTACGTGGAACGTGCTACGGGAACGGCAACCGCAAGTCACACCAGTCGAAAGTAAGTTAGTATACCCTCTGGAGGGTGAAATCCATTGTTAATTGGTCAACCGTAGAATTCCCGTAAGCATGGTAAGGTGGTCACGTTGCGGTTGGTAGCAAAACAATGACGTTCGAAAATGACAAAAAAAGGTAGTGTTGCCGTCATATTGCCACCGTCGCCTGGCAAAAATGATGCCTACCAAACCTAATACTCTTGAACTTAGGCGCCTTGCTATGCGCTCTGTAGCCAGGCCCTAAGTACAATTAGCGAAACCTGTTTGAGTTAATTGGTGTTAGCCCCGGTATCGATCGACGTTGAGGGCGTGTGCATTGGCCGTTGTCATCACAATTTGACTCCGGAATAGTTTTGATGGCCATTCTTTCAAATGAAAAATATAGTTTGCATAAATAACCACTTCTTAGGGAGTATCAGCAAGAACTTTGTTCAACAGAAGAAAGTTTAGTATCCATGGAATAAACAGGTACAATAACAGACTGGACAGTGGTCGAAATGAACTATATAACGGTGTAAATTGTCAATCGTGCTGTACTCATTTGATCATACTGCATATAGTGGACATACGAAAGCACGCACGCTATAGTGATAACCGAGTGCAGCTACATGTACCGTACTGATACACATTGCGGTCTCACGACGGCCATGGCGGCTGTACAACACGCAGCGTACGTTAGATGTACGGCTGAAGCGGGCCAGTTTCACCATACTAAAAGACGGAGAAAAAGACCAGAATCATCGGAAAATTCAAAGGCAAAAAAGATAAGTATTTGTCATTAATTGGTTAATTCGTTGGTTGATTGATTGAATGATAGGTTGATTGAATGATTAATTGATTAATTACCATACCATAATTGATTTGTTGATTAATTGGTTGATTAGTTGATCAATTGATTAATATATAAATATGTAAATAATTTTAGTACACATGGAAAAAAAAAAGCTCATCCCCGTAGTTAGGAGAGCAATATTATTACACATTTATATTAAATAAATAGTTTCTGATTGCTACTTTGTGTTTAACGTCTTCTCGTCTCAGTTAATAAAGATATAAAGAAAAAATGATATTAAAATAAATAAATAAATAAATAAATAAATAAATAAATAAATAAATAAAATCAAGAAAATAAATAGCAAATAATGAAAATAAAGTAATTAATGTTATGAAAAGAAAATCAATCTAATCTACGAATCAATCCATTCCTATATTATTATTATCACATAATTATTATCATTATTACCAATAATAAAATTATTAATAATAATAAATAAACAAAGAAAAAGTATCAAATAAATAAAAACAACAGCCAAATCTACAAGACACTATTTAACAAGATTACAATTTACAACATAAATTTAAAAAAAAAAAAAAAAAATTAAAAATAAATAAATAAATAAATAAATAAATAAAGCGGGGAATAAAAGAAAAAGGGAAAAAAACATCAGAGATCTAACATACTATTTAACAACGGCCACACTTTGAACAGCTCCAAGTAGAGCTCCAAGTAAAAAAAAAAAAAAAAAACAAAAAACAAAAAAAACAATTATTCAAACAACAACAACAAAACAAAACAAAAAATAAATAAATAAATAAATAAATAAATAAATAATAGACAAATAATCAAACTATTAACCCAAACACTCAAAACACTCACAATAACGGTGAATTTATAAATCGGAAATATATTCCATTTATGGTCGCATGTCACTAATAGGTCACTAATGGGGGAGCCGTTAAATCAAAATGCTTTCCTCACATCTCACTTTTATTCTAAAAGTATAAAACCTATTGTAGAAAGTTTGGTGTCACTGAGTAGATCATTTTTTCCTTTGTCAATACAAAAAACCTCAAGTCAATCGGACAACTACTTTGTGATGCCCCCATAGGGTTGTTCACAAAATTGGGAAAATATGGCAAACTTCAAACCTTCGTATCTTAAAAAGTACAACCCGTATGGACCACAAATTGCACATAATCATCATGGATTGTAGATCTACCTAATACTAGATCAATTATAGCAAACGATGAACTAATTTATTGCTTAATTAAATGGAAATTAAGACAGTTTTCCCATAACGTTACTGTAAAAAGTGTGCACGTAATGCTCCTGAGTCACCCGGCTTATTATTAAAAAGTTTCGATTGATAATGTCATAAAAATCGTAAAAAATTATTTGACAATTCTTAACCACCCTGTATGTTTAACACAGGGGATACCAAGCGACAGTGGACATCCCTAGTTATATTTACAATGATATCCATGTTCATGTTTGACAGTGGACATCCCTATTTATATTATTCTATAACGATATCCATGTTCATGTTTGACAGTGGACATCCCTATTTATATTATTCTATAACGATATCCATGTTCGTGTTTGACAGTGGACATCCCTATTCATATTATTCTATAACGATATCCATGTTCATGTTTGACAGTGGACATCCCTATTTATATTTACAATGATATCCATGTTCGTGTTTGACAGTGCACATCCCTATTTATATTATTTCATAATGATATCCATGTTCATGTTTGACAGTGGACATCCCTATTTATATTTATAATGATATCCATGTTCGTGTTTGACAGTGGACATCCCTATTTATACTATTTTATAATGATATCCATGTTCATGTTTGACAGGGGACATCCTTATTTATATTATTTTATTATGATATCCATGTTCATGTTTGACAATGTTATCGGATGGGAACCCTATTTTTCTCGTTTGGGTTTCCGGATGTCGCTTCTTGGGGTACCGGTTAGGAACACCTAACTCCGGTGCGTAGGTGGGAGATGTGCGATCTTGCACTCGATTCACTAATTTCAAATTTGGTCTGATAAATTGGGGGATGAGACTGTCAGTCGGACCTTCCACTTTTCATAATCCACATTCATGCTTATTAGGACAATAGCTAATTTTCTTTTTCTTTTCTACAGATAATGTCATGCCGAAACGCAAACAAGGAAGTTCAGCAAAGAAAGACGCAAACAAAGAAGTTCAGCAAAGAAAAACGCAAACAAGGAAGTTCAGCGCAGTTAATAACAAACCACTAAATGCTATAACTCAAATCCACCAGAAATCACAGGACAGGCGTCGTCCTTGCCTGGTGAGCTAGGGGTGGTAGTACTGGGAGAAGTACTTGGACTGAAAGCGGCCCGCAACTGCCCGGGGTTAGGGTTGGTCAAGCAGCTTCTCCCAAAGAAGGCTGAGGCGCATCCTATGCCGTTTTTGACACATCTATCAAACATGCACGAAATCAGGATGTACCCCACTCATGATATCAGGAACCATTGCATGAGCCAAGAGTGAGTCAATGCAACAGGGGCTTGTCATTTGTCTTTACGTATGGGAATGCCACCATTTGAACAATATTGGTCTATACGCAGTTTAAACTCACCATAGGGAGAGCGATCGAGTTATTTTTGCTAGTTCAAATGTCTTCTTTTGTTAGGACTCATGGTTTCGGCCCTTGCGGGGTTGGTGGCCGGGAATTCTAGTTGCACGAATCCGGATTCGCGCACCTCGAATCCCCGGTTGGCCCCTTCGGGAACAAATAGGGGTTGGGAAAAAACTTTTAAGCTTTTAGGGACTATTGTGATTTGCTACAAATTGTTATATTTAGTCGTCCGTGTATTATGGCGACAGCATAAACATTAATGTAAGTACATGTTGAAAGTATATGTTTTTATTCGTTCGCCTGTGTATGACGGTGACAGTTGGTAATTCAGAATTTAAAGGTGCTCTTGTGTTTAACATTGCACAGATTGCCTGTGTATATACGGCTTTGTGTTTTATGTGTTTTTTATTCAGTATTATTGAGCCATAAAATTATTCCGTGGTCATTCCGCCCAAAAGTTTGGTTGTCTTGTGTCTTTCTTCTTTGTCGTCGATATCCGGGGCTAAGTACAATTAGCGAAACCTGTTTGAGTTAATTGGTGTTAGCCCCGGTATCGATCGACGTTGAGGGCGTGTGCATTGGCCGTTGTCATCACAATTTGACTCCGGAATAGTTTTGATGGCCATTCTTTCAAATGAAAACCCACCCTACCCGCCCTTGTTTCGTTTCGGAAAAAAAAAGGGGTGAGGCGTTGAGGGCCTACTTTTTGGAGCCTGAGCGGTTTTTTTTTTTTTTCAGATTATTCACGTTGGAGGGGACGCGCCCCCTTCGGGAACAAATAGGGGTTGGGAAAAAACTTTTAAGCTTTTAGGGACTATTGTGATTTGCTACAAATTGTTATATTTAGTCGTCCGTGTATTATGGCGACAGCATAAACATTGTGTAAGTACATGTTGAAAGTATATGTTTTTATTCGTTCGCCTGTGTATGACGGTGACAGTTGGTAATTCAGAATTTAAAGGTGCTCTTGTGTTTAACATTGCACAGATTGCCTGTGTATATACGGCTTTGTGTTTTATGTGTTTTTATTCAGTATTATTGAGCCATAAAATTATTCCGTGGTCATTCCGCCCAAAAGTTTGGTTGTCTTGTGTCTTTCTTCTTTGTCGTCGATATCCGGGGCTAACCCGAAACCACCCCTTCTCACCACATCCCCCAAAACCATTGTACATCTGGGAACAATAGATGCAGCCAGTCGTATTTGCATATAAATACCAAGGAAAGTGGTTTCGTTGCAAAATCCGGCTTGATTCGAACCGAAGGAAGACATATCCCAAATGTGTCATTTGTGAAATGCTCACTGTTTCATTATTCAAATCACTATAACTTGACAAAATAATCGTGCCAAATGAGGTGACAAAATACGAAGCATAAAGTTATCCATCTATTGTTTGACTTTGTGCAAGTTGCCACTGTAAAATTGCAAGTGCTCCATCATAGGATTTTGTTGGGTAGCAAGACAAATCGGCCGTCGTATACAACATTGTATACGAGGTAAAGAGAATACGGGAGTTAGTGTGCTTTACGGTTTTCCTACTTTGGTTTTTCTACCACTTACACTCCTGGTAACTGAAATGATTAAAGCATGCATAAGATAATCTCAAATATTGACTTAGCAAACGTGCGTTCAACGCCATCATGGAACTATTACTCCAAAAACAAAAACCGTAACTACAAGGAAATTGTTCAAAATAATGTTTGTGTACTTCGATCCACTTTTTACATTGACATTTTGATTACATGTCAGGGGTTTTTTTTTGTTTGTTTGTTTGTTTGTTTGTTTTTTGTTATTTTTTGTGCTCAGCGACGATTGTTTCAAACAATATTGCAACGGAACATTTGTAACACTTATTTATGTACTATTTTATACAGGTGAGAATGTATCCTGATGAAACACGGCGTAGATGTACATAAAATGAATTCAAGTATACGCGAACATGGCTAGGGTTGACTATTAGCAGGTTTTAGATGAAATAATTAACAAAGTGAATCAGACAGTGAATAGCTTGCACCCACAGAGATAGCCAGGAAATACACCTAAAAACACGGCTTATCCGATTATCTGCATGGACGATGATTTCGCTTTACTATAATGTGAAGACAGATCTCACACATATTAAGTAAACGAAGTGTTGACATTTCCTAAACGTTATTGTCACTTCGGGTCATCAATAAGAGAAGAGGAGTAAAATACTTAACAGATATCACAGTCAATCAACCCGACTTTTAACGTTTCATTCCGATTACAATCGAAGCATGGACTAATTTCCCCAGACGCGCGCGCAGAAAAGATACCTATTCAGCACCATGAACAGTGCAAAGTCCCAATGTGTAACAGGCATTATAACCTCAATACGCGGATTTAGGGTTTCTCTACCGGAAGTCAATTTGTGCCGAAATTCTTTCCCACAATGCAAGAAACGTTTTGCATAACAATAGAAACAGTTAGGAGGTTAATCAATATTCTTTGTTATGCAATACGCATATTCCATTAATTTCGCGTATTCATTTTCGCACGGTCTTTTATCGATGAGAGAGGTACTTTCATACAATGGTAGATGACACATGTTGAATTAAAACAAAAATAATAAAATATCAATTTCTGGTTTCCGCTTTAAAAATATTTCAACAGTACGTGAATAATCGTCAGACAAAATTGTTTACACATTTCTCAAGCAACAGTATGGCTTGCTTTTAAATTCAAGTGGTTTGTTTAAATATTTTGAGGTGACCGCGACATCTAACGAGCTTGTACGTGATTTGTTGCCCAAAGTCCACGTGAACTCATTTCAGTCTCGGTTCGGTTCGGTCTCTGGATTGTAGATTTTGTTGTTTTACTGTACAAATGAATACCGACCCTAATTTTGGAAATTCCAGATTTTTTAATTTTCTTTCAACATTTTTGACATTCTGAAAGGGTTTTTTCACAGTTTCTTAGACTATGCCATAGTCGATTTTTGATACAAATGTGTTATTATTATCTAAACATGATGAACGGATTTAATATACTGATGTTTGTCAGAAAGAATTCAAAGAATCTACAAGAAATATGAACATTACCACGGCCATGAAACCACATACAACTCCGCGACGTCTATTGGTACACCCAAAAGATAAAAGGGAAGTTGTGGATACACCCAACTGTGTGTACGAAATCTCTTGTAGTGGCTGTAAGTCAACTTATATAGGTGAAACAGGTAGACAATTTGGCATTAGACTGTCTGAACATAAAAAGGACTTGGACATAGTTTGTTCTAGAAAATACACCAGATCAGAACGCAAAGTTTCTAAGAGCGAACAAAATAACTGACCATGCAGCAAGAAGCAATCATTTAATTAACTGGGAGGAGTCGAGATTTATTGACAAGGAGGAGGTACGTATCACGAGATGGATAAAGGAATCCATATGGATCAGGAAGAGAGGAATGAATAACACCATGAACCGAGACGAGGGCACCTACAACCTGAGCAATCTCTACAACCCTCTGCTACAAAGCGACTCAAGGAATGGCAACACTAGGTCGTACAGTTGCAGAGCTTCATCACACCTCTGAAGAAATCCGACTGAACAAGACGGATGAAACGTCAGCTGGTGAGTTATTACCATCTATTCACCACAATATATTGGTTTTGTAAAAACAATCTGTAATTATTTGAACAATAACAAAACTGATGAATCTCTACAATACTGATGTTTATTAAACATTTTAAAATAAAGTATTCAATAGCAAAATGGTCAAAATAAGTAAATATAATTAGATGATTGGTGACAATAAAAGTTATCGAATGCAACCTATCTTGCATAATTATAATGGCTCACTTCAATACTAAACAAATCTGATTTTAGAATCTACCAGTTTATTGATCGCGAAAGCCCGAGCAAAAAGCTAACAAACAGAGGAAGGATGGTGACTGAAAATATCAGATGTGAAAATCTATCAATTGCACACACATTAATACAAAACAGCGTTTTATGGTTAAATGTAATAGCCAGAATATGCAAAATGACTAAGTGGACTACGGAGAAGTCTAACAGTTTCTACACACTTCTAAACTGTTTTAGAAACATAAATGAAGTGGTATACATTAGGGAAATATCCCAATGTACAACTACTTGGGCTATTTATGAAGCTAATTAAAGGCACACAGTCATGTTTTGGCTATGACCTTAAAACTATACAAACAAATCCCGACCGACCGACCCAAAGTTGTGAAGGACAAACAAATAATCTTTTTTTTTGTCTAATGAAGGATACATAATTACATATATGACCTATAAAATTATGCCAACACCCTGCAAACCTCACCCAACCCCAGTTTTCTCCAAAATTAGCTTCTGAATACTCAGTGTCAAAAATCCATTCCTTTATATAATGAAAGACAGAGGTAAATAGACTTTATCGTGTCTGACGTCATCTGTCAATCAAACTCGAGCACGGTTTGTTTACAAGTGTCGTGATGATGACTTGCTGAACGCGGCGGTATAACCGGGCGTACTGTTGTTAATTTTGCATCTTCAAACATACAAACCATCTCAAACGTTAGGTCTTTATAGTAGGAAACTTTCTTTCGCGAAGACAAAATGTCAACAATGCCTAGAAAAGTTGCTTTTTACCTCGTAAAAGTACGTATTTTTTCGCAATTTTCTGCTATTCCTTTTCTCCGAGCGATACCAGATAAATCGGCCTTCTTTTTATTAACCTGTGTAAACCAATCAAGGATCGTTATTGACAGTAACATCAGACAGTCAAAATTAATAGGTCAATATTCACGAAAAAAATGTCTGGACACGTGACAGTGACATCCATGGGCGCAGACATATTAGCATTATGGAATGTGACCCCGAACACAGCGGGTGGTCTTCCAATGTTTTTGAATAGGAAGAATTCCTCCTTTGATGCAAAATAAGTAACTTGTCGCAAGATAATAATATTATGGTAAGAATTTGCCGTAGATGAATATTTTTTTTCCGTGTGTAGATATTTTTGAAATTAAATTTTGATGATATTGTGAAGAAATTAAGATTGCATTATATTCAATAAATTTGCAATACACGAATTTCTATCGAACTTGTGGCCAAGAATACTATTCCAATTCAAAATTACTAAGATTTGAATAGCGAGGTCACCGCCGGGGGTCAGAGATCAGGCTCGAGGTTACACTCACATTGATACGCATTGGTCACGTGTCTAGAAAATTTGTCCGTGAAAATATACCCATTAATATTGACTGTCAGACGCGATAAAATATTTTTATCTCTGTCATTCATTATACCAGAAGCAAGTTTTGAAGTTTCGCATTCAAAAGAAAACAATGGATGAGGATCAGGTAATTTCCTCTATATCATGTGCGTACTTTGTGGTCATATAATTGGCATTGGGTATCTGTAGCCTTGACATATTTTTAACGTTTTGGTAAACACGTATTGTATCACTCCTTTTGACCCCTTTTATTTCCTTTAGGTGTGTATGAACATTGTGTGCAGAGCTGGTTCGGTTGCGTATGACCTTACAAAACACGGGGCAACGATTATCTGGCAACGTTTTGAACAATCACCTCACTACCTCATAAACACCCATAATTTTGTTAATACAATCAATGATATTACTTAGGAAGATATCGAAATAATAACATCCTTATACTTTATTTACATCTACACTACCGGATGCCGCTATACAAATACAAATTTAGGTAAGAATTTTAATCTTAGCGATAGCGCTGACCTTACTGTGAAACAGATTGTGGAATTAGTTACTCTTTGAACTTTTCTCACAATTACCAATTTAACACTCAACAGTTTGGTTGTACAACAGGATTAAGTGTCAGTCCAATTTAATTTTAATGTATGTGTTTTTAAAAGATTTTGATGTGTTTTGTTTGACCCCTGGGCACCCCTGAAAAACAGTGCTTGCACTGATGGGGTTTCCCCAGGCAAAATAAGAACTAATAAAATTTAAAAAAATAAAATAAAATAAAATTGTTTCACATCTGTATGGAGGCATTTAAACAGGCGGTTCTGAACAAGTACCCGACAACCCACTTATGCTGTGGAGATACGTGCAGACGATACCTAGAGTTCTTTAAGTACATCAACAGCGTTGATTCTAATCTTAAGTTGACATAGGAAGAGTGTGAGAATAAGTAGTTGCTTTTCTGGACTGCTTATTTAATCGCAACACTGAAAGTAACCTAACCTTCATAGTATAAAAACCAACTCACACGGACCATTACCTTCAATTTGGCTAATACCATACCCTTATTCACAAACCTTGTCTAAAAGCGCACAGGACACGATTCAAATCACCAACTCAACGTACGTTACCATACCTTATACATCTGGTCTTTCAGGGAAGGTTAATAAGACCCTGAAGAAGAAACCCCCGTGGCATCTTTAAGGTCAAAGACAAATCTACAAGGCACAAAGGTAGGAACGTCGTGAATGGTATATCTTGGAAAAATACTGTTAAGACTCTAATACAGTAGAACCCAAAGAATTCTTTAGAGCTAGGATTGGGAAACATTGCAGGTCTAGCTCTAACAAAGCCCAGAACTCAACCGTTTTAACCCACAACAAAGTCACGGGACATACCTTGAATTCTGAAGACGTCGACTAAGTTCTTGACAAAAAGAAACGCTAGAGAGAGTCGAAAGCACTTTGCTGAACAGGACATGAGGGCTACGCTTTCAGCGCTCATTCGCGGGGGCCAGGCGATGAAAGGAATTGATCGACGTCACGCACGTGACCGGATGATGTCCGATGGTTTCGGAAGAAACGTTGTGTTAACAAAACGTAAAGGCAAGTATTTGATTAAGTTTCTATATTTATGTATACGTTGTATGTATGCGTCTCTTTGTGGGTGTTTGCTTGAAACGTTACTGTAATACGTGCTTAACCATTTTGCCTACTCACTCAGTTGTTTTTATAAAATTATTTGACACTTAGATGAGTGTGCATGCTTGTGTATACTGTAACATGTATCATCTCATGTTATGTTTATTCTGGAATATGCGCATATTGATAAATGAGAATCTGTATAGGATGGGTGGTTTTAAATAACAAGAGGTTTATTACATTACAAAATACAGTGATGAATAGAGGGTTCAAGAACTTTTGTTCATGCAAATATGAAGGTGGGCAGATTTTGATGCACACGTTATCAAAGTCTTCTGAGAGCAATTATTTTATAAGTGTAATTTAAAACTTAACGCCACTTGTTTTTTGTTAGAAGCCACTTGTGCAAGTTTAAAATACAATAATTTTACAATACTTACTTTCCGTCAAATTTTGATTTTCTTTTTTTTTTCTCGAAATCCTGAAATAATATTAGTAGTAACTACTGTGAAGGGTTTCTGCCCATTTTAAGTTGAAATAACAAGGAGAAGTAAAAGAACCCCTACGTGTATTTTGGCCGTCTTTACGGGAGTTCTATATACAGGTACATGGGGACTTAAAGACATAATGATACTGAAATTGTTCTACTACAACACAACCAATTTGGCTAATGCCATTTAGGTTCAAGTTAGGACATGAGAACAGTGTTCAGAAAGTGAAGGTAAGAATGTGTTTAGAAAAGTTATGTTTAGAATATGGATGTCAGATGTTTAGAAATTTGAACACTTTATGAGCTCAAAGAAAATCACCCTATCGGTGGAACAGTGTCGCTTACAGCAGCAGCTCTAACATATGAACGATGTGCCTTATAATATATTCAAGTTCAGAAAACATTGTCGCTTGAAGCGGTAATCGTGTTGCTTAAATTACAAAATGTTCTCAATTATACTCGAAATGATCGGTTACCTTGTGACACACGGCCGATATGAAACGTGCAGCAGGCCGTGTTCAATCCTTTGTATCGGGGCATAGAATTATAATTTCGAATGAATACCACAGGCTAAAGTAAAAACTATAGAAGGATTTTTCAAGAAACTTATCTTAAATATTATGAACGTTTGCAGAAACTTGCCCGAAATCCCAGCTTGACAGATACAACCCCCCCTTCCGAAAAACTAAATTTCTTTAAATGATGAAATCAAGCGTCTGTACCCAATTCCGTTTCTCGGAGGACGGTTATTCCCTGATCGAAACCTATATTCTTGATATTGCTCACTTAGCCCTAGAACTACCATGACTACAGAGCCATATTTTGTAACACGGACAACGAAGGGGGGGTTGTCGACACGTCCACATGTCGGTAATGTTTCGACCTCGTCGGAAATCTATGTGTAGTATGTGTGATATGGGCCTAAATATCAGTTTTGCACACGTTTCAGACCATTGCGCGTCGATTTATAACTTGCCGACATGCCGATATTTGGACCGTCGACAACGTCGGAAATCTTAACCATAGCAGATTTTGCCCTAAAAAGTTTCGTTTGTACGCATTTTATATTCTCCCGCTGCGATTGGCACTATTGCCGATACGTCAGCATGTCTCATTTTTTCAACCCCGTAAGAAATTGTTGGTAACCATATTGAATATGGTTACTTACGATTACATCAATTAATAATAATACTACATCAATCAGATCATTACGAACACTAATATAACCCTAGAAACTACTTCCTGTACAGCATACCGATAGCTTAAAGCCAGTCCCACAGCTCTGTGACGAAGATGTAATAATTACATTTTTTGGGTAAAAATCGCCTAAAAAGTACGTTTTTCAACCTAAATATCGGATGTCATATTGAAATGTTTCACTTAATTCCATATCAAGAAGTATTTTGCATTGTAAGCTCTTCATCTGTGCCACATTTGGTGTATTTCCTATAACAAATGTAGGATTTCTCCAATACATTACACAGTGCGGCTGGACGATGGTGATAAAGGATCCGTTTTCGTCAATTTTCAGTAATAGCATTGTCACGCAAAAACGAATCCATGAAAGTCACAGAATAAGTAGGAGACGCGTGTGGTATATGTATTGCACTTATTAAGATTAGATACACTGTTGACTATATATTTTTGATTTTTTGTTCAAACACGGTATATATTCTGGGACACCTTGTATATAGGTGATAATAATAATCAATTCAATGCAACACTTGTGTTTTTAAAATAAAATAGAATAATAGCAGTTGACAGCTGAAAAAAAATGACTGATGCCTGTTACACCACATTTCGTCATACTGCAAGAGTTTCTAGAATGCTGTTAAAATAAGAAAATTGTTAATGCTAATTTATTGCACATTCTAGGGAAGCGTGGTTACCTTTTTGAAATAACCGAGTGAGAGGGTTTTCAAGAAAATATTTTTCCTGTCAAAACTGAAGCATCCTCTGTATAAAAGAAAATATGAATATTAACTGCACATCACATATAACGATTCGTGATACCCAATTGTGGCACATTTGATGTCGTTTATGAAGCAGAGAATTTTATTTCAATTTTATATACGCCAAAATATGTTTTTATTGAGCAAGAATAAGAATAGAAAAAACGCTGAAAATTATATGTAAAAAATACATTAGACCCCGCCAAAGATTACTGTTTCGTTTTTATGGTAATCTAATCTTTTATTTCCTGAAAAAACATTTTGGGTCTAATGTGGATGTGTTATATAATTGATAAAAACGTCGAACGTGTGTACAAGAAAAATGGTAGGTATAATAGTATTTTACTGACCATGGAAATGTACTGACACAGGAGCACGTGTCAAAATCGATATTATGTATTGTCCATATAGACGCCCATTTATCATGTTTATTGTCTGATGTATGCATGTAGAACACGCAGTTAACAACAATTGAGCGCTATTAATACACATTAATGTTTGTAGGCAAATAAAATTCTAAAATATGGTACGTTTTCTGCTTTTGCTTGTCACGTGGTAGGCCCATGTTGAAGTTGCGAGTATATGTTCAAATAAGTCTCAAATGGATACCAACAAGACAAGTGGCCGAGTGGTCTAAGGCGCTAGGCTCACAGAGTATCCAAAGCGGTGCGCCGTGAGTTCGAACCTCGCCTCTGCCAAACTTTAACAGAAGTAAAATTAAAATTAAAATGTTACTTTTTTTAAATTTCATATTGGGGAAATGTGACTGGGAGAATTTATGTATGGCGTGGAGTGGTGCAAATGCCTGTTACCCGCCTACATTCATCGCTGTGGGACGTCAGTCATTAGCACTGGGTCGGAAAATAATCGGGTCGAAAGCATATCGATATATATGCGATCGCATCGGTATGAAAAAGAAGGGGCGGCTGATAAAAAAAAGGAACACAATTGTTCGGGGCGGCATATTCCAGCATATAATACACGCATTCCCCACTTGTCGCTATGACCTATTACCTGGGAACCAAGGGAGAACAGTGCCAGTGCATTGATTGGTCACCCCAGGTTAAATAAGAAATAAATAAATAAATAAATAAATGACGCCATAATGTGAGGGCGCCCATGCAAAGTTTGTAAATCCTGGCTATGTACAACAGTGTAGGCAAAATTAATTAGTGGCTAAAACTTCTACAAAAATGCGGTTTTCGCCGAGTTTTCGTCGAACTAGCAAGTAAAAAGGCAGTACCTCATGGAATAATTTTACAAGAGCGAAATGAAAATAATCAAATTGATTTTACTGTAGAAACCAATGGTGGGCCCCACCCCCTCCACTCTATTGTCAATATTTGGTGGCTTCTCCTACCCCCGGGTAAGGTGCTGGGGTAAGAAATATAATCACTAAAATGAGCGAAAGGGATGGATCTACGATTTGCTTGGGTCGTTTGAGCGTTTTTATGACGGATAAAAAACCCTTCAGGGGTGGTACAACACCCCCTCGTATTTCGAGGGTTAAAGCATTACTGTTTGATTACATATCTGACAAGTTCTCTTCTCGTCTTTCTATGTTCAATATAATTACGCATATATTCAGAATTATGATAATGCAATAAAAGATAACACCAACAAGTATTTCACAAGAAAAAAAAATATTAAGGCAATTCACACTTCAGCTATGAACTAGTTATAGCATAATATATTGAGATTATTGATTATATATACGTTGCATAATATAAACAAGATATTTACATCTGACTTCCTTTTCACCAACAATTATCTATGCAAGTGCGTGTTAGGACAATAATATGGACAAGACACATTTGAATGTTTAGGGATAACCAACAAGATAGCAATGTCTAACTGTTGCTAAGATGTATACTATAAAGGTATGCTTCAAAAAGCACGCAGTTACAGTATAATGAAACACATCATACGCTTGCAGTGCATCACGTCTTAAGACATAAAGTCAGTCCTTAAAGGAGTATCTCGTGATCCTAGCATCCTCTATTTATGTCATTTCTCATTAGATATCCACGAAAAAACCCTATTCCCAAAATTTCAGTTGATTCCGATTTTGCGTTCGCGAGTTATGCATGATTATGTGTATTACACTGCTCCATAGTCAATGCGTTGTAATTTCGTTCTGGTGCACCAGAACGAAATTAAAATTTCACGATATCTTTGCTAAACGAATAATCTGCAAGAAATATGTTGTACATAAACATTATGTAGCCAGAGGTTTTCAGTGATATAAAAATCTCAACTTTTTTTGAGAAAAGTGGGGGATGAGGCTGTGGATCACGAAATGCCCTTTTAAGCAAGAAATCATTTTATCTTCCCAGTGTTTAGTGAATCCAAGATCGTTTTTGTTTGTTTGGTTGTTTTCATCATCTTCTGGCTAAAAAGTATTATAATGTAAGAGCTCCGTTGTAAAGCTACTGTTTATAGACGACTTCACATTGTACGTGGTCTGTGCACTTACCGTGAATAATTCAAACGGTTACAACACAAATCAAAGTACAAGTTAAAAGAACACTATTAAATGCATTTTCTAAAAACAAATTTTATTTGTATTTATTAGACACTAACAGTTATGAACAAATATTTACAAGCATTAACATACAATATATTGAATCCACACGGAATTATTAATTTTATTACAATATGATAACTTCTACATATTAATATGATCAAATTGAAGAATATAATACATCTCTGTTAAATAAAGTGTCAGACATGATTACGCGTTAATACTAAAAATAGATTATTTTGTTTTACCAAATACGTTAAGTGCAAATAATAGTAAACGGAAATATTACAAAGAAATATACGACAAGATAATTTATATTACGTCTTAGCCCACGTTTCACATTAATTTAAAGCGTTTTTTTTAAATAAATTTCTTCTTTTTTTTTAATATATAAGAGGTAAAAAATGTAATCACATTGGAATACCGTTGTAGAGAAAATAATGTGCAACGAATTAAAAAGGTCAACCCATCTTAGGTAAATCATTTTTCACTAATAGAATCAACTGCAAATGTATTAACAGGATTACAAAAAGGATTATGCAACCATATCCTAGCTTAGACACCTGGTAAGGTACAGGGTGAGTCAAAAAAAGTGCAATAGAGCAAAGAATCGATATTCATGCAAGAACCAAGCCAAACTTTCCCATTATTGAAAAGTTTTATAAATGCCACACTCAAAAGTCATCTTCTGTGAAAATATGAAGTGAATCGCGACTACCGTTTAATTTTTATAAGTCTCTTTGCTGTGATACCCAATTTCGTTATTTGTCCACGAGATACCATGTATTTTGAATGAGAGCACACAATGCACGATAAAGGCACCAGCTCTGAAACTGACTTTAACTTAAATAAGGTTGATTTTTGCGTTACTTTAATTATTTTTTTCTGTTCAAACAAACTTTTTAACATAACTTTAAGTCCTTCATACCTCACTCGACTCCAAATCCAGTTTTTTTAATCCCAATATGTCCAACTTACTGGATATTTTGTAATTCACTCCACTTAAATTTGCGCGCATTTTATTTTGACATTTGAAAAAACCTGCCTACAAATTGGTATGTTTTTGATTGAGAATAAACATCTTTAAAGTAAAGGTAAAATTAAAATAACAACAAATAATGTTTCGTTTCAAAAAAAAAAAGACCAAGGGCATTTTAATTTTAATGCCAATTAGGTTAAGAAAATGGCAGTTGTTCCAAATCTACCTTACACAGAGTGGGCTGACATTCAAATTTTAAATGTCTCTTGGACAAACATTAAGATTGGGTATCGCTATAAAATGTGTCATAAAATCAGAACGGTAAATGTTAATTCCTTTATTTCTTCACAAAAGGTTGCTGATGAATATATCATATATAAAATGTTTTCAAACCTAAAAGGTTCAACTCGGTTCTTTAATAAAAATGGATTGATTCTTTTCTCTATTGCACTTTTTTGACTCACCCTGTACATAGGTCAAAGTATTAATTTTCTTATAGACACGTCTGTTGGGAAGGCTGTTCACCGCAGAGTAATAAAAGGTAAGGGTTAATAAATGGCTGTGCTTGTTTTAATCCAATTAATAAAAAAATAATGACTTGTCCTATAGATAATCCTTATGAAAGTGGTTCAATGACATCAAGAAAAGGGCAAACTCGAGCATTCTTAATTCGTTTCATAACTTAGGGCTATATAATACAGTTCAAGATTATCTGGGATTAATCTCATAAATGTCAATCCAATCCACGTCTGACCCATCCTAGAAAACGTGGATCTGTTTTTATAGCTAGCGTCAATGCAATTGTTAAAAAATATGACTTTGTTTTACAAAATGCAGTCCAATTAAATAGCTATTTAAGATAATTATTAAAAATAGAGTTTTCCTTTCAAATGCGTGTCCTTTCTGATTATCCGTCTTTGTTAAGTAACACAGATCGTACATCCCAAAACACTAAATACTCCATAATTTGAAAAAAAAAAAAAAAACACTTACGTTACTGGTCTTTGACAGGCCTTTTTTTTTATCTCCGAGTTTTTGTTACAACAGGTCAGTAATATATTTTGACCCAGCTTTATTATCTCTATATAACCCATTTATCATAAAATATAAAGTAAATAAATATCTAGGTTAACAAGTTTTTGAGCATAAACGTTCATACACATATATCAATATACACTTGTAGTACTTTAAATTACTTATGTTAGATACATTAATTTTCATTGTTTAATTAATGGTGCCAATTATATATATACATTGTGCATTGTCACCTCCAAATTAAAATGTAGTATCTACGTTCAATAAAGCACGATGTCTAATATGACGTCAGTATAAATGATTATAAGAAAAAAATATTAAGATTTCCACGAAAAGCAAATGTAATGTGAAGTCGGTGAGTGTCGGTGAGTGTCGGTGAGTGTCTGTGAGAGAATCATCCAATGCCTTTATATAGTGTAGGTTAAATAATATAATTTGTATGATCGTGTATTATAAGCTCTATTAAATGTAATGAATTGAACAAGTGTGTCACTCCTGCTGGCGTGTTTGTGTAAGTACAAGCTGTATCAAAATGATTGGTACCCATCAGTTTTCAATGATAATTGATGAGCTTGAAACATCAAAATTTAATAAAAGATCCAAATAATTTGTAGATTAACTGTAAACAAGTCATAAACTATATACATTTTGGTCATTTCAAGAGTATCCAATATTGCATTTAGAATAGGCAGGCTTTTCGATAAACATCAAAATTGACGGGTAACCAATCATTTTGATACAGCCTGTAGTCGTGTAAGTATTGTGTAGGGATGAGCGTCTGTAAACGCGTAGCTCATATTACGTTGTATTGTGTTTCAGCAATGTTGATTTGCTCAAATAAGAATTATGTTATTTTTGTTTTGTTTTGTTCTGTTGTTGTTGTTGTTTTGTTTTGTTTTTTATAGATGTTCCCTGTTGGATTGTGTGATTATTTACTTTGTCCCTCGTTTGAGTTCCGAATACAAGAATTATTAGTGTTATTTATTGTCTTGTAAAATACATTGACTACATTTGTTTCTGTCTTCCTTGTACGTGTATTGTTAAAATGAATTAATATATGATTTTTTCGTAAACTTTGTGCGAGTTGCCACATAATGAGTGCTCCATCATGGGGATTTTATTTCGTTCAAAGTCAAATCGTCCGTCGTTTACAAACTGTACACATACCATTTCGCACAGAGATATGTACGAGAAAAAACAAAACAAAAACAAAAACAAAAAACGACAGGAGTCAAAGGCCCTCTCCAATTTCCAGCGAATTTAAACCATCAAAATTTAATAAAAGATCCAAATAATTTGTAGATTAACTGTAAACAAGTCATAAACTATATACATTTTGGTCATTTCAAGAGTATCCAATATTGCATTTAGAATAGGCAGGCTTTTCGATAAACATCAAAATTGACGGGTACCAATCATTTTGATACAGCCTGTAGTTGTGTAAGTATTGTGTAGGGATGAGCGTCTGTAAACGCGTAGCTCATATTACGTTGTATTGTGTTTCAGCAATGTTGATTTGCTCAAATAAGAATTATGTTATTTTTGTTTTGTTTTGTTTTTTATAGATGTTCCCTGTTGGATTGTGTGATTATTTACTTTGTCCCTCGTTTGAGTTCCGAATACAAGAATTATTAGTGTTATTTATTGTCTTGTAAAATACATTGACTACATTTGTTCCTGTCTTCCTTGTACGTGTATTGTTAAAATGAATTAATATTTGATTGTTTCGTAAACTTTGTGCGAGTTGCCACATAATGAGTGCTCCATCATGGGGATTTTATTTCGTTCAAAGTCAAATCGTCCGTCGTTTACAAACTGTACACATACCATTTCGCACAGAGATATGTACGAGAAAAAACAAAACAAAAACAAAACCAAAAAATGACAGGAGTCAAAGGCCCTCTCCAATTTCCAGCGAATTTAAACCAAGTAAATTGCTGAAGAGCACGCCTATACATGTATGGCTCAGGTCAGGGATTAAAGATGCTGAAGGAACACAATAACATAAGAATTACTGTAGGAGTAATACAAAGTAGAGATACAAAAAGCGTTAAACTACTGGAATTACTGCGCATGAAATGTATCTGAACACTTAAAACAAAAAATCTAAATTACAACATAAAGTGATAGATAGATGGACAGTGTTGTTATAGGTATTCTAGCTATAAGCTATATGCGTTTGAATGGCAAAAGGTAGCTACAGCTAAAGTGACAAATGTGGATTCAAAAAAGACGCGTATGATGTAGCTTATAGGAGTGGAGAATTTTTTTTTTATTATAGAATTGTCACTAAATTATTTTGAAACGCTAAAAAGTTAACACCAAAACAAGCTCACGGGCGATGTTCAGGCCTGTAAAAAACACATATCTTCCCCTAATAGGCACAATATCATGCCTAATTTGAACACCAGGAATTTGTTAAAGGTATGTCAAAGTACTATGGTTTTATCTGATATTACTGAAAATATACTGGAATGTAAGGCCATCACAACATCGTAGACATTGAAAAAATATAAGTATTGTTTTTATATTGATCAAGAAAATTAATTTCAAAAGTAAAAAGTGTATGTCATGGTCGGAATTGTTTTGATTTCGTTGTATCGGTCGATTTCCAGCACGACTATGCAAATAATAGAGGCTGGTAAGAGGCGATCTGAGCGTAAGAAGAAAAGTAAACACTAAACAGATCATAGTCAATCAAGTCAATCAATATTGGCAACATATATGCAGTACGTTAGTCGGGTGGGGTGATGGGCGGGGGATGCGGTGGGTTATGGTATTTGATATTCTTTGTTTTTTTGTTTCGCTGTCGAAGTGACATAATTATCGGATTAACTACCATAGCACTGGATGAATACAATTTTTGACTATCACTATACCTTGAATCATATCATTCTGATCACTCGCACCTGTAAGATAAGTATCTTTGAAAAGAGCGGTATTGTATTCAGTATGTGATTGCAGATACACACAGTTGATAAGCACTCCTCTCTACGTCATACATGAAATCGCCCAGTCCCATTTCACTTATATGGAATTAAAAAAAAAATGGAATTTCAGTTCGGCAGAGGTGGGCCTCGAACCCACGCCGCTGCTACATACAGAATATCCAAGCCCAGCGGGTTAATCCACTGGACGACATGACTTAGTGGTAACCGAATTGAATTTTTAACAAGCTATAGGCAACTCCAATATTGCTTGGGTATAGAATAGAAATACCGCTATACATACACAATACATATTCGATTTTGAATACGTGTATGTGATCTGTGTTCTCATCGCGTTGGTTTGCAAGGTAAAGGTAGTCGGCCTACCATTGTTCTTGTAAGACGGGCTTGATTTTTGCAATTTATAATAAAAGCCCACATAGGTCCCCAAAGTTTCTTTCAGGTATTAAAAAAAATAGATTCCCATAAAGACGAAACAGTAATCTTTAGTGGGGACCTATGCAATTTTTACATAGATTTTTCATTATCTTTTCGGCATTTATTTTTGCTAAATTCAGATAATATTTTGGCGTATATAAAATTGAAATAAAATTATCTGCCTTCTAAACGACATCAGTTTTACCACAATTAGGTCTCATGACTCGCTATATATGTTGTGCAGTATATATACATATTTTCCTTAGGATGCTTCAGTATTTACACAAAAAATATGTCATCGAAAACCTCCCGCTATTTCAAAAATGATAATCAGACTTCCTCAGAATGTGCAATAATTGGCATTAAAATCAAGTTGTTTTTACGTATTTTAAAAACGCATGGCCCGATGACGAATGCCGCCGTGGTTGATGAGTGCAACCTGCTTGTAGTGCAGGGCGTTATGGCCAGAATTGTATTCATCCATTGCTATAGTAGAGGAGAGCGTGGCCGAGTGGTTAAAGCGTTGGACTGTGAATCCAAGGGTCCTGGGTTCGAATCTGAGTGGGTCCACTTGAGCTTGACTGTCTCTCTGTGTCCTTGAGCAAGGCACCTTACTCTACTTGCTTAGTGCTTCGCGGGCCACTTTAAGCCGTCGGCCCCATGTACATGTATTTTCTCACATTAATGCAGTGTGCACGTTAAAGAACGTCACATGCCATTCGAAAAGAGCAGGGGATAATCCCGGTACTGTTGACTGTTTTGTTTTTTGGGTTTTTTTTTTGTTTTTTTTTGTTGTTGTTTTGTGGGAGTGTGTGCGTGGATGGATGTCCTTGCTGGGGATGTTGGTGAGTGGTTTTTTTTTATCTGGCTATAATGTGCAACATGTAATTCGAAAGCTCGCATTTCAGCTTTGTGAAATGTAGTTCTACTAGCTGTAATCGTTGTATTGACAACCGTACTTTTCGTGTTAACTTTATTTCTGTTTTGTTTTTTCGCAACTTGTTTACGGGTTAACGTGTATTCTGTGGGAAATATGTGGGCGTGGCTTGAGTGTGTATCTATGGAGGTTATATGGGGATCTGTCTGGATGTTTGTAAAGTTGTGTTAGTATCTGTAAAATTGTGTCTAGAGGTCGGCAATTTGTAATTTTCAACACCTTAAGGGATTTAATACGACGTATTGTAAAAATAGTTAGTTCGGTCATATTATCATGTTGGTTTGTTTGCTTTTATCATACTGTACAGTACTTAATATTGTACTTTGTATTATTTGTTAAAATTCATAATTGTACCATACCATATTGTATATTTCTTGTAATTGTTATTCTAAGATGTGTTGTAGTAGATTATTATTACATCTATTTTCACACGAGGACAAAAAGCTATATATACATATTAAATGTAGCACTACACATGGAAGGTCAGGTCTGCAAGCGATTTTAATCCAATTCAGTCGTTCTCCTTATGGACGACAAGTATCAATTTCGATATTGTTATATAAAAATGACATTCCCGTCTCAAATGGTAAGGGTTTGTTTGTTTGTTGTTGTTGTTGTTGTTGCTGTTTATTTTGTTGATGTTGTTGTTGTTGTTGTTGTTGTTGTTGTTGTTGTTTTTTTTTTGGGGAGAAGCATAGATACCATGATAGATCCCGTTTCGGTTTGCGGAAACCTTGTCTGAGTGTGTTTATTCAATTGATGGCCAAATGCCAGTATACACCTGAAATCATATTTAAATGCCAACATTAATCGGAATATGACCCCAAGACTACGCGACAAGTTTGGGGCAATAAACAATTTCCTTCTTGTCAAAAACAACATAACGTTGACAAAATTGAAGACCTGAGCGCAAGAAGACCGCACGTCCACTTGGCCCCTCAACACGTATACACTATAGTTTCGTATAGTTTGGTAATGTTTTATACATGTTCAGGGGCCAAAACAAATATTTCACAACCTTTCATGATGTTTTCACCCTGGAACATGTATTAAACATTATATAACCCTAAGAAGCTGTACGTAACTTTAGTGTATACCTGTTGAGGAGCCAAGTTGACTTACGGTCTTCTTGCGCTCAGGTCTTTAATTCAATCTCTTATAACAACGCGATATTATGCAATGTTCATTATTTAGAGGGTCCTATGTACTATTTTTGTGTACCACTAATGTCCGAGAGTTTGTAATGCTATGTTTGGTTTCAGTAAAGTCTATGAAACTAATGTGACTAGTTTTGTGATTTAAAACCCGATACTGTTGAAAATATCGGGATATACGCAAGCGACCTTTATAGTGTATAAAAGGCATTGAGAATTGTCGATAACACTTTTCGAGTAGTACCCTTTTTAAGCAATCGCGCACAAATAAATACGACAATCGGTGAGGCCTGTAAAAGAAGCATTTGACTTAAACGGGCATGAACTTGGGATCCCAACAATTGTTTAAATTGGTGTCAGACCTATTTTAATGAAACGGTATTATCCCCCGAAAGTGTCATCCATTCAACCATTAAACTGCGATTTTTAGCTTTTAAGAAAATACAATATTTCATCGGAAGACTGGGAGGGGTATCGTCACATTTAGTTCCACGCCCTTAACATGCGTTTTCATGATATTCCTAAAAACATTTTACGTGTTGCTTGTTGTATTTAAATTGTTTGCGTAACCGTTCAATTATTCAATTTAAAAAGTTTAAGTTTAATAACACTTGGACGGCGCACGCACGCTTTGTTAGTTATGTGAAAGCTCTATGGATTGTGTGTTTATTTTGGCACATTTGAAAAATTTATGTTAGTAGTTAAGTGTGTATGCATCTGTATAAATGATTTTGAATAACAAGCTACTTACTACATCACAAAATACAATAAAGAAAAGAGGTTTCACGAGCTCATTTTCATGCCAATTATGTAGGTGGTAAGAGTTTGTGATAAGTAGAATTATTGATAGCTTGAGAACTAGGCACTTTTCTTTCTGTTAGGAACCACTTGTTACACTGACAAAATTACATTTCAGATAATTGAATTAATGAATTGCATACTTATAAAATGAATGAAGCCGTTTTTAGGTGGATGCACACAGAAATAGATTATCGAAAACATAAGCACAATTTCAATGCTTTTATGAAAAGTTCAATAGTAACATGAGTACTGATGATGATCAAATTATATTTTTACAAGAAGCTCTTAAAGAGGAAATTAAAAAAGCAATTAGCAAACCGAAAACAGGTTTACAGACATTATTAAATTTGCATTATGAATTGGCTAAATTGGATGAACTGTGCACTGTGATTACCTTTTGCCCAAGTCAACTTAATAATTATCATGCATTATCGGGCTTCTTATTTATTGTGTTGTAACGACTCCATGCGTTTCTGATGATGTTCTAATTAGCGTATTTCCTTCATTATGAATTATGTTTATTTATCAAAAGCAAAATAATATCATTATCAAAATATATGAATGGCTATGCTGGTGGGTGTGTGGGGGTGTGTGGGGTGTTATTGTGGTTAGAGTGAGTAACAATCATCCATTACACCCCCATGAACTGTTCCAGGGTTGTTTGTTCAGGTTATATCAGTACGTGAGTATGTATGATAAAAGTGGGTAGGCGTTGAGTATAAAATATGCGATTTGTGTGTTTATTTGTTTGCCTGTTGTAAATGATCTTGAAGAACTGCCCAGCAGCACTTAACAATGCCCGATGTATGCTAAGCTAGCATCTTAGGTAACTACATAAGTGACTTAGGAACGCACCATTAGATATTATCGGGGGAGGGGGCTACTCATTAGTGACGCTTTTTTTTCGCCTCACTAGTGAGCGACGTGTGTTTTTTTTTCTCCTGAATGGGTGAAGTGTTTTTTTAAACATAGCACTCCCCCCGATAATATCTAATGGTGCATACCTAAGCTATGCTCTTCGGACTGTGCTTAGGGAAGTACGAATTTGGAATCTACAAATGGCCCTACATGTCACGATACAAAGCTTCGACATGTTCGTTCACTGGATTAAAACTTAGGTGTGGTCATAAGCTAACCGATCATTGTGAGAAGATCAATTCATCAGGTTCATCACATGTCGACATATTGTGAGTTTTGGTCGCATTGAATGAATGCGTTTGATGTAATTTAGATGTTTAGTCACAAAATACGTTTTTGCATTATTTACAGGAACACATATAAACTATAAATACACGCCCATCCTAAAGACGTAATTGTCGTTCTCACTCAAGGTAAGGTATGATTGATCAATGTGAAATTGTTCGGATGAGTTCACCAATTACATGTCACTATAAAACATCATGCACAAGTTATTGTTTCTGATGTTGATACTTAGTAGCGTTTGAATCAATATCTGACGAATGTAATATCGTTATGCATATTCTTTATACAATGAATTACAAAAATAACATCAACACGTATTTAACACGAAACAAAATATCAAGATGACTCGCACTAACGTCTTTAGCAGTGAACTAGTATAATTATGTAGAGATTATTCGTTATACGTTTTTATACATACATGTAAAACAGGGTGTTTATAATAATTATCTGTCTTCTTGACCTGGAGCAGTTCTCTACGCAGACATAATTGTACATGTTTTGACAAGATATATGGTCAAGATACTGCACCATATTTGATTACATTTTGTATGACGAGTTTAGTAAGCAACGCAATGATACTTAAGACATACTTGACGGAGTACAAAATATAACATTAAGGCACACAATTGCTTTAGCTATCTACTTTGTACACATTTTATCGCATTAAAATAAACTATACCGTGTATGAGGGGTTTTTTCCTACATATTTTTAGCTTTTAAAAAGTAAGAACAAGTTATCATTAGAAATGTATATTGTCGTATGTTTCAAAAGTACACTTACGATGAAACGCGTCAAAGATGATAATCTTGCTGCGCATCATGCCATAAGACGGAAAGACGGTCTCCAAATCAAGCAATCACGATTTTATCTAGCCAGTGTTTGGTGAATCCAAGTTCGTTTCAAATTTCTATGCTACACCGTGAAGCAGTGATTGCCAAGAGCGGGTACTGAATAAGACGGCTACTTTCGCCTAGAGCTTTTTCCGATACTTGGGACTATTGAAAGGTATTAATGTCAATCGTAGGGATTTATTCAATTTCTTCTTTAACCGCGGAGTAACATTCGAGCTGCTCTGGAGGATTAATAAGTTCCTGGTTCAAACGTTGTGGTGTCAACTGTCGTGATCGCTTCAAACTACTCGTGGTGGTAGCTTGACTTTTACCCCATGGCCAATTACCAGCAAAAGCAAGACGGAAAGCGTGACGATAGCGTGGATGCGCAACATTATATATAACGGGATTAATCGCAGAATTGAGATACATGAGAGTGTAGCAAATCTCCTTCCAAGTTTTAGCCATTGTAGACCCCTCAAAGTTATCACCTGTTATCATGGAAGCAAATGTGGTTATTTCAAAAGGTGCCAAACAGAGAAAGAACAAAACGCCATTGATTACCAACATTCTTGAAACACGATGACGGTTACGTAAGTTACGCGCGCGATTTTCTCCCCCTGATTGTGATGATCCACCTGACCATGTTGCGCTGCTATGTACGGCCATTATAATGTTACCATAAAATATGGCATTTAAAATCATTGCAACAAAAAATGGCACTGTCTGAACCGAATTTCGTAAATCTGCTAACCACGGTTCCATGGCTATGCAATAGCCGATTACAGTAGGAAAATGTTTGTAATAGTCAGTGGCGGGCCATTCAACACAATATGTCGTCAGAACGCATTCTCCAGGAATCAGAAGACATGAAAATGCTAACGCTCCAAACCATGCTATCAGAACCATTCGGAGAGACTTATGTCGTGCTCCGTGACGCTTTTGTTGTAGCGGTCTACAAATAGCATAAAACCGTTTAAGCGAAACTAGTGTTACGATAAATATTGAGGCAAAGTAGCAACAATCTGTTACCACTGGTATAAGGACGCATCCTACTGTCCCCATTGTTGCCGCATTGTTTGTTACAGGTGAAGTCATCTTTTGAAATAACTTCTCACCACCGGCAAAGAGAAGAAAGAAAATATCAGCGATAGCGAGGTTGATTAGATAGCAGTTAAGAGGAGTTCTCATCCAACGAAGCCGGCATATTACAAATAGAAACCAAACATTTCCAAGTAGTCCAAACGCCAAAATAATCGGTAAAATGACCGTAACAAAAAATATCTGGATATGGTTGTAGAGGAGTTCTTCCGCTATTTCGGATATATTGACTAGCACGGGTCCACAGAAATCGGAATTGGGTAGAAATGTAAAATTAGACTCCTGCATAAACAGCATCAATTCTACAGATGACATGATTGCCGGTGTTAGAACAAGTTACCCACAATAAATTGATCCAATGTAATTTTTACTTTAACTCCAGTCGTAAACTTGGAAATTGCCGGATATAATGGCCTCAGTAATCTTCAGACGTGGTGTAAATGTTCATATATATAAATAAAATTGAAAATCTGCTTGATACGACATGGTTTGATTCCACTTTGTGGTGAAATAACGAAAAAGGATCTTGATGTCAAATCAAAAATGAATCCTAAGTATGCCTAAGCACGACTGTAATCCCGGATAAATCTCAAAATGCACTCCAGCGAGATTTATAATCAGCGCTTGTGATTGACTTGTACGTCCACCGAGGCCGCTTAACGCTCTGACGTGAGTTTGATACTGCCCGTAAAATATATGGCCAACTCGACTGCGCACTGCAAACTGTATTTCTCTTATGGAATCGCGCCAGGCAAGCAGTATTCGCATTTTAATTGGTTGACTGCCTGGCAAATATTGCAAGCTAACTTAGAACTGACATCGTCGGAAAACATGTCATATTGATATGTTCCATAGTAGAGACGTTTGATTAATTTTTCTTCTCAGGTTTAGCTACGATATGAAATTATTTCAGCTTTGGTAACCAGCTCAATGTTCAGGTTTCTTCAAACGTTATTCAGATACTGCGTGCGCATTATATTATGAAATTAATCTTAAGTGAGTGGTGTGGTAATGGTTGTGTTCATGCCGTGTCCATCAGTCGTAGTAATTATTGTATACATGTATTTTGAAGTTTAAACATAATGCTGTTTGTCACACTGTAGGAGTTGGTGTGAATCATGTACAAGTACCAAAGATTAAAAAAACCGAAGTCATTTTAGAAAATCAAATGTGCACTTTTTTGTTGCCAGATTAATACCCTGAACATGGACCTATAAGGCTTATTGTCTCGGTTACCTGTAATTTGAGTAGCTGATCCGGGATGTGATCATTGTTCTAAATATATTGTACCTAGAGATGCGTCCCGAATGATGTGACATTGGCAATATGGTGTGTCTCAACTCTGTAGAAGTGCTCATGCAAAACACATTTAATATGGTAAAACAATACTATGCTTGTGTGTAAGCAAGGTGGCAAAAGGCAATGGTTTTGTATTGTCATTACTCATGTATCCGTCAATCAACGAATTGACAATTGCTGAATAATATAAATAAAGATACTACAAAAAAACATATAAAAACTTACAAACTTGTTTTCTGAAATGAAGTTTTCTCAGCAGTTATATCCCAGTGAGAGCAATGTTGGTGCGTTGAATATAGTTTGTGTTATTATTTTTGTATATTTAATATCCTTAGTTTACATGCTTTTTACGCACCATGTTGAGGAGATCAAAAACGTGTCCATGTTTTTAATGAGTGCCCCGACTAAGACCACGCCAAGTGATTGCTTTCTCTAGTTTGTACTGAGTTTATGTCTGTGACAACACGGTTATGGCGCTGTTTAAAAATGTAAACAGCGCTGATTAACGTGTAAACTGAACGTCCAGTTGTTTACAATATTATTGAGTAATTTATTTTAAATCAAATGGCTGATCAGTTTATCCGTTTATTAGCGCTATTTAAACTTTAAACAGTGTTTTAACAGTGTAGCCCAGTTTAAGTCAATGCTTTTTTTTTTTTGCTCTTATTATTTTATTAGTATAACACTCAACTCTGTAAAAGTGTTCAGGCAAATTAAGGATACTACATGAAACGTATTAAAAACGTATAAATTTGTTCTCTGAAATCAAGTTTGCTTAGCAGTTACATCCCACTGAGAGAAATGTTGGTGCGGGTTTTGTTTAGTTTAAATGAGTGGCCCGTATAAAACAACGCCAAGTGATTGCTTTCTCTTTTTTGTACTGTGCTGCTAATCGTGAAGTTTTTCCCTATCGATACGTCCGACATTGCAGAGGAGATGAGCTTGTTTATCATAACAGCCTGCAATGAAACTATTGCATATACTTTGAGAACAATATTTTTCGTTAACTCCTACGTGGCGTAATCGGTTAGCGCGTTGGATTGTGACTGGACTATGTAATTGTTTTGAGCTGTAAAACTTGAATACAGGTTCAATATTGGTAGTTGGTTTTGTTATTGTTGTTGTAGTTATTGTTGTATATATTGCATAATCAGGGTAATACTAAAATTGCCGAAAAACGGCTGCCCCTCATCAACCCCATCATGCCCCCCTAGCTCTGCCCCTTAGGATGACCTATGAGCAATGCCGGTTTCAAAGGATCGTGGTCCTGTACATGTGTATTGATATACTAAGTACGCCTATTACTGTTTCAATTATAGGCTACTTACGCCCCTCTGGAATCAAGCATTGAAAACCCATGTAATGACTTTCAAACGTTTATGTTTGAATGATAGTCAACATAATCTAATTTTCTCATTTCATTTCATTATCACTCCAACTGGAAGCTGATATTGCGAACAATTAGGTTTTTCGCCCACCATCGATAAGTCCCACATTCATTGTATAAGCGATGCGCCTGTTTATCATAAAAGCATGTAATGATACTTTTGCCTATAGTCATTTTGAGATCAATATTTTTTGTTAGCTCCTACGTATTTGGTACGGATTCTAGTCCATGTTGTCAAATTCCATAATTTTCTTTTTTCTCCTTTTTCTTTCTTTCTTTCTTTCTTTCTTTCTTTCTTTCTTTCTTTCTTTCTTTCTTTCTTTCTTTCTTTCTTTCTTTCTTTCTTTCTTTCTTTCTTTCTTTCTTTCTTTCTTTCTTTCTTTCTTTCTTTCTTTCTTTCTTTCTTTCTTTCTTCTTTCTTTCTTTCCTTCCTTCCTTCCTTCCTTCCTTCCTTCCTTCCTTCCTTCCTTCCTTCCTTCCTTCCTTCCTTCCTTCCTTCCTTCCTTCCTTCCTTCCTTCCTTCCTTCCTTCCTTCTTTCTTTCTTTCTTTCTTTCTTTCTTTTTTTCGTTCCTTGATTTTTATAACAAAAACGAGTTAATGACTCTTTTGAAGTCTTTGTGGTTTAGTATTTTTCTCAAAATTTTGACAGATATGACCCCTCACAAATAAGGGTCACGTAAGAGTTAACTCCGGTCAAAGTTTAAATTAGTCTAATCGCTTTAAATTAGTGTCGTATTGCTCGTATGGTTGCTTGTAATGCCATTCAAGTTTAAGAAAAATCAACTTTTTTCAATCTAACAATAAAATACTTACAAAACAACATAACTATACATACAAACTAAACGCATCCCAAAAAGAAAGTATCCAGTTTGATTTTGGTCCATAAGTCAAAGATGGGGTCTTAAATCAAGACCTACCAAAATTATATGTTACCGATAAATTTATTCCCCACATTGTGATACCTCATTTGTCTAAATCGATGCAGAATTGATGACACAATGATCTTTTGAATGCAATCGCCTCAATTTTAAAAGTTGCAGTAAATTTCTATTGATTTGGTCCTGCTACTCAGCATGCTCAATATGGGCAGCGATAGATCAAGGCCAGGGCGCATCAGACGTCTCGCTAACAGTATGCGCCGCAGATGTCTGTTTGGCAGTCATTGATGCAGCAGGAGGACATACCAGATATTTACTGTGAAGAGTAAAACATTGAGGAAGGAGTAAAAGAGCATCTGTATTGAATAAAACACATGAAGTGAAGTCAAACTGTCTTACACCGTCGCTGTTATTGTGTATGAAGAATCTTGAGAAGCAGGAAAACCACATCAATAGGAATTACTGCAACTTTTAAAATTGAGGTGATTGCATTTAAAAGGTCACTGTGTCATCAAGTCTGTATCGATTTGGGCAAATGAGGTATCAAACTGTGCAGAATAAATTCATCTGTACCATACTTTTGGTAGGTCTTGATTTAAGATCCCATCTTTGATTTATGGACCAAAATCAAACTGGATACTTTCTTTTTGGGATGCGTTTATACAGACATACAAAGGAGCATACAGCATTTACATTCACCTTTTGATTTGGTTACGAATGCGTTCAAGCTTTGCCCAAAGGGATATGTTCATGCTTACAATATTCCATAAGGCAGACATTTATCTTGATTAATATTTGAAAAGAGTTATATTATGATCTACATCGCCTGAAACCATGACTCCAGATTTGGACTAATAATGAATTTAATTCTTCAAAATTTCTTTTGCTAAAATTTGCTTCATATGCTGACTGCAAAAAGTTGTTAATCATTTGATAAGTTAACTGCATTTATTGGTTCATTGTACTCGTGCTGGCAGCACTTGTGGAACCTGAGATTTTAATTCATTTACCATGACTCTACTAAAATAAATAGACATCGGTGTTGATCTCATGATAAAAGTGTACATCAATATTACCGATTGATAATTGATAGTATACGGCGGCATTATTAAAAAGCATACGTAGAGAATTAATATCGAAGGAATGGAGATAGGATGTGATAATCAGTGGAAAACAGTTGCAGTGCTTGAGAGAACAAGCAATTCGTAGTAGAATAAAGGAAGAGAAAGAGATCATAATATTTGAATGAGCTGGTGAAATAATTTTGAATAGCTTGTAGAATTGATTTAAAATATTGATTAACGTTCGTAATATATACAATTATTATACAATATATTATAATTATAAATTGTCGGGTTTTTATTTAAATCTTCATGTTTTAAACAACATGATCATAATTATATCATGAAAGTAGGTTAATAATAGTTAACTATAATTTCAATATAAATTGTTACAACGAAATAATGTTGAAAAAAGACCATATGCATGTTCAACTTAAGGTTTGATACTTTAAAAGATATTTCTTTGTTGATTTCTTCTTGACCGGCACAATTCTCACCATATGTAAAGGGTTGACTACAAAAACGATTCTCTTATCTACCAAAAAACGTTTCAAAACGTAAAAAGCGGCCAAAGTTTAAAAAATCTTTCCTGTGTGGCTTTTCACCCTTTTTTAAACTTGGTCCCATTTAGTAAAGTAGTAATAACATGAAGAATGAGTCCTAATTTTTACATGCAACCATTATCAAAAACATTTCAAGGTTTATGTTTTATTATATTGCGTGATCATAAAGAGTAGTAGAGTATTATATATACTTAGCAAATTGACTGTGTGTCAACCTGCTACATATAGGCCCTACATCTGTACATAAGGCGCAGAATCGCACATGACGATGAAGAATTAAACAAAGTGAGTATTTGCTACAAAATACATTATAACGTCTATACGGAAAAAACTTCAATTACGCACGAACATTAATTCATTTGCTCTACAAAATAAACACTGACAACTAAGAAAACTAACAAGTAGCCTATAGATGACTTCGTATGGGTCTTTAGAAACTTTCATAAATGGGAGCAAGTTTAAAAAAGGGTGAAAAGCCACACAGGAAAGATTTTTTAAACTTTGGCCGCTTTTTACGTTTTGAAACGTTTTTTGGTAGATATTAATTCTTTTTTTGAGGTAAAAAATATTGCGCGCTAAGTGGTTCTTTGTAGCCATGCGAGGTGAACTAGTTGGATATCCATATTTCGCGGTTAATGGTGCTTTGTAGCTCTGCGGGGCAAACTAGTTGGATATCCATATTTCGGGGTGAGTGGTTTTTTGAAGCTCCGAGGGGCAAACTAGTTGGATATCCATATTTCGCGGTTAGCGGTTCTTTGTAGCCCTGCGGGGCAAACTAGTTGGATATCCATATTTCGCGGTTAGTGGTTTTAACGACCCGTAACCACCCCAATCAGCTGCATACCGCATCCAGCTATTTTATTTATCAAAATACTAGTTTTTTAATGCTATGGGGTTAACAGAATTATTAAAAAAATTAATAGCTGAACCCGATAGTTCAGGCAAGGACTGGAAACGACATATTGATGACTTTATATAGAGTGTATTCAATAAACCCAAAGACATAAAGATCAGTCTGATCAGTGTGATATCACAGAGCAGACCCTTGAGAGGGCACTTGGCTCATTTGCATGGCAGTCGGACTCTCCATTGTATTTGATCATTTGTGTATGGAGTGCAATGGCGACCCGTCATTGTCCCCGGGGTCATTGTATTTGTTCATGTGTGTATGGAGAGCCACTCTTGGAGCCCATGGGACTTCGGCTAGGTCCTCAGGTAGAGTCAGACGCTGTATGTACTAGAAACGCCCATTCTTGATTCTGCGTTCATTCAATGTTAGCATTAAATTTGTATTGCCCGGCGGCCCCGCGTAATGGAAAAACCTGAAAAATAAAAAGAAATGAAAATTAAAAAGGCAAGGTTCCACCTGAGTACATATTAAATGGGTGTAGAATTTTTTTTCAAATATATATATGAATTTAGACAAACATACGGGATATAATGAACCTTTGACATGACGCCATGATGACATGATTTTATTAGTCGTTTTATAATTTTATATTATATAGAACTAATATTTTGCATCATAAATGCGCAGTTCATATGCACATACGATTACTAGGTGCTGGCCTTGTCCTATTGTACTTGTTCATTTGTGTATGGAGAGCTCACTGACCTGTTAATAGAGGTCAATGGAATAGCTTCTTTATGGGGCACCTCTCCATCGGTTTCAGGGCGCAGTTCATTGAACTCAGCGGGATTCTATTGCAAGTGCTTTTATATTATTACAAAACGGATCGTGGTTATTACCTTGACAAACCTAATAAATAATTCATACCAGGGATGAATAAATCCAGGGGTGCGGACATTTCATTGGTCGCAAACCACCGGGATTCGATACAAGTTTGCGTTGTAAATGAATGCGTGAATAAGAGTGTCATCCCTTGGCGCGATATTTGATTTCTGAATATACTCAAGTTGCCGTTGAAAATGCCTAAAATCATCAAGATATTGCAATACTGTCTAAAGTGATGTAAAATTGTGGCAAATTTGTATGATTTATCGCACATAATTTCTGCGTAGCGTGGAGAATCATTTACATAGGATTTTGGAGAAAAAATGTGATAATTTTAGGGAAATATAGAATGGCGGAAGAAACAAACAAAACATTTTCCTGGAATGTGTAGACCATACTCTTTCTGTTCCTATTGATTTCTATACTGAAATAATTCTTAAAATGAAGTTGTTGGATGATTTTAGTTGGCATTTCTAGAACGTAAACATGTAGGCAGATAGTAGAGAGGGCACTCTATTCACGAGATTTCTTTTCCAACGCCAAAATAGCACGAATTTTGGTGGTTTGCGAGTGAAGAGTGTCCGCACTATCGATGGACTACGTAACTGTTCAATAGGTTTTTGTAAATGAGCTAGTGTTAGTGGGTAAGCTGTACATCTCTTTTGCATTGTTAAGACAACCACGCTAGGTTTTTCGATCAACGTACTATGCGTGTTTGGTCAAGCGAGGATAATTTGTAAAGCAGCAAGTAATGGTGAGGATGTTGCCCTTTTAACTACTTCTGACTTTTGATTTAGCCCAAAATGAATCAATAAAATCGTGTATAAGATATTTGTGGGGATATTTGGGCGCTATTACAACAATTTAAATAAATGGGCACTTCTGGGTTGGATATATGTGACCGTACAGCACGAATGAGCCGTAAATGTCCTCAATTGTATTCCGAGTTACAGTGTAAAATGGGCATGAAGGTCGTATTCATAGGTACCTCAATTTGGTGCTACGTGTACCTCATTTAATGAGATACACGTAGCACCAAATTGAAATACCTATGAATATGACCTTCATGCCCATTTTACACTGTAACTCGGAATACAATTGAGGACATTTACGGCTCATTCGTGCTGTACGGTCACATATTATAGACTCTATAGAATTTAAGTATGATATATTTTGAACCAATCTCCAATGAGACAGTGCGTAAGATCATTATGGATTCTTCGAAATCGTCTTGTGCTCTTGATCCTATGCCAACTCGCGTGCTTGCTTCACCGGAACTTTTAGATGTCATTGTGCCTATCATCACGAAGATCATCAACGCATCTCTCTGTAATGGTGATATTCCATCTGTGCTGAAAGAAGCTCTCGTTAGACCTCTGCTGAAGAAGCCCAACCTCGATAGAGACGAACTCAATAACTATCGTCCCATTTCCAGCTTACCGTTCTTATTCAAGACTCTTGATCGGGTTGCTGTCCAACACCTTCAACACTATGTTGCTGAAAATGGACTTCATGCTAAGCATCAGTCGGCCTACCGCAAACATCATAGTGTTGAAACTGCTCTTGTGCGTGTTACCAACGACATTCTGCGGGCCGTGGACTCACATAAACATGTCGTCGTTGCACTGTTAGATCTATCGGCGGCATTTGACACGCTGGACCATGCAGTTCTTCTATCTCGCTTCAAAGAACGATTTGGTATAAACGGAACTGCTTTCCGTTGGTTAACATCGTACTTCACCGGACGCAAACAGTGCATTGTTGTAAATGGAGTGCGTTCGATCCCACGGACAGTTATTCATGGAGCACCACAAGGCTCAGTAATAGGACCGATGAGTTTCTCGTTCTATTCGTCCCCATTGATGATATTATTGAAGCACATGATCTTCAGAGCATGATGTACGCTGATGATACGCAAGTGTACCTTACCTTCAGATCTGATGAGTCAAGCACCAGCATCGCCCGCATCGAACGTTGTATTAGTGACATCAAAAGTTGGATGATCACCAACAAGCTCATGCTTAATGACAACAAAACCGAGATCTTACACCTCACTTCTCGGTTTATTCATGATATCGACAGCGTCACAGTGTGTGTGGGTGATGCAAATGTACCTGCTTCTTCTACTGCACGGAATCTGGGCGTCATCATTGATGATCACATGACTCTGTCCCAGCATGTAAGCAGCATCTGCCGTAGTGCCTCCTTTGCTCTCTACAACATCGGCAAGTTAAGAAAATACCTCGATCAGGCGTCTGTTGAAACGCTTGTTCACTCATTTGTAACTTCGCGTTTAGATAGCTGCAACAGCTTGTTATACGGACTTCCTCAATTCGAACTTGATAGGTTACAGAGAATCCAAAACGCCGCAGCTCGGCTAGTCACCTGTGTTAGGGGTCGCGTCCACATGAGTCCCATTCTTCGCCAACTCCATTGGTTGCCGGTACGCAAACGGATCATGTTTAAAACTCTTCTTCTGACATTCAAGATCATCCACGGACTTGCACCTCTTTATCTTACTGATCTGGTTACCATCTACACACCGACGCGCTCACTACGTTCTTCAAGTCAACGTCTGCTAAAACCACCTCCACTTGCTTCCGTACGCACATATACATATGGCAATCGTGCCTTTTCGGTTTCAGCACCAAAATTATGGAATCAGCTGCCCACTCACATCCGTGCAATAGACTTGATATCTCAGTTCAAATCGGCTCTGAAGACATTTCTGTTCGACAATGATTTATTTTAATTTATCTTTTGTGCAATCTGCATCATTTGAACATTGACTTTGTGCATTGGAGCCTGCTTTGTATATATTCTGCTGCAGGTTTTAACATATTATCTTGTGTACTTTTAATTAATGCCAGTATGTATTTTCATATATATTTTGTGTAATCTGTACGATTAAGGTATTAAGGGTTTTTAGTAATGTATTGGTTTTGTCTTACTTTTGTTCAGCGCCTTGAGGTGTATGCGTAAGGCGCTATAAAAATGCGGTTTTGTTGTTGTTGTTGTTGTTGTTTCGATGGTAAATATATTTTCACTTTCAAAGTTTGTAGTTTTCATAATTGCAATTTCTTAATATTATATAAAAGGTGAGAATAAGACTATAAATGTAAGAGTATGGGATAATTTTGATTGTTAATAAATGCGAAACGCCGGCGGTAGACATCAGCAATATCAGGGATTGCCGCGATTCTTGCAGTAGCTTTTATGAATAGAATACAATAGTGGATACAATAGCGGATACAATAACGGAACAATAGAGCTCTCTTACGGGCAAATAAACCTCGTCGCGTTTTGCTAAATTTCACTTCTTCTTTTTCATGAACTAACCGTTATTTTTTTAAACTTGTGGCAAAACTTCGACCGAAGTTTTTAATAAATGCGCTGTTTCCTCCTCGATACACCCGAGTACACAAATAATTCCAGCACAGCGAGAACAAGCGAGTCTAGCCTCCACGCAGTATGTGTTATACTACACGGTTGAGTGCATATCATCATAGAGAGCTGTGTGAGATCTAGCTGGAAAATATGCCTCTGTGATTGGTTTTTCTCAAAACATTTAGTGTTCCCTTCATCCAATCAGAATTGTTTTTATATATCGTACAAAAGCTAACCCTTCCACCTAACCCCTTCCCCCTGTGAAGAATTTGTTTCTGAATGAGCACTTGATGATATGTTTCATTCTATTGATCGCCATCAGTATGGCAGTATCAAGGGCTCTTCTACCGCCCATTGCTTGATTGAATTACTTGATATTTTTACAAGGGTACCGATAAGTGCAATAGCATTGGCTGTTTGGTGGTAACGGATTTCTCCAAGGCTTTTGATTGCGTCGACCACACCCTTGCCATCCAAAGCCTGTGTGATCTTGGTGTGAGAAGTGAAATAATTCCCTGGATTGCAGACTGTCTCACATCAAGGAGGCAAAGAGTCCGCGATCACTCTGCCATATCAGATTGGCAAACTCTTTCCTGTGGAGTACCCCAGGGTACGAAGTTCGGGCCTATCACATTCATCGGTATGATTAACAGCGCTGCTGTGAATGCCAGGACCCACAGTTTTAAATATGTAGACGACATGAGCCTTACCTCAAGCTTAACCCTTCAAAGTGCAAAGCGATGCAGATCTGCTTTAAACGCTGCCCACCTAGTCCACCTGTTCTCAAGATCGGTGGGAAGGAGCTTGAGGTGGTTACTGAGGCCAAAATTCTGGGTCTTAGCATCCAATCAAATCTGTGTTGGGATATTCAGGTAAACAATATGATCAGTAAAGGTAGCGTAGGCTATATATCCTCAATCTTTTGAAACGATTTGGACTTCCAGTTGAGGACCTAGTTTCTGTGTTTGTTTCTTATGTGCGGCCAGGGGTAGGATATGCCACCCCAGTCTGGCATAGTAGTCTGACTGCCGAGCAATCTGACAGGCTGGAAAATATCCAGAAACGTGCCTGCCGAATTATTCTGGGTATCAAGTATGATTTCTACACGGAAGCTTTGGAACTTACTGGACTCCAAAGACTGTCCAGCAGACGTTTACAACTGGTTGTACCAATTTTGCTGTTGAATGTTCTGAGTCAGAAAGATACTCTGATTGGTTCCCCATGTACAGGAGTAGCCATAGTATGAGATTAAGACAAACAAAAGTCTATCAGGAATTCAGATCAAGAACCAAGAGATATGGGGATAGCCCCATTCCATTCATGTGCAGGCTTCTAAATAATAAGCATTAATGTGTTTGCCAGCTTCCAGTTTATTTGATTATTCTGGTGCTTAGGCTGAATTCACATGGGATTGTGCTGTATGCGGTGTTCGCTGTGCGATGTACGACTGTAGTATCTGAGACTATTATACTCCTATGTGAGCTCGTTATGGTCGGGTGAGCGTGTGTCGTGTGGCGGGTGCCGCGTGCTGTATGCAGTATACTCCCGTGTGGGCTCAGCTTTATGTACCCCGCATGTGCTGCATGGGGGGGGGGTTGAGTTTTATTGACTTTTTCAGCATCTCAGTATTATATTTATGTTGCTTCACTGCTCGAGAATGAAATCAATCTGCAATATTATCATTTTATTCTGAGTTAAGCTCAAACATCTGTTTTTTTAACATATAATGCCCCATTTGATTATCTATGTAGTTTTGATTTTGTATGATGTATGTGCAATATTACATGTTGATTATAAATGTTTCTTTTAAAATGTTTTTAAAATGTAAACCACGTGTAATTTGGCCTTTGGCCACGATTTTGTAAGTGAAATAAAATACAATGCAATACAATAAAAACACTTTTTGTCATTAGGTCAACATATGACGCAATTCAATGTTTATAGCAAGGCGAATGTGGTAAATCTGTTCAAAACGACCTATCCAGGCACGATTTTTGACCAAAATGTAGGTTTTAAATGTCAAAACCTGAAGTGTTCCTTACAATATTTTTCAAATTTTATGTCATTATATGAACGAGCACGCTTCTATTTCCCATATACTAGCGTCATTAGAATGATCAATGACCAATTCTCTTACTAAAAGTTACTATTTTCGCCTGTTTTGTCATTCGGTTGTAAATTCAATGAACTATGACTTTGCTCAAGAATGCTTACCAATTATTGATATGGTGCTGTCCAAGATACAATATAATAAAACAACAGAGTATGTAATAACATACGAAGGTCGGTCAATAAGTTTTTTTTTTAAATTAAATACTTATAAGAGTACTAGTACTGGCTGCCAGTGGGTATAACGTTGTTTGGAGTCCATAGTTTTGTTTTTGTTGGTTATTGCTTCTTAATACTACCAACCTCAAAAATAAGTTTACTGGAGCTCTGTCAGCATTAAGCATTTTGAGGTATGTCGGGTCAAAGTTCATACAGAGGTCAACATTCAAACTGCTCAAATTATGTTGAAAAGTTCTCCAAATTCCAGACAAAGTATACTATTCCCCCCTTGAGTTATATGAAGAGAGATCGCACTTCAACCCCTACCCAAAGTATTTATAGTGTCGTACAATTCAAAGAAAATAATTACTTACACAGAAACGGGAATAACGATCACAGCTAAAAAAATTTAGAAAAACACTGAACTTCTTTGAATCTGCCTTATGAAAAATAAAAGTATTGTAGTTGATATATTTTATCATTATAAAAAGTGGATTTTATATAGCTACTACGTCTCTGAACTCAATATCAAAGCAATCTGGGTTTTCTTCCTTAGACAGTGTTGATTTTGACTATATCTAACTTATATACTAGTATTCTCTTAGGACGGAAAGCCCTAATTTTAAAAGCAATCCATTTCTCGATTTTCTCGTAATAATGTTGTTGAGCAACCATTACAGAGCACCGTCTCGATGTGAAGGAGTGACGTCAGGACTACAATTCTGTCGGCCTGATGGAAAATAATCCAGTGGGACCACCATGTTATGAGTTTTCGCTTTTTGCAATTCGAATTATGTATCAGTACTAGTAGTGTTGGATTTGAAAGCTTTCAGCTGATATAAATCATCTTATTCCGCGCATCATTTTTACCTTTTAATAACAACAGTACAGATTCCTGGATTTTAAAGCCTTCACTCCTCTATCACAAGTTTTACATGAAACTTCCATATGAATATTTTGGTTTTCAAACTTAAAAAGGAACTTCAAAATAAATAAGTACCGTAATATTTCTGCAGAGTGCAGACCAAAGTACCCGATGAAGTGAACGTATGCGGTGGGGTTCATTTGCTCCCGTACAAAGGTATAAGAAGAGTTGTTAGTTTATTTAGTTCAGTTTATTACCTTCATTGCACTTAAACAATATCAAAAGGAGGTATGTGATGCAAGAGGACAACCCCGAACAGACACGCATGCCCACTAGATGGGATCCCTTATACACACACCAAATAAAAGAACTAAAACTACGCAGTAAATAATATTATTATAAACACATTTGAAAACACTATAAAATACATTATTTAAAATACAATATAAAATTGAGTTGCCAACAGAGTTAAGATATCAAGGAATTAAAAAAAACAGTAATGAAATTGCACAAAGTTGGTATACTGACAAGTTAATTTGAGATGTAGTGGTTAAGAAGCTCAGATGTTGAAAGTACATAACATTACATTACATTACATTACATTACATTACATTACATTACATTACATTACATTACATTACATTACATTACATTACATTCACTCACTCACTCACTCACTCACTCATCAGGCTGTTTCACCCACTGCTGTGTGAAGCCCTCCTCCAGCATTTTCCATCTCCTTCTGTTACTAGCCGCTGATGCCCAAGCTGTTATACTCATAAAGGTGGTGATGTCATCTCTCCAGCGTCTTTTTTGTCTTCCTCTTCTCCTCTTTCCAGTCCTTGGCTGCCATTATGTAAGTCTCTTCGTCCACCTGTTATCGTCAGTTCTTGATAAGTGACCTGCCCATCGCCATTTTGTTTCTTTAATCGTTTGCAAGATGTCTTTGACATGGGTTACTTTTCTGATTTCTGTATGTCTGACTCTATCACGCAATGAGAGGTGGAGCATTTTCCTTTCCATAGCTCTCTATGCTGTTACCAATTTCTGTTCCATTTCTTTTGTTGTTGACCATGTCTCTGCACCATAGGTCATAGTTGTTAGCACACACTGGTCATACACTCTTCGCCTCGGTGACAGTGGTATGTTTTTATCTGTCAACAGTTCTTTATGCATACCAAAGCATCTCCATCCTGCTTGTACATGGATTAGGATCTCTTCAGCTGTGTTGGTATCCATTCTCAAGGTCTGTCCTAGGTACTTATAGTTGTCAACTTTCTTGATCTGGTGATTTGCTATTGCGATTGTTTCGTTTGTCTCAAAGTTTGTCATAAACTGTGTTTTCCCTTTGTGCATTTACAGTCCCACATGTATACTTTCTTTGCACAAGCTGTTCAGTTGATCTTCCATATCCTTCACGATGTTGTTGTTAGTACAACGTCATCTGCAAATCTAAGATCTGTTAACATCTCCCCGTCAATGTTGATCCATTTTCTCTCTAGGTTGAACTTTGCACATATTTGCAGAATTTCTGACCTGTGCTTTAATTTATTAATTCTTGACTTTTTGCGGTCTTGTTTTATGACAGTTTTCGGGCCTTTTTCCACTTTGCAAAATCTTGAGTATGCTTGCATGTTTTCTCTTTCTTGTTCGTTGTCTTCTCTTTCTCCTTACTGTTTTTACAATGTCAGCATATTCGATCTTCTCAGCTCTGGATTTGGTTGTTATTTTTCTCAGAGCTTTCCTTCTTGTATTGAGGTCTTCAATTGCTTTATCCTCCTTAGATTTGATTCCATCCGCTTTCATTGATGGTGCTATACTTGCTGCTTCCTCTAACAATCATGTAGTTAGGTGGTCGCATCTTGTATCCATATCTATGTCCTGTATCTCCAGACCCGCAAAGCGGTTCTTCAACTTCAGTTGGAATTCCTCTTTCCTCTCTTTCAACTTTAGAATGTCAATTCTTTTCTTCTTTTTATTATTGATGAATTTTTAAATTAAAAAGCCTTGCAAGCTTAAAAGCCTTGCAAGCTTAGTGATGATGCATATTGTTGCCCTGACCATTCTATGGTCACTAGCAATGTCTACCTTGGTGATAATTCACAATTCCTTTTTGGCTGCATAATATAAAGTCTATCTGGTTCCTGGTTACTCCATTTGGACATTCCCACGTCCAGTACCTCTTTTTGTCTTTTTTGAAGAATGTGTTGGCTATCATGAGTTTCTGTCCTGCGGCAAACTCAAGGAGCATTTCTCCTCGTCTATTCCGTTCTCCAACTCCGAATTTGCCCAAGATTGATTCTTCTCCATTTTTACATTCTCCAACCTTGGCGTTGAGATCACCCATAACAATGCCTTTTTTTGCCTTTATTACATTACATTACATTAAATACCATTACATTACAATGCATTACATTACATTACATCACATCACATCACATCACACTACATTACATTACATTACATTACATTACATTACATTACATTACATTACATTACATTACATTACATTATATTACATTACATTACACTACATTACATTACATTACATTACATTGACATTTAGAGGCGGTGGCAACAACACAATTCACCAGGATGCTTACATACGAGTAAATATATACGAGGGGCAGTCAGTATGTTTTAAGAGTTGACTCGTGACGTCATTTGTGGATCGTTTTCATGGCATTTCTCAATGATTACATAAACACTGTACCTTTGTCTTTCAAACAACACATGTAAAAATTATATCACACACATGATTACGTAACAGCATTAGCATAAAATCAATGGTCTAGAGTCACCTGGTGAAATTGAGTCGTTTTTGTTAAGGGAAATAAGAGGCCGAAATGAGGTATGGTTGTATTTTCTATATTTTCTCGGGAATTAAAGAATGCAGAATGCTACCGTTTGGAACAGTAATAGAACACAAACTATCAGTTCATTAAACCATGTTTGTTGGGCTGGAAAGGTTTTAGTTTATTTAAAATGCGTGGTCAAATATGTCTTATTTTTGACAAAGACAAGGCTTTTCTTTTTTACAATCTTGATATTGCCAAAAAAAGCAAACGTGGAAATTTAAATTTTTTACCAGTTCTGTTGACTAATCTCTAAACATTTAAACGGAGTCTCCCTAGAAAATATTTGAATCCGTGATTAAAATATAACTGTTATTCTACCATTGTTACATTTATACAAAAAGTAGTGGTACAAAGAGAGAGACCATCGTTTTAATGAGAAATTAATTTTTAAACTTTTCTGTTCATTTCAGGTTGAGATCATCCATAATAATTCATATGAATATTTAAATTACAATTTTCATAGCATTTTGTAATATTTTAGGCCCTATTTACATGGAATTTTGCAATTTTCGTGCATTTCCACCATGTTGTATCGGTCATCCCACCTACACATGCGCAGATTGTTGTTTGATTTGCACCAGTTATCATCGCACTGAGTACCAGCTCTCACACGTGACCAGTCATTATATTTTAGTATGTTTAATTTTGGAGATAATTGATGTCATTTGTAATAACTGCTTTTTCATTTTCGCCATTTTTGCAGAATAATTTCGCTTCCATTCAAGCCCTAAAGTTGTTGAAGTTTCCAGACGTCCCATTTCCACCAAAGTTTAATGACAAGTCTCATATTTTACCAAATGCAAACTGAGGACCTACTGTTTATTCCTGCCTAAAACTAGCCATGTGCACCTTGTACTTTTGCTGTTCTCGGACATTGTAAACACGTGTATTTTCTGTAATTTAAAAGGCCCGCCTTTTTGCGTGATTTGGCAGTGTCCCTAGACTATTGATTTTATGCTAATGCTGTTACGTAATAATGTGTATGATATAATTTTTACATGTGTTGTATGAAAGACAAAGGTACAGTAATTATGTAATCATTGAGAAATGCCATGAAAACAATCGATAAATGACGTCACGAGACAACTCTTAAAACATACTGACTGCCCCTCGTACAACAAATTCGAGGAAGCAATGAGTCTTTATTAAAATAGTGTTAATGCGAATTTATAGTACCAGATCATACACTGTAACAGATAGCAAATTACCAGGTGAACCACGGAAATGTTAGTTAAAACCAAAACCAACAGCTGTTGGATAAACTTTAACATGTGGTTGGCTATTTTTAAACCGGTATATGTTGGTTAATTGTATTTTCTTCAACATGGGTTAGTCACATGTTGACAGGGAGATGATTGTACCGAATGCATTCCGTACAATCAACATGAATTTTTTTTTTGTGAAGCTCATCCTCAAGACTCAACACAACTCCATACGAAATCTCTATACAATAGTGTACATTCTAATTTGCTGTTTAAAGAATCTTTAAACAACTCTTTCTTAACCCGGCGTTGATTACATAGGGAGAGAACTTATTTAAAATAAGTTTAAAAGTTTTCAACTCGACCACTTTTTCAAGCATTACGCAATAGTTGTTTAAACCCTTAACTCACACAAACCCTTGGCAATCATAAGATATGTCAAGCACGAATCACGTGGTTTATTTAAAACAAACTCAAATTGACCATGAAAACGAATAAAAACAGTCGGCTCTCAACACGCGATATTCAAAATTCCAGTGCCGAAATTGTCTAATGCAATGAGGTAGTGGTATTTGTGCTCAATTGTTGTCAGCCTTCATTGTATTACTGGGACGTTATTGCACTCGACAATTTCGGCGCCCGGGAATTTTGAATATCGCGAGTTTAGAGACGTATGTCTTTATTAGTGTTTTTATGGTCACTCTGAGTTTGTTTTAAATAAAACCACGTGATTCGTGTTTGATAATTATTTTTCTTACATAGAAGGCATAATGTCGTGATTGCCGGAGACTCCCTTTAACTCACCTAGAAGCACGAGTTTATACATAATTAAAATTTGGTATACTATACTAATGATTAATATATATATTTTTTGGATTGAAGTGTTTAAGAATGAGAGAGAATAAAGGTATTAGAGACTTTGAGGAATGAAGTATGAAACTTTACTGGAACTTTAACGGCAACTTCAAAAATATCGAATGGATTTCTTGCTCAAATTCACTTCAACGCGAACGTCAGATTGGTTTCTGTACCAACAGCATCTTGTTGTTAAAACTAGGGGACGTGTATCAATGGGTCATCAAAAGAAGGGTATGTAAAAGCGACTGCAACAAATGTCTCCCTTTTGTTTGCTGAAGTCTGAATAAACATGGATTACATCTCTAGGCGATGACCAATGCAATGGGAATTAACTAAACATGTTTCAATTAAATATTCTTGTGATATGCCTATATTATTGTCCCGGATTTTTATAATAAAAGCTCAATTATTATTCCAGTAAACGTTAGCTTTGTCAATTTTATACTTCCATCAGGACACAAGCCCATTTTATCTGTTTGCTCTCCCTAGCCAAACCCCCACCCCCACCCACCACCACCACCACCACCTCTCCATCTCCTCCCCTCCCTCCATCTATTCATCTATCCTCACTTTCCCACTCCACAGTAGCGTTGCCAGGAGTTTTCTTTTAGGAGGGCAAGGACTCCTCTTTGCATTCTGATCGAATTAACTATATCTCCCCGAATGATCCTCATTTTGTTCTTTAAAAACTCCCAGAATTTTGAATTTCAACCAACATATTTCTGGATGCTCCTTTTCTGACATTCTTATTTTTTGTAACAAATAGGCCTCCTCTTTTAATAATGAATAATTTGGTTGACATACAATATCCATAGGCCTATATGCCCCAATGTATAACTTATGTTTGATGAGTGTGTTTAAAGAGTGTCAGCGTATAGCGTGGCACATGTTAGACCAGCTTTCTGCTGAATTGGGGTACATAATGTAGGCCTAAATGAATAAAATAAATAATTAAATAAAATACCTGAACAGTACAAGCATATTTGGTTATATAGAGGTGTAATTATAAGACACGCAACGTTGTAAGAAAATGTTCACATTAGCTGCAATTCGTAGAAGTTCAGTACACTGCTGGGTCCCGTAAAATCAGGCCATTTTACGGGACCTTAATCCCCTTGGCGTTGAAGTCGAAGCCAAAACTTGGTTCCGCAAGCTGATTTGGTGTACGTCATGAGCACACACAAAAGTATATACCAAGTGTAACGTTTGGAAACAAAAAATATTTTGATCTAATTCAATCAGTAATTTTCAGCAACATGTGGCATGTTTTTTTCCCAAACCAAATTAGATTTCCAATAATTGGTCTATTAACTAGATAATACATAAGTGGTAATTATGTAGTCTATGAGGAAATATCCAAACTATTGTTCCTAATTATGACGTATTTTCATCATAATTTACGGCACACTATAGATTCTCGCGTTAACTTTAACTTCAAGCAGCTTTAATGGCAGAGTGGTTTTGAATACATAATCCTCTATAATCCTCTAGACGTTAAAGTTTGTGGTTTCTAACTTCATTTCGCAAGGTCTCTATTGTTTTTAGCCGCTGTCGTGTATCTAAAGTGTATCTATCGTCTCATATAACACGCGACATCATTATTTTTGGTGTAAAACAACTCGGCTTCGTCTCGTTGTTTACTTAAAATAATGATGTCGCCCGTGGTGGTCCGAAAACATTTTTTTCCAATTTCAGAGTTTGTTCCAAACCGTTGTTGCAAATTCAGAGCGACCATCGTTCTAAGAGTGTTCGGTCAACAATGCATGAACAAAAATTTAAATTGCAAATAGAGCGGCAGTTTTAAGTCAAATTGTCAAAATTTAGTTTGTCCACGCGTAAGCCTATAGGCACTGGGCTAGGAAGTGAAACTCCCCCACCCCCTTTAAGGAGTTTTCTTTGGAAACCTTACCAATATGGGAATTGAAATCAGGTTGTCTGCAAAACCTGGGTTAAGCGGTGAGGGCCTTTTTTTTCAAAGTGGCCGCCTGAATCCCATTTAATGGCATTTTAAAAGCAATTTGAAGTTATTGTTAGATTTTTTTTCTTTTTTTTTTCTTTGCAGATAAGGTGTAATAATGACTCAATCCTATATTTATAAACGAAAACTATACCAACTATAATGGTATAAAAAACGTTTGTAATTGAAACTTGGGGGGTTGCAACCCCCTCCCCTTATTAGTCCGTGTAACAAAATATGGCTCAGTAGTTGTAGGGTTTTAACTTCAAATTAACTACAAATTTATAACGCAATACAGTCATGGACAAAAGTTTGGAATATTTGTATTTTTGTATCAAATGCAGTTTTCAATCATATTGGGAACAGGTTTATTGTTCTGGAGTAGTGCTCAGTTGAATTTTATTAAAAGATACGATTGTCCTTTGATGTTTACATCACACAGTTTGGCAATTAAACAAAGAATTACCTAAGGAAGCGCATTACAATGGGAGGATCACACAATTGCAACACTTTTTGGCGGTTTTTTTATATCACAAAATGAGATTAAAGATACTAGCAAACTTTATTGTTAAACAGAAACTTAAACTCTCACTGTGACATGTTCAGATAGATCTCTTTCTTGAGAAAACATAACTCAATAGTTGGTGTGTCCACTCCTCGCCAGCTCAAGGTCATGTAAGCGACGTGACATTCCCTCGACCAGGTTTGCCCAGGTTCCTTGTGGAATATCTCGCCAGCAAGCAAAGAAGGTGTGTTTAAGTTCCTGCAGGGTGATTGTGTGGTTGTCCATGTTACCTAACCTGCCTTATCTGCCAATAAGTTCTCTATAGGTTTCATATCCAGGCTCAAAGCCGAAAAGTCCAAATTATCTACATTCTCATTTTCAAGGAATTCCTTCACGCGTAAGGCTCTGTGCGCCGTGGTGTTGTCATCTTGGATCACGAAATTGTTCCTGAAGTCTCTTCTTTCAAACGGAAGCATAACCATATCAAGAACATGCAGGTAATGGTCTTGGTTCATGTGTCCTCCTAGCAGGTAGAGATGCAATTTCGATCTACTATTTCGGATACAATCCTCGATCAGGGTTTGACCAACCTGTCTTCGGACCTTGAATCGGTCTGTAGAGGAGGAATCGGGCCCCATCACTGACGATTACATTACGCCAGTGGCCTACTGTCAAATGTCTATGTCTTTGTGACCAAAGCAAGCGCGCATGCCGATGTCCTTGACGAAGTATCGGCTTTCTTATTGGTAGTCTTGCGCGAAAACATGCACTAACCAGTCTATTGTTCACAAATTTCCTGGTAACAGGAGCGTTTATGGCTCTGTTCGTAGCCGAGATGCAGGCTTCAAGCGGCAATTACGACAAAGTCACATGAGAGATTGGTCTTCCCTGGCGGTTGTCTTTTGGGGCCGAGCTGACCTTGGTCTAGGTGTAGTAGTTTCGATCACTTCAAAATTTTAGGAACTGCACCTTATGGAATTCCTAAAGTGGCACCAATATCCTTCTGTTTGTAGCCGCGAAGTCAATGACGCGAGCGTACAAATCTACGCCCAACTCGCACCCCATGATCAGAAATATCGTATACAGCAGACAGATGCAAAGCTGGTTTCTTCACACGGTAATGCAAAAGCCAATGTAACCTTGTGAATCATATCTCTAAAATAACTGCGAAAATGATGTCCGATGGTTCATTGGTCAGGCATGAGAAGCCATTGTCCTACATTATGTACTGTATGATATGGAATTGTACCTAAGACCTTGCCAGACACCCGTGATCCATTTGCATGACTGACGGGTCATTGCTGGTAAGAAATCTGCACTTAAAAACAGGGCTTTACAAACAAATTTAAATATTCCAAACTTTTGTCCATGACTGTATGATGCATTTGTAAATCATACTTTTTTATATTCACATTAAGAATAGCCTCAAAGCAAGCTGCTTGAACTTTTGTATTGTAGTGGGACATGATCATTAGTCAACAAATAAGCTTTCCTTTACGACACAATGTGATCAGTGTACATTTTCGGCGAAGGGTTTAACTAAAAAATAACTTATATAAACACAACGTTGGGATGGAATACTAATGCTGTGGGTAGCTGGAACAACAAAGATTAAAAAAACAAAACAAAAACAGCAGTGATTTATAGTGCGCTACGCACGGGCACACCGCGTAGACGTTGATACACAACCCTCAGCACACTTTACAGGTTGTCGCTGACCACTACGGCTCACATCATTCCAGCTCCCCGAGTTTCGTACGGGTTACAACGAGACAATTAGCAGTTGATCCAGGAATTTCAAGCGTATTTGCGTATTATTATATATTTATTTATTGTGTATTATTTGTATTGACAAAACTCTGTTATTTACTTACCTTTGTGTGGGGCCTCCTTAATTACAAACCACGAAATTCTAGTTAAATGTTTTGTTGGATCGGCACCGAACTAAAACTAGAAACTGTTATTAAAAGTTACAGTGTTATTTTGATACCAATAGGTGACATGTATACTTCCATTAAAACATCAGAAAAGCGAGTAATATATAACAAGGAAATTGTCTAAAAACGTTTTATCATAAAAAAAAAGTCAGAAAAAGATTAATAACTATATACAAAAAGGAAAATAACGTTAATAATGGCTAAAATATATAACTGTTGGCATTTTTCAGGTCTAGAATCGGAAAAGTACACGACTAGTTTCAAACTATTATAAATGATCACATTAAACAACCCTGGATAATATTGGACGATAATTAATCATTATGATCAATGGTTAATAAAGAGTGTTAGGTTCGGCAAAATGAAACAAGTCAAGGTGGTATAGGAACGTTACACAGATCATTAAAATTGATCAAGAAGGGGTCTTAGTTCGGAATCCTGGCCGTGAACTAAAAAAAATGGCGGGTAAAATAAAGGAACTTAAGGAAGTACATCATAGGATATTCGCAAAATGATACATGTCGGGTGGGCACGACTACATTTTATAAGCAAAACATGATTAGGTTGTGTTATGTCTAGGCCAAACATGGTTGCCATCTCGCTTCAATGATATGCCAAACACATGAGCAAATTAATTATACGAATGACATTCCTTTTCAAAAATCGTTGAAACCTTTTTTTAACGAAATTCATGCAGAAGTTGCATAACATTGCGACGGCCGTCAAATGTGTGTGCCGCGGTCATTCGCATGTACAGGGTGTCCCATAAAAAATTACCGAGCGCAAAAATTGAACATAAGTCGAGAAATAGACATCAGAATCAACATCCGACCTGTCGGCGGCTTTTGACACCATTGATCATGACGTTCTGTTAAACAGGTTGACTAGTGTTTTTGGTATTTGTGGTAATGTTTGTGATTTGTTTAAGTCATACCTGAGTAAACAGAGTGAAAGTTGCCGGTGTATTATCTGATTCCCAAACTTTGAACTTCGGCCTACCACAAGGCTCTGTAATCGGCCCACAATCATTCTCGTTCTACACTCATCCCATCATGCGACATACAACTGTACATTCCATTCAGTCCCCGCAATAAATATGAACTGGACAATGCACTGTGCACTCTCACTAAATGCATCATGGATATCAAACTTTGGATGGACCACAACATGCTTCAATTAAATGAAACAAAAACTGAGTTCTTCGTCATATCCAGCCCACGATTTGAACACTCTATATCAGAGGTGAGGCTGAACATTGGATCTGACATTATTGTTCCATCTTCAACAATAAAGAACCTTGGTGTTGTGTTTGACAAAACGGTATCAATGTCAAACCAGGTCTCATCTATATGCAGTTCAATAAGTTTCCACCTCCGCAACTTATCGTGTATCCGAATGTTTCTGGACCAAGCTGCCTGTCAAGATGCAGTCCGAGCCATTATAACATCGAGGCGGCTTGATTATGCCAACTCTCTGCTTTATGGTATTACATCGAAAGACTCAAACATACTTCAACGTCTACAGAACCGTGCTGCCAAGCTCATCTTGTAGGCAAAAAAAACATGATCATGCCACACCTCTCCTTCATGAACTCTACTGGTTACCAATACCTAGTCGCATCCATTTCAAGCTGTTAACCATTGTCTACAAATGTTTCATGGACTCAACAACATCTTCATCTTACATCACTGAACTCATTCAGCCTTACGTTCCCAGTAGAAGTGGATTACGCTCTGCCCAGGACAACAGGCTTTTCATTGTTCCGCATACACGCACTCTAACTGGTGATAAAGCCTTCTTTGTAGCAGGACATTTTCTTTGGAACAAACTCCCTCATCATATCCGCCACTCTCCAACACTGGCAACCTTCCGGTCTAATCTAAAGACTCATTTATTTAATATTTGATTTGTCATTTGTTCTTGTGTGTTGTTTTTCTTATTTATTTATTGTAAAACGCTGTGATACATAGTTTCTCTTTGTTAGAGCGCTATATAAGCAGTCCCAGAACAACGCCAAATATGGATTAAAAGACCTTTGACCTTGGATGTACAACAGCATGTTATGATCTAATGGGAAACTGTGCACATCAACAAACACCATTTCCATCAAAAAGGCAACGTCTGATATAATTTGAAACCACATAAATTACTAGAGTTGGTTCTTCTCTTGGATTTGGACCAAGCTTTAGAATATCGAATGTTGCGTTTTGAAATAAAACAAACCAGAAATTTATCACCCATTGTAAAAGATATGGCACATGTACCGAATACGTGTACATACATTGGCTGACCTTGTGGATTTCCTGGCCCAGCCATGCTAACCACATAAGGAGATTATACGATTAACCTAGTGCAGCTATTGTCATAGCAGGGTATTATGTAATACTCCTGATCCATATTTGACGTTCTCTTGGACTGAGTGCCTGCATAGCATAGCATAGCATATGTTATGCATCACATACGAACATTTTATTTGATTCGGTTGAGTGGTTGCGAAGAAATGAGCGATTACATAATGCTTGCATCAATTCAGTTCATTCCAAGTTTGATCAACAGGCGCTTTTTTCATACTCGCTCACCGCTTCCTAAAGTTCGTGTATCTCATTAAATTTATTCCACATTATCTATTTTATAATCGGACGGTGTTATGTCATTCATGCTTTCACTGAAGATAAATAACAGTTTGTCTGAGAAACACTTCTGCAATTTCTGCAATTGGAAGCTTTCCAATTTCAAGTCTTTATGTTGTGCAAATAATTATGTTATATTTTAATTTTCCAAAGAACATTTGAGCCAAGAAAAACAATGATCAAGTGCTTACAGCTTTACGTGTGATTTTTGATACCATGATGCAACATTAATGTTGAAGTTTTAAAAGAGTTAAACTTTGCATTACAATGTCTTGAAATTATTCCAAAAACATTAATGGTGTGAGAATTTTTTAAGCCAGCTGGAATTCTTTATGCAATAATTCTTTATGCAACATTTATATCAACATTAACGAAAATATATATTTACAAACCGAGCATCATCTTACATGCAAGCTTTCATTTTCAATATCGTGCAGGTTTTCAATTTGAACAAAACCTAATTTTAATTAATTCAAAAGGGGGGGGGGTGAACAGGAGCTGACTACAAGGCGACATGATATCTCAGATATAATAACTGGAATTGGATAATTGTAGATGCCTTTATTCCATGATAGGAATGCATTCAAATGATATTATCAATCAAATTTTAATTATTGTTTTATGCTTTATAATGTCAAAAAGACATAGGATAAATGAGAAGGCAAGGTTGCCTTCAACGGGAACCGGTTTTCGCCTGCGCAACATAGCCAGGCTCATCAGCCGCACAGTTAAACTGTATCAGGGATAAAGTATATTAAAAGCATATAAACTTCACACAAGTACTCCCTGAGTTTTTTTTATATCTTTTATTCACAAGAATTCTTGTGACAATAATTTGTTAAAATAAATTGTAGGGTAGTTACTTGTTTTCAGCATTATATTTAATAGCCAATGGCTTTCTATGGATATACCAATCCTTCAAGATGAGTTAGATTGACATTTTTGAGTTTTCACATTGGATATTCTCTATGATTTCGAGATGTTTCTCAGAGACTAAGGTTTAAAAGAGCCACTTTCAAGTCATTTGGTAATTATTTATTTTAATCATGGGATATTTGACTTGTATAGACCATTTGGTGTCTGGGATTATGATATATTGCAACTCTGTTGTATGAGATTGCTACCCTTTGTCAAATCTTGGTCTTTTGAAGTTTCAAGTGGCTCTGAAAAGAGCCGTTTGTTTTGCATACACTGACTGGTTCCTGTGCAAGTTATTTTTCCACGGATATTTCCGTACACGGCAGATATCATGACTAGACCCAACTGTGGCATGGAACTTCGATCAAACATTGAGTTCTTACATTCAGGCCTTATTTCATTAATGAGAACTTGTTAATTCGTGCGGTACAATGTGCATTAGACTCACCGTGTATTACAATACACAGCGGTAATGCTGATGTTAACATGTTAACATGAGATTGATAGCTCAAAGCATCCAGTAAGATTTTGCACCTTGAATATCAAGGAAAAGCAAACAAACACAAAAAATATCAACACAAACTAGCACAAGTTGTAAAAGGTTGGCGAGTTTGGAAGTGATTGATTTCAATCACGTCCGCATTGGGAGATATTATCGTTTGCGCCAAAACTTGGCGCACACTATGCAATCACACAGCGATAGAGACGGCAGCACTGTACTGCGTGCATTACGGCGAAACTGCTCTCGCAATTTAAATGCTAGAGTAAAGATTACACACACAAGAATCAATGACAAGACTTGGACTATTTATCCTCACATGGAGATTCATGATCAGACTGGAAATATTTGAAAGACCGGCCAAAAGGAGAGAATTTGAGCGGACATGTTAACATCAGCATTACCGCTGCGTTGAAACTTCAAAAAGACCAAGATTTGACAAAGGGTAGCAATCTCATACAACAGAGTTGCAATATATCATAATCCCAGACACCAAATGGTCTATACAAGTCAAATATCCATAATTAAAATAAATAATTACCAAATGACTTGAAAGTGGCTCTTTTAAACCTTAGTCTCTGAGAAACATCTCAAAATCTTGTGAATAAAAGATATCAAAAAAACTCGGGGAGTACTTGTGTGAAGTTTATATGCTTTTAATATACTTTATCCCTGATACAGTTTAACTGTGCGGCTAATGAGCCTGGCTATATTGCGCAGGCGAAAACCGGTTCCCGTTGAAGGTAACCTTGCCTTCTTATTTATCCTATGTCTTTTAGACATTATAAAGCATAAAACAATAATTAAAATTTGATTGAGAATATCATTTGAATGCATTCCTATCATGGAATAAAAGCATCTACAATTATCCAATTCCAGTTATTATATCTGAGATATCATGTCGCCTTGTAGTCAGCTCCTGTTCACCCCCCCTTTTGAATTTAAAAATGTTTTGCAAGAAACAGATTGTTTAAAAAGAACGAAAAGCATTTTACAGAACAAAATATGGAGCCCATTGACAGTTACTAAAATACTAACTAGTGTACATTGTGTTAAATAATCTTTCTTTCAAACTTGGAATGAAGTGAATTGATGCATGCGTTATGTAATCGCTCATTTCTTCGTGATCAGTCAACTGATTCCAGTTAAATTGGCGTATAAGATGCAAAATAAGATGGGCTACACGCTGATGTTTAGATATTTGGATTTTGATATCTATTTCTCGACTTGACGATCAAATTCATTCGCCTGGTAATTTTTTCTGGGACACCCTGTATTTCATTCATCGAGTATGTTGCACGTTTAATAATGAAATATTAACAATTTTTTAATATGATTATTGTATAGTATGACTGTCGGAAAATTGAATTTTAGTTTGCATCATTCCGATTCAATAACGTTTTCATATCATTCACCATTAAATCAGTATTGAATCACTTGCCAACTATTAAATACTGTTCTTAACTTTATTCTAAGATTTCACTCGAATCTAATAATCTCTTCTCTTCTTTTTTCCTCAAATGTTACCATGAGCATTACTTACGTCAATATTATTTTCTTGTGTTGATAATGGTACAGGAAATGCGCTATACAATCCGTGCAAGGTAAAAGTCACATTATATGCACAATCCGCGCGTACATGTTTATACATTTGAAGGTAGGTTTTGTTTCTCCAAAACTGTATGCTTACGAAAAGAAGACATTTTAGCATATGTGACCGTACAGCACGAATGAGCCGTAAATGTCCTCAATTGTATTCTCAGTTACAGTGTAAAATGGGCATGAAGGTCATATTCATAGGTATTTCAATTTGGTGCTACGTGTATCTCATTAAATGAGGTACACGTTGCACCAAATTGAGGTACCTATGAATACGACCTTCATGCCCATTTTACACTGTAACTCAGAATACAATTGAGGACATTTACGGCTCATTCGTGCTGTACGGTCACATATGTTTAGTGAACATGAGCATTGCTGTAAATCTTCGATCTTGCCCTGACTGTGAATAATTTGAAACTTGGTCTACTTTGCCTAATTGACTACAAAATTAGCCTCATCAATTAATTACAGATTGACAACGTTATCTGACGAATTTCTTGATCGTCATTTTTATTCACATCTGTATTATATCATAATAACTGTAGAACATTGTAGGGCATGGTCATTATTCAACACGTAAGCTTTGCAAAATGTTTAACTAAAAATAACATCAGTGTTGAAAAACAAAATCTGAAACGGATTAGAATTTACCTTGCGATGGAAGGGATATCCTTAATCATTCAAATTGAATACGCATTCGTTAACATAAAAAAGAGAAAGAACGGTTTACAAACCCAAAGCGCAGGCAGAACTCTAGTCAACCGATTTCGATTGTTGTAAGCCTACAGGGCTCACTTAGTCATTTAAGGGTACTTTCCCATCAATTTCGTTCAGGGGTGTGTTTGAAAAGCGGCACAACGCATTAGTAAAAAGAATGAAAAAATACTAAAATTTACACCAGGTTGCGAAGCCGGGTTCGAACCACTGCCAAGGCAATATGAATGCTAAAGATGCCTACTGTGCCACGGTGACTGTGGTTAACATTCGGCGATTTTGAAAGATATTATCAACACGTTTCTAGTGTATTGAAAATCAGATTTTGGTTGGAATACATTCAAAGAAAGACACGTGACTCTACTTGTCTGTTTGTTTTGACTCTACTTGTCTGTTTGTTTTTCACTTAATACAAATTAATTTTGATGAATTGAACTGGAATGACTCTTTTGAGCAACATTTTGAGTTGCACCTTTTCAATTCTCGGCCAAACAAAAAGCAATAATTTTAATTTTTTTCAGTAAATGTCTAAACTATAATGATTGATACTATATTTTTGTTCCAAATCCTAATATTAAGCATGCGCGTATTTTTTTTTTTGGGGGGGCTTTGGGGGCGCGAGCCAACCGGGTAAAAGTAGGGGCGGCCAAAACGAAGGGCGGCGGAAGAAGAAGGGGTGGGAAAAGAGGGGTGGCGGATGAAGAAAGGGCGGCAAAAAGAATTAGTAATGAATAAAGGGCGGAACAATTTGAAAAAGTATTAAAACATGTTAAAAATGGTACTATAAATTGCTTTTAGGGCGCTAGCGCCTAAAATCCCTTTTTTTTTTCTCTTCACTTTTTCAAACGACCGAAAAAAATTGGGTCAACCTTTTCGGGCTGTTAAGGAAGGGGCGGCTTAACGCCACTGTTAAGTGTTAGACTTAGGCGTGAAATTCAGTCATTTAAGGTACGATTTTCGATTTTGATAGGCTTCAACTTGGCATGCGAGGTTGTTTTTTTTTTATCAACCTTTTAGCTTTTCAAAGTAATATAGTTCACTAATGAAGGATTTTCCCCCATCTTTCTAACGCACATCACCGTGAGCTATATATCGTAGTTTCGTCAGAAATTTGGTTTTGATTTCAATTGGTTTTCAATTCCGACTACCAATTTTGTCAAAATCAACTCGCGAATATACCCATGGATGGATGATTTTGCAAGCCGCAATAGAAATATTGATTGGTTCTGCTTGTTATACATGTATTAGAAATGCAGTACTGAGTTGGACATATCGGCAGTCGCAAGTGAAAAAAGATGAAATCAAATCAAATGCAACAAGACAATAAATAAACACAAATCCGCCCGGCGCATAACCCAACTTGAAAAAAAAAAAATCAAGGGAATGTGCCGGCATAGGATTCGAATCCACGACCTACCGATCTCTTGACGGACGCTCTATCCATTCGGCTACCAGCTCCCACTGATACCGATCTCTTGACGGACGCTCTATCCATTAGGCTACCAGCTCCCACTGATTAACGGTGGTTACAACTGTGTCTAATGTAAGCAGTTGAGGGATACAATACACACAAACAAATATTATGCAAGTACAGGATATCATTACTTATAGGTTCATGAACGTGTATTACTTGTTGGGAGATAAATTAGACAAAATACTGCACGCGTGCTTATTTTGGTGCGTCTTATCCAATATCAGCGCAAGTGCATTATTTTGTCTAATTTGTCGAGCAACAAGTAATACGCGTTCATTAACCTATTTCATGTGATTTTTGCTGTTTTTATAACAAAATTACCACTCATAATATTGGGGAAAATAGAATCAAGCCTACGCGACAAGAACGCTTGCGAAAGCACTGGGCGTAGTACGCGGAGTGTACATTATACACAATCAATGCATGGTTTTGGATTTTTCTAACGCTTGCTCTGTTTGGTTCTCGCTATATCTAAGAGTGTATGGATGATGCTTAATCGTTTCCCCAGCATAATATTCTGCGCCAATAAAGTATCCTTACACTTAGAAAAATAATCACAATTTCCAAACTGAACAATATTGGGGTAATTTTTTTAAAAATAAATGCACTATATAATCCTGCACATTATGACACCACATTGAATCCAATGTAACCTCAAGAAGTAAAGTTATAAGCAATTGAATAGACGAAGGTCCAGTTTTAAAAGTGACAAACTGGACAAAAGATTCCAATAAGCAACAAAAGAGACAACAAGGCTTCTTCAATGAAGCGTTATTTAAAGCAGTTTTTATTTCTGTTTTTACTTCTCTGTACTTTTCATAACTTTCATTTTATTTGTCAGTTCTTTTGTTTCAGTTTTCTTTTGTTCCTTTTGTTTTAAATTAAAGCCAAATGCATGAATTAGCCATTCACCACTCTCAAACCAGATGTCTAGTCTGTGGAGTTTTGAATAGGCCAGTTTGTCACTTTTAAAACGGGACCTTCGTCTAATCAAATGCTTGTAACTTTGCTTCTGGATCCAATGTGGTGTCATAATGTGCAGGATTAGATAGTGCATCTATCATAAACAACAAATGTACCCCAATATTGTTCAGTTTGGAAAATGTGATTATTTTTCCAACTGTAAGGATACTTTATTGGCTCAGTATACAAGTAAAGTAGGTAATTGGGCTACGCATCCTGCACAAGATGAAATAAACACAATAGGGAACGACTTTTTTTGCTACAAGAGTAAAATTAATAAACTAATACGAAAGAATGAACAGTTTACTAACCGAATGTGCTATCATTAACCGACCCCCTTAATTTTCAATTAAAAACTCATAATACCGTTATATTTAATAATGTATAGCTAATGTATATTTACTATTATATCACTCATACATAAATTCTAGACAGTTCATTGGTTGATTACATTTATTATTGTTACTATCACCCTCTCCGTGTGATAGTCTTTACCATCATGTGCTCTGCCGTAGTGCGCCTGCGCCAAGCCGTGCGCTGACTCTTGGACTCGCCGATTTAGTTATGGGGTGGACCCCAAAATGTGAAGTATATCACGGCAAAACATGGTGTTATGTTGATGAAAAAATGTATTTCCTACCTTAAATGGTATTTTAGTAATAGAATTTATGCATGAGTGATATAAAACAAATATTAACTGTCTTAAATTCGTGTAATGGTCGAAATATAATCACTGGGTGAAAGATGTATTGTCCATCTTTCACCTCGTGATTATATTTTGACCATCACACTCATAGACAGTTAATATTTGTATAATGTATAGCTATGGGTCTCTATCTATTGATACCAAAGTAGGTACAAACATTCCACACATAATGTCAATTTGACATCATAATGTGAGGGCGCCCATGTAAATTTGGAAAATTCTAGCTATGTACAAAAACATAGGCAAAATTGATTTTCGGCTAAAATTGTCTTTAATAATGCGATATTCCCCACATTTTCTGCTAAATATAAAAGAAAATGGCAATTTTCACCTAACTAACAAGTAAATAGTCAGTAGCTCTTGAAATAATTTCACAAGAGCGAAATAAAAATCATTGGGCCTCCCCTCCCCTATGGTTATCGTTGAAAATTGTATCACCAAAATGAGCGCAAAGGATGTATCTATGATTAGCTTAGGTCGTTTGGGCGTAAACGTGTCCGGTTTTTTTATGACGGATAAAACATCTTAGGGGTGGTACAACTCCCTCTTCGTAGTTACAAGGTTAAACGTGACAATAAATAAACGCAAATCCCTGCACATAACCTAACGCAATTGAATGTATTGGCATGGGAACCCACGACCTTCCGATCTCTAGACGAACGCTCTGTCCATTAGGCTACCAGCTCCCACTGATAAACGGTGGTTGAAACTGTAAAGTGTGCTGAGGCTTGTGGATTAACGTCTAGGCGTTGTGCCTGTGCGTAGCGCACTATAAATCACTGCGGGTTTTTTTTTTCGTTTTTTTTTTTGGAAACGTTGCCTAATGTAATCAGTCGAGAGGTTGAAATACACTCATTAAAAGTTAAAGCTTAGTATACGATTTGGATCTCTTGATCTTTCTAGAAAATTAAAAAAACAGGGACTTAAAAGTTTCTACACCAATAATTAAGCATTGAAGATGCATCAAAATAAACTGAGAGACTAGGCTATCAAAAATGTTCACTGACAGATATCAAGTTATGTGGCAAACAATTTGCGCATGTTTTGTATGTGGAAATCTAAGTCATTATAATATCAGCTTGTAGTGATAACTAGCCTTTATATCTGGACAAGCTATAACATCCGTGGCACAGTATAATTAACAACGTCACTCTTAATCATGTTAATGTTTTCAACGTGTTCTGTTCAAAGGTCTACACCACCTTAGACATAAATAACTAATTTAAGATTTTAAGAGACCAGCTGAATTCAATTGCGTAATGATCGCTTCAGTCCTCTAATAGAATATGGCTAAGTTTCATATCATGACTTTATAAAATACCGACAAAATAAGTAAAGTCGAGGGGCTGTTGGGTATTGCGAGCTCACTTCTTAAAGTTCGTAAAAAACACGTGAAGATCATAAAATGGACTGATTATGTCTGTATAGAATTACAAATTGAAAGTTGTTGTTGTAGAGGTTACAGTATGCATGAGATTATCTGACAATCCGAAGTTGAGATATAGTGACACGATCATTTTACCCACGTCAAGATATATGGCAAAATAGTTTCCCCCTTTACTTTAACCCATAATCCAATTTCCCGTGGGCTGTATCTTTTAAACCATCTTACTGGTTTTGGTATACATTCATGACTTAACAATTGAACATGGCATCAGTGCCGTACTGCCTGTCAAATGTATTGTCTGAAGGCACGCGTTGGGTAAAACATATCAGATATTATTTGCATTCTATTGAAATTATCTACATTCCAACGAAACTACGCCGAAGCGGAGATGACCTGGAGTTAAATTTAATTATCTATACGAACATACTATTTCGACATATCAAAGTTAAGTGCCAAGCACACAGGCGCGTTATTATTAATCGTGTATGAATTCAGACCAATAAGAACAGGTTTTCTTATCCTGTTCAAGGGTTAAGGACGTCACTCTTTTCTTGTCAAAATATACAGTGCAATGATGGGTTTGTCATAATTTTTCAATTCATGTTCGAAATAATCATCAGGAATATGAATATTATAGTGCATCTAAAAGGGAAAGGTTTAATGTGGCCCGAACTGATGCACTCAGGTCACATTTTGACAATTGAGTTACTACCATTACTAACTTGCTCAGTACCAACACTTGCTGATGTTAAATCGTCAGGTCTCTTGAATACTTGGTTGTTAAGTTAAGGACCTTCTATATGAAGATTTTGTTTCCAAAAGGCATTGTGTCCAAAGGCTGCTTTGTGGAATTTTTTATTTGATATTCCAAACGAGTAGCAGTAACCTTGCCAATCTAATAACATTGGAGCAGTAATAGAGTAATAACAATTTTTTGGTTATCTTTAAAAAAAATGCAAATTTCTTTAACGCGTGCGAAGAAGAAAACAATAAATATATATAAAAGAAAATAATTTGTTTTGGTTCCAAAAGGCATTATGTCCAATGAAGTCCAATGACAAACATTTTTAAACCTTGCATTGGAGAATTTTAGGGGACAATGATATTGAAAATAGTTAGAGAATAAGCTAGATCGAGTTACAAACATATCCATTCCAATCGTTAAATGTCATTTTAACCTCTAGCTGATTTTCTGACATGCTTTCAACATCATTCTATCTCTTAAAAATTCTCCAATGCAAAATTTTTTAAATGTCTGCTATTGGATTTATCTCCTTTTTGAACAAAAGAAAACTTTTATATTTATTATTTTCTATTTCGCACGTGGGAGGTTAAAGAAATTTGCAATTATTTTTTAACCCTATACTAAGCCATATTTTGTAACACGGACTAGGAGGGGGGGTCTCCTAATTTTCAATTATAAACGTCATATACCATTATATTTTGTACTGATGTATATCTATGGGTCACCTCTATCCAGTGATACCAGAATAAGTACAAACATTCCCCACATAATGTCGCTATGATATGAACGCTCCCGTGCAAATTTGGAAATTCTGGCGGTGTACTAAAGTATAGGGAAAATTGATTTTCGGCTAAAAAATATCCACGAACATGCAATTTTCACCAAATTTTCTTCTAAACTAATAAGTAAAAAATCAGTAGCTCTTGGAATAATTTTACAAGAGTAAGTTGCTAGGGTAACAATGTTATCACTTAAATGAGCGCAAAGGATAGATTTATGAGTAGCTTAGGTCGTTTCACTCACAACGGTGGACACCAGCTTCTTTTGTTATGTATATTAGGGATACGCTATGAAATTAATTTACTCTGTCAAATATAAAGCACCCCCCCTTAGAAATGTCAGTTAAAACATGCTGGTGTTAGAATGAAAGGAAATTGTGTCTTTTAGTGTAAGATTTTTTATTTTTAAATGTCTTAACTTCGGCCTCTAGCTTTTTTCGGAATTCATTTTTTAGCGTTTCAAACTAATATAGTTTGCTAAAGAAAGATATTACCCATCTCTGTAAGGCACATCGTGTGGGTCTATATTTTCTAATTTTGTCAGAATATCTGTTTTGATTTAACTTTTTTTCACATGTGACTGCCAAAATGTGCAACCAGTACTTCATTTCTAACATAACCAGCAAAACTAATCGATATTTCTATTGTGGCCTGCAAAATCATCCATCCATGGGTATATTCGCGAGTTGATTTAGACAAAATCGGTAGTCGGAATTGAACAATGGTGCAATCAAAACGGAAATTCTGACAAAACTGATAATAGCTCACGGTGATGTGCGTTAGAAAGTTGGAGAAAACCCTTCATTAGAGAACTTTATTACTTTGAAAAGCTAAAAGGTTGATAAAAAAAACTAAATGAATGAATTTCACGCCTAAGTTTAACACCCGGATTTGAAAAAAAAATCAGTATCAAGCATTACAGGGTTTTTTTCCTGACATTTACTGACAAAATGATTTCATGGGTTTGCTTCAGGTCGATTTCTCTTAAAAAATGGAGGCAAAATATCACAACCCATATTATATGAATGATGAAGAGTCCGGCATAGTAAGACCATGGCATAATGACGAAAAGAGTCAGAAATATTCACGGATTGATCACGCCATATTTAGGCAACATTCGTTGGCAAAAATTGTATTGATCATTTCATAGCGAGTGTGTAGAAGAATTAAAATATCACAGAACATTTTCCAAGTATATGATTTGTAGAATGTATACACTATTGCAAAACATATTGATTAAGATAATGAAAATCGATATTTTAGGTTTATGTGTCAATATCATTCAATATCATTCAATTTCGTAATGTCAGCATGCAAAGACGGGAGGTTCACTATTGAAAGTCTTTGGGCTGTTATAATTATCATGTTTTTATTATTTCTTTGCCTTAATGTTCGAAATCGACCCTCAATTTGGCTTTATAAGGTTGTGATTTATGAATTGTTATCTTATTTTTTGTGCTCCCTCTATATGTCGATTGTGCAATCTGTGTATTTGGTGTATGTTTTCGTGAAGCAGCCTGGTGTTTAGTACACGCAAATCGGGAAGCAACTACAGGCGTGCGCCCCTGAGATGCATCACGTTGACTAGCTGTTCCGCCATTATGTGTACGCTTGACTGAGAGAAATAAGCGTATTTGAATTCAACTCCCAGGCGAACCGCTGTAAGGTCTTACTAGTCAGTCCGATATTCAATACACCAAGGGATCCACCCAATTTCTTTTGAAGCGAAAATATATACCTAGGGGATTCTGTTACAATTTTACTTTGTTTTCCAAGTGCATTTTACAAGTCATAAAGGTCATCATTTGAAAGTTGGGTTTCAGTGTTATTCAAAAAAGGAGGTATGTTCTATTTTGTGGTTGAGATACAACGCACTTTAAATTTAATAAACGTGATTGTTCCTGGACAGGATTCATTTTCAAAAAAAGATATATATTTAAAATATAAAATAGATTTCATTTGGAATGCAAGTTATAATACAGATCGAAATGGTATATCTACTTGATCTTTTGCTTTTGCGGTTTATTTTTTTTCTTTTGATGAATGAAGGTGATACCGCAAATTTCACTCAACCTGCAAAATAATTATTTTACAACCTGCATGATTCATTACACGAGAGCTTACAATGTGCAAGGTCAAATGGTAATTTCCGTACTGGGGTTGTAAGTTTGAAATAAATAAATAAATAAATAAAATAATTTAACAAAAATTGCTTTCACATATTTCCCCAGTCACATTCCTTGTTATTACTCTAGGGGATTTGCCGCTAAGAACAAATAAACAAAATGGGGAACGATTGCTCGCTAGAAGAGGACACTTAATATAATTAATAAGAAAGAACAGTTTACCAACCCAACTCAGTTTTACAATTAAACAAGACAACACATAAACACAAACCCCAACCGGAACAATACCCGAGTTAAAAAAAGAGATGTTTTAGGTTTATATTTACATAATTTTATTTTATTTACTATATATGTATATTAATATAATATAAACTTGCGTAATATATTTGTTTCAGTTTAGTCCCGATTATGTAAAATATAATTGTAAGTAAGAGGCCTCTATAGTTTGATCGTAATATCCAAAAAATTAAAGTATAAATGCCAAACTTTGATGCATTTGAAGTTAAAAAGTCCAAAAAGTCAGAAATTGAGGCAAGGCAGTGTATCTGAATGCATTTATCTTGTTCAAAATTTATTAAATTCGCAAAACTTATTTTGATCTGACCAATAGTGTCTTGACCTGGCCAAGATTTTCTTGACCTGTCCACATTGCTTGATATATAAATCGACAGTTGATCAGACTTTGAGCAAAAGAAAAACAATGGACAATGGAACAAAAGAACAGTGCTAGACGTATAATTGATGCTTACTCGTTTCCCCAGCAAGTAAAGTAGGTAATGGGGCTACACATCCTGCACAAGAGCAAATCACAATGGCGAATGATTCCTCACTACAAGAGGAAATATGTCGCGACCCGAAGTGATACAATAAACATACAACAAATTATCACAGATCCCGATCGAAGCCCATGCCGGCACATTCCCTTGCTTTTATTTTGTTGGGTTCTGTTAGTTTGGGTGCCGTTCAGGACCTGTGTTAATTTGTTGTGTTATGTATTACTTCTCACGCGAAATTGGTTTCTATCCAAACTTATACACATTTTGTCAAATATCTACACGTTGTATTTGAAAACCGTTGCAGAAACTACAATAACCCACTTATAACATAACAACAAGAATTTATAATGCGCCTTTGCCTAAGGATTCAAGGCGCAAGAGAAAAGAAAACCAAAAAATTTAAACAAAAATACAGAAAGCAATGGCAACAATAATTAAGAAAATAAGTGTGTTTTGATCAATGACTTAAATGAGTCCAGGCTGATAGCATTTTTGATAGTCGATGGTAATTCATTCCAAAACTTTGGAGCAGTCACTGAAAAGGCCCTATCCCAGCACATTTCCTGGTGCGAGGAATGATAAAATTAACACTCTCACTGGACCTAGTGTTCATAGCATGTATGGAGCTCTTGACCGTGAGACATTTGGAAATGTACTGAGGAGAGAGCCCATTCAGGGACTTTTACACAAGCGTGAGTGTCTTGAACTTGATTCTCTCATGAACTGGTAGCCAATGAAGATCTCTTATAAGAGGGGGTGGGTGTGTGTGTGTGTATGCATGTGTGTAGAGATTATATAATACATGTCAGGGTGTGGTATGTGGGGTGGTGTGGTTTGAGAAACTTGTGTAGTTGCCCGTTTCCAGTATAACTCAGTTTTATATCTATTCCATAGGCGTAGATCCGGGGGGGGGGGGATAAATCCCCCCATATTTTGCCAAGAGGGGATGGTCCATACAATCATCCCCCAATGTTGACGCCTGTATGTGGGTTTCTGACCAAATTAACCTCTTGGCCATTTTACCCCCCAAAACCCAAAAGGTGCCGGATTCACTATATTTCAAGAATTTTTTCCACCCCCCATGTCACAAAGAAATCTACGCCACTGATCTATTCACCAGTCAGGTCGAGTCGCTGACTGATTATCAAGTCAAGTCGATTCAAATATAATGGTCACGTGAAGTCAGAGCTACAGTTTAGCAATGAACACTTAAATTAGTTTAATTCAAAATTAGAATATTTAAAATTTGAGAAAATAACAAAAGAAACACTTAAGTACCTAGAATATCGTTTATGAAACCTATACATATTAGAGTCGATATATTTTATTCATACAACCGATAAGATTGTATAGTGTTCATTTCCGTGACCTCAATATCACATCTATCTGGGTCTTCTTCAGACACTTGTCTTATATATTATAGACTAGTGTCCTCTAAACACAGAAAACCATAATTCTGAAAGCAATCCATTTCGCATAATGATGTTTGTCGAGTATATAACTGACCAAGGCTCGCTGTGTAAATGAGTAGTGTTGCGACTATAATTCAGTATGCTGGATGGACAAAAATCCAAGTGGGACAAGCGTGTTATGAGGTTTGGTTGTTGTTGTTGTTTTGGGGTTTTTTACCATTAGGGACCGTTCACAAACACTTGTTAGGGGCCTGATGCAAACACATTTCATCGCGAAAATCCCCCCTTACAGACCCCAAAAATTCTGCCCCCCTTTTTTTTTGACATGAAAATTATGGGTCAACCCCATAGAAAAGCATATAAACTCATTTTTCCAGGAATATTTGGGGTCATTTTTTTCAGGGCCCCCATTAGGAGGGTCAAAAAAATCAGCCACCCCGTTTCCATCAGGCCCCCCTAACAAGTGTTTGTGAACGGTCCCGTATAAAATTTTGCTTCTATTCTAGTAATGGATATTTATATTTTATTACTTATTTGTGTTGTGCATTTTCTTATTTACTATTGTTATCTGTTATTTTTCATGTATTTAGGTTAATTTATATCAAGATATGACACTTACTGTTACTTCATTGAAGTGACAATCTGCTGCCATGTCAAATGATAAATTAACCAAACAAGGGATCACAGACTTTCAGACCTCTTCTTGGCCTTTCCTGTCATTCCTTCACTCTCACTTGTATTATGATTTTGTATGTATTCTATGATGAGTGAAAACAATGAATGAATGAATGAATGAATGAATGAATGCTGGATTTGAAAACGTTCAGCTGTTATCATTTGAACCTTTATTCCGGACAACATTTCACTGATAGTTTAATAATTATTGCATCCATTCACAGTATTACATGCAGCAACTATTTGGGCTTTAAAACTTGAAAAGGGGTACTTGGAAATCCATAAAAATTGTTAAAGAAGTTTGCTTCCAAAAGTGGTAAAATCCATTTAGCATAGTTCTTTAAAGTATCACTACTGTGGTTTTCTGCCCTATGAATGATGCCATATTTTAAATCTTAAAGCACGGTTTGGTTTTATTCTTATACAGGGTGTCCCAGACAAAAATTACCGGGCGAATAAATTTGGACGTAAGTCAAGAAATAGACATCAGAATTAAAACATCTAAACATCAGCGTGTAGCCTATCTTATTCTCCATCGCATACACCAATTTTCCTGGAATCGATTGACTGATTGCGAAGAAATGACCGATCACATAACGCATACGTCAATTCACTTCATTCCAAGTTTGAAAGAAAGATAGTTCAACACCATGCGCACTAGTGGTTAACAGTCAATGGGCTTCATATTTTGTTCTGTGAAATCCTTTTTGTTCTTTTTAAAAAATCTGTTTCTTGCAAAACATTTAATTAGGTTTTGTTCTAATTTGAAAACCTGCATTATACTGAAAACGAAAACTTAAGTGTAACATGATTATCGATACTTGTAAATATCTTTTTTATTGATATAAATATTGCATAAAGAAAAATGTGATGCGATCAAGCAAAATCAGTCGGAACTCGGAAATATTAAATTTTCAGTTTCTTATAAAATAGTAAAAAGCATTTAAAAGGCTGCCTTTTGCAGAAAACCCCATTGAAATTGAACAACCAGTTCCAAAGATATGAACAATTAAAGAGTTTCCAAAACAATAGGAAACAAAAGGAAATATTACGTTTGTTTGGCTATATCTCAAAATCAATATTTCCGAGTTCCGACTGATTTTGCTTGATCGCATCACAAATGTTGATCAATCTTGGAATGAACTGCATTGATGGATGCATTATGTAATCGTTAATTTCTTCGCAACCAGTCAACCGAATCAAATAAAATTTTCGTATGTGATGCACAATAAAATAGGCTAGGCGCTACCTTTGATATTTTTTGGTTATGATGTCTATTTCTTGACTTACGTTCAATTTGATTCACTCGGTATTTTTTTCTGGGACACCCTGTAGATTTACTTTAAAAGTAAATTTACTAGAAAAAGTGTTTGGGTGCCCCTAGGGGCCGGTGATGCTCCCTCCCTCCATCTCCCATAGTGGTCTGTGCCACACCCGAACCCCCGTAGGATATCTCATGTTACACCACTGCACATGGCTGGTAACTATAACATAAGCCTTGGGAGCAGAGCCTGGATAAAACATGTAAAATCTGACCAAAAATGGTCAGTGTAATTTTTAAGCTTACCAACATACCGTATGTTTCCAATGCAATAATGGGTTCCAAATAGCCAATCACGGCCTTCCAAATGCATGCTCGAACCATAGTGGGAATGATTTTCTTAAGCTTTTGCAGTTCTTTGCCAGACTAGATCACCCTATAGCCCACACAGCTTAGGGAGTGATCGTTATTTACCACAGAAGGGGGGGGGGGGGTGGGCGTTTTGAGGGGGGGAATCCGAATTTGTTTTTGGGTCTTGAGGGGGGAACGCGAAATTTTTCGTTGAACCAAGTGAGGGGAATGTTAAGTTTTAAATGGAGAAATTCGGGAAAACAAGGGGGGAATCCGAAAATTTTGAGCGGACGCGAGGGGGGAACACAAAATTTTGTGTCGATATTTTTGTCCAAAACGCCCATTACCCCCCCCTGCCGTAAATAACGATCAGTCCCTTAGCTTGGTGTTTCTGAAATGTAACACATTTTGAAAGTTTAGCCAAATTGTCATAAAAAGTCAGATCCTGCTCATTTTTAACAGACAATCTATTTCCCAGGCCTAAATGAGGATTAAATATGAACCAGAGCCTAATAGTTGGGTTTTAAGCCTTTTCTAATGTATCTAATTTAGTCGTATTGCACGTTTTCTCGTTTGAAACACTGATTTTTTTTTCCTCCCATGGTGTAGGAGACTTGTATTTACTGGTGTGCACTCCTAACTTACTCATTCGCTCTCTGACATTCAGTATCAAAATGGACAAAAAACAAATTCAAAATGTGGTTTTAAGCACCTTTTTGTGTCGCCGCATGCTAAATCGGTAATCTGTACACCCTTTGACGTACAAATTCACAAGATGTTGAGGAAGATGTATACTCTACATCATGACAATTTGACGTACAATTCACTTATGCGATTCATGGTTTATTCGGCAAGTATAGCAAGGGGACTTAGCAAAAAAAAAACAATTTAAGAGTTTAAAGGGGGGTGCTTAGCCGAAAGGGGAACAAATAATAAGTAAGTATATAAGTAAAAAATAATAAATAAATAAATAAATAAATAAATAAATAAATAAATAAATAAATAAATAAATAAATAAATAAATAAATAAATAAATAAATAAATAAATAAATAAATAAATAAATAAATAAATAAATAAATAAATAAACATTAGTTATGCTTGTACATGGGGGGTGCTATGCAATTATCATGTGCTCGGGGGTAAATGAAATTGGCATGACAGGAACAATACGTTACGTAATCTATTGTCTATCCTTCGATATCCATGATTTATCCTTGCAAATTAGCATCGAACCTCCAGCCAATGTTCCTTGCCAGTGCTAGCCACGAAACAAGGTCACAACTGTAGCCACTCCCTCAATGGTCGCCATTTCAGTGATTGATAGTGATGTAATGCAAATATGGCGCTGGCCATCTTATCACGTGCGCATTTATAAAAGCGCATTTATATATATATATATAACCGAAGTTCACTGGTAGCATGCACGGGCCGGGTGTGCACCTGTCTTGATCCGACACTGGTATGGGATGCCGTTGATCATGCTCAACATGCACGTGGTCAGCTAAATTTAAATGATTGCGTAATGAAAATAAACGTGTATATGTAAATTTCTATTACATTACTCGTTGACTGCCGATAAAACGCCCAATAAAGACTTAGTCACCGGACCGCGCCGGCCAGTTAAAGTACATGCCCTATCACACCACTCCACACCATACATAAATTCTCCCAGTCACATTTCCCAAATATATATGAAATTAAAAAAAGTCAAGTTTTAATTTACTTCTTTTAAAGTTTGGCAGAGGCGGGGTTCGAACTCACGGCGCAACGCTTGGTACTCTATGAGCCTAGCGCCTTAGACCACTCGGCCATTTGTCTTGTTGTTATTCATTTGAAACTTATTTAAATATATAAACGCTACCACGTGACAAGCAAAGACAGAAAACGTATTATAGGCCTATTTTGGAATTTTATCATTAATGTGTATTATAATAGAGCTACCATTATTTATATTGTTGAATTCTCAAGCGCATCATTTCGAATTGGGTTTTTATTCCTAAAGCCCGATACTGACTCCTCCTGTACATTTTAATTTCACGGGCTTAATTCGAACCACCAGCATCCATGGTTCGATGTAGAGAGTCTGTCCTATTCAGAGGAAATATTGCAATTACACACCTTATTGCCTTTTAACAATAACCAATGACACTAGCACGTAATTCCAGTCAAGCACCAATCTTTAATCCTATTGTTGAAGAGGATAATAAGCTTATACTTATGTATAGCATTCGTAAAAAAGCTTAAGTCTTTGTTTGCTTTGGTTAAGTCCTGTTCAAGTGGTGGATTAACCAACAATTAACAATGAGAGTACATTCCTGAACCTCGTTCAGTTGGCGATGATTTGAAGTGACCGCCAATTATGACCATTTGATATTTAATAGGGGCCTACCAGCAATGTGGAAAAAAAGAAATAATGTAGTGCCAAAATAATGTACCCTTTTACGGAAGGAGCAAAGTTTAACAAGTTACAACTCCGCTTCTGCAGTACGAATGTCAGCGGCGAATGTCAGGTTATTATTTCCCAGTCTTGAAAAAAAATTGCAGGCAGAGGTGGGAATCGATCTCGGTACCTCCCGGTTAAAAAGCACTGTGCAAAACCACTAAGCCAACTAAATATCTGTCGTGAGATGCTTGACATTAATCTTTGATATTGCTGAATGGAACAAATCGCGGAATTAAATCAGTAATAAAAGAAGTAGATTCTTATTTAGCGGCCAAATTGGATAAAAGGGAAATATTTGTCCCTGCTCTAAAGAAAATATAGGTTAGAAAATTATCAAATAAATTTAAATTAAAAATTGAGACTTTATATTTATTTATTTCACAAGGCGGCATTTTCACAGACAAACACTGTATACGCTAAAAACTCGACCCTCATTACTAGATGATGGCATAGCTCAGTGTTAGAGCATCATACTGATAATGTCAATATCGTTGGTTCGAATCCGCCTGCCAGCAATGGTTATTATGGTTTTAATGCTACGCTACAATTTGTTCAATTTGTTCAATTTTTTTTCATTTATTTATTTATTTATTCATTCATTCATTCGTTCATTCGTTCATTCGTTCATTCGTTCATTCATTCACTCATTCATTCATTCATTCATTCATTCATTCATTCATTCATTCATTCATTCATTCATTCATTCATTCATATATTTAAATAATTTGATATATTTGAAAGGGGTATTTGAGCAATTTGAAGTTTTTACCCCCGTATAATCCTATGGGGTCATTTTGAACCCACCCCTCCCAAATTGCCAAAACCTATGAGTTTAAATCATACATAATGATCAGTACGTCAATCATGAGTGAACACCGGTTGGTCACTGCATTTATTTGGGAATGGGTAGGCACTGCAGCTTGATTCACCATCCACAACATGATAATGTGTGCACATGCTACATTATATACACTTGTAGGCCTATGTTGTTGTTGGTGTATAAGTAATGGGCCTTGCAATTGAAATGCCTCAAGCTTTTAATCCGATATGCAGATTAGCTATTTGTTTTCATGAATTGGAAGACATTCTTTGATGTATTACTGAGCTCAATGATCTGAAATTTCTGGAGTGTGAGGTCAGCATAGTATTTTATTAACAGAAAGTATAGAGGCCCTGCATGAAATTATCGATTGGCTCCAAACAAAGGATTTGAGCCGGTGTCCTTCACCGTAGTTATGGCGGAGTGCAGTCCATTCAATCAAATGTTGTCATCAACCTATTTGATTGCAATCATGCTTTTGTTGAATGCATTTGAGTAGTCCGCCATATTTACGGGATGATATGTCACATGCAAGGCCTCTATTCTCCAAATTCATTTCCTAATGTATGTGAGAATGATACAATAATGACATGAGGAACATAGTCATTGATGCATCAGTTTTAAAATAGACTAGGCGGTTACCATATTTGGCGGTTCTCGACAGGGCGCGATTACCAGGCTGATGGTGACATGTCCATATGACAGTTTTTACTAATTTGACCTCAGATGACCCCTGGCGACCCCAAAATGACCTTCCAAAAATTGGCTCTAAATGTTGACTGTACCAACCAAGTTTCATGCCCATACGACATTTTTTAGTAATTTGACCTCAGATGACCCCTGGGTGACCTTGGATGACCCCAAAATGATCTAAACTTATAACTCTAAATGTTGACTGTACCCACCAAGTTTCATTCCATTATGAGTTTTTACTAATTTGACCTCAGATGACCCGTGGTGACCTTGGATGACCCCAAAATGACCTTCAAAAAATGTTGTTTTAAATGTTGACTGTACCTACCAAGTTTCATGCCCATACGACACGTTTTAGTAATTTGACCTCAGATGACCCCTGGGAGCGGACCCCGGTGTCAGATGCCTTTAAAACGAACATAAACATCTTCTTGACAGGACAGAACTACACCCACCCACCGAGTGTGAGCCCCGTACGACCTAGTTTCATGCCCATATGACAGTTTTTAGTCATTTTACCTCAAATGACCCCTGGGAGGAGGCCCTGGGTCGGATGACTTAACGAACATGAACATCTTCTTGCCAGGACAGAACTACACCCACCCACCGAGTTTGAGTCCCGTAGGACCTAGTTTCATGCCCATATGGCAGTTTTTAGTCATTTGACCTCAAATGACCCCTTGGAGGGGGCCCCGGGGTCGGATGACTTAACGAACATAAACTTCTTCTTGCCAGGACAGAACTACACCCACCCACCGAGTTTGAGCCCCGTACGACCTACAACGGCCTCACATTAGCAGTCACAGACAAAACCTAAATCTACAGAATATATCCATTACTCGTCTCGAAAGAGCTCAAAATAAATAACTTAGAAAATGTTCTTGATGTCCTTTAACATGTTTCCATAGTTAACCATCGTTAGCCATGGATATCTATGCTGTAGAACTGACCGGTGACTAAGTCCGATTTATTGGGACGTTTATCGACCATCAACGAGTAATGAGATGAATCGAATCACAACTCGACCGGCGGTATCTATTGTTCTAAACAATGGAAAGTTTTGATTCCATTTCTCTAAAAGAAATTGGCATATACACGTTTAATTTCAGTACGGGGTCTCTTGGTTCAGACGTATTACTAATTGACTTTAAGATACGCGAGGCCGTCAGTGCATCATGAAGCGTTTATTGTTGATAAATGTATTCTGACAAAATAATTTAAGTCGATCATTAGCTAGCTAACGCGAGTTGAAGTCTGACAGAAATAAAGATTGGAATCTGCTGTTAGGTCTTTCCGAACTTACACGAAACGGAGATGACCTTCTCTTAATATTAGATTTCTACCAGAACGAATGAGCCATAATGTATAGCTATGGGTCTCCTCTATCCAGTGATACCAAAATAAGTACAAACATGCCCCACATAATGTCGTTATGACGTCATAATATTTCTTCAAAAACATTACAACAAGTGTGACAAACTTTAATGAGCTATGATAAGGATAATGAACTGAGTGCAATGCATTCGTCAAGATAATCGCACGCGCCGTGGAGTTATTGCATTTAGCTTGAGAGCCGATAGGCTCGAAAGCTAAATGCAGTAACTCCATGGCAAGTCAATTATATTGACGAATGCATTACACGAGTACATTATCCGTCATACACTTTGAGTGTAGGCCTATTAAAACAATAGGCAATATTAATTGCTGCATTCATTATATTAGTTTTAATATTAGGAAAATATCTTACATTTTAAAAACACCGTCAGGACATTGACCAGCTACGTAGCATTTAACTGGTAAAGAAAATCAATCCCTGTAATCAATGGTATCGATTGCGCCATACGTCATACTTAGGTAACTTATTCACGCATGGTTTAATTGACTTGACTTTATGTTGTGATCATTTAATATCGTGGTTGGTCTTGTGTCACAACCTGGGGTACCTTTGTGTTACATAGTAAAAAAATTAAATGGTTCAAACATTTTACGTACACATCTCATTTAAAGTGGTTCATCCTCCTAAGCATTTTGACACCTTTTTTTTATGGAAATCGGTTAAAAAATGAGAGAGTTAGGGCAAAAACAATCACAAAGTAGGGAGGATGTAACCCCACCTCGTTTTTTCCACATTTACCATCATTTTGAGCAAGTATTGGTCTTTTAAATGAACTTCTGTATTTATTTACTTGGTTTAGATGTCTGGGAGTCCATTTAGACATTTTTTACTAGATTCAAATTTTTAATGGGGGTTTTAAGTCAAATTTACGATATAAATCCCTCCCCCTAATCCTCCTCCCCCTAATCCTCAGCCACCCTTGGCACATTTCATGGCAAACGTCATAAGAAAATAATTAAAGCATATTTTTAAACAGGATAAAAACATGAGTAATCTAGAATAAATTAGCCTCAATTTAACACCTAATTGAATCTTCTAAGTGAAGGAATACTCAAGAGACAGTGTTTTGAAATCCAAGCTGCACATCAAAATGTAACAAAGCCACCTTTTTGAGTACCCCAGTATATGACACAGAATCGGTTTCGAACACAGAGAGCACTGAACCAGTTGGAAACGATCGATTTAGATGTCAGACTAGTACTACGGTGACTATCAACTGGACTTTATAGCTCTATAATTTGAAATATTAAAACACACGACATTGGGATTTAACAATTTGTTCAGTATTATCATAGGCCTTCAAACACATGTGTTTGAAGGCCTATGGTATTATAAAGCATGATCATGATATTATGCGCTAGTGTGTGTTTCCTGGGCCCGGCTATGTTATTTTAGATATAGGCCTACATGTATTTCATTTGTAAAATGCTGAATATTTTGCAATGGTGTCATCTTGTATAATTATGATCCACCTGTTTTTGGCCCTTTTTAATTAATAGAAGCTCGATTATTCTCATTTGATGTTTGATTTATTTGAGGTCATTAATCATAATTTATGACAATGATATTTGCAAGGGGTCAACTCTACTAGTCTTATTTCAAGACTGCCCTATCCCAACCCTAAACCCTAATCCTAAACTCCGTAAACGAGGACTGGACTCAAGTCTAGCGAGTTGCACCTTATTCGGTAATTGTACACTATTATAGAACACCGTTTGTAACTATACCATTTTAACACCACAGAATGTATATTCGTACTTTTTTGTTGGTATATATATCGAACAGACAATTATATAGTTATGTGATCTCTGTGTCTAAAGCGCCACCTAACTCTACTTTATGGTTATGTGAAAGTAGTATTTCTAGTATTTGAGCGTGCACGTATTATCTAGAATCTATTGTTTAGCGTGCAGGTTTTAGATAATGCATTGTTTAGCGTGCAGGTTTATATAATTTGGGCTGTGAAGGGTAGTTCGCGAAAATAATGCACGGGAGAAGAATACATAACGATGAATAGAAACGGGCACTAGAAGTGTATGACATCATCACCTAATTTACATCTCGCCGTGATTTAACAGTGTATTTACTATGCAAATAACCACTATCCTTGCTCCACAAAGTATCGGGAACACCCTTTGTTATGCTAAATAGCTTTCCCAATTTAACGTGCTGTCGCCATACCTCAGTAAACATCAAAAGTGGAGGTAGCTGTTTCCGTGTGTGCGAATTTCTAGTGTATAATGTATGTATAATATTTGTTTGTTTGCCAAATGCCAAATAAGGGCATTATGACCAATATTTTTGAATATTGAATGGGGAGTGGTACGTATAAGAAAGATAACAAGGATGGTGTCCAAAGTTGGCTAGAATAATTATACTTTATAGTCGATACTATCGAGTGAGTTTGATATTGTTATGAATGAATTGTAGTATGAATGGCAGCACGCCGTCATCCACATCCACATTCACTACGAAACAATGAAATGCTTGGTTGAAATTACCTGTGTCGGTTTTTTTTTAAATATTGTTTTGCATGTAATATGAAGATAACATATTCAAGTCAAATGTTGAGCTTAATACATTTGTTTAACAGAAAGGAGTGGATACGTGGCCTATACCCTTCAGATAGTGATTATCACTTAGTCAATTCACCATACACGGGTGAATGGGAAATGTCCTCTAAGTTTTTTTAATTATGCGATTTTCACCGAATTTTCGGCTAAATATAAAAGGAAATTAGTATTTTCACCTAACTAACAAGTAAAAGGTCAGTAGCTCTTGAAATGATTTCACAAGAGCGAAATGAAAATCATTGGGGCCTCACCACCCCTCCCCACGGTTGTGTGATGTGATCATGTATTAATTTGTCAAGCAAAATATGAGGTACAACCCAATGTTAGGCTTAAACAGCTAAAGCGGTATTATGCTAACGTATACAGATGCTTTTGAGTCATTTTTAACTTTAACTTATTTACACAATTATTCACTTTCACAGCATTTTTAAAGCTTTTTTCGGATATAAAATTCATCTATTTATGACAAGATTGGTGGCGCTATTTAATTACTTGAAATTACTCTTTCAAGCTTTTAAAACAAATAATTCCTTTTATTTTTTGATCCAATTATGTCTATAAAATTGTGTTGTTGCTTGTTTTACCCATTCCATCTGCTTTAATGGCAGTATTGATTACCTTCCCCTTGCAAATTAGGAAATATGATTTAGGATAAATAGCGCCACCTATAGTTTGCATTTGGTTAATAATGAAACCAATTATATATGGCCCCCCTTTATAGTCATCTTTTCATGGCCAGTCCTACCCCCAGGTGACATGCTGGGGTGAATATTGTATTATCAAACTGAGCGCAAATGATGTTTCTACGATTAGCTTAGGTCGTTTGGGCGTAAACGCGTGCGTTTTTTTTATGACGGATAAAAAATCTTAGGGGTAAACCCCTCCCCTTCGCAGTTCTAGGGTTAATATTCACACGCATCGCACTGTTGTGGTTAGCGTTATTGAAGGTTATGTAATACAAAAAACATCAAAGTATACACAAGGTAATATATCAAGCGTGTTCAATGTCGTTTTTACATCGATGTTAAACTATTTTTAAGGATGAAATTTCACACAACAACTGATTGCTATATTTACGCATATCTTCTGATCGAGGGCTTGGCACGACATACGATTTGAATAATATTTATGTATTTTAAGTATTTTAAAAATGTGACTCACCAAATTGTATTCTTAGTGCCATTGAATAGTAAAGCTCAGAAGTAGTAAATGTTCGTACATCACTTTAGTTCATTTCACATCCATACACAACATAAGGCCAAAAATATGTTTGCATGCCCTTCAAAATATGAAAAATCAGACAATGTTGGTGTGAAAATGAATCAACTAACATTGGAGAACAATTAAAATGTTGAACACAAGCTGTACAATACGTTGTTTTTACATCGTAATGCAAAAAATCTATAAAAAAAATTCCAAAAATTTCCAAAAATAGGGTCGGTATTCTTTTGTACAGTAAATAGAAAAAAACCCCACATTTTTTATGATTTCCAAAATTAGGGTTGGTCGGTTGACATGGTTGAGGGCAAGCAAGTATTTTTTTTTTTTTTTTTTTTTGCCTAAGCGAATTTGAGCCGATGTACAGCTTGAGCCGTAGTATTATAGTTGATTTCCTTTTCCTCACCTCATTACTAGGCGACATTTGTGACCGTTCACCACAAACCAGCCGTACAATCGGCTCCCGGTCAATTCTGTTTTATTAAGTGTTTAGAAAATATATACCATAAGATATCACACCACCAAATCAGAGTCCCATAGAAATATGTGCTAAATTTGCCTTAAGAAAACGTCATTTTTTCTTCACAGGAGTGACTCAATTTTAAGCGACAGCTATGATGGTTGAAATCAGCCCTTGTCTAATCCCTCTGACTGGGAAAAATGTAGGTTGACCGTCATTATTTTTTACGAATGGCCCTCGAAGTTACGATGTCCGGGATTCGCCTAATTTACATGCAAAATCATGACAGGGTTTCTTTAAAGAAAAGGCTGCTTAAAATCATTAAAAATTATTCAAGCTCTCCCATCTGTGGTACACTTGCAGTATTTAACATTACTAATCATGACCAATGCAAATTTTGCTCAAATTATGCAAATTTCTGCTCATTTTAATGCTTAATTTAGCTGTCCAAGGCTTTTCTGAGAATTGAAATTAAGGGCGCACAACCATATAATTCTATTTGGTAGTGTGAAATCTTAAGCTTTAAAATAGCATATCATTTGACTTCAAACGATATCCAGAAGCGGGGATATGGTTTGTCTCTTTTCCCACATTGCTGGTAATAAATATCAAACAGTCATAATTAGCAGTCATTTCAAATCATCCCCAAGTCACCGAGGTTCAGGAATGTCCTCTCATTCTTAATTGTTGATTATACATGCAAAATACAATGCTTTGTAACCCACCACTTGAACAAGATTTACCCAAAGTTAACACAGACTACTATAATAGGTAGAATCTTATTATTATTCTCTTCAAAAATATGCTATTGATTGGTATAAAAGGTGTTTGACTGGCACTAGCAAAATGAGATACATGTAGCACCAACTTGAGGTACCTAAGAATACGACATTCATACACATTTTACAATGTAAATCTCAATTTGCCGACTTTACGGTTGGTTTTTGGTGGACGGTCACATTTATCCGTGCAAAATCTGTGACCGGTCCAAAAGTCCGTAAACAAATTATTGTTAGAATAAAGATTTTTTTCAGTCGATCACGATTTTTTGTCTCCCATAATGTACGCGGTATTGTTTCATTTAAATTGGTAATACTGTATTGAAAGTTCACTTATTTTATATACTCTTGATTCAGAAGTTAATATTGCGCTGTTTTTGAAAATGACTGATATTCCTTTTAGTGATTGGACATTTTATGTCTTGTCTAAATTGTCTGGAGTTGCGCCCTTAGGATCTGGAAACGAACTTTAGGCCTACATAGGCCGCAGTACAACCACTTCCGTTCATATTATGAAGTCATCAGTCTGTTGCATTGGAAATCAATATTTCGCTTCGAACGCTGCAAAGGGCCGTACGAGCCAGAATTTTATCAACACATTTGGTCTTTTTTTTTCAGGAAAAATACGAATAAAAACATTGCAACAAGTGTCAACTTGTAATGCAATAATCATTTTCTTTCAATGGAGGTGAACTTCATTTGGCAATAAGTGAGATTTGTAGAAATCAACCACGGTCCTCGGTCTCTTAGTTCTTTCGTCAACTAGACCCCATGATCAATCATAAAGATGAACTAGAAGGCTATATATTTGTACACAAATACGGCTATACCCGCATGTTATCGGTGTACCCAAACTTACAGTCCTTATTTGCTGAGGCCTTAAAATAAAGAAATTGTATGTGTAAAAAGTGAAAGTCCAAGTCACAAGCTTTAATTGAATGTAGGTTGCACTATCGTAGAACTTAAAATAAATATATTGTAAAAAGTTCCCTCCCAGGGGAGTCGTCTCTCCTATTCTCCATATGGTGCTGTTGTCAGTCTCTCTTACTCACAGTGAGGCTATGCAATATGATTCAGGGAAACTATTCCAGAGGGAGTATGTAAATTAAATGGAACAGCCAATGGGTATGTAATTTAACTGGAACAGCCTTAACGCATCACGCTGGTATTTCCAATTATGATATCATACGATCGGTCTGTTTAGTCCTCCGTGTGTGGGGTGGATGGGTGTGTGGGTGTTAGTAACAATATAATTCTCAGGTGCTATCTGTGTACAAATTCTGAGCCCGGAAGCTGCCTTATTTGATGAGAAACGGCCCGCCCTTTGTTTTAACATTTGGGGCCCTGGGGCCCATAATATTTGACTTATGAGGCCCATGTACATAATTATGTTGAAATATAATTTCCTAGTGCTATCAGTAGACTCAAGCTGGCCACTGTAGCTACTTTATTTACTGAGTAACGGCCGGCCCTATGTTTTAGCGTTTGGGGCCCTGGGGCCAATATTATGTGATATATGGGGCTCATATGTACATATAACAATGTAGTTCTCAGGTGCAAACTGTGTACCAACTCTGAGCCATAACGCTGCTTTATATGATGAGAAACGGCTGGCCCTTTCTTTTAACATTTGGGGCCCTGGGGCCCAATATATATGACTTATAGGGCTCATGTACATATGTTGAAGTATGATTCTCAAGTGCTATCAGTAGACTCAAGCTAGGCATTGTAGCTGCTTTATTTACTGAGTAACGACCGGCCCTATGTTTTAGCGTTTGGGGCCCTGGGGCCCATATTATGTGACATATGGGGATCATATATACATATGACAATATAATACTAAAGACCTATATGTGTACCAAATCTGAACCCTGTAGCTACTTTATTTGTTGAGAAACGGCCGGCCCTTTGTTTTAAAATTTGGGCCCCTGGGGCCCCCAGCCTTATACATCTGGGGCCAAAATGGGCAAAAGGCACATCTACAACTTAGGGCCCATACATATGCCACATATGAGCCCTAGTGATCTTGTACTTTTAGAGCTAGGCTTGTCAATCTGTTGCACCATATTTTAACATTTGGACCCCTGGGGCCCATAATATATAACATATTGGGCTCTCGTATATTTGTAAGTATAGAGTACCCCTAGGGCTATCAGTGTACCAACTCAGGGCCCTGAGGCTGCTTCATTTGATGAGAAATGGCGTGCTTTGTATTTTCACATTTGGGCCTCTGGGGCCTGTGACCTTTGACCTCTGGGGCCAAGATGGGCAAAAGGCACTTCTACGGGGTAAGGCCCATAAGTGTACCACATATGGGCCCCAGGGCCTTTGTAGTTTTAGCGCTAGCCTTGACAGAATGATGTGTTTGATGGAGAAGGAGGAAAAGGAGGAGGAGGAGGAGGAGAAGAAGAAACCACAGGATGGGAAGATACCCTGCATGCTCTGCATGCGGGTATAACAATCAAATGCAAATGCATGGAAACATATATCATACCGGGTGTCCCAAAAGTCCTTTAACATTGTGAATTCGCCATAACTTACGTTGGGTTAATAGTGTTGTTACAAAAATTGCACAGTATGTAAATAATTCTTTTAGAAATGTTATGATACCAAACATGCCTATTTGGTCATGACCCTTTGGCATGAAATTAATGGATATCTACCGTACCGTAAAACCCACTTTTATAAACGCAAAATAAGTCTCGTCATTTGAGACGTGAACACGATATAACGTGTTATCATTTTAAAATCTGTTTTGTTTAATTTGGCTGTGTTTGTTTGATTGTTTGTTTGTTTGTTTGTTTTCAATGCGTAATCTTAATTTTCTGTTTTAGCTGGGTTTTATATGGAAACTACTTAAGATCTTTTCTGAGGATTCGATGAACAGTTGTACGCGGTACGTTATTCTCCATTGAAAGTCGACGTACTGATCTCCTTGTGCTTTTCGCCACCGCTCTTCGTATGACATCAATGTCTGTAGCCGATCTTCCTGTTCTTCCACGTCCTGCCCGAGTAGATCATGAACAGTCCAGGAATTTCAGCACTAGTTGCTGGATTGTATTTCGGCTGGGTAGTGCATTATTTACATTAAACTGTTCCTTAAACATTGCTTCAGTGAGTTTGTCCGACTTTGTCTCGGCAAAGAACCATACGACCTGAATCCGTTGATCTATAGGAAATTAATCTTCACTTCAACTGTTTTAAAGTAAAGTAAAATTTAATATTGTCAATATATCCTAATTATAATCTAAAACAGCAGTCACGCTTACGCTAAGCCATGTAATCCATGAATGTTCATACCTAAATGTAGCGTGCGCAGTGAGTGAACCAACTCTATTGTTCAGGGAAGCACATCATTCATATTCTTGAACACATGAGCTTGCTTTTTTTGGGGGTTTGATACACACATATGTACAGTCGCACAGTAAGGTCAAAGGGTCATCAATAATGCTGTTTTTGGTATCAAATAACTCTAAAAGATCAATCTATATGAATATGTTCTCCATTTTGGTATAAAGTAGGACATATTTGAGATATGGCCAATTCAAAATGTTAAGTTACTTTTGGGACACGCTGTATTATAACTGAATGTTATTGTGTATCAGCATGGTTCATTACTTTGGTTGTACGTTTTTATATTCAATCGAAATATTACTATCAGTTTATTAATCGTCTATTTTAGGAGGTTTATTTATTTATTTTTTGACTATCCACGACCAGTATTGAATTGCATTTTAATATACTAGCTATTTGTATTAAGGAATATTATTATCTTTCAGATATCACTCGAATCGAATAATCTCATCGCTGCTTGTTGTGTTCACATGTTGCCATGAGAACTGTTTACGTCACGTTATTTCCCCTATGTTTATGAACGTACTGTAAATACTGCATGATACCCGGCAAATGAGTAGCACAATCCGCACAGTTAAATCAATTGCAATATAGCTGTTGCTTTATACCAGATATATTATGTAAAATGTGAGTATTTATAAACTACGCTATATTGGTTGTTTATGTAAGCTATTTAGCCCAAAAGAAGGTGCAATTTGTTGTTTTGATTTTTTTAACCCAAAAAATTGTGTTTTGGGGGCTAAAAAGGAAGACGGATAGTGCAATTATTGCTATATTTTTTCTCTCTCCAGAAAATTGCAGTTTACAATAAGCCCAATGCCATTCTAACTTCCGGTTTTTGAGAGCAGTTTTGGGACATTTTGACCTTTGACATATTGGAAACAAATACGTAATTATTATTAATTTTCTTATTATTGTTATAATGTTGATCATTAAAAATACTAAATAATTAATTTATAAAATACAAATATTTTTTATATTTATTTTAATTATTTTAAAACATATTTTGTACGTACAAAACCCCAATATTTCTGAATTTTCTGAAAGGTCAAAGGACAAAGTGTCCCAAAACTGCAAAAACTGTCCTACAATGCATTGCCAACTTCCAATGCCGATTTGGCTTATGAAACATGTTTGGTTAAGAACACTACTTGGCTATGCCGAAGCAAGGAAGGATTATCCGTCAGGTTAAAAGTTACAATTACAAAGTTCTAAGACAAACAGGATTTTAAGTCGAAATTTCCGAAAAGTCACTGCATGTCACCTTATACTTTAGACTAGCAGTAGTTCCTGCTTTACATAGGACGAATGTCGATGCAATAAAAAAAAACCTGAGACATATACATTAATTTTATTCTACCCCGTTCCTCCAGATCGGGAATGAATGGCCGAAAGAAGTCATCGTGTGTAATAAAAGCAACTCCCCGGAAAGCCGCTGCAAGTCTTGCTCATCAGACCAATGGTATAGAACGGGCTCCCATTGAACACGTATATAGGTCGTAGTCGAGCAAATTCACAATGTCAGGTTAGAGCGTAACGCAAGGGTTATATCCTCAGTTAATCTTTTTCTCACAATTTCTAAGCGCTAATATGACTCAAAACTGATGCGAAGATTCACTATCCAGTTATTTGGAAATTAAACCAGACACATGGCCAATGGATCTTCCAGTGAGACGGGGAAAGACTCAAACAGAAACAAACGTATAGCAAAATATAACTTCACAAATAAACTTTAATTTCTCATCAACAAAGTGATCACAACATATTATAGATGATTGAATAATTATGCTCAGGTCCTTCCTCACCAGCGGCTGGCTGTCATCTACCCAGAATAATAGACCAGGGTAATTGAGGAGAGGGAGCCGCGGAGCGATATATTTAAATTAGCTATGGAAAGCAAATAGCGTCATAACACACGCCCTGCCTTTCTTGAATTGGCGCCTGACAATTCTAATTTAATAATATAACTTTTTAAAATAGCAATTTGAATTGATTTCAACATATGATTTAAAAATAATAATATCTTTTTTAACATAAACTTTAACATCAGACATAACATTCATCAAGTAACTGCATGACTAATAATTAACTGCATCTTTTTAATCTGAAACATTTAACTCCAAAACACGATTGGATGGGGAGAACATTATTTTTAAAAACAACATCTTTTAAAACTCACTGAAGCTCGTACAGCAGACAAGGAAAAGGGGAATAGGGCACAGTGTCGACTTCCTATTCGATAAATATAAATTTAATACTCCGTTGGTGAGCGACGGGCGACTGGTATTTCACCGAACGCAAGAAAAGGAGTTCTATCTGATTGGCTAGCAATCGATCGCTTAGGTCGCTTAGTAGTCAACTACAAACTCAAAACTGAGCATCGTATTCAATTCGATTGAAATCGATATTCTATTATTGCCGTAGATAAAGAGAGTGATAGTGTGTCAATAATGTACATTGTATTGCAGCTGGATTTTACATGCATTCTTTTATATAAATTTTTTCTCAAAGAGTTGAATATGATCAAAATTTTTACTCAGGATTTCAAATTTTTACCCGCAAATTGCAGTTAAACATATCCACAGCAAAATACCGGTCCTCACTAATTAGTGTATTTAATTTCCAGTTAGTGTATTTAAGATAAAACCTGACAACAAATAAAATGTTCTTGCAATAGAAATATCATATGGGATACTGATATGGTAGGCCGCAACCGCCACAACGTGGAGCTGCTACGCGTAGCTGACTTTTTGCTCCGTGGAGCCAAATTGACCAATCATGATCATGTTAGAGTTTTTCATTACTCGGAGGTAAAACTGACTAATTAAGGTTATTAATTATTTTAAACTGTTGTGATTTGGTAGTTCACAGCATCTTACGAATGGTAGTGAGCTTTGGCAAAAAGTGCATTGCTCAATTCATAGCGAGTGTGTAGAAGAATGAAAATATCACAGATATACTTTTATAGGTGCTGCGGTTCTTTAGTTACGTTGTAAAGAGGGCTGAAACAACAACACTTTTGTAAAACGTATACATAACTCATTTACAACAATAAATTAAGCAAGTTTGCAAATTATACGATTTGTAGAATGAACTTTTGCAAAACATCAAGGTGTTAATTTTCAATAATATATTGATCTATATAATAAAAATCAATTTTTAGATTGCTTCGACCAACAATACCTCGTCAACCCTTAAGTACGACTTACTCATTACGTGAAGCGAATTTATTCATTAAGAATTTGCCAGACGAGCGTCACGTAGTTGCAAGATATCCTCGGTCACGAAAGTTATGATTCAAAAAGTAGTTTATGAAAAGTACGAACTGACTTATTATTAAGATGGACATGCACTCATAAGAAACTCATACAGTATTGTACATAACTATATAGCTAGGCAGAGTGGTGGTAAACTATGCACACAGTTCTGCGATCTGCAGTGTATCGCCGGGAGCTAATTTGTATAACTTGCGCGGTGTCCCTGCGGAATTCGACCTTCAGCAAACTGCAAACCAGTTCCGATTTACTTTATATACTAGTAGTAGGCCATACATACTGTAGTTACTGTCCGTTTTCCTATACACAATACTCAGTGCGCCCACCATTGACGCGTGACCTCTACAAATAGTGTATGTTAGAAGTATAGGCCATTGCCTAGTTGACGTCACTACTGTGTAAAAAATAACCGGCCAATATTTAAAGTATTCTCTGAAATTTTAGAAAATATAGTTTTGTAACATGTCCTAAATTTTTAGCTAATTTAGGTGTTTGGAAATATTGGTAAAAAAAAAAAAAAAAATATGAAGAAATTATTTCTAAACCGTGTTAAGTCATTAAGCTTCTCATTTTCAAGAACGCTGGTTAACAATAAGCAGACTATTGTCTCATTTCGTAAACAAAAGCCCACAGTATTGTTACCTTGCGTTCGCTTTATAATCGTTCACCCAACTGAAACTATAATACCAGCTCATTGCTCATTGCACAGGTAAAACAGACACAAGTGCAGTGTATATTTAACCAGAGAAGATCTGATGTAACATAGTTGAGCCGTTTTCATTTTTAATAGGGTTTAAGTCCTTCAAAGGTCGTGGTGAGTTCTACTGTAGACATGACTGCATCATGATTATTTTTTAGTCAACAACATTCAACAATATGATCACCGTGATAGTATGAGAGTATCAGTACCGTGGGTGTCAGTGATCCTGGCCTGACACAGTAGACAAACAAACAAACAAACACGCCACACACATGACACATGCATGCAAGGTAACATTGACTATACACTAATCAAACAATGGTATTGATCCTGTACAACTGGTCGTGGTTTATTTACAATCGATTCATTTAAAATCCCCATAGTAAACATTAATTTTGGCAAGAGTTTTCTCTCTCTGGAACGAGGATGCATCCACTGGCTCCGCGTAATGAAAAGATCTAACATGATTGGTCAATTTAGCTCCGCGAAGCAAAAGTAAGCTACGCGTAGCAGCTCCACGTTGTGGCGGTTACGGCCAGCCATATATTGATCATGCGAAAATCGTAAAACATAGAATAGAAACAGTGTGGCAGGCGCTCAAAATCTCAAATTGTATGCTTAGCCTGAGTTGCACGGCCTATCTCGAATAAAATCACCATGCGTAGTTGTTGAAAAACGTGAGGATTCATCGTACTATCACGGCAATTTTTAACACGAAGATATAGGGATGATGACGGTGTGTAGGGGGATGACAAACTAACACAATTCTGAAAGACATCGACCAAGACCTTGCACAATCCCCAAACTGGGCATTTACAATGTCAAGTTCCATGTGTTTCAGAAAGTGCGAAGATCTTACTCTACACCTTAAACAACACCTTAAAATTAACCCTAGAGTTCATAATCTTGAATCGCTGAATCCCTGGCCAGTAGATCCACCGCTGTCGACTTGAACCCATTCGCTGCACTGTACTTGACGCTGATCTTGACGTTGAACTTGACACTTGCGTGATGAACTTGACATTTAATTTGTCGGTGTGATTCAGATCATGTTTTCCATAAAATTTTTTAAACATGACGTAATAAGCATTGCTTTTTGCAATTAGACGATAACTGATGACGGATGAAAACATTAGTATGGGGGATGAAAACATTAGTATATAGCGATACAACGTCATGCGATACAAACACTACATATTCTTCAATGTAAATCTCAGTCATACTGCAGTTACTATTCATTTTCCTATACACAATACACAGTGCTCTCACATTCACGTGTGACCTCTACCAACAGTGTATGTTAGAGGTATAGGCCATTGCCTAGTTAACGTCACTGTGTAAAAATTAACCGGCCAATATGTGTTGTACTCTCTAAAATTCTAGCAAATATAAACTGAGCTCAAATAGAAACTTATAATTTTTCACAAGGTCATATCTTGAAATCCTGTCCATCAAATTGAACCAAAATTACACACATGTTTGCTTTAATACTCTACTCTTGACACATGTCAGTAACCAAGCAGTTATCCAACTGACACAACAGCAAAATGCACTGACATGAAACAGCTTCATGGACCACTTTCACAACCCAGCCCTGTTTCATGAAAAAAGTGTATGAAAAGCAGAGAGCAGCACCGTTTTATCATCTGTGCAAGGATCTTGCGTGCATTCTCACTGATTTTTTGTGCTGGGTGCCAAATGTTGGGCTGTGAAAGTGGAGGAACTTCCAGGGAGCTGTCCCGTGACAGTGCATTTTGCTGTTGTGTCAGTTGGACAACTGCTTGGTTACTGACATGTGTTTTGAGTAGAGTATTAAAGTAATCCTGTGTGTAATTTTGGTTTATTTTGATTGACAGTATTTTAAGATATGACCTTGTGTCACAAGTTGTAAACAATTATAAGTTTCTTTTTGAGTTCAGTGTAGTTTTGTAACATGTCCTAAATTTTTAGCTAAATTAAATATTTGGAAATATTCGCACTTTCGTGTTTGAGTAAGGAAAGGCACGGCATGCCTGCAAAAATCAATGTGTAAATCGAATGCAACTTTTAGTGATTATCAATCACTTGTAGACCGCTCTCTTCTGAAGGGCATTAAAGCCAAACCACTTGACGGATATTTTTTGTACTTGCAGTCAATCGAGAATAATTTATACATTACATGTAGGCTAAAAACTGAGTAGGTGGGGCATCTGCAAATGTTCGTACTTCCCTGATATGTAAATGACAGATAACTTACAGCAAAACAGCTCCCATATCTGTCCATAACTTTGGTCAGTGCAGCGAGTCAGGGGATTTCAAGTGGGTGATTCTTAATTGGCAAGTACCATATTTGGGCATAAGTGCAGTCCACCATGCAATGTGGAGGATAGACTAGACTTTATCGATTGCCCAGGTCATCGCGTCGGTTGCAAGGTAGGGAGCCTAGTCAGCCTAGCATTTTTCTTGTAAGACGGTCTGAAGTTTTGCAATTTATTGGAAAAGTCCACGTAGGTCCCCAAAGTTTCTTTCAGATATTAAAAGATTAGATTCCCATAAAGACGAAACAGTAATCTTTAGAGGGGATCTATGTAAAATTTACATACAATTTTCACCATCAATATTATTCAGTGTTAATTTTTACCAAATTCAGAAAAAAAATGGCGTATATAAAATTGAAATACAATTCTCCGCCTCCTAAACCACAAACTTTAGCACGATTGGGTATCACGAATCGTTATATTTATGTATTCTTTTATGCATAAGATGCTTCAGGTTTGACACAAAAAATATTTCATTGAAAACCCTCCCACTCAGCTATTTCAAAAAGGTAACCACGCTTCCCTAGAATGTGTAATAAATTAGCATTAAAACGTTTCTTACATGTATTATCGTATAGCGAAAAGTACCATATAAAGTATAATGATGTCATATTGCCATGATTGTGCTAAGCATATTAGCGGCTACATAAAATGTATAGATCAGACATCAATCATACGCGCGCACGTTGACTGCCTTCATTTATAAGCGATATAAAACTTTATAAAAGCGTTTCTTGTCCCCGGAGAGCAAAACCACATGCATCTCACCCTTCACCTATATTACCTCATCTTCCCATTCCCTCTCCTACTCTCCCGGTGTCTGCTTCTTCTCTCCTTCACAACTCCCCCTACACAGTACTCTTTACTTTCCAACACCTTTTAAGGTGTTGGAAATCGATTCCCCTCTCGAGCCCCCACCCATCCCATTCCGTCCCTCTTCTAACCCACTCTTTCCGTTATGTTTCTCCCCCATCTCATACACACCTCCAGCCACATACCCCATGTACCACCTCCCCTCCCCCTTTCTTTTTATCGTGCAATAAATAGCTTGAATAATAGGCAACTAGCCTTTATATCGGAAGTCATATATCTTCAATCGATTATCCCGTATGCGATATGCATATGAATTAGATGTGTACATCACTCGAGTGTCTATTATGGTGTAATCTCGGGGGGGTATTTCGATGGTCTATAGTTTTGCTTTCAAATGTAGATGGAATTGTCTGATTTCTCTCCTCGCCAATATTGCACTGCGAAATTTAAACACTTCTCTTCTGTATACTCTGATCAAGGTAACTTCAAACCAATTGATTTTGCGGTCATACGATTATGTAAAAAACTGAAATGAAAACCGTAACTACTTTCTATATGTTTAAAGTTTCTATTAAAGAGTACAGACAAAGATATCGATAATGACCTTAGTCAAGAGCTAAGACAGGATAATACGAAACCACGTAACTAAAACCAAAACCAATCCTAATACTCATAATTTAAAACCACCGATTGTACTCTTTATCACAGCAGTGCGACATTTTGGCTGATTTCAAGGCTCTCGTTTCTTTTTGTATCGTGCTTCTCCTCCTCCGGTACACGCCAGCATGGTTTACCGGTTGAAATCACCAATGGGAATGAAGGTGGCCCTTGGGCAGAAATTTAGCCCCAGCGAGAGACATCATTTTCAGATTTTTGGAGTTAATATTTAGACAAATTGACAACGCACCTTGTAATTTGTTGTCCGCAAAGATCGGGTTCCTCATTTTTAAATTGACTACTACTACGGCGGTCTAGTTTCCCGGCTTCTTTTTCCTTTAGCCTGTTCAATTTCTATCTGTGGCGACATTTTATTTTGACGTACTCGTTCTCGCGAGATTCTGTAATGTGTTTGGTTACGTTTTAAAGGACACTTCCGGAAGCGATTTCTTTTAGTTGATCGGCGTAAAACACTTTCAACATTCAAGTGAGCTTGAATAACTCGTCCGCGCTCTCTGATCATAGAGCGTCACCATCTTCCGATGACGTCATACCATTCAACAAAAGATCGATTGGTATATACCATCACTGAGAAAGGTAACACACTAGAATGCCGGAAACTGTATGGGAAAACGTGTTTTTTTTCTTGGAATTATACTATGAAAACATTAAAATCTGATTATTGTATTCCTAATGAATTTCTTCAATAGACTATGATACTTGATAGACTATTGTCATTTTGTAAGATTTGAATGTGAATTACATACGCAACACCGTGTTACCGTAAAACACACAATATATGCTGCTGTACCAGTCAAAATACAGTGATCCCGGAACACAAACTCATAAACAGTGTTCTTGGAGCACAGTTAATGGTTCGGGTTAAGGTTAGTTTTCCAGGAGCATTTGGGACTAAACATGATGATAAAATATCTTATCAAACTGTTATAGACGGGCTATTATTAACGGAAGCAGAGGATATGACGGCGGAGGTGGAATTTGTTTAATAACACGTGTATGGGCCCTTTACTGTTGTTAATCAAACGAGTATAATAATGTCTAATTAACACGTCGATTTCTTGGCCTATGTTCTATTAAATTACCGGACGAAATATTCAGCTCCGTTTTCTAGTTCCTACCTTCATATTTAGGATATGACTCGAATCTAATAATCTCAAGACTTTGTATCTGTTTTACTATTGCCTGGAGCACTGTTTACGGCATATATTTTTAACTTCATTGATAACAGTACAGGAAATACTACATACAACCCACACAATATCAATATACATCTACATAATTTTCATACTTTTTCTCCATTGCTGAGTATGAAAGAAAGACTTTTGAGCATATGTGACCGTACACTACGAATCAGCGGTAAAGTCGGCCCGGCCAATTTTGACTTCAAACGTTATCCAGAAGCGGGGTTATGGTTTGTTGAACTCTGCTCCTTCAACAAAATGGTACTTTTCCGGTTCTACATGTGTCTGTTTTTGCTGGTGATAAATATCAAACAGTCATAATTAGCGGTTATTAATTTCAAATCATCCCCAAGTCAACTAGGTTCAGGAAGGTACTATCATTGTTAATTGTTGGTTATACATACCTAGCCAAAATACAATGACATAATGCAGATGTTATACTCTCAATCACTCTCCTTGACGACAATTGCTTGGTACTTGTATTCGCTCTAGAAGTGACGGCATAATCGGATTAACTACCATAGCAATAGATGAATACAGTGTATGACTATATCGCCTTGCACTAGTGATGTGAGAGTGATCAGCATGATATGGTTCAATGTATAGGTACCGCGTGAACGTTGTAGTGCAGGGCAATATAGTCTAAATTGTATTCATCTATTCCTATGGTAGTTTTACGTCACTTCTAGAGCGAATACTAATCGAATAATAGTGCTTGACAGCAGACTTAAGACAGACACATTTTCGCATTTCTTTTCTGTGTTTTTTTTCACATGATAGGAAGACATGTTTTCTTAAGGTAAAGCGTTGTTTTTAGCAGGCAAACCATTCTAGACTTTATAACATTAAATCATGTGTCCAATTCGTCGCATTATGTTAAATCAGACACAATATTCATTTAGAAGAACACAGATTGCCTCACAAAGTTTACAATTATTTGTTTGCTTAAGGAAGACATCCGAAAAAAAAACCAGGGTTTTAATCAAAATCGTTATATTTCACCTACACTCCTCATATCGTTGGGATTTTACTCTTTACCGGTGCGAATTTCAATGCAATAAACAGCCTGAGGCAAACACTTGGTGTGAGTCCGCCCTGCTCATCCACATGCATGCCTGAACGAAGTCAAGCGTGTTGTTAATCACTCCAAAGGGAACCTCTGTACGACTTGCTTTTACTACATAAAACTTATTTTTCGAAGTACATATTTAGGTCATAAACTTAAAATATACAGGGTGTCTCAGAAAAAAAACACCGGTTGAATGAATTTGGACACGCGTCGAGAAAGTGCACGCATCGATGCAAGCAATTCATGCTACGTTTGATCACTTTTGTGATAACATAAAAAGACCAGTTCGGAGTAAAAAAAGGTAGCTTCTCATGAATAAGAGACATGAAATTAAGGATTTTTTTAAGTTTTTTTAATTCGCCACTTTTTTCGAAATACTGAAAAAAAAAAACAAGTGAAAGAAGCAATTTTGTCACTCAATTAAGCATAACGGTATGCAGTATATATTTTTGTTTAAAACAAATATTTTGAACCAAAATTAGACAAGCTTCCCTAAACTTTTGATGTGCTCGAAACGATAGTGCAAATGTTTACATTTTGTTTGCATATTTTTCGAGTTATCTTGTCACAAATATCGTGCAATATTGTCAAAAGTGAATTATGAGAAGTCACCGCTTTAGTAAAAACACATGTCATGCACAAAGCGTCCTTATTTTGAAGACGGTGCGGCTTTCGCGTTTGTAAAAGCTGTAGCTGGAGCATGGACTAAATTTACATCTTTTTTACCAATGAATACTGAAAAAACAAGTGAAAGAAGCAATTTTGTCACTCAAATAAGCATAACGGTATGCAGTATATATTTTTGTTTAAAACAAATATTTTGAACAAAAATGAGAAAAGCTCCCCTAAAATGTCGATGTGTTCGAAACGATAGTGGACATTTTATCTTTTGCTTGCATATTTGTCGAGTTATCTTGTCACAAATATCGTGCAATATTATCAAAAGTGAATTATGAGAAGTCAACGCTTCAGTAAACGCTTCAGTCAACGCTTCAGTGAAGACGGTACGGCTCACGTTTGTAAAAGCTGAGCTGGAGCATGGACTAAATTTACATCTTTTTTTCACCAATGAATCCATAATGTCTGTTTTAGTGGGCCAAAATTAAAAATAATTAGAAATCTGAGTGGCATTTTGACTGCAAATATTTGTTTTGTTTGCACACGTTTGCTGGTGTTAACAACAGAATCAAAATCACATTTTATTAACATTCATCTTACAACAAGATAATGGTGAAACAACGGATACAAATAAGTATTCATGTAGTATACCTGTAGTACAAGAACAATGACCTTTTCGGTAAACCCCATAAGCGTTTGTGGGTAGACCTAATTTGTCGTCATATGACGTCACGCCGATGTGCATATCGTTTAGCGAAAATCATTACTGCGCATTCAAAACTGTGAAGTGCGCAATAACGATATGCGCATCGGCGTGACGACCTAACAGGCATACCCGCAAAGGCTTATGGGAGTAAATTATTTATAATACAACCAAGAATATAATATAGACAAATGTGCAACTGCGTTGGTGGTGTCAAATTAAAGTCATTGACAGTCATGATGAGAAGAAATTTATCATGATCATTTAAATGTTTGTGTCAAAAATATCATCTACCAAATGTGATTTGTCTGGCAACGCGAATCGTGATCGTACTCAAAATATTTCGCATTCGCGCATTCCTGACTCCATTACTTCCCGCCAACTTACTAAGCTATTTTGAGCCATGTGACTTTTGAATAAATGCATTTTAGCCCCTAGTTTGTGACCCCCAGGCTGTCCGTACAGGCTGTGCCCGGCAGCTATATGGAATATTGAATCTTGGGCCTATACTAACATAACCAGGCCATCAAACCTTTTGTCCCTTCTCAGCTGAATAATCTTCTGGGCTCCCAGTCTATATGCTGCTGTACCAGTCAAAATACACAAAATCGTAAACAGTGTTCTTGGAGCACACTTAATCGTTCGGGTTAGGGTTAGTTCCCTAGGATTAAACATGATGATAAAATATCTTATCAACATATTATAGACGGGCTATTATTAAACGGAAGCAGAGGATATGACGGCTGAGGCGGAATTTGTTTATTGACACTTGTATGTATGGACCCTTATATACTGTTGTTAATCAAACGAGTATACTATGTCTGACTAACACGTCGATTTCTTGCCCTATTTCCTATTCGTTTTGATCTGCGAGACCAATATTAAATTACCGGACGAAATATTCAGCTCCCTTTTCTAGTTCCTACCTTCATCTTTAGGATTTGACTGAAATCTAATAATCTCATGACTTTGTATTTGTTTTACTATTGCCTGGAGCACTGTTTACGGCATATATTTTTAACTTCATTGATAACGGTACAGGAAATATATACTACATGCAACCCACACAATATCAATATACCTCTACATAACATTCATACTTTTTTCTCCAATGCCGATTACGATAGAGGACTTTTAAGCATATGTGACCGTACACAACGAAGCAGCCGTATTAGTCGGGCTCGATCAATTTTGTTTTAAATCGTGTTTAGAAAATATATATCATAATCTTTAAAATCTGATTTGACTTCAAACGTTATCCAGAAGCGGGGTTATGGTTTGTTGAACGCTGCTCCTTGAGCAAAATGGTACCTTATTTCGGTTCTACATGTGTCTCTTTTTCCACATTGCTGGTGTTAAATATCAAACAGTCATAATTGGCGGTCATTTCAAATCATCCCCAAGTTAACTAGGTTCAGTATTGTCCTCTAATTGTTAATTGTTCGTTATACATACCTAGACAAAATGCAATGACATTATGCAGATGTTATACTCTCAATCACTCCTCTTGACGACAATTGCTTGGTACTTGTATTCGCTCTAGAAGTGACGGCATAATGGGATTAACTACCATAGCTATAGATGAATACAATGTATGACTATATCGCCCTGCACTACAAGCAGGTTGCACCAATCACGTATGTATGCCTGCAGTCATAGATTGAATACAACACCGCTCTTTTCAAAGATAATAATCTTACAGGTGCGAGTGATCAGCATGATATGGTTCAATGCATAGGTACCGCGTGAACGTTGTAGTGCATGGCAATATAGTCAAAAATTGTATTCATGTATTGCTTTGGTAGTTTTACGTCACTTCTAGAGCGAATACTAATCGAATAATAGTGCTTGGCAGCAGACTTAAGTAGCTGACCACATAGGGTAAAAACACATGTGGTTTTTTTCACCTGATAGGAAGACATGTTTTCTGAAAGTAAAGCGTTGTTTTTTAACAGGCAAACCACTCTAGACTTTATATAACATTAAATCAGATATGTCCAATTCGCCGCATTATGTTAAATCAGACACAATATACATTTAGAAGAACACAGATTGCCTCACAGAGTCATAGTTAAGTAGGCTCGACTTAACAACGCGCAAGTTTACAATTATTTGTTTGGTTATATCAAAGTATTTGGCCGCTGTTCAGGAGGACATCCGATAAAATCGCAAGTACAACTTTTTAAAAAAACAGGGTTTTAATCAAAACGTCGTTATATTTCACCTACACTCCTCATATCGTTGGGATTTACTCTTTACCGAGTGCGACTTGTCAATGCAATAAACAGCCTCATGAGGCAAACATTTGGTGTGAGTCCGCCCTGCTCATCCATGACTGAACGAAGTCAAGCGTGTTGTTAAAAATCACTCCAAAGGGAACCACTGTAGGACTTTCTTTTACTACATAAAACTTATTTTTTGAAGTATATATTTAGGTCATAAACTTCAACATTTGAAAGCTCTTATTTTTTATTTCTTTAAAGAAAATATACAGGGTGTCTCAGAAAAGAAACACCGGTTGAATGAATTTGGACACGCGTCGAGAAAATGCACGCATCAATGCAATACAATTCATTCCACGTTTGATCACGTTTGTGATAACATTAATAAACAAAACCAGAGTAAAAAAAATTTAGCTTTTCATGAAGAAGAGACATGAAATGAAGGATTTTTTAATTCGCCTCTTTTTTCGTAATACTGAAAAAAAACAAGTGAAAGAAGCCATTTTGTCACTCAATTAAGGATATTCGGTATGCAGTATATATTTTTTGTTTAAAACAAACATTTTGAACAAAAATGAGAAAAGCTTCCTTAAACTTTTGATGTGCTCGAAACGATAGTACATTTGTTTACCTTTTGCTTGCATATTTTTCGAGTTATCTTGTCACAAATATCGTGCAATATTGTCAAAAGTGAATTTTGAGAAGTCAACGCTTTAGTAAACAGACTTGCACAAAGCGTCCTTATTTTGAAAACGGTACGGCTTTCACGTTTGTAAAAGCTGTAGCTGGAGCATGGACTTAATTTACATTTTTTTCACCAATGAATCCATAGTGTCTGTTTTAGTGGGCCAAAATTAAAAATAATTAGAAATCTGAGTGGCATTTTGACTGCAAATATTTGTTTTGTTTGCACACGTTTGCTGGTGTTAACAACAGAATCAGAATCAAATTTTATTAACATTCATCTTACAACAAAATAATGGTGAAACAACGGATACAAATAAGTATTCAAATATAGTACAAGAACAATTGACCTTTCGGTAAATCCCATAAGCGTTTGCGGGTAGACCTAATTTGTCGTCATATGACGTCACGCCGATGTGCATATCGTTTAGCGAAAATCATTACTGCGCATTCAAAACTATGGAGTGCGCAATAACGATATAACAGGCATACCCACAAAGGCTTATGGGAGTAAATTATTTATAATACAACCAAGAATATAATATAGACAAATTTGCAACTGCATTGGTGGTGTTAATTAAAGGCATTGACAGCCATGATGAGAAGAAATTTATCATGATCATTTAAATGCTTGTGTCAAAAATATCATCTATATACCAAATGTGACTTGTCTCGCAACGCGAATCGTGGTCGTATTCAAAATATTTCGCATTCACGCATTCCTGACTCCATTACTTCCCGCCAACTTACTAAGCTATCTTGAGCCATGTGACTTTTTAGATTTGAAAAGTTAGAAATAATTTTTTTCAAATCACATTACGTTTTGATACCTGGAGAGATATAATACAAATTTTATGACAAATTATTAAAATTTAAAGACCTACATTTGTCAAAATTCTACAGTCATGGACAAAAGTTTGGAATATTTTTATTTTTTTATCAAATGCAGTTTTCAATCATATTAGGAACAGATTTATTGTTCTGGAGTAGTGCTCAGTTGAATTTAATTGCAAGTTATGAATGTCATTTGATGTTTACATCACACAGTTTGTCAATTAAACAAAGAATTACCCGAGGAAGCGCATTACAATGGAAGGATCACACAATCGCAACACTTTCTGGTCGTCTCTTTGTATCACAAAATGAAATTAAAGACACTAGAAAACTGTATTGTTTAAACAAAAACTTAAACTCTCACCGTGATTTGTTCAGGTAAGTCTCTTGCTTGAGAAAACACATCTCAATATTTGGTGTGTCCACCCCTTATCAGCTCAAGGTCATTAAGGCAACGTGACATCCCTCGTTCAGGTTTGCCAAGGTCCCTTGTGGAATATCTCGCCAGCAAGCAATGAGGGCGGGTCTATGTCCCTGCAGGGTGATTGGTTGGTTGTCCATGTTACCTATCCTGCGGGATACTTCTGCACATACGTTCTCTATTGGACTCATATCCGGGCTCAATGCCGAGCAGTCCAGATGTTCTACATTCTCATTTTCAAGGATTTCCCTCACTCGTAGGGTTCTGTGCGCCGTGGATCACGACCTTGAATCGGTCATCTTGTCTGTAAAGGAGGAACCGGACCTCTTCACTGAAGATCACATTACGTCAGTGGCCTACTGTCAAATCCCTATGTCTCTATGACCAAAGCAAGCGCGCATGCCGGTGTCTTTGCAGAAGTATCGGCTTTCTTATTGATCGTTTTGCGCGAAAACATGCACTAACCAGTCTATTGTTCACAAGTTTCCTGGTAACAGGAGCTTTTATGGACCTCAGCCATTCTGTTCGTAGCCGAGTTGCAGACTCCGTGCGGCCATTGTGGCAAAGTCTCAGGAGAGATCGGTCTTCCCTGGCGGTTGTCCTTCGGGGCCGACGTGACCTTGGTCTAGGTGTAGTAGTTCCGGTCTCCTGACGTCTCTTCAAAATTTTAGAGACTGCATCTTATGTAATTCCTAAAGCGACACCTATATCCTTCTGTTTGTAGCCGCGGTTACGTAAGTCGATGACTTTGGCGCATAAATCTGCGCTCAACTCGTACCCTATGATCAGAAATATCGTATACAACAGACAGATGCAACAAAATAAAGCTGGTTTCTTCACACCGTAATGCAAAAGCCAATGTAACCTTATGAATCATAGCGCTAAAATAACTGCAAAAACGATGCCCGATGGTTCATTGGTCAGGCATAAGAAGCCTTTGTCCTACATTAGGTATTGTGTGATATGGAATGGTACCTAAGACCTTGGCAGACACCCGTGATCCATTTTGCATGTCTTACGGGTCATTGAACATAAGAAATCTGCACTTTAAAACAGGGTTATGCAAAAAAATAAAAATATTCCAAACTTTTGTCCATGACTGTATATCTTTATTACAAATTTTTCATAATTATGATTTTTTTTCCGAGGACTGTTAAATTTATTTTAAAAAAACAGTATTTAACCATTTGCCTTAAAATGTGTAATACATCGCGAATTAAAAAAAAATCAAAATTATTTGATATCAGAAGGACATTCCTTGTATTCAAAATGCAATTCGATATGTCTGATGAACACAGGAGGGAGGCGGAGAAAGCAAGTCAACACAAGTATACAAGGTCAAAGAGGAAAGAATCAGAGAGCCATTAAGATCTCAGCCATAAGCGATCACGTAGCCAGGGCTAATCATATTATCAACTGGGGGAGTCCAAAATCTTAGAGAGGGAGAGTGATATGAAAGCCAGATGGATTAAAGAATCAATACAGATCAGAAAGAGGGGGCGAGGAGTAATGAACAGACACGAGGGGTCTACAATCTTAGTCGCTTGTACGATCCACTTCTGAAGACTGCTAGCACGACTAACACCGAAAGTGACATAACTTCCCGCCAGTCATCAGCTATTGGATCATCACAACAACACCAAGCTTTGATAAAGTCAGTGGCTCACTGACGAAACTGTCAGCAAGAAAATCTAGTAAGTTTTCTTCAAATTGGTTTTGAAAAAAGAAACACTCTTTTTATTTGTTGATTACCAAACCTGATGAATTTGTTTAAAAAGAAGCACAAAAATGATTTCGCCAAACAAAATATTAAGCCCATTGACTAGTGTGCCCTCAAACATGGAAGGAAGTTAACCTGACGCAACCGTTAGGTAATTGCTCATTACTTCGCAATCGGTCAACCAATTCACGTACATTATGCGTATACATAAGATGCACTACACGCCGTTTTATAAATGTGAGGATGCTTATGCTTATTTCCCAATCGATGACAAAATTTATTCACCCGGCATCTTTTTTCTGGGATACCCTGTAATTTCTTCAAGTGGTTGAGTTACCATGGTTACTGTGTACTGATACTCTTGTCACATTTCCAAATGAGTGGTAGTATCAAAACAGCTTGTGCATTAAATATACTTTAAGCTGTTATTGTTCGCCGAATCGCATAATATAGTTGATGTTTGCATGTTATTCATTATTTGAGATTTTTTTTCTCCGAGGAGGAGATATTTCTTGTTTTCAAATGGTTAAGTATTATAATATGTACTTATGCTTGTTTTATAGCATTAAAACTATTCATCATGAGTATACAGTAATAAATACAACTTGATATCGCTCGCCTACTCACATATATATTTGACCAATCAAAAAACCAAGAGGAGCTTTGCGGCGAGCTGATTTTAAGATCAGGATGAAAGGAACATAATAGAAAAAGAAAAACTCAAATTCGATTTTACTTCTTTCAAAGGCGTTACATAGGCCCTGGATGTGTTTGCAGTAACCCAATGTTATAATATTAACCTGACTTTGCCATATATTTTATACAGTGTGCAAAAGAATGAAGGTACCAGTTATGTTCACCCAAATGAAAATCACGGTGTTTTGTTTTTTGGTTTTTTTTCCTCACACAGTATGTAGATAATTCTTTTAGAAATGTTATGATACCAAATATGCCTATGTGGTCATGACCCTTTGGCATGAAATTAACGGATATCTACCGTACCGTAAAACCCACTTTTATAAACGCAAAATAAGTCTCGTCATTTGAGATGTGATAACACGATATAACGTGATATCGTTTTCAAATCTGTTTTGTTTAATTTTGCTATGTTTGTTTGATTGTTTGTTTGTTTGTTTTCAATGCGTAATCTTAATTTTCTGTTTATCTTGATTTTATATGGAAACTGCTTTAGATCTTTTCTGAGGATTCGATGAACAGTTGTACGCGGTACGTTGTTCTCGACGTCGACGTACTGATCATCGTGGGCTTTTCGCCATCGCTCTTCGTACGACATCGATGTTTGTAGCTGATCTTCCTGTTCTTCCACGTCCTGCCCGAGGTAGATCATGAACAGATTCAGTTGATAGCACTAGTTGCTGGATTGCATTTCGGCTGGGTGCATAATTTACATTAAAATGTTCCCTAAACTTTGCTTGAGTGAGTTTGTCCGACTTTGTCTCGGCAAGGAACCATACGATCTGAATCCGTTAATCTATAGGAAATTCATCTTCACTTCAACTGTTTTAAAGTAAAGTTTAATATTGTCAATATATCCTAATTATAATCTAAAACATCAGTCACGTTTATGCTAGGCCATGTAATCCATGAATGTTCATACCTAAATGTAGCGTGTGCAGTGAGTGAACCAATTGAGGAAAGCACATCATTCATGTGATTGAACAAAGAACATTATGAGCTTCCTTTTGTGGGTTTGATACACACATATATACAGTCGCACAGTAAGGTCATCAATAATGCTGTTTTTGGTATCAGAATAATTCTAAAGGATCATTCTATGTGAATATGTTCTCCATTTTGGTATGAAGTAGGAAATGTTTGAGATATGGCAAATTCACAATGTTATGTTACTTTTGGGACACGCTGTACAGTAGTCAACTTAGACGGCGCTTTTCATCAGAATTGCCTTAGCTATGTGTTATTTCTGCATAAGCAACACATTGGGTGCTTAGGCAATCCGAAATATATGCGCTACATCACAATTGCCGGAGGACAATAATTTAATCAATCCAGAACTCCCTGGCAGAACCACCAAATAGTACTCCTTGTTATTTATGGCTGATTTCACAATATCGAATACAGATGTCAAGGCATTAATTATTCACCAGATTTATCCGATGAAGATGGATATTGTATAAACAGATGTCCTCATCTTCTGACGTTCTTGAAGTGAGTAATTCAGTCCGATCTAGCGGCATCGCCGCTGACTGTGCTTTAATTGGAAAAATGCCCCCTTTACCTACCAGCCAGACATGATCCAGAGGTGATTGTAATTCATAATGTTGTCTGATAATTTGCGCGACATAGGTGAAAATGAAATGCACCTGGATCTGGGTTACCATTGCCGTTCTCTTCAATTGGTTCCACAGCTTGCTTCGGCGGTACTTTCACTATACCTCTAATAATGGGAATGGCTCTGATTGTGAACTATAAGTGAGATCAAGGGGCGTGTGCCACGTAGGCCTACAATAACCTCCATCCTAGCCGGTCACCTAATGTTTGCATATGAAGTAACTTCCCAGCAAACAAAAAAACGTTTTAAAACGTTTTAAATATGTTATATTTTGGGTTTTGGTTTAGGTAAAAACGTTTTAATAACAATAAAATGTCGGGTTATATAAAGGTCATGCGATCGTTTTAAAACGTTATATATGAAAACACACTACAACAATATTTTTAAAATGTTTTCGAAATGTCATTGTAAACTATTTTTGCAAACATATTTTTCCAAATATTTTGTCAACACTTAAATATCATTACGTTAAAATATTTGCACCCAGCAAACACAGAAATGTTCTTAAAATGTTTTTTACAAAACGTTTGAATAACATTTAAATGTCGGGTTATATAAAGGTCGTGAAAACATTTTAAAAACGTTATTGTAAATATTTTGGTCAAACATTTTTTGCAAATATGTTTTCAACTCCAAAATAACATCCTGTTTAGAATGATTTGTACCAAGTTTTCACATAATGTTTTTGGAATGTTATTAAAACGTTTTTATACCCTTTATATAACCCGACATTTAAATGTTTTCTGTAAAACATTTGTGTTTGCTGTGCAGTAAATTACCAACAAATGTTATTTAATGTTATGAAAACGTTTCATACCATTAATGTACACTTTATATAACCCGACATTTAAACGTTTTCTGACAACCTTTTATAACCTTTTGCGAATTATGTCGAAAACGTTCTGTGTTTGCTGGGTTAGCCCTTTATTCCGTTTATGTCCAGACATGTGCAGGTGATGAGTGCAACCTGACTGTAGTGAAGTGTGGTATATTCAATTTTTTTTACCCTATTGCTATGGTAGTTAATCCGATTATCAGTTCGTCAGCGAATAGGGTTACATTTATTTTTTACATTTTAACATTTCAAAATTGTTTTCTTGAGTGTTAGTTAGGGAAAAAGTTCACTTTGGTGACCACTCTCTGGCTAGTAAGGTTTGACGATTGATTCGACTTCTATGGACCATTTAGAAAAAAATAGCCACCATGTCCCTCGCGAAAATCCCGGCATTTTTCGCTAGAGGCCAAAATCCAAAATGGCCGCCACCACCATTTTGAAAATTTAAGTTTTGAACCAGAGCACCTATAATCATGCACAAAGACACTTTTTCGGATATGTCGAGTACAAGGATTCCGATTCTGACATTAGTTTGACATTACGGCATCATTTTCACCCAGAAATCCAAGATGGTGGCCGGCACCATCTTGAAAAATTTAGTTTTGAACAAGAGGACCTTAAATCGTGTACAAAGACACTTTTTTTTTAAGTTTTCCACAAGGATTTCAAATTTTTTAATTGAAATGTGAGAGAAAACACTCATTCAGTACCTGAAAAATTTTATCACATTTAAACTTTGAAGACGTAAAAGCACATGTAAATAATATCATCTTACTTTTAAAAGCACATAATAAGACAAGCACTCAAGTATCTAAAGTAATGAACAGCGTCCTATTTATAAGCTAAAATTGAGCTATACGTCAACATAAGCTACTCAGCGGATGATAACAAGTGGTTTTCATAATATAAACTCTGCTAATTTGAATATTATATAAATATGAAATGTGCAGATAAATATTTAATTTTTAAACAAAATAAAGTATTTCCTCATATTCTGAGAAAAACAGGTTTCAAATGTTAACTATTATGCCCTGTAAAACTCACTTGGGAAAGAAAACAGTTGAACAAAGCAACGTGCCCCAGGTATTATTCGCTTCAACAGGAATGGGGTTGATCCCTTGGTGAATTGACTATCGGACTGAAGAGCAACTGCTTACAGCGGTTTGTTTGGGAGTTTGCTTTAAACATTTTGATTTTTCAGTCATGCGTGAACGTGCTTTAGGTCACAGGACACAATGTTGTTGCATCGACACACGTAGTCCGAAAATAGGGAAAACCTGACGATATCAAGAGTGTCATGTAAAATATAGTGACAGTTTTATTCTTTGATTTGATTTGATTTGATTTTTGATTGATATTATTGTATTGCCATGTCGTGGCCTGCAGGCCAAATTACATACACTAATTACAATGTAAAATACTCATAAGAGCAATAATTGAACATAAAACACAAACAAATAAACATTGTGGAATGACATTTCGAATTTCAAGTATAAAAGGTTTTTTTGAGAAATATTGCACTTTTGACATACATAAAATGAACAATAATGAAAAGCAACTCTAGGTGGCAAATGAAAAAAAGAATATGAATACAAAATGACAAAGGAACATTTCTAAAACGGTTAGTCCTGGTCCTAAACTGAGGCCTGTTTCCAACTGGACATTCCTTATAAGGTTGTCCTGCAGCCATAAACCCAATAACTTGGTTTCAGTAGCGTAGGATATTGGTTAAGTCCTAATTCTTAACTCTGATTCGACGCGGTGGCAATGGTTTAGAAAGAGTAATCTGCATGGCTTGACACTTGCTGTGATTCAATTTCAGTTGGCTATCACAAGCCCAATCTGAGATAAGATCAAGATCATCCTGAAGTGAATTAGCACAACCGCCGATGTCAAGTCATCAACATGGAACTCATCTGGATCAAAATTTCTACCCTGAAATACACCACTATGAAGAACTGCATAATCTACAAGCACACTGTTATTTTGGGCGGTACTTGGTCTGGAACTAGATATAGCAGCAATTTCTAGCATTGAATGGAACACACCAGCTTTATGTGTTGTACCACATCACAAAAGTACTTCATGCCAATCATGATTCCGAGTCCACTGACCAAAATACTTATACAAGATATCAGGAAAGAACGTGGCATGTTGATCTTAAAAGTGTTTTGAGGCATTACATCAAAAACATTATTTTTCTTATTAAACCTGCTAGATACTTCATAATGGTGTCAAGGACACTTGGGTTGAATAAAAGCGAAAAATGAAAAAAAAAACACTTTGCATATTAAGTTATTGGTGGCCATCTTGGAGTCCAGGTAAACAACAAAACGTGTTAAAACCTGATTCTTTATAAGCAGACCTAAAAAATGTAGGAGTTAGATTTTTTTTTTTATAAAATATTCCATTTTCTAGTGAAAGAAAAAAAAATTAACAAATAGAAAAATCAGGGATATTTTGCGCCCGATTTGATTTGATCTTTTCCTGAGAAATTGGAATGTTAAAAAAATCTATATTTTTTAGGTTTGGTTATTAACTTTCATTTAAAAACAAATTATATTTACAATATGTTTCGTTGTGTATTTTTTTGCTTTTATTCATTTATCAATTTGGGTAAATAAAAGTTTTTGGCCTTGAGTCTTATAAAAAACGGATTGGACAAATAAAGGTAAAATATTTACCCAAACCGGAAAGTTAAGCTTTCAAAAATCTACCTAATCTGGTGGTATAGGGGACGAGATTGATATTTTTTCAATAGTATGTAGTTTTTTTTTATAGAAACCTTCTACCTAGCTATGACTTAAGGTATCAGTGAAATGATGTCGCTAGTTAAAAATGCAAACTGTATCTCAACTTTGAAAATAGAAGCATTTTAACTAATTCGTTTTTTGATATATCAAAAACGATCGCCAAATTCATCAAGTCATACAAGAAATCAGGACCCAATTATTCCCATTTAACATATCAACATTCAGTGAATTTTGAAAATGGCATCGTGCTTGAACGTACATGTAGTAATAACGTCAAACACTAGCAACAAAGGTTTTACCTTTCCTTTCCTTCCATATCATTTCATTTCAAAACGTTATTTAAACACGGTAAAAATCAGATTCAACGTTGTTCTTCCACTGATCCGTATGGACACATTCAAAATAAACAAACTTAGCGTAGCCTTAATATAATAATATACTTTTTTTTTATTTCTTGCTGATCCCGAATTGAACCGAAAGAAAGAACCCCGGTACGTTTCAAACAGAACTCACGCCGATGCCCCGATATGCATTGATCCGATATTTGATTTTGATTAAACCTTTTATAAAAATAAGGAAGGTTTTATTTCAAACTCTAATGGTGACCCGCAGGTCACATTGCTAGAATTGTACATCAAACACACCTGGCATTTTCTTGGGAAGGGGGTCCCAAAAATACTGGGGGGGGTCATAGAATTTTCAGACCAAAAATAGGGGGTTATAATTTTTTTAACACCGGGGTTATAGAATTATTAAGGGCTGGTGACTTAAAATTTTCTCGCGCTGCGCGCGCATTCTTTAACTTCGCAGTCGAAATGTGCGTACAATATATGCAAAATTTTTACACGCACACTTTCTTTACTTTTAAGTTTTGACGTGCTCCGCGCCTTAGTTCCGGCAATGAATAATTTTTCTTGAGTCTGTGAAGTTGGAAGGGGGGGGGTCATAAAATTTTTCGACCCGCGATAGGGGGGGTCGTAAAATTTTTTGCCCGCGATAGGGGGGTCATAAAAAAATTGACTCCGGTCACCGACATATTTGGGACCCCCCTTCCGAAGAAAATGCCAGCCCCCTAAACAGACACAATGCAATTTGCAGGCAGCAGCTAAATCAGCGCCAATATTGCAACATTGAAACAAACAACTATACAAACATCCAATCCAACCCAACCACATCCCCAGTGAGGCAATGAGGATAAAGTGCCTTGCCCAAGGACACAACACGTTGGCACGAGCGGGGCTCGAACTCAAAACCTATGCATTATGAGTCGGGCGCCTTATCCACTCGGCCACACGTGATCCAATCACTTGGAATTATTCCTACCTCGGAATTTTCGGATCGTACTCCATCTTTCATCAGCGAGGGAGTGATTAAACCTTTTGATCCAAACACAAGGAAATAATCAGGTCGTGATCGTTTTGATCTTTGACCTGAAAACAGACTCGTAGACTCACAGGCCCCGTCTGTTTTGAGAGATGGTTGGTTGGCTTTGATGTGAACTGCTGTCCATGTTGAATATGTGAACTGTATCTAAATGCCCAGGAGACTCGATCTGAATGCGGTTTGATGCTGTACTATTGGACCTCCTATGTTCCGGAAGTTTTGTTTTCAAAGAGCGTTCAGTTTCACCAATATAAGATTTCTTGCACTCTCCGGTTATTAGAGGCAACATTAACACATTGATTCGTGTGTGTGCTTTTGCGATAAATTGTGTCTTTGTTGGATCTGGTTGGATAACGGTAAGAGTATCTAGAAGGGCAAGCGAGTTATACTCCTCTCCTCCGGTGGTATATTGAATGTCCTTATCCAGCAAATTGAGATGGTCAGTAAATTCTTGAGAGTGACACTTCTTAAGTTTACAATGGGTGTCATCTACATAGCGAAACCTTCACAGACGGGGTGGGCGCTGTCTTAATAGCCCTCTGTTCAAGATCTTCCATGTAGATATCGCACAGTATCGAAGAAAGCGGAAGGCCCGTGGCCGCACCGTGTTACTGTTCGTAATACTCTCCATTGTAAGCAAAATTTAGTCAAGCTTCGCAGAGTCTAAATATGTGGTCAGGTGATGATTCAGTTCAATCGCCGAGGGCGCTATCCTGTTCTAGACGAGAGCGTACAATCCGAAGTGCTTTGTTTTCAATCCGATACTCTTTCGGTCCGGGTTGGTTCGGATCGGTCGGGGTATTTCAGATTTGTGGGGTCAAGATATCCGCATGGCGTTGATCCAAATATGACAAACATGTTTCCTTGACTGTATATCTAGAAGTATTATACCAACGGTTAATGTCAGTCAGTCAAACTTTTCTTGAAACGTTTGTTTTTTAATGTCAGAGTCTTAAAGGTTGTCAGAGTACCACTCTAACTTATCCCTAAAAGCGTAGCATGTACATGATGGTTAATGCCGATTAATTACTTTTGGAACGTTTGTTTTCTTATGTCAAAATCAATGATGTTTCACCTGGTTGAATGATCGTGATCCCCACTCCCCTTCTATGAAAATGCATGCTGGCATACATCCGTTTTAATGTGAAAATATATACTCCCCGCTGAATGCTGAACATTAATGTGTAAACTCCTTTTGACATTTTTGGCTCACCAAGTGCAAATAAATCATCAATACAATCCACATAATATACAGTGTTATAAAAGAATATATATGGGTCTTCTACTGAATTCTGATACCAAAATAGCAGATGGGGATGATGGATGATGGAAGATATGTTTTGATGATCAGAACGAGGGTCATGCATGTATTGGTAAAGATATGGTTACTTGTTTCAATTCAACTTTCAATAAGTCTTGATCAAATTGACGACATAGGGCCATTTTGACCAATGTTACGTCACCGTAGTCTTTCAAACTGAAATGACCACTCATGTGCACTTAGTCAACTTTCCATTAATGGCAGTGAATATCCAGTTGAAATGCTTCATCATTGAACTCTATGTATAGCTACTGATACATTAAATAAATCGAACGGAGGCGGGAAATAGTTATACTTTAGCAAATTTTCGGTACCAAGCGTACCTTCTTCGTGCTTTATGACACAAGAAAAACAATCTAAAAATAAACAAGAAAAATAATGCATAACGCGAATAACAAGCGTGAAAAAGATACGCGATTTAAAAACGTCGCAGCGTGCAGGCGCATCTAAAAAACGCGCGCGTGACAAGGCGTTTATTTTATAGGCCTATTGATCTAATGGCCCGCATCCAAAACTTTACCTATTACTTGGAAAACCACTTTTATCACCTACTTTGCAACCTTGTTTTCTAACTTTAAACTATTATTCGCTGAGACTCCAGCCAAGCTTGTCATCATAATCATCCGACTCCAGTTATGTTCATCCTCCGCACCCAGCCGTGTACTTGGAATTCCTCTACCATCTTGCAGCTCTGCAGTAAACAACATCATCAACAGCAGAAGTGGCTCGTCTGCTCGTCTGCTCGGGTTAGAAATACACGTTTGTGCTAATGTTTTCTAATCAGAAACGAGTCTCCGAGTATTTATATTTTATAGTACCCCCCCGTGCTGGGGCCCGAGCACTGATCCATCATCGCTGGATTTAGATGTTTTTGCTCACTTCGAACTTTTGCCATGTTCAAAGACTTTTTTCTGACACGGCGTTTATTTTATAGGCCTATTTGTTTAATGGCTCGCATCCACCACTTTACTTGGAAAACCACTTTTATCACAATTCTATTGCATCCGGTGGTTATGATGGTTATCAAGTCGTTCTGTAGCATTACTAGTCAACTGTAATATCGAGGTAGCTTCTGCACTCAAAGAGGGTGATTTACCTACTCTCCGAAAGAGTGAAATAATAATGAGTGACGCTGCTATTTAGACTATTTTACTTGTATAATGTTTACATTTTCTAATAGGGGTGTCGTAACTTCCATGGAATGAAATGCGAACATACAGTCATGGACAAAAGTTTGGAATATTTTTATTTTTGTATCAAATGCAGTTTTCAATCATATTAGGAGCAGGTTTATTGTTCTGGAGTAGTGCTCAGTTGAATTTAATTCAAAGATAGAAACGTCCTTTGCTGTTTGCAATACACAGTTTGTCAATTAAACAAAGAATTACCTGAATTACACAATTGCAACACCTTTTGGCGGTCTCTTTGTATCATAAATGAGATTAAAGACACTAGCAACCTTTATTGTTTAAGCAAAAACGTAAACTCTCACTGCGACAGGTTCATGTAACTCTCTTGCTTCAGAAAACACAACTCAATATTTGTTGTGTCCACCCCTTGCCAGCTCAATGTCACGTACGCGACGTATCATTCCCGCTACCAGGTTTGCCAAGGTTCTTTGTGGAATATTTCGCCAGCAAGCATTGAGGGCGTGTCTAAGTTCCTGCAGGGTGATTGGTTGGTGATCCATGTTACCTATGCGGGATACTTTTGCCCATACGTTCTCTATAGGGTTCGTATCCGGGCTCAAAGCCGGCCAGTGCAGGTGTTCTACATTTTCATTTTCAAGGATTTCCCTTCTAGCATGTAGATGTGTGACTTTGACCTACTGTTAAATACTCCCCATACTGTGAGTTCACCATCACCTCCCTGGACCCTAGGCAGGATTCAATCTTCAAGCAGGGCTTGGCCAACCTGGCTTCGGACCTTTAATCGGCGACCTTGTCTGTAGAGGAGGAACCGGACCTCGTTACTGAAGATCCCATTGCGCTAGTGGCAAATTCCTGTGTCTCTGTGACAAACGTAAGCGCGCATGCCGATGTCTTTGAAAAAGTATCGGCTTTCCTATTGGTCGCTTTGCACGAAAGCCTGTATTAACCAGTCTATTGTTCACATGTTTCCTGGTATTACAGGCGCGTTTATGGTCCTTAACTGTGTTTACTGGCTACTGCTGTATTCGCAAGTATCCGGCGCACAAGGACGGCACGTAACCCAATTGATGCAATGAGGACCAGTGCTGAAACCTGTATTCGTCAAGGAGGCCACTAGGTAGAGGGCAGAGCAGCACAGTAAACGCACAGAATAATCAAATAACCCCTTCATACATGTTTAAATTTCATTCCATGTAATATTATGACGCCTGTATTACAAAAGGTGAAATTGATATAAAATCAAAATATACTTTTCTTAAAAAATGTTACTTATTTCTTCTGCAAAGCACAGTCTTTTCAACTATTAATTCTGACACCACACTCGGGACACCGCAATGCAGACGAAATTATAAATTCTTTCTATTCGTTTCTTGTCGCAAACTTTGAAGGGTTGTGATTGATTGGTTATGTTCAGTGGAAAACGCGACAGGTTGCTTTCACTCTTAAAAGAACGAAACCAACTATCGCACGCTAAATTAATTAGGGACGTGCCCCTTGATTTAAGTCGTATACTTTGTGCAGTGTTGGGTTGAGGTTTTTTACTCATTTATATCAGTGAGGCTAAATTGTCATTTCCGTCTAACTAGTGGGCGATTTCTATTCCGTAGCCCCCCAAAAAAAGGTGGTGCGCCCCATATAAACTTCTTTAGCGCTCACTGATATCGAGCTACAACTGTGTAGAGAACCACTTTGACACGCGTACAACCTCGTGGACTAAGTAGTAAACTGTTTGTCGCTCTAAAAGAGTGATTCGTCGCTTGGTATGAACTAAAGAATACATGTGACTGGAATGTTCTCTCTTATATTTAAAAAATACTAGCTTCTTGCAGTTGCTAATAACCTTTTCTGTACAGACCATCTTATGACTACAAATACCTTAGGCGGATTGTTGGGCGTTATAACATACTCATTACGAAAAGATTGATTGAACAAATGAGTTCCATTTCCCTTCCAAAAGAAATTATAAATATGCAGAGAATAGTGCTAGCATGCCGGACTCGCATAATGTTTGCCCCACAAGTTCCAAGGGCCTTTAAGCAATCCTCTCCTTTTGCCTTTACTTAAGATAAACAAGTAAGCATAACCAAGTTATTCATTTCCGCTTTCTAAGGTGACTGCATCATTAATTTTGTAAAACAATATGTGCAGGTCATTTTCACCTCTATTTTTGTATCCTCTACACCAGTATATTGCCCTTTTACACACGCACACCTTAATTGAATATATGATAGATCTTTATTCAGCGACATCCACCAGCATGGGAAAACAGAACAGAATGACAGCTTAATAAAACGGTACTTATTCAAAGCGAAAGCATTATATGCCGTCGAAGTGAACACTACAGATTTTGACGATTGTATTTACAAAGTGTCAAAATATCACTCAAATCTTGGTTGTGTAAGAGAAGGCCTTTTGTCTAAAAGTCGTCTAAATTTTTAAGCCGCGTGGTTTTACTGCACACTTAAGCATACGAGTCAAACATAACCACAAAAGTGTCATTTTTGACTGTCAGTTATGTGCCGACTAAAGCAGGGTCAAATGTGTGATCTAGTGAAAAAATTTACCCAAATTGTACATTGCATAAAATAGTGTTCACCATTAAACAGCAGCTGCTAAAAATTTGACTTGCTGTATTCAATTTCGAAATGCTTAGTGTTCACAACGTATCGTCAGAGCATACTGTAATAAGATTTGACGGCTAAAGTGTTGAATGTAAAAATGTAAATATAAAAAAAAATGAACACTTTATATAGCGCCCGTGAAATCAATAAGCACGCTTTATTACAATATTGAACACTACATAATGTTGAACGGGTGTTCAAAACGTGAACATTTGCTATGAACACTGTATAAACATCAAAACGATTCCCGGCCAGCTAATTGGGAGACATGTTTCTAAAATTGGTGACGGGCTGGATATAGCGGATATCAGAATGGGGCCGCCCATAGGACCGTACAGGTCACATGTGCCGAGATCGTTTCAGTTTTTGTAACTAACATTTGCAAATGTGAGTGCAAGAGTATTCAACTGAAATACTTATCAGTTATCGAGGTGCATACTGGATGTGAAATTGGTATGAAGTCATCCCAAAGTACTGTTAAGCTTAAACAGCAAGTAAACACTGTACTAAATTTCAGCTTTCAAGCAGCTCAAAGTTAGCTGTGTTATTTATGCCATAGCATGACTTTGAGTATTGTGCATGCTGCAGTTACTGTCCGTTTTCCTATACACAATACACAGAGCTCTCACAATTGACGCGTGTCCTCTACAAGTAATGTATGTTAGAAGTATAGGCAATTGCCTAGTTAACGTCACTGTGTGAAAAATAACCGGCCAATATTTAAAGTATTCTCTTAAATTTTAGAAAAATATATATAGTTTTGTAAGATGTCCTAAACGTTTAGCTATTTTAGGTGTTTGGAAATATTCGCACTTTGGTGTTTTAGTGTATGTTATAGGTAATAGTACATTGCCTAGTTAACGTCACTGTGTAAAAAATAACCGGCCTATATTAAAAAAATATTCGCACTTTTGTGTTTTAGGAAGGATATGTAAACGACAGATAACACTAAAAAATATGTAGAAATAATTTCAAAACCGTGTTAAGTCTGCAAACCATTATGCTTCTAAGTTTCAAGAACGCTGGTTAACAATAAGCAGACTATTGTCTCATTTCGTAAACAAAAGCCCACACAGCATTGTTACCTTGCGTTCGCTTTATAATCGTTCACCCAACTGAAACTATAATACCAGCTCATTGCTCATTGCACAGGTAAAACAGAAACATGTGTAGTGTGGATTTAACCAGAGAATATCTGATTTAATCAGTTGAGCTGTTTTCAATGAGTGTTATATTGGTTTAATTAGAGGTTAATGACTGCGCATCAGTTATTTTGAGGGTATTGTGGAATATCTAAACATTGCGCTTTGGAACCGAGGAATATGCAAAGTCATTAACCTCATTCATAACCGTCACTTTTCACTTTATCTATCGTTTTCCCTATAAAAATCGAATAGCCCATTAAGGTAATACCGCTAGCGACCAATAACACTAGCACGCAATCACGCGATGTCCAAATACGGCGGCCAGCGTCCGCGTAAATTGTTCGAACGCGTAACACGTCACGTTACGCGGTCATTGTTGAGCGTACTTTTAGCTACGTCACGAGACGCGGTCATTATACTTTTTCAATGTCCTGCATTTGCGTCCGCATATTTAAAAGTTATTATCTGTGATTGGATCGCACAGGTGCGGGTGTTGCTTCAAAAATATATTTGCATTTAGATATCATTTTAATTTATTTTGTTTTCCGGGTGATTTATCAAATTAAGGGGAAGCAAGGGAACTTATTTATTCGGTGAAATAATGAAATAATTCAACTCGGCAAAGCCTCCTTGAATAGAACAGTCCATATTTCACCTCATGGAAATATTCTTACCATTGAACTCATACACATTTATTATTTGTATAATTAGAGGATAAAGGTATTGTTTTCAGCCACTGGAGCCGAGTTGTTTTACGCCAAAAATAATGATGTCGATCGTGTTATATGAGACGATAGATGCACAACAGCGGCTAAAAATAATACCTTTATTCTCATTCTTAAACACTTCAATTCAAATAAAAATATCATAAGTATCAAATAGTGAGTACACGTATGCGTCGATACACATGCGCTGACCCGTGTCATATCGTGTCATATCCCACGGGTAAGAACCACTAAGATTGTAGGAACGTTCTCAACTGTTTAAGAATATATTGTATACTCAACATATAATTATGTTAAAATTGTAAACCTAACTTATATATTTTAAGTACTACGACACGTGAATAACATCATGTAGGAAACAAAATGGCAGCCAATGGCCGCCAAAATACTTTAATTCCAACAGCACTTTCAAACATGTCAACGAATAATATGATATAGTTTACCTTTTAAGGGTCCCGGGGTTTGTATATAGCTTGACCGAAAAAAATATAATTTAATATACCGTAAAAATTCGTTAATACCCAGCAAACACAAAATGGTTTCGACATCATTCACAAAAGGTTATAAAAGGTTGTCAGAAAACGTTTAAATGTCGGGTTATATAAAGGGTACATTAATGGTATAAAATGTTTTTATAACATTAAATAACATGTGTTAGTAATTTACTGCACAGCAAACACAAATGTTTTACAGAAAACATTTAAATGTCGGGTTATATAAAGGGTATAAAACGTTTTAGTAACATTCCAAAAACATTTTTGAAAACTTGGTACAAAGTATTCTAAACAGAATGTAAATTTGGGGTTGAAAAAATATTTTGCAAAAAATGTTTGTCCAAAATATTTACAATAACGTTTTTAAAATATTTTCACGACCATTATATAACCCGACATTTAAATGTTATTAAAACGTTTTGTAAAAAACATTTTAAGAACATTTCTGTGGTTGCTGGGTGCAGATATTTTAACATAATGTTATTTAAGTGTTGACAAAATATTTGGCCAAAAATGTTTGCAAAAATAGTTTACAATGACATTTCGAAAACATTTTAAAAATATTGTTGTAGTGTGTTTTCATAGAAAACGTTTTAAAACGATTATCATGACCTTTATAACCCGACATTTTAAATGTTATTCAAACGTTTTTACCTAAACCAAAAGCCAAAATATAACTTATTTAAAACGTTTTGTGTTTGCTGGGTAAGCATATTTGCCTTTTTTTTTATTTTTTAGTTTGTTAAATGATTCATTTACTATCAATTTTCAAATTATATGTGGCTATTGTTAATATGCATACATGCTTATTAACGAATTTCTACAGTAACTAATAAAAATAATTTGCTTGCCAGCACATAATTAGCCAAAAATACTTCTTGACGCTTAAAAAATAAGCACACAGTTCCAAAATAGAACCAGTATATTTTAGTAAATCTTTTGTTACCATGCCCCAAATTTATATATAAAAATAGAAAAGAAACATTCCTCATCCGACCACTGGCCAGCTCTCCAGCAACGCAGAGACACATCCAAGCTTGTGATGTTGTACAAGAGCTATTACAGTCTTGTTGACATACCACCATGCCACCTTGTGCGGCTGTCATCAATCATCATGTACAAGAAGCCACAACCTACGATTATTTTTTTTTATTTTTCGAGCCTCCATCTTGGTGAACCGACACCCATTCTTCACCAGTACCCTCCGGATGTAGAATCCTTCCAGCTTCCTTCATGGTCACCGCTTCATCCTGTAATGCATTCAGAGGAGGCTTGGCCAACATCATCACTTACGCTTCATTTGAGTCATCTTTTGTGTTCTCTGTGTGGCACTTGCTCCATGGCCACCAATTGATACATCTCGCCACAAAGAAAGAGAAGAATTCAGAGTGTGCTGACAAAGTTAGTCAATTCATAAGCATGGGCTATAGTTAATTCAACATACGGTGGCTTTGGTATTGTAAAACTCATCCTCTGTCATTTGTGTCAGAAACTATCTTCGAATCATCATCAGCATAGTTGATTTCGAGCAGATGAGCACATGGTTGCTCCAACTCATTCGCTATTTGATCAGTGATTCAAATAGTTAACCCCCCCCACGACCCCCCCCAACACACCCAATATCTCCACCTCACACACAAAACAACACAAACGCTACAGGAAGGGAGTCCTCGGTTGCCCTGACTTCATAAATATCATGTAAAGCAAAGTGCATTGTGACAGAGGACGTTTACTGTAGTAACTTACTGGAAAGGTCAATATAATTTAATATACTCTTGACATCATTAGGATTTCCCAATTACTGAATGAAATAAAGATACCCTGAGACAAAACGTCAAACTTGATTGTTTTCCAGCTCCTACAGCACGCACGCATGACTGAAAAAATCAACCAACTTCAAATCGACACAGGCGCTATACGTACGGATTTTATTCAGTTAAATGAATACACGAGAGATCAAAACTATTCTTTACGAATACGGTAATACCAGGGGGTTTGTTACAATAATTATTTGTTTCCTCTAAATTTGAGGTCATCAACTTTTCAAAGGTACAAGTTTTGTTTTTGCTTTTCGCAAAAGAGGATTTTCAACTGGTTAAGTTACCGAGTGCTTTTTTATGTAGCATTTGGAGATATATATTTTCGAAGCCCCAGAGGGGACATAGTAGGTTAAAAATGTTTTTTGCGATCAGTAAAAATATTCTCACTATTAAGTAAATTGTTAAAAAGGTAAAATAATAAATAAAAAGGTAAACATATTTTGACTATGTCCCTTCTAGGGCTTCGTACGTATTCACATATTTATGTATATATTATATAATGTGTTAATATGTGGTATTATATTTCACCCAAATCGCCACTGAAATAAGTACTCTACCCATTAGTGTATTTATATGAACCAAGTCCCCTTTAGAAAAGATAATGTACTTATAAGTATATTATCACTTACACCTGTCGCCTTTAAGATAAGAAGATCCGTTATACTCCATTTATGACCTGATCCAGGGAATAACTTACTTTTAAACATCTTTTACTGTACTCGAATTTATTTTGATGAACTGATCCACCCACATTTTAAGAGCTTCACATAATGAAAGCGATAAAGTATGGAGTATATTATGATTCCCTTTGAACAAGGTGAATATTTTTTTTACGTTGGAAACACATCTTCTGCATATTCCCTATTAGTCGGTTGTTTTTTTATCAAGAAACTTTTCTAAGAAAAATGTCGATGATGTTTATGAAGTTTAAAACATCGTATCGTATTATATGTAAAGCGTCGTAAAATATCAGTTCTAGGAGTAAATGTGGTTACTACTGCAATCCCTTGATATTGTATTAAACAGTGAATGTTGAATGTCAATGGCTTGTAATTAAGAGGGAGAAGAAAAATAGAATATAGATAAATTCACATCTGAATTGAATTTATTTTTCTTTGCTGTTACATAGAAATTCCAATTTAAACCATGTGTTTAACCAATGTAATATAACAATACCGCTATATCATTATTTTGTTTGACCAGTTTCTGACCAAGTGATTTCATAGACACTAGAGAGTTTGCGAAATGCGTTTCAAATACATCAACGTCTACAGAGTTATCTATCAAAAACCAATCTGTAATGAAATCAAATTGAACGCGTCAATCGATAGTGGCAGTAAATTATGAACGCAAATACGTGAACCTATTAATCACAGCAGTTTGAACATTATTTTTTATGCACTACAAATTACAAGTTATGTATTACCTAGTTATTAGAAATCTCATTTTGTTTGATTTTAAGGGGTATTACACCCTGGCCAATTTTGTGCCTATTTTTGCATTTTTCTCAAAAATTATAGCACATTGGGGACAAGTAAGATATGTGTATTATAGGGGCAAGGACTACAACTACTGCACTGGAAATTTTATTTCAGCACAGACAACAGTTGTGGAGTTACAGTCAAAAATGAGGGAAAATCAATATTTGATCAATAAATCAATAACTACTTGCCTTGAGTTGCTGAATTTTCAGTGCAGTAGTTGTAGTCCATGCCCCTATAATATACATATCTTACTTGTTTCCAATGGGCTATAATTTTTGAGAAAAATGCAAAAATAGACACAAAATTGGCCAAGGGTGTAAAAAACGGGTTAAAATAATTGTCTGTTCCAAACGTCAAGTTTGGTATATGCCTTTTGAGAAAATGTATTCTGTACGTCTTTTACAGTAGTCGAAACTGAGTTGGTATACCTTCAAGGTGAATATTACTGATTGATCACATTGTGGTTGAAGCAAATTATGCCGTTCCAAAAAGACAAAAAATAATATTAAAACATGTAGCAAAATCTTAATTTGTCATGTTATGAAACGGTTCAAGGTCATAAACTATATTGTTTATTGTTCAAATTCAAATATAACCTAGTATACATGAAATGAGGCGAATAGATTTCCCACACAGGCAGATTCAATAATGTGTCTGCAAGATGCCATCCTAAAAAGAGTTTGCGATTTGAAGTAAGAACGCCTCATTGCAACGGCATAATGAGGTCTGAAATTACTATTTTCTAAAATTTCTATATTCTAAAAATTAGAGAAATAAATATTAATAATATTTTGTTGAAATGGATCACAAATCTAATCCACAGATTTATTGTATATCATTAATGTTCTCCTGATGTCACATCTAAGACCTGAGCGCAAGAAGACCATAAGTCCACTTAGCCCCTCAACATGTATACACTAAAGTTGCTTATAGTTTCGTATAGTTTGGTAATGTTTTGTACATGTTCCAAAACAAATCTTTCACAACCTTTCATGATATTTTCACCCTGGAACATGTATTAATCATTATAAAACCCTAAGAAACTATACGTAACTTTAGTGTATACATGTTGAGGGGCCAAGTGGACTTACGGTCTTCTTGCGCCCAGGTCTTCATATGTTATGAGCAAAAAACGAGCAGTGTTGCTACTTAATAGACCAACACAACGTATCTGGATGCACCTCCACATCGCCGTTCAAACCTGTTCTGCATACAGATAGAATGCCGTCAATCGTAAACCGTACGGCGTTAGTCATAAACGTCTGGTCGCAATCTCTCTAATATTTTCATCTGAAAACACTTTTCAGAAACTAATCATCCATTCCCTACAGTCGGCTGGACAGACATATATAAACGGAAAGACTGTAAAAATGCGTTATTGTAAAATTATCCATGTACTGAACACCAAAATGTTATACTTACCTATACCTACTGTCGGAACATTTATAATGATACAACAATTATGCTTCAAAATGAGTTTCATTCAAACTCTTATCTTTTTCAAATTGTTATATTTACCACACAATATATTCTTGCCGGATACCTTGCCTTAAGTGTCTGATGCCTTTAAAAAACGATGAATTTTGTTTGTGCTGTGTTTATTTCCCAAAACAATGATCTCACAAATAGCCCATCGTATAGTAGCGGGCAATCTATTATTGTATCCATTTTATTTTCAGCTATTGCTATGTTTGGAATTTAAGCTACAAATAAATGTAGTTGGGGTATTTGAACGGATTCATATTATACAATTAGTGGTGTATACTGATTTGATTCAATGCGATGTTTTGAGACAGACGTGCATACCTTTTTATTGCAACCTATGCCCTACAGCATTAACCAAGACACCAATGGCTTATAAGAAATATATATAGTGATGCAGACTTGACATGAAGTATGGAATATTTCTCCACGAAGTCTTCACGAAGACTAGTCTGGGAGTCCATATAAACCTCACGGTCTAAATATTTATTGGAGTGTGTCGGATGATTTTGTCAACAAGTTGTCGATGAAATAGAATGTTGTTTTTATTAAATGATTTTGCAAGCGCAAAACAGTATGAGACCAGTTAGATCAAAATCAGATAATTTTTCAATGTTGGCCACTTGCGGAGTCCAAATTTTGTCATTTGACCCTTTCCCATAAAATTCAAGAAATGTACATCGGAGATAGGTTAAACTATAATTTTTCTGAATCCTTATGACGAGAATAATACTTTGATATGTTTTTAGCAAGATTTGACCAAATTTGAAATTTCACCCTTGAATAAGTGCAACGGCCATTTTTGATTTATGCAAATTAGGCATTGTTCCACTGCTTAGACTTTTGATGTGTTTTTGTGTGAGCCTTTGGGAGATGGACGCATGTGAAATGGACTGTTGCAATTAGTGGTGGGTATTTTTTTGAATTTGACTAGTCTCTATGTGTAATCGGAAAAGATAAATGATCCACATGCGGACAGGAAATTGCAGGACGCTAATTGAAAGGAGGATTCATCATAGTGTCCATGATGAGAGGTTTTACCGTCGTACCTGAACACTTTGTTGGTAGTAATCACTTGCATTACTATTATAAAACCAGATTCAACGGAGTTCATCGCTATTAATTTTACTTAAGGCTAGTTCGAGCCTTCAAGCCACATTTTTTCAGTTAAGTTATTTAGCTAAAATATACTTTCTGCCAAGTAATGCATTGATATGATCTTATTAGAATTGAGACAAGGAAGCCAGTTTTTCACATTTTTCAATATACCCTATCCAAGTAACAGTCATGCACATGGGGACGAATGAAACCCGTTTCAATAGCCTTAAGATGTCACATATATTCTACCCATGTCTTTCCCTGGAAGCGTAGGCTTTATTTTGCTCAATATATGAGCAAAAACTCGTGTATCTCAGGCACCGCTCGAACGACTCGCCTTCCTCAGAGACCCAACGTGTCTCTTATAATATGGTTCATTATACAAATATCAGGATTAACTAGTTGTACTATTTGAAAGTATTTCTTATAGAGGTTTCAATATGCACAGAGTACCCTAACTTGTTACATGGCACGCTCTAAAAAGAGTTTATAGACGTGCTATTGTATTTAACACAAAATGGAAACCCACCAAAATATTGTTTTTATGAGGAAATATTACTTTTAAAGTACATTTAATCCGCATATTATATTAGAATGACATTAACTGGTATCATACCAATAACGTCCTGTCAAACTAAGCTAAGCAATCCATCCAACACGCCAGATAAAATTTATTTTAGGTATATCCTCGATCTTATTCAGGCATCATGGTAACGTCTTCTAGAGACAATTCCTCACCACATGAGAGCGCTATTACCTTTATACAAATACACTCTTTAGTTACTCCTTACTCGCTACTTCCTCGCTAACAAGATCGAAAAGCATGGTCCCACAATTGGCCAACGCTACTTGGTAATTAATAATTACGTGCTCCATATCCCCTGAATGAAAAGAGCACCTTGGTATTGGTTAACCAATTACATCATGCTCCAACGATTGCTTATAGTGATTCAATATAATTACAGTTAAACATTGCATGAAATTGTGATTCCTACAAACGAAGTTATGACACCATGTACGCCGTAATAGCGCCACCAGCTCAGAAGTACTTGTGCCCCTCGTTGAGGGGTGTACAACAAAGCTAAGCGATAAGTATCTTCAAAATATGTTATTCTCAAAAGGGGCAAACATGGCGCAGTGTCTTCACATTACTTTATTGACAACTAAAGTTCGATGAGTGCAAAGAATACTTGAACGTTACTTCTGAGAAGGTTGTCATTTATCCCAGTAAAATATAATATTAACTTGGAATTCTGAAACTGATCAACTGGACCCAAGTTTTTGAGGGGCTACGGTATCGCACCTTATCCTAGATGCATCATCAGGCCGTCTGATGACCAATAACCGACAGTCATCAGATGGCATGAAGATGCACCTAGGATATGGTGCGTTACCGTGGCCTCTCAAACACGTTTGTCCAGTTGATCAGTTTCATAATTCCAATTTAATGTTATGATTAATTATTTATAGTCCTAAGTAGTATTGGTTAAAACAACCATTTAGATATAAACCATAACCCGTACCCTCACCCTAATCCTAAACTTTACTCTAGCTCTAACCTTTAATCTAATCCTAACCCTATACATAACCCTAAACTACCCTAACTTGGGGTATGGGCGAACTTGAAGTACAGGTATCTGGAGATAGGAAGCAGCGAGTTACCCAAATCACAGCGGCATGTAATGACTGGGCCACCGAGTGCGAATAATTATGTATTTATTTTGGAAGATTTGGGTTTGTTTTAAATTTTGGGGCGTTTTTCAAAATTTGATCTTTTTGATGATATTTCAAAAAAGCCAGAGACAACTCTTTGAGCACATAGTTTGTTATAGTTATTGCACTTCTTTTCCACACATCTGCGTTACCATTCGCTTTGGTGATTTACTAATATTATATATTTTGTGACTGCAATTTGGCGTTTTCAACGCATTTTAAGCTTATCATGAAATTAAGAAAAATATCTGGTCACGCTCCTTTTAGAATTTTTACCTGATCGTCGGCTTTTGCAGGCAACAGAATGCAGATTGGCTCACGATAGATTTCGTATTACTCTATGTGGGTCACTTGATGATAAAATTACTTTGAATTCCTTGTAACAACACACATATTTCGTCTGGAAACAGGGTTTCGGACTAAATTATGGAACAGCTCTAGCCTTCGAACCTAATAAATCTAATAAAAAGGCCACGACTGGCGAGTATGCATTTATGTTTCCCGCACGAAAGCTTGCGTCTACCTCTATACTCTACTTCTTTGGAAATGTTGACCTTTGACCATTCTTTATATAATGCCCTGCTAATGACCTTAAAGCATCCACTTTAATTAGCACCTGGTCATTAGATAATCCTAGAGGGACACAGTATAGTTTAACTATTGAGTGAACATGGTGAAAGATCCATTATTGATTAGGCGCGGATATTAAAACCACAGGTCCTTTGCGTGTATAGTAGAAAATTATAAATAGTTGAATAATAAAATTTTGTACATAAATATTAACTGCGTTCTGCATTATGTATTTATTTATTTAGGCATATGCATATCTATTTATTTGTTTATTTACTGACTTATTTATTTATTTGGTAGATTAGTAAATAATTAATATTATTCCATGATTCATCGCTTTATTATTGATTGTTGATAACTTGACAACTTGATCGATTGATAGCCATATGAGGACAATAAACTGCAAATGTGACTTTGTTTAAGAAATTAGTGATCAGATAATCCTTAATCCAATTGGAAATGATCCAATGTAAAATCAGTTATCTAAGTGAAAGACATTTCTTTGTAAAGGTCGAAGACATAAGCTAAGCACAAGTATGGCGCCATCTAAGGTGTAATATAATTTATTTAGAGACATGATATGGAGGGGGTGATACATATAAACCAAAGGGTGTGTTCAGGTGGTGGGCGCATTGCATTCTCTAAATTCAGTAAATTTTCATCGTCAACCGTGTAATTGAATGGGATTGAAAAACGCTTGACATATCAAAAACAAATAGGTCTATGTTGATAAATAATATAAATACAAGCTAAAACCGTTGGGGTTCGATAATGAACCCCACACAACTAACCGACTACACCAGGCACAAAAAGAAGCTCGTCAGTTATATTCATCCTTGCTGTTCAATAACCTGATAATTTTGGATTATTCCGAAATATACATTTGTGACCGTACACCACGAATGAGCCGTAAATGTCCTCAATTGTATTCTGAGTTACAGTGTAAAATGGGCATGAAGGTCATATTCATAGGTATTTCAATTTGGTGCTACGTGTATCTCATTAAATGAGGTACACGTAGCACCAAATTGGGGTACCTATGAATACAAACTTCATGCCCATTTTACACTGTTACTCAGAATACAATTGAGGACATTTACGGCTCATTCGTGGTGTACGGTCACATTTTGTTAATTGGACTTTGCTTTCTCATTTGGCACCCTGTTCGTGAAAAACGAACAAGGATTGACCAAGATATGCGCCTCCAAAGCTTCTAACTCCAAAATCAAAAGTTGCATTTTCAACGATTTTCAATGGGAACGCATCGTTGTATTGCACACAAGTACCACGGGCCAATCAATAAAGCATACCGTGTAACAGGCAAAATTGAATCGTTAAAATTGCAACTTTTCATTTTGGGGTTTGAGAGTTTGGAGGCGCATATCTTGGTCAATTCTTGCTCAATGTTCACGAATGTCAAATGAGAAAGAAAAGTCCAATTAACAAAATGTATATTTCAGAATAATCCAAAATTATCAAGTTATTGAACAGCAAGGATGAATATAACTGACGAGATTCTTTTTGTGCCTGGTGTATATTGGAAAATGCCATACGGCCGGGCGGTTTCACAAGTTGCCGGCTCGATCATCTCATCCGCCGCCTGGGTGTGTTATTATGCGTATCCTGCCAAAATGTTATTGTAGTCTGTTTCCAAAACTAATATCATAGTCAGGAAATTAATGATACATCTGGAAGCTTAGATTCGTAAGTTCCAAATATAATTATCCCAGATAATTCTTGATTTGTATTTGATTCGTCGTGTAGTTTGATCAATCGTATTCGTAATGTATTATTTGTGCAGTAAACCCCCATAGGAGTCTAGCTTGCCGAGCATAATTATGGTCACATTTTTTCAAACATTTTTTCGAGGAGAATTCTGCCTCCCAATACTTTATGTTTAAAGCCTTTCGAATTCGCATAATATTTTTTGAAATACATCAGACTCCATAGGTGATCACTAGGTGATTGGTGTTTATAAACTGGTCATATTTTTCCGCTTTTTTGTGATAATATTTTATTCTATAAATTGTCAAATTTTGCGCAAATTGAGGGCGCTATTTACATATATTTTAAAGTTTAATTTAGCCCAATAATATGCGTGATTCATCTTTACGTCAACAAGTCCCTAATCGCACGTTATATTGATCATTTCAATCTAATTTACTTCAATTGCACTGAAGAAATCGGGAAAGATTTTCAAATTGTTCGTTTCGCCCGAGTTACAAAATATTAGCGAGTATGCGAAACGCGGTTTAAATTTCAACGTATACACCAGGCACAAAAAGAAAGTCGTTAGTTATAGTCATCCTTGCTGTTCAACAACCTGATAATTTTGGATTATTTTGTTAATTGTATAAAGTCTGAAGTGTAATAAAAATTGAATCTTTTTACGAATCTAGTCGAACTTTTGAGCGGTTATCTAAACAGCGCCCTCGTGAATTTCAAGCGACAATCGCGCCTCCATTCCAGTTCCGGCATTGCTATTATTCCGACAGCAGTGTCCCTAATTAATTGAAAATAGAAGTATTTCAGTTGTTTTGAAAAGGAATCAGGAACTTATTAAACATTTAAAAGAATTATTTCCAAAATAGTGTGTATAATATTGGATCTCGACAATAACCTCGACACACAAAACAAACACCCACCCTAAAATAAACCAAAACAGAAAGAAATGCATCTAAATATTTGTAATGAAATAATTGTGAGTTTTAAGGAATGTGTCATGTGAGATTTTTTTTCTCCACATTTCGTCAAATTTTGATATTTCTTCCATTTTCAAACTGTCTTTACTATTCACTACAAAACTTTGATCAAACAAAAGTATTTCAACACACAAAAATACGTATAAAATAAAACAATGTACGCAGTATTGACGTAGGGAGCTATTCACTACACCCACCAAAAATTCACACAAATTTAAATACGTGTTTCTATAATACTTGCATACAAAATTGAGACATAAATTACATTAAAGTGAAACGTGTATAATAATTACGGTATTTTTAAGGAAAATTTCATTGTAAAGACCCGAGTGTGAATACTTATGTCATTATTGCACCAGAAAACATATTGTGTATAGTATTTAGGATGAATTGATGATTGATATGGATATTATTGCGTACAATATTGATGAAATCACAAAACACTAAGCAAAATGAAAACCTTGGTTGTTTCATAATTTCATTTCTTAATACCAAGTGGTGTGTGTAGAAAGAAAGATACTATGTAGAGCAAAATGCAAAATATACCCATTTACCATGCAAGATTTTACCAAAATGGACAGATAATGGCGTTTTGTAAGGACATTTTGTCCACTAACATCTAATGTTAAATGATTTGTGTCAGTTTTCTTAATAAAGCTATATCAATGTTTTTTTCATGTTTTTCAATAAAAATGAAAATGCCCTAAATGACCTACAAACTACTCTAAATGACATTCAGTGCCGCCGACATGGGAGGGTAACCGGGTGCTTTACCCCGGGGTCCGGGGTCCTAGGGGGCCCGTAAAAAGTGAAGAATTAGGGATTCAATCATGTTTCACCGTTGTTCATCACCGTTTAACAACGATGCGGCCGCGTCGTCTGCGTGGTTTACTTCGCGAGGGCAGCTAAAGCTGCCCGAGCGAAGTAAACTTTCGCAGACGCGCCGGACGCGAGTTGTTAAACGGTGATGAACAACGGTGAAACATGATTGAATCCTTTCAACAACGAAAAGAAGCTAAAGATCGTATAATTCACGATTATTTCACGAGGAAATGTCAGTTAATCATTGTCACTAAGCCTTACAAAACTTCGATGATTTCTCTGTTAATATCATCAATAAAACTACAGAATAAAACGGCAAAATTTAGCCGCTATCTGAAAATACTGAATTCAACTTGTAAGCTTGCATACGCACAAAGGTTCCAGGCATGACGAATTTTACGCGCTCTCGCGTAACGCGTAGTCTCGCTCGCGTTCGCGTATACGCTACAGTAAAAGTGTGGATTCATCACGGATTAACAACGGTTGGCTCCTGTACAAAGGTATAGGAGGAGTTGTTGAAAACATACTTTACTATGGGGCAGTAAAAGTAAAGAAAGGGAACCTCAGGGGCCCGTAAAAGGTAAAGAAAAGATACCTTGTATTTGAAGGCATATTATCTTTGCTTTACTATACGGGCCAACAAATGTCTCTTTTCTTGTCCATTAGGCCTAAGGTATCTCTTCTTTGCTTTTTACGGGCCCTCCGGGTCTCCTTTTTCCTTTTTATGGGCCCATTAATGTAGCTTTTTTTGCTTATTAAACATTTTTACATACACACCAAGGTCTCTTTCTATTACGGGCCTATGGTATCTTTTCTTTACATTTTTACGGGCCCACTACGGTCATTTTTTTTCTTTGCATTTACGGGTCCATTATAAGGTCTGTTGCCTTTGCTCTTTTACGGCCCATAAAAAAGCAAACAAAAGTAGCGGGCCCGTAAAAAAAAAAAGAAAAGAGACGTGCATTTAAAATAAAATACAAGGTAGCCTTTGAAGAACACTCTCTAATAAATATTTCACTTGAATTCACAGTTTGCTTTTGCAAAAATGGTCATCCTCGATATTGAAATATTCGAGAAATCAGAGGAGTGCAGCTTAATCGCAAGAACACAAATTGCACATTTCCGCGCGCTTCGCGAGCATTGTGCCCTTCAGTTTATTATCTGATCGTTTACCCTAAAATTGGCATTTTTGTTTCAATAAGTTCACAAGTCGCTAATTCGAATTGCAAATATTCGTGAGCTTCGCGCGCATTTGTCCAATTCAACATAATTGAATCATTTTAGCTTCAAAATGACTTAAAATAGGCAATTTTTGGCTGTTAAGAGAAATTTAATCTGGGAGCAAAATGCCACTTTCAAATTGCAAATTTGTGAGCAATTCGCTCGCATTATCCTTCAATGTTCATAATTATTTGATTATTGGCAGCTAAACATGCTACTTATGCTTCGCTTCAACATGTTCAACATATGTTCAAGGATTTTACATCAACCTCCCTCCCCATGTCACAAAAAAAAATTGCCACTGCTGCCCCCAACACCCGCCCACACACCCCCCCCACACACACACACTTATGAAGTCCTGCACCGTCATCACTGATCAAATGGGCCCGTGCGTTAACATTGCCCCGTGCCCGTAATGGCTCTCGGCGGCACTGATATTGACATTTGTATTTTTGGCAACACTTCATGGCTATGAGTTTGTAAGAAAAAGCTGATCACATTTATTTCAAATAATGGCCACCAGTCTATACATCAAAATTTAGGAAAAAGGACGCGTTTGAATATGCATCCCTAAGACGTCAAGAACCACAATCTGTCTTGTAATGATGTCATTGATGTGTATTTGCACTGACATCGTTTACTCATACATTTTCAATACCCATGGGAAATTAAAATATATTTATATAGTTTTCCCTTTTATATTTTTTTTAAATCAACCAATGATTCAAATAATTTATGTTTGTGCTATACATGGGATAGAAATATCAAATATCAAATTTTGTATGTTAAATCCGGTTTATTCGTTTTATTGAAGGCAGATAAATCGAGTCAATTTTTGTCCCAGATATGCGGGAATCCAACAAACCACAAGGGTTTGACATTTCTGAAAGGGAACTTTTTTCACAGTAATCAGTGCTTGAAAAGAGTTTCAACAATCCCTCGTAGTTATCTTTAATGAATATTGTATCTATAATACTTAAAAAACGTTAAACGAAATATTCAAGCATTTCATAATACGTATAAAGTAATGTGCTATATTCTTGCTTGAATGGATACAATGGTTAAGTAAACAGAGTGTCCTAGAAAAAAAAAACCCCGATTGAATGAAGTTGGACATAAGTCGAGAAATATGCAAAAGAATCCAAACATTTAAAAGTACATTTTATTTTGCATCTTGAACGCTAATTTTACCTAACTCGGTTGACTGAGTGCGAAAAACATTTGCGATTACATAACATGCGTCAATTCAATTCATTCCAAGAACACGATTGGCTTTACATCATCATCTGTTTAATTATGGGGTTTCCAAGAAATGTTGTTAGAAACGTTAGGTTATCCACGTTACTCATGTGTGACATCTAACAAAAGGCGCTGTTTCCCGTAGTATTCCTCATTCAAACCAAGTAAATGCACGACCTCGGAGTTACCTGCATGACTTTGGCGGGCTATTTTGAAACAGTCATTGTTGCACATGCAGGTACTTCTTTTGAAAATCCTAAACAAGGTATAGGATAGGATATGCAGCTTATAGAAAACGGATAACCTCTATTGCTCTCCAGGTTTGTATTTGTAAGGTGGCAGATGTTGATGTTTACAAATGGAGGATAACATACGTCTTAGTATTATAATTAATGTCCCATGTATTGCTCTAGTTATGGCATCATTATCGTGATTGACTAAAGCAATTATTGTTCTGATGGTTTAGCTACACAATTTCGACTGAGTGCATGATGCAGTCATGTCTACAGTAGAACTCACCATGACCTTTGCAGGACTTTAAACCCCATTAAAAGCTATTAAACCAAGATAACACTCATTGGAAACAACTCAACTGATTAAATCATATCTTCTTTGGTTAAATACACACAACGTATGTTTCTGTACAATTGAGCAATGAGCTGGTATTATAGTTTCAGTTGGGTGAACGATTATAAAGCGAACGCTAGAGAACAATTCTGTGTGGGCTTTTGTTTACGAAATGAGACAATACTCTGCTTATTGTTAACCAGCGTTCTTGAAAATGAGAAGCATGGTGGTTTGCAGACTTAACACGGTTTGGAAATAATTTCTTCATATTTTTTGGTGTTATCTGTCGTTTACATATCCTTCCTAAAACACCCAAGTACGAATATTTCCAAACATCTAAATTAGCTAAAAATTTAGGACATGTTACAAAACTTTATTTTCTAGAATTTTAGAAGAGTACTTTTAATATTGGCCGGATTTTTTTCACACAGCGACGTTAACTAGGCAATGTACTATTACCTATAACATACACTAAAACACCAAAGTACGAATATTTCCAAACATCTAAATTAGCTAAAAATTTAAAAACTATATTTTCTAGAATTTTAGAAGAGTACTTTTGATATTGGCCGGTTATTTTTCACACAGCGACGTTAACTAGGCAATTACCCATACTTCTAACATACGTTATTTGTAGAGGTTACGCGTCAATGGTACGAGCACTGTGTATTGTGTATAGGAAAACGGACAGCAACTACAGTATAATGTAGAATAGAGGAATAGGCATTGTTCGTCGGCCATGAAGAAGATAAAGACACGACTCCATCTCAAATTGGTCAAATTATGACGTGAGCAAATCTTTTATGAGGATGTTGATATCCCATGATTGCGTAATTCCAAGCTATATTGGTTATATGGATTGCTACATAAATCAATAATATTAAACTGAAAGGCCTTAAAAAGAGCTTACCAAAGAGTTTCATTATTCATTTATCGGGTGGTTGATGTCTATAACTTTCTGTTGTGATTAAGAAAAAAGGTGCATCGAATTCAACATTTTCTCTGAATTAATTGATGCTATAGCTCTATTGACAACCAGTAGGAATGACAACACAGACGATATGCGTACGGTTTTCGAAAATCCGTTCCATTAAGAATTGTTATTTCAATGTAGATAAGAACTGCACTAACAACCAACGAAACATGACGTGAATGACAGCACTTGGAGCAGTAGATTTGATACTATAGGTAACTTTGGCGTAACCATAAGACCTGTGGATTCAGTTGAATGATGGGAAACTTAATGTGATATAAAGTACTTATCAATGACAACATTTTATCGGATTAAGTATAGCCTATATATTTAATAGAAACAAATAAAAGCCGATTCACCCCATAAGATGCAAACAAGTAAAACAACTCCGACTCTACACGCTCTCATTCTTATGATATGGAGTTTCGTAATCCATATAGGATAAGAAATCAAAGTGATTGCGCCATTTCGCACACGTGATTATACCCGTATGAATAACATACAGGGTATATTTTTAACCTATAGTTTCTTCTCCTTATCCCTTTCCGGTAATGTCACAATTCCAGCAGCAGCGTAAAAACTACAAAAGCTTTAGGGTCCATATGTGTCACACTTATTGGACCTATCCCATAGCCCGGGGGCCACTGCACAGTGTCATCGCCCCGATATCTTCATGGCAGAAATCGCCATGGTAGATTGAATCCACCGCCACGCATGGCCATTTTACATATCGACCTGTTTAATAGTTTCGCATAAATAGGCTGAAGGACATCTGACTAAGGCTACTGACAATAGCCCCGATTACCTCGGTGACTGACCTCGCTGTGTGTCAGTCAAGCATGGTATGCCATAGGTCAAATTCTTTTAGACAGCCTTCACGATTGGCCTATACACTGCGCTATATAATTCGGCACATATAAATCAGAATTATTTCGGAATTATTGTCAGTTTTTGACTCAAGACGCAAGCTACTGTCTCAAAGCGCAAGCTAACGACTATCATGTCTGTTCAAAATATATATATTCCTGTGCAAGGAACCACATCTGGTTTCTTTATACGAAATCATTTACGGGAGATATTCATCATTTTCTACACCTGTATCCAAAGATTTTCTTCTCATATCAAACTCGTGCATAGCAAATGCACGTGTATCGATCCCGGGTATTCATTTTAGTATCTCTGCTGTACCAAGTAATCATTAGCCAGGCGATGTCGGTGTGCACTGGTCATTGACAAGGGGGTATCATGCGTGGCCACGAAGTTTCAAATAGCACCCTAAACAAGTATTTACGAGGTCTGAAAATGAACTCCTAAACAAGTATGACAAGTGCAATTTCATACCCTAAATAAGTATTGACATTATTTTTGCCCCCATTAGAAGCAAGTAAATCAGTCATATTTTGACTCTAAAACCCTTCATGATAACTGGAAAAACAAAAATTCAAAAGTTCATAACTTTATTACATACTACATTTGACTCAAAGGACCCTAAACACTGATTTATTGTAAGGTATGCCCTTTTTCTCAAATTTCCTTGTTTTAGATACCCTATTCACGATATGTAAGTACAGTGCCTGATCATGAAAAAAGACCCTTTTTACTTGAATCTTTGTCCACGCATAATCCCCCCTGGTCAATGACCTGTGCCCCCCCTGGGTCCCATAGATGTGCCTTGTGCGACCTTTTACTCCAGTGGTCAAATGTCACGGGTCTATGTTAAAAATACGAAGCCACTCCTCTTTACACCATACGTAAATTTTCCCAGCCACATTTACAATCATATGAAATTTTAAAAAAAAGTACATTTAAGTTAGGCAGAGGTGGGGCTCGTACTCACGCCGCGCCGATATCGTGGATAAGCTATACTGTATGAGCCAAGTTGTTGGTATCCATCCTGAAACTTATTTGAAGACATAATCGCAACTTCAACATAGGCCTACCACGTGACAAGCAAAGACAAAAAACGTACCATATTTTGGAATTTTATTTGCTTAAAAACACTAATGTGTATTAATAGCGCTCAATTGTTGATAAATGCGTGTTATACATACAGAAATCCGACAATAAATGGGCCGCTATGCATGCACAATGCATTATCGATTTTGACTCGATGGGCTGCACGTGCTACTCTTGTATACATGTGGGTCAGTATGGCGCCTACCATTTTTTGTGTATACACGGTCTGGATTTGTGCAATTTATAGGAGAAGGTCCCCAAAGTTTATTTCAGATATTTAAAGATTAGATTCCTATAAAGACGAAACAATAATTTTAGTGGGGACCTACGTAAATTTTACATAAAATTTTCACCATCAACTCAGTGTTTATTTCCACTAAATTCAGAAAATATTTTGGCGTATATAAAATTGAAATAAAATTCTCTGCTTTCTAAACCACATAAACTGTAGCACCATCGGGCATCACGAATCGTTCATATATGATGTACAGTTAATATTCAAATACTTTTTATATATAATGATGCTTCAGTTTTTACACAAAAAATATTTCATTGAAAACCCTCCCACTCGGCTATTTTAAAAAGATAATCAGGCTTCCTGAGCACGTGCAAGAAAATATCATTAAATTTCATCTTATTCTAGCAGCCTTTTAGAAACACTTGCTGAATCGCGATCACTGCTGTAATACGAAGCATACTGTTCGTCATTAAATAAAGCAACTTCCGGGCCCTGATTTGAACAATGATAGCCCGAGGGACACTTCATTCATATGTATACAGGGTAGTCCCAAAAGAACTTTTTGAAAGCTAAATTCCTCGGAGTTATTTAAGGGCAGCTATTCCCAATATTATTACATATTTTAAATATGTATCTTTTCACCAGCATTCCACAAGTGGTTAACATTGGCTTACGTCAGTGAACCGCAAGGAAAATATAATTATGCCAAGTATGTTGCTTGAAACTCTTTGGGCTCAATTGATTCGCTAACATGCAATGCTAGAACAAAAATACATTCGATGATGTATGCATGCGTTTCTATGCAAAACAATTTGTTCGATCGAGTGCATAATATTTCAAACAAATTCGACAGCATGAACCAGTTAGCAGCCTGGACAACCGATTCTTTAGAAATGCTTAGTCGCGCTGAAAGTCGATCGATACATGTTAAAATCAGCACAATTCAGAGATACACCTTTTTGCTATGAAATTAATTTTCTCGGTCAAATATAAAGCAATATTTTTTTTTTCTTCAGTAATGTCAGTTAAAAACTTGGTGCTTTTTACAAATCCTGGTGTTAAAATTAAGCATCAAATTGTGTCTTTTAGTGTGATATTTTTGATTTTTATAGGCCTTCAGTTCGCACGCGAGCTTTTTACGGAATTCATTTTTTAGCGTCTCAAACTAATATAGTTTGCTAAAGAAAGATATTCCCCACCTCTGTAAAAGCACATCGTGTGGGTCTATATATTATAGTTTTGTTAGAATTTCCGTTTTTATTTTACCCTTTTTCCCTTCATACTCGGAAAATGTCTAACTCGGTACTTTTATCTCGAGAGCAACCAACAGAAATAGTCGATATTTCCTTTGTTGTTTATCCAGGTCAATTTTCCATTGAAAGCAAATTGCCCGACCGGCGATTTGGTAGCCCAAATCCCCAATTGAGTGTTCTGGTTAAACATGATCAGTAGGAGCGCTATAGGCCTGGGAATTTCTTTGCTATATTGAAGTTCTAGCAACACTGTAGCCATGCCGGTATTCCTATTAAACCCAGGGATATCGATCCACAATGCTAGTATTGAGCCTTAGATTTCACTCGTTGATTTTGAAAAATGGTCAGCCGGCAGTTAAAATAGTGAAATGAAAACGCAAATTCTGACAAAACCATGATATATCGCTCACGGTGATGTGCGTTAGAAAGTTGGGAAAAATCCTTCATTAGCGAACTATCTTACTTTGAAAAGCTAAAAGGTTGATCAAAAAAAAGGCTCGCGGACAGAGTTTAAGCCTATCAAAATCGAAAATCTTACACTAAATGACTAAATTTCACGCCTAAGTTTAACACTAGAATTTGAAAAAAAAATACGGTATCAAGCACTACAATTTTTCCTGACATTTACTGAAAAAATGAAAATGATTGCTTTTCATTTGGCCGAGAAAATTAATTTTACATCGAAAAGGTGTAACTAAAAATTTAGCTTATTTCAACACCAAATTCGATCGTTTGTATTGCCTCATTAAATGACTGAGTGAGTCTTGCCAAACAAAAGAATCGGTTGTGCAGGCTGCTAACTGGAACAAGGTTTCACACAAAACACCACAAAACTAATTGTGTCTTTAAAACGCACTTTAAAATTGATCTAAAAGCAATGACCGGACATCTCAGTGTGCACTTAATTTGCTTCACTGACTCAAATTAACGTCTATTCAGAAGGCGCAATCATGAAGGTAATCGATTCTAACTAAACATAATTATACATCAAACAATCACTTCATACATTTACTCAATGAATACACTCCTTGCAATCAAAAATATAAAAATACACACGAATCACGTCTCTAAATATAAATTTAAAAACATCGAAAATTTAGTTACCATCGACAATTATTATAATTGAACAGCAAATTATCATTTGAAGCGAGATAAAATATGTGATGGCTGCATCCGTAAAAAAAGGAAATGTTTTATTGATGAAATATTTTTACGAGATCGATAAGGGTTATGACAACCTGATGAAAGTCAAGGCCTTGCGCCGTACAACAACAGCCAAAAAATAATTATTTATTGACAGCACAATATGTTTTGTAGCACAAGTGGATGGAACTGTTGGTATAACTTCGTGTACATATTTCCAGATTCGTCCGCTATATATTCCAATTAAAATATAAACACATATCTACTGCTGTTATCGTCAAATCGCCACTTGAATATGAGTAAATGAAGTAACTTTAATCATTCTGTGTGCATAATCAGACTTTGTGATGCAACCATGTGTGGAACTTTACATGCCAACGTTTCATGTCGTGTAGCCCATGCAGGATTATATATACAACCAATGTTAATTTTCCTCACAATGCTGCTGATAATTATCGGAAATTTCCTTACAATGGTGGTGGTTATCAGAGAGAGGAAACTTCATGATACAACCTTCGTTTGTGTTTTTAATCTGGCATTTACCGATTTCTTGTTGGGAGTTATTAGTCAACCCCCGTCTTTCTACTACAGCCTGACTTGCCATTGGTGGGGCGGTCCCACCGGATTCCTTTGCCAATTTGTCGGATTTTCAATTTGTGTTTTATGCTCTGTATCAATATTGTCACTTGGGCTGATCAGTATTGAACGGTATTTATATATTATACATCCTTTTCACCATCAAAATATCAAGATAAAACACGCAGTCGGCGTCTGTGTTTGCATATGGACTTACGCTATAATTGCTTCTGTATTCCCAGCTGCAGGACTATGGAAAGGAATTGGACTGCAACCATATAATGCTCTGTGTAACATCCAATGGCATATTGAACCGATATATCTGGTTTGTATGATCATATTTGTATTAATGCCATCATTTGTATCCATAATTATTACGTATATCAAAATTTTAAAATTAGCTTTAAAAGCAAGAAAAACGGAATTGAAAGTGCTAACGAATTTACCCGCAGATTCGTCTTTACGACATAATAACAATAACAAAAAGTTAAGCGCGTTGCGCCGTTATATTACGGAGCAGAAATCTACAATTACCGTGACAATTTTGATAGGCACTTTTGCCATTTGCTGGACTCCTTATGTGATTGCTGTAACGCTTCAAGCTTTACGCTGCAAAGTAAACCCATTTTGGTTAGATGCCATTGCACAATGGCTTTGCATATTCAATAGTGGCTGTAATCCGATAGTGTATGGGCTAACAAATAGTATTTTTCGTAAGGGCGTAAAAAAGATTATAAAATGCAATCGACATAACGATACGACATTGGTATTTTCAATTTCCAAGGATCGTACATTAGATGAAATTGAGCTTCATACACGCTAACTTGCTTCAGGAAAGTACATTCATGTTTTTTAATTTGCTGATAAATGAATGAACTTGTAAAAGTGAGTGGCAATTGACACTTCTCACCAAGCACAACGTATAACGCATGTAACATATTGTTTGGGGTCTGTTACACGCCTGAAATATTATTTCATTCAAGACGTTCATTTACATTCCGAAATTATAGCACCCAAAAGTTTGCTAATTTTTATTGATACATTATTCATGAACATTAGTGATTGAAGTAAATTGAAGACTTCGATCAATTATCAATTATACCAATTCATATCCCTCGAGGACTGAGATTTACATCTTACTACTTATTATAGTCTTTGGTACTCTCTAAATGTAAAAGAGTGAAATTTTCACTCCTATCGAGTAAAATTGGCTCCTATTCGAGTGACAAGAGAGTAATATAATTCACTCTAAAGATATTGATTAGTTTTCACTCAATTAAGAGTGAATTACCTCTTTTTTGGAGTGAGAGTCATTTCATTTCCACTCTTTTGAGAGTGGGTTTCAGTCTTTTTAAGAGTGAGAAAGAACTCTTTTGAGAGTGAAATATGTTCACTCTTTACAAAGAGTGATTTTCACTATTCAAGGACTGGTCCCTAGAGTCACTCTTTGTACAGTGAAAATTCACTCTAAAAGAGTGAATTTTCACTCTTTTACACAAAGAGAGTATTCTTTATTGATAAAATATTGAAAACGTTACCGTTAATGTGTTCTTTCTTCATGACTACCATAATCATGTCAGTGAATCTTGAGACAATCTTTTAAGATTTCTGATCAATAAAAATATTTTATGTTTCTCCAGTATGTTAGTAATACCTATCACATGTATTCCCCCAATGATGAAGAAAATGGAAAAAAGTTAGTGATCAGTTAATCGATGTTTAATGTACTTAATTTGTAACGAACATCTCACAGATTCGCACTTGTAACCTTTCAGCTATACGCGAATTCGACTAGTTCTTCGATCGAGTGAGTTAAAGCCAGCGATACCAATATTATATTATTATTTTACAATAATTTCAGATTGGGTCATAGGTATGAAGCATACAGGGAGCACAACTTCTAAGTTCCCTCTAAATACTTTTTTAAATAAATCGAAAAATATTGTAAAAAGATTTGTGTAGCCTTATTTGTTTTAGACCTATGGCACAAATTATAGTGTCACACGTCATTGCGTTCAGTCACAATGGTTCATTATGTAAATAAAAGTTCCTTTAAAAGGAATAGGGCGAGCAAATGAATTGTCAAGATAAAGGTGTAGTTCCATATTGATATTGCACAATTACTTCGATTTTCACTTGTCATCATTTAATAGCAGAGGAGTGACATTTTGATTGAAAGAATTAAACTAGGAAGGTTGGTGTTGGAAGTTATCTAAATAACGAAGAGATCAAGGAGAGCAATCAAACTGTTGGTATAACTTCATGTACATATTTCCAGATTCGTCCGCTATATATTCCAATTAAAATATAAACAAATATCTACTGCTGTTATCGTCAAATCGCCACTTGAATATGAGTAAATGAAGTAACTTTAATCATTCTGTGTGCATAATCAGACTTTGTGATGCAACCATGTGTGGAACTTTACATGCCAACGTTTCATGTCGTGTAGCCCATGCAGGATTATATATACAACCGATATTAATTTTCCTCACAATGCTGCTGATAATTATCGGAAATTTCCTTACAATGGTGGTGGTTATCAGAGAGAGGAAACTTCATGATACAACCTTCGTTTGTGTTTTTAATCTGGCATTTACCGATTTCTTGTTGGGAGTTATTAGTCAACCCCGTCTTTCTACTACAGCCTGACTTGCCATTGGTGGGGCGGTCCCACCGGATTCCTTTGCCAATTTGTCGGATTTTCAATTTGTGTTTTATGCTCTGTATCAATATTGTCACTTGGGCTGATCAGTATTGAACGGTATTTATATATTATACATCCTTTTCACCATCAAAATATCAAGATAAAACACGCAGTCGGCGTCTGTGTTTGCATATGGACTTACGCTATAATTGCTTCTGTATTCCCAGCTGCAGGACTATGGAAAGGAATTGGACTGCAACCATATAATGCTCTGTATAACATCCAATGGCATATTGAACCGATATATCTGGTTTGTATGATCATATTTGTATTAATGCCATCATTTGTATCCATAATTATTACGTATATCAAAATTTTAAAATTAGCTTTAAAAGCAAGAAAAACGGAATTGAAAGTGCTAACGAATTTACCCGCAGATACGTCTTTACGACATAATAACAATAACAAAAAGTTAAGCGCTTTGCGCCGTTATATAACGGAGCAGAAATCTACAATTACCGTGACAATTTTAATAGGCACTTTTGCCATTTGCTGGACTCCTTATGTGGTTGCTGTAACTCTTCAAGCTTTACGCTGCAAAGTGAACCCATTTTGGTTAGATGCCATTGCGCAATGGCTTTGCATATTCAATAGTGGCTGTAATCCGATAGTGTATGGGCTTACAAATAGTAAAAAAGATCATAAAATGCAATCGACATAACGATACGACATTGGTATTTTCAATTTCCAAGGATCGTACATTAGATGAAATTGAGCTTCATACACGCTAACTTGCTTCAGGAAAGGACATTCATGTTTTCAATTTGCTGAATGAACTTGTAAAAGTGAGTTGCAATTGACACGTCTCATCAAGCACAATGTATAACGCATGTTACATATTGTTTGGGGTCTGTTACACGCCTGAAAAGACGTTCATTTACACTCAAAAGTTTGCTAATTTTTATTGATACATTATTTATGAACATTTGGTGATTGAAGTAAAGTACAAGTGAACACTTCGATCAATTATACCAATTCATCTCCGTCGAGGACTGAGATTTACATCTGACTTATTATAGTATTTTGTATTCTTTATTGATAAAATATTGAAAACGTTACCGTTAATGTCCTCTTTCTTCATGATTACCATAATCACGTCAGTGAATCTTGAGACAATCTTTGAAGATTTCTGATCAATGATATTACTTCACCAGTTACAGTATGTTAGTAATACCTATCAAATATATTCCCCTAACGACGAAGAAAATGGAAATAGTTAGTGGTCAGTTAATCGATCTTTAATGTACTTAATGTGTTTCGAACATCTTACAGATTCGCGCTTGTAACCTTTCAGCTATACGTGAATTCGACTAATTCTCATTCGATCGAGTGAGTTAAAACCTACAATACCAAGATTATATTATTTATTTTACAATTTCAGATTGCGTCATAGGTATGCAGCATATTGTTTTATTGGACTTTGTGAAGTCGGATAAGCACCCTTGTCGGATTCGATATTATTTTTATTTAGCAAAAGTTTTAAAAAAAAATCTCATTGTGTGGGCAGTGGACCAAATCTTTCAAATGATTGCCGATTGAAGCCATAATGTTTGATTGGCTCAACAGCAACGCCTTCAATTTTTATCGAATGTCTACTTTTTTGCATGGTTGTAATGTCCAGTGGTGTACTGAAATTCCAAGTGAAATACTACGCCGGAAGTGCTTTCATATCAGTAAAATTTACGTTTTTTAGTTTATACTAAATCCGGAGATATCCGGTTTTATTCATCGAGTTCATCGATGGAATGATGGCAAACATGCCGCGTGCATGTGTATCATTGACAGTGACGTATACATTGAGTGCATATCTTTCCCCAGTATGTTAGTACTAGGGAAGTACTTCACTGAACTTACACAACTGTATGAGTGCATATCGCTATTCGTCTTACGTCTTCACGTATAAATTGTGTGCATATCGCTATATGTCTTACGTCCTGTTTGTACATCCCAGCTGCGTAAAGCTCGGCCAATAATCATGATAATAATATGATAGGCAAACGAATACACGGAATGAAGGCGCTTGAATAAAATAACAATTTTCTTCAATTTACTTCATTTGTTTGGCTCGAAATTTAAGGGGGGGGGGGGTAATGTGATCAGTGAAAAGTAACATTTAAATAGGAATCACACATTACTGCTTTAATGTACAATTTCACTACCAATACTGATAAACTTGTTTGAAAGGTCATTATGAGTTGTGAAATTAAAACGCCCGGGCAATCAGCTATATCTTACACATGCTCAACAAAAGTCACCAAATTTCGAAAACTAAACGTTGATGGCACACTCTTATGAATATTGATTAACAACTAATTCCAATACGTCAGTTATCGAATAAGTGTCAACGATCAATCCCAAGATCTTAACAGCTACAGCTAATTAGCGCACGTTGTATGTAGACAGTTTCATTCTGTTATTCGATCTAATGCGGCCCATACACATTCAAGTTTATTGATCAATATCAAAGACCCTGGATACATTAGAGTGGATACAAAATCTACCATTGAACACGCACAATGGTAGATTTTGTATCCACTCCTGCATCTAGGGTCGTTAATATTGATCAATATTTTGATCGTGTATGGGCCGCATTACTTTCAGCAGTAATACAAAAGGTTATCACTTTGTCAATTTTTTTTTTTTAATTCTGTTCATGTTTACTTTAATATTCATCTTAGTACAAATTGAAGACACTCCATACGTCAATCACTGATATACCATCAAAGACAGGCTCATACACACGTATATATTGCATAAATTCCAGACTACTTGAATGTTTCACCAACTTCACTTGATTTTGTAATTATTGATAAGTAAACACTGTAATAACTACGTTTGCAGATTTTTAACGCTTATGTTACTTCAGATTTTGAATGTAATCTACAAAATAGAACACAAAGATAGGGTGATATTTAAAATTGCAAAGTGTGGTACACAACATGATGCTTTTAATTTAAATAAATAATCATTCTACAAAGTTAAATAATTTATCTGTGTCTTTATGACAGGATAATTGTGAGTGAAGTGTTGCAATATAATACGATAGATTTCTTGAAGGCAATACGATAAGATGTAATTCGTCAAGTTTATCTCTAACTATCCAGAAATTTAAGTGGGACACCAAATCAATTTCATGGAACTATTAATCGTTTAATAACTGTTTTCAATAAATGAATTAGCTGGAAGCGCGGTGTGTCGATCAAAATATTTTTTATGACAAATCAATCTTCCCGTTTATAATTTGGAAACACTTTAAGCATATGATGTCGGTTTCATTAGTTATCACTTATGATGGCTATTTACAATATATCATGTGACTTCAAACACAAAAAGTTGGTTACCAGTGGTCACATGTTGAAGATCTGTATGTAAAATGGAATGGCTTCTGAAGAGTTTTAAAAATGGTCATAAAACTTTTAGCTGCCTCATGAAAATAGGCCAATCGCTTACTTTCATTCATAATCCGGGTTGTCCCAAAACCTGAAATAATACAGATGTTGCTTAAACGCATGTTATTTCTTTAATCAAACATGCTGATTAAATGAATTGGAGTACAACATGAATTTGAGTACGCCCAAATAAGCGCACAGTAATCTTAAAACCTTGCATTCACTTTTGTGAAATTATGGCCTAGTCAAACTCTCTTAAATTGACCGATTGAAATGTCAATCTTTTAGCGATTTGGGAGCACGTGTGGCCGAGTGGATAAGACGCCCGACTCATAATACATAGGTTGTGAGTTCGAGCCCCGCTCGTGCCAACGTGTTGTGTCCTTGGGCAAGGCACTTTATCATCATTGCCTACTTGGGGATGGGGTTGGGTTGGATTGGATGTTTGTATAGTTGTTTGTTTCAATGTTGCAATATTGGCGCTGATTAAGCTGCTGCCTGCAAATTGCATTGTGTCTGTTTAGTTGTGTTTAATGTACAATTCTAGCAATTTGACCTGCGGGTCACCATTAGAGTTTGAAATAAAAAACTTTCCTCTTTTTTTTTTGATCATAGAAAGCAATCTAAATAGGTTGAACAATTCAGTCGAAAAAAGATTGACCCCTAACTGTAATCGCTAGAAGATTGTAAAAGATTGAGAATCACTCCTTTTGATTGAAAAAAAGTTCAAATCACCCGACTGAATATACAGTCGAAAACGGTTTGTCCCTAATTCGGGACGGCGAGATTGAAAATTCTTTTTAAATCTTTTTAATTGAACATTCAATCGGGGAATTTAAGAGAGAACTCCTGGGTTGGTTGTTGTAGTGCCCAGCGTTTGCTTTGATTACAATATTTATTGTCCTTCATCTTGAAACAAGAATCTGATGAAAATCGAGTCTCATATAAGGGGGAAGGGGGAGGGGCCTCTCACACAAGTAGGCAATTGTTAATTTGATTGGCTGCCTATGTTTTGAACATAGAGTTGAGTGTTGGTTTGATATCTATATGGGATAGCAAAGCGTGTAACAACAACAGCAACAACAACAAAAAAACCCGCACGACATGGGTTATGTCAGTAACCTTTGTCTGATTTATGTATGTCACGGAGTCGATCAGGCCAACATACTCATTGTGGCATGTAACCCCTGAGGAATTCTTCTTCTTCCGAATGTTAATAGCATTTAAGGATCCTGATAAGGATAATGCATGCAATACAGCAAGTTATTTGTCGATGCAAATTTGTTTTGTCCTTAAGCCATAAAATATTGACCGAAAATACGATATTGTAGTGGATCCCATCAAACGAAACACATTTTACCTTAAGCGTTTGATTGTTGAATTGAATGGTCAATAATTTATAAAACGTTTTAATGACACTGAAAAGCATTTAGTGGAAACTTTAACATACCATAATATTGTTTATTCTGACAAAAACATCTTACATAATATTTTGACATCATTTTAAAGATGAATTAAAGTTTTAACTTCAACACTACACTATTTTTCACAATTTTTCACAATATGCAAGTACGTAGTTTTCACAATATGCAAGTACGTTTGCACCTATAGTAGCAATTATAGCAGTCTTGTATACAAATATGATGGTGACAGTACATTAATATTTACGCAAATGACGTCACGTAATTAAATATTTTATCCCCTAAAATGTCACAACGACATCACATGATTGTTAAACCAATGTGTTATTCATGTTTATATCTTCTTTTTTCCAGCGAGAGGATAAGAATCTAACTATTACCATATTATCAGTGTAGCAAACTTACAAACATATTATTTCAACATTAGAGCTTGATAAAGGCCAAATGTTTATACTCATTGGGTTACATCATACGAGGGATGGTCAATATGCAATGCAAGTTGACGTGTGACACCATTATACAGTAGACTTCGGTTGTATATATAAATGCGCTTTTATAAATGCGCACGTGACCAGATGGCCAGCGCCATATTTGCATTACATCACTGTCAATCACTGAAATTGCGACCATTGAAGGAGTGGCTACAGTTGTGACCTTGTTTCGTGGCTAGCACTGGCAAGAAACATTGGCTGGAGGTTCGATGCTATAAATTTGCAAGGATAAAATCATGGATATCAAAGGATCATGATTATTGCACAGCACCCCATGTACAAACATAACTAATGTTTATTTATTTTTATTTATTTATTTATTTATTTATTTATTTATTTATTTATTTATTTATTTATTTATTTATTTATTTATTTATTTATTTATTGACTTATTTATTTATTTATTTATTTATTTATTTATTTATTTATTTATTTATTTATTTATTATTTATTTATTTATTTATGCGACGAAAAACGAAAACCCTGTTCTATTTTGAACAAATTGGGAAATAAATTTTTCCTGTACAAAGGAATGCCGACCCCAAATTTAGGAAATTTCAGGACAATTTTTTTTTTTGCATTTTCTCAAATTGAAATTTATTTACAGTTTTTGTTTTTTGGTTTATTTTAAAATTTAAAAAAAATACCAACCGACCGACCGACCCTACCTGGAAGGTCCGTTCGCCCGTAGAACAGGGTTTCTCTCTTTCTCGCCTTACTTATAATGTTATAAATATTATTTGTCCCCCCCCCCCTTCCCCCAAAACCACACCTCCCCCTTTTACCCTCATACATTAATTTTTTTTTTGCTAACTTTCCCCTTCCGTGTAAAGTAAAACTTTATAAGCCGGTTGAATCAAACTGAACAAAATTGACGTATACAATTACAATATACCATGACAATAATGTGTATGGCGAGATCTAACTTACTAGCTGAATAAACCTCAAACCATGCATCACATGCGTGATTGTACGTCATATTGTCATATAACGTATGAGCGTGATGTATAGTATACGAGTCTTCCTAAACATCTTCCAGCCGGGATGATTAGATCATGTACAGTCATCTACGTGTTTATACTCTAAATTGTACGTCAAAGGGTGACAAAGGGTGTACAGATTACCGATTTAGCATGGGGGACACAAAAAGGTGCTTAAAAACACATTTTGAATTTGTTTTTTGTCCATTTGCGAGCGAATGAGTAAGTTAGAATTGAGGAGGTCGGGCGCGGACATCTAGCCTATTAGTTTGAGAGAGTCATTATACCGAAAAGGGCTAAAGTTATAGTTTCCTCAATTTACGTTATAATTAGAGTTAAAATTAGGGTCAGAGTTATGTTCATTGGCGGCGCTACGGGGGGGGGGGGATACTTATCTTGACTCCCAAATAAATAAATCCATGACCCCTTCCTTCCGAAGAAAATTACAGCCCCCTAAGTTCCCTACTTGCAAACATTATCAAATAACATCATCGGCAGCTACCCAGTTCTGACCTTAATGCCAGTAAGAATCACATTTCGTCATCAATATGGCCAATTGCCACGCGCATTTAGCACGGAAATAATGAAATATAACTTTTTAAATCAGCTATATCTAGCTTTTCCGTCATAATTTTTTTTTTCCGTAATGGAAAATCCAAATAAAGAGTTTATGTTTCGGGTCAAATTATTTTGCCCTTTGCAATCAATGCCACTATTTTGCAAAACCAATTTTTCTTGTAACCTGTCATTTTCGCCTATACTTTTGCGTGTGGAATTTGTGCACATCCGGGTACCTTACATCGTTGAACATGGTATGGCGACTTGTAGATGTCACGTGCGCATTTATAAATGCGCATTTATATATATACCCGAAGTCCACTGTTGAGTATTCCCATGGCATTTCTCTATGATCACATAAGCGCTCTACCATTGTCTTTCAAACAACACATGTAACAATTATATCACACACTTGAATATTCGATTACGTAACTGCATTAGAATAAAATCAATGGCCTACAGTAACTGGCTGAAAATGGTCGTTTTTGTTAAGGGAAATAAGAGACTGAAATGAGGTATTGTTGTATATTTTATATTTTCTTGGGAATTAAAGGAGTATTTCGTGATCCTAGCATCCTCTATTTATGTCATTTTTCATTAGATATCCACGAAAAAACCTATTCCCAAAATTTCAGTTGATTCCGATTTTGCGTTCACGAGTTATGCATGATTATGTGTATTACACTGCTCCATAGACAATGCGTTGTAATTTCGTTCTGGTGCACCAGAACGAAATTCAAATTTAACGATATCTTTGCTAAACGAATTAATCTGCAAGAAATATTTTGTACATACACATTATGTAGACAGAGGTTTCCAGTGATATAAAAATCTCAACTTTTTTTGAGAAAAGTGGGTGGATGAGGCTGTGGATCACGAAATGCCCCTTTAAAGAATGGAGAGTGCTACCTTGTAGAATAGTAGTAGAGCACAAATCTCCAGTTCATAAAGCTATCTTTGTCGGGGTAAAAATGTTTCAGTTTGTTTATAATGTGTGGTCAAATATTTGTTATTTTCGACAAAAACAAGGCTTTTATTTCCATAAACATTATGATATTGCAAACAATTATAGCAAACGCATTGTCAGCCTGGAAAATTCATCATCATTCCTGAGACTCCTACCATGGACCTCCTTTCTTCTACGAGAGAGTCCACTAGTGCGTTCACAAGAAGGCAATGACTTTCCTCCTATAGGAAAGGGGTTCCAAGTTGCAAGTACAGAGAGCATGCTTGTGAGAAATTAACTTGTTATTAGCTATGTTGCAGGCCCTCTTCTGGATACGTTCAATCATCAAGGATTGGCTAACAGTATAAGAGAGGAATGCCAGATCTGATCGGCATATTCCAGGATAGTAATGTATACTGAGCGCCCCTTGTAGTTTCTCACATTGCAACCTATTACCCGATTATGTATATCATACTACAACATTAATCAATGTCAATCTGTCATCATTTTTTTCGCAAAATTGTCATAACGCAATTATTCAAAAATAGAACCTAGCAGAAGTTTAGCAGGCAGCCATAGGTTATATTTATTAAAAATCACTTGCAGATGAATAAACTGCCACATTGGATTATTGCAAATAAGTCACTGTTCCGTTTACTAGAATTAATATTTTTTCTGATTTAACATTCAACGAGTGCTGGTCGCTCACTATGTAATGGTCTTCAGAGGATAGAGTTATATTACTAAGTCATTCTGACAAATATTTTAACAAGTATGAAGGTTGCCATTTATTTCAAACTGGTTAAGTTTGTCAAGTTGTGTGGATGATATGATATCTGAAACGTACGCATCACCTTGTATAGCTGACGTATGAAGAATTTCCCCGGTGGATATTGTAACAAGCTCCTTCGTATCTTATACCGGTCACAGATGTGTCTCAGGAGAGAGCGAACACGTGAAGTGTTTTCCCCTAAGGAAATACAATTTATCACTCCTCATATTTCAAATATCCTGTACGTTATGCCCCTGCCACATTTTCTATGCTCTATTAAAGTCAATTTATTAGATAAAATACGAGTTACATTAACATCTTCTACAGGTGTTGAAATGGAATGAGCAGTTTAAAAGAAATTTACTCCTATGGGGAATGATTCCAGAAATTTAACATTTTCCCCGCCATGGCGGGGTTAACACTGAATTGACACTTTATTTAGGTGTAATTTATCGTGGGTCCAATCTCTATCATGGAAAGTTTGCTATATCTTTATAAATATAATCATCATCTATGATCGATTGTTCTAGATTTGGGTTTTAGCGTTCCACATTTGAAAGTATTAATGTGTAATTGCAACATTTCGAAACCACAAACCAAAACTGGGTGCTATGATGTACGAGATTGGGCTACAAGTATGCATTTTACATACCAAGTTGACAATAGGAAATTGCTTCATTTTGCATAAAAACGCATGAGTTTCTTGTGATGACCTTCAAAATGTGGATATTTTCAGAAAATGATGAGTTTGTTCAAGAATTTAGGTAGATACGAAATTTGCTGAATAAGGTTTTTTTTTATTTTTATTTATTTATTATTTTATTTGTTACACTTTATCACTGGCACAGAATTACAAAAAGGACATTAGTTTTAAAAAGTCCAGTGAATGGCTGGAGCGATCAGGTGCCAGGCACCTCTAAGACCGGCCCACCAAAACCAAAAAAAAAGAAGGGAAGGGAAAAATAAATTAGAGGGGGGAAATGCAGGTAAGTTACATTTGCCTGCAATTTGGACAATTACAAAAAGAGGTCAAAGTGCAAACAGAAGTTGCATCAAAGGTGCGAGCAAATTTTGACTGGTAAAACTCCAAAACTTGTTGCTTAAATTATGGATGAAATTTGCTGTAATCAACGAAATCTGGTAAATGGCTTGTTTTCAGTCCAGATTGACACCAAACATATATCTAATTTGTTTAAATTTTGATATAAAATTGGATGGTTTGAACCCAATACACAAATTTATTGGTCGAGCTATTAGTTTTGAAATAATGTGGACTTTGAATATTGCCTTTGAATATGGTAAAGGAGTTTACGTGCCAGAAAGTCATGTTGAATCAGGAAGGGGTATTGAAGAAGCCTTAAAACAGTTTTTATACATGATTTTGAACATCAAGCATTGTTAGTATTAATGTTTGTCCTTGCTTTATAGTACTGCTAACCCTCGTAAGACGGGGTGGGGTGAGGTGGGGGGACGGTGGTCTATTATAAGCAGACCTAATATTGCTATTATCAGATATTAATGCTATGAACATGCAATTACCAAGTAAGCAAAACGTTTACAAGAGCATAGTGAAAATCATGGATTATACTGTAGCCTCACCACCACCCCGGTAATATTTGATAGTCAAGTAAAGGTGCTGGGGTAAGAAGTTTATCATGGATGGATCTTTGATTAGCATCAAGGCTAATTCACTTATCAAAAATTGAGTATAATTGCCTAAAAGAAGTGTAACATTAGGCAAAAACGAGGAAACCAGCAGGCTATTGACTAAGTTGAAGCTCCAATGAGAACATGCAGCTAATTTATCTACCTAAGAAATTACAGATTCATGTAAAATATCGTATTTTGCCTTTAATTTGCGAGTGGTGGCTTAACCACAAAAATCTAATACTAACAAAAGTGCAATAATCTGAATTGTAAGGATTTGTATGATCCTCCGGATCAACAAATCACTGAACATGCGTTTAAGTCACGTTGGCGCCTTTTTTTATGAAGGGTGAACAACATTTGGGGCTTGGTACAAACCGCCCTTCGTACGACTAGTGCTAATATAAGTCAATATTTAGTGGGTGTTAGTTAATATTGCTAAAGAGACAGCATTGTAGGTTAAAATTCTGTGTTTAATGTTTGATATTTTGTCATGAATAACAGCGAATGATAAAAGTCGTTGGGTCATCAAAGACATATTGAAACTAGTACTACTTTAAAAAGAAGTTAATATACAGCCTGTCTCAAAAAAAAATTGTGCAAGTAAAAAGCGCCCTCTGTGGCGATTAGAAAATACCGTTGTGACAAGATGCTTACATCAACGTCAAGGGCACAGTCTTAGCTCTCAAATACCGTTTGTTCTGTTCAATTTGCTCTTTTTAATCTCGAGATATGCTTAGTTAAGAACGTAAGGGTAAAATCACAATTGTGTCACTTTTTAGGGAATAGGGCTGTACATGTAAATCAACGATAGCTGGTGTTGATGGCCATTAGACGCATCAACACCAGCGCGCGTGCATTACTTTGTCTAATTTCATTAATTTGTCAAATTTCATGAACTTGTCAAAGTTCATTAACCTATAAGTGTGTAATATTTATTTGTTTTTTAACATCTTGAATGACAAAAAGAACAGTATTTACCATGGTAAAATCATTGACATGCACATGTATTTAATTTTACAGCAGAATGTGAATTATTTATTTATCGTTTAATCCCGCGTTTAATAGGTCGTTAGTGGAAAAAGAGAATCATTATACCTTTATAGTGATAAAACATTAAAAACAATTTTGTATTGCTGTGTAATTGCTGTGTAATTGATGCGTTCTTTTGATTTGACGAAGGAACTCTTGATAAACTTGATGCTATCATTGATTTACATGTACGTACAGCCCTCTTCCCTAGTAAAAGTGGCACAATTGTGATTTTACCCTTTCATTGTTAAGTAAGCATATAGTTAGGTGAAAAAGTTCAATGTGGTGACCACTCTCTGGCTAGTAAGGTTTGACGATTGATTCGACTTCTATGGACCATTTAGAAAAAAATAGCCCCCATGTCCCTCGCGAAAATCCCGGCATTTTTCGCTAGAGGACAAAATCCAAAATGGCCGCCGCCACCATTTTGAAAATTTAAGTTTTGAACCAGAGCACCTACAATCATGCACAAATACACTTTTTCAGATAATGTCGAGTAAAAGGATTCCGATTCTGACATTAGTTTGACATTACGGCATCATTTTCACCCAGAAATCCAAGATGGTGGCCGGGACCATCTTGAAAAATTTATTTTTGAACCAGAGGACCTAAAATCGTGTACAAAGACACTTTTTTGGATAAGTCGACCACAAGGATTTCAAATTTGACATTACTTAGACATTACGACCTCATTTTTACCCAGAAATCCAAGATGGCGACCGCCTGCGCCATCTTGAAAAAATATGTTTTGAACCAGAGTACCTAAAATCGTGTACAAAGACACTTTTTCCGGTAAGTCGACCCCAAGAAATCCGAATCTGACATTAATTTGACGTTATAACATAATTTTTGCCCAGAAAACCAAGATGGCCCCCATTTGGTAGAGCGTAAATGTGATTTTTAAATGAGAGCAGAAGCATAAGTGTGTCATTTCCGCCTTATCTGGAGTTCATGTCCCTTATATGGGGTTAAACTGCCTTATCTTGGGTTTACATCCCTTATCTGGGGATAAGGCGCCTCATCTGTGGTTTAGACGGCCTTATCCTGGGTTTACGTTCCTTACCTGTTGCCTTAACCTTAGCATATCGCAGTCTAAACCCAGATAAGGCATCTAAACCCCAGATAATGCGCCGTAACCCCAGATAAGGAACGTAGACCCCCGATAAAGCAGTCCAAACCCAAATAAGGCGCCTTAACCCTAAATAAGGAACATAAACCCCAGATAAGGCATCTAAACCCCACATATGGCGCCTTAACTCTATATAAGGGTCGTTAACCCCAGATAAGGGTAGTAAAGCTCAGATAAGGCATCTAAACCCAGGATAAGGCGCCTTAACCCCCAGATAAGAGACGTAAACTCAGATATGGCAGTCTAAACCCCAGATAAGGCCCCGTCTGGGGTTTACTTGTCTTATCTTAGGTGTATGTTCCTTATTTAGGGTTAAGGCGCCTTATTTGGGGTTGGGACTGCTTTATCTGAGGTGTACGTCCCGTATCTGGGGTTACGGCGCCTTATCTGGGGTTTAGACTGCCATATCTGAGTTTACGACCCTTATCTGGGGTTAACGACCCTTATCTAGAGATAAGGTACCTTATGTGGGGTTTAGATGCTTTATCTGGGGTTTATGTTCCTCATTTGGTTGGGACTGCTTTATCGGGGGTCTACGTCCCTTTTCTGGGGTTACGGCGCATTATCTGGGGTTTAGATGCCTTATCTGGGTTTAGACTGCGATATGCTAAAGTTAAGGCATCTTAGCCACAGGTAAGGAACGTAAACCCAGGATAAGGCCGTCTAAACCACAGATAAGGGACATGAACCCCAGATAAGGCGGAAATGACATACTTATGCTTCTGCTCTTGTTCAAAAATCACATTTACATTCTACCAAATGGGGGCCATCTTTGATTTCTGGGCAAAAAAATTGTTATAACTTCAAATTAATGTCAGATTCGGATTTCTTGGGGTCGACTTACCGGAAAAAGTGTCTTTGTACACGATTTTAGGTACTCTGGTTCAAAACTTATTTTTTTCAAGATGGCGCCGGCGGCCACCATCTTGGATTTCTGGGTAAAAATGAAGCCGAAATGTCAAAGTAATGTCAAATTTGAAATCCTTGTGGTCGACTTATCCAAAAAAGTGTCGTTGTACACGATTTTAGGTCCTCTGGTTCAAAACTAAATTTTTCAAGATGGTGCTGGCCACCATATTGGATTTCTGGGTGAAAATGATGCCGTAATGTCAAACTAATGTCAGAATCGGAATCCTTGTACTCGACATATCCGAAAAAGTGTCTTTGTGCATGATTATAGGTGCTCTGGTTCAAAACTTAGATTTTCAAAATGGTGGCGGCGGCCATTTTGGATTTTGGCCTCTAGCGAAAAATGCCGGGATTTTCGCGAGGGACATGGGGGCTATTTTTTTTTCTAAATGGTCCATAGAAGTCAAATCAATCTTCAAACCTTACTAGCCAGAGAGTGGTCACCACATTGAACTTTTTCACCTAACTAATATCTCGAGATTAAAACAAGCAAATTGAACAGACTAAACGGCATTTGAGAGCTAAGAATATGCCCTTGACGTTGATGTAAGCATTATGTCACAACGATATTTTCTAATTGCCACAGAGGGCGCTTTTCACTTGCACAATTTTTTTTTGAGACCGGCTGTAAAGTGTTGATAAATAGAAACAAAAAAAGAATAGGTTTGATAGTATTTTCAAGCCTTCCTGTTTATTTTATTTATTTTATATCGCACTTTTTGTGGATGAAAGGGCTTTTGCAACAGAATAAATTTAACCTCTTTTCTAGAAACCACCTTTGCAATCAAATTCTAGCTCTTTTGTTTGCACTACTTTATATAATTTGACTAATGCTTTCAAAATCAAAAAGAAAAATTGAAATATCTCATCTACTTTTTTAATTATGAATTTTAAATTAAATTCGGCAAAATGAAATTTTTTGAGCATTTTTTTCGCACCTCCCAAAACAATTCTGTTTGGTTTAAATAGTTAAAAAGCATTCAAGGCTACTATTATACATCCAAATTATTTTCCTAAAATGTTCTTTTATTTTAAGGTCAGATTTCCGGAAATTCCCTAAGAGTTCCCGAACGCGAAATATACGATATCGCCGGAAAAGAAGGTGGTATGACGGTCAAACAACCATCATAATGTGTATTTTACCCACACTATAATGTCATGTCAAGAACTCAATTTCAGCAAAAAGTGGATATAAGGGCTTTTGCAACAGAGCTCTTCATTTATGCAAATGTTACAGTGTGGCTTTAAGTAAAATCGGGCATAGCATTTGAACCTGAACTGGGAAAGATACCAGGTATATCTTTTCTGTTAGCCAATATATGTTACTTATTCTACTGCATATCACATTTACGCCACGTGAAAAGTAAAAATGCGATAATTTACTGCTAATCATGAAAGTCGATTTACACAATGCAATGCTCAATCAAACGATTTAGTTGATTGAGCATAGCGTTTGAGCCCGAATTATAAGAAACCAAGTAAAGTTTTTCCTTTAGCCAAGATAGTATTAATTATAACATTGTTGTCATGATCTCTTTTATTTTTTTTTCTGAGAAGCGATATTACAATTGTATAATTTTTATTGTTACAATCTGTATAACATAAATGTTACGTTATATAAAAGACAGGGTGTCCCAATAATAAAGAGAACACTCATTGCGCCCTCTTTTAACCTATTTTTGAAAAGTTAATCAAATATATTTTGGTATGTACAAAAAAACATTATTTGTTAGCTTTAAGGTTGGTCTTAACCCTGGAGTTATGTAAACTTTTGGGCCTCATAACTGCTAAGTTGTTGGTCTTAAGTATATAAAAACATACATATTTAGAATGGCAAAGACTTGATAAATTCATCTGTGAGGTCAAATCTGGGCCAAAAGCACATTTTGGCCCATAATCCCCCATAAAGGGTTTTTTGACCCACTTCGTTCAACATAACAAAAAATCATCAAAGAACATCCCTTTTTATATCCTGATAAATATTAAGTCCAAAACACGTGATTTTTTAATTAAAATGTATGATATTGTTGCATACAAATACATACAATTGAACAATTCAAATAATTGTCATAAAAAGTTATATACATAAGTAATAAGTAAATTACCAGCGCAGTCACCTTCGGAGGCTTATTTCACCCTTATGAGCACTCCATTAAAATGCCTCTTAGAAGGTGTATCGTATATTTCTTGAGCTGAATATGTCATTGTCTTGGGTAGGCATCAAACAAATCTTTGAGGTCTTTGGTCCAGACTCTGATGGTCTGGCCTTTACCACGTAATATGCAAATTAGGTGTTTCTGGACTTTCAACGATGATATCTCAAAATGTTCAATTTTCGAAATTCCCAATGCTGATGCAAAATATCTCAACAATGCCGCAAGTGATATAAATGATTGTGAGTTTTGTTCATTTTGATCACGCCCTCTACGATGCATCCTGTTGCCTTTTGAAGGAAGCAGTCAGATGTGATGAGTTGCCAGTCTGATGAAACCACTAGTGTAGTGGTGAAATGTCACTAAAACGTGAGTAAATCACAATCGTTTTTATTTGGAATAATGTTCAAAATTAACAAAATTCACAGTTTAAATCAACATTCCTAATGAACTTGTTCAATAATATAAATGCTATTTGGCACATTTGTTGTTTGAACTGTTCTGCATGTACTGACGTGTTTTTTTTTCAAAACTCCCTTCGGTTATAGAGATACATTAACACGCATATATAATTAGTCGTAAAATTTGGTCAATTTACATATTTTTAATTACCATTTAAATTAAACAGATATGAGTTAATTATTGTTTGTATATAATGTATGCCCTAATTTAAAATCGTAAATTCAGAATTTAGGAAATTGAGAAACTTCTTATGAGTTTGCGTTACTGATTTGGAAAAGAAATATATTATGCAAGTACGTAAATAATGGAGATGCACCTTTAACTTAAAGTGCGTAGTTATGTTTTTGCAGTTTTTGTATTAAAATCTAATCCAATTGTGCATTTTTGTTGTTGCGTGTTTGTTTATATTCCACCTAATATAAACATGTACATTTTTCGATCAGCTATATTCCAATACGAGGATTGTACAAGCAAATTGTTTCAAAAGGTTACTTAACTAGTTAATGAACATATTTTTACAAGGGTGGTGATTATAACAACATTTATCTTTTGCTGATGTTGTTGTTGTTGTTACTATACATGTATGGCTCTTTCCATATTTAAACCCTCATATACTCCAGCAATTCTCTGCTCGTAATTTTATTTTCATAACAATTTGCATGGTCTAATTGCCATGGGATTAATAACTGGCCACTCATATTTAAAGGTGTTTCAGTCCATTTTCAGTGCGATTTGGAAATGACCAGAATAACAAAAGAACCTTTTCAGTGCTATTTCGGTGGATTATCTATTTTATAATTTTGTAGTGTTATTCTGCAGTTCCAGTATGACTTTCAGTATCAGTATCTCATAGTGCCTCGCGTCATATAACAGTAATAATGTCCATGGATATTAACGCCTTTTACTGGGTGCCCGCTGTTATTGCCGATTTCTCAGGTTATTAGCAACAAAGTGAACCTACTTCACTTGAAGAAATATTTTCTTTTTCGTTAGCAAGCTATATAAGAATGTAAAACCTGTTCTAGAAAAAGGTTAACATTTTTAGGGAAACACTATTATTTATAATTTACATGTACTTCCTGCCATTCCTGTTTGGAAAATATTTCAGCTGCTGTTGAAATTGTATCCCGCGTATAGCATGTAAATGCGAAACGGTTTTACCCATTTTCTCATAAATGTGCAACGAGAAGCAAATTAAGACATTTCGACAGAAAATGTCCTGAAGAGGCCAATTAGTTACGTGCACCTCCTAATGGAATGTTGACGACATTTCCATCTTTCGCTTTAGGCTAGTAACGCAGGTAATAACTGCAGTTACTAACTTCTACTGCATAACGTCGGCAAAGATACTTGCGTCGTTGAGCATACGGCGTACTCAGCTCTAATGTAGGCAATAAGAAAAAACTAGAAAGTTAAAATTTATGTCGATTAATATTGGACAAACAACTTACTAACTTCATGGTTGGCTTTTAGTCTTTCGTGATTGATGAATTGATTTTAAATCATAAAAATAATATTTTCCGACAATTGAAAGCAAGTTATATACATAATTATAACATAACGGCTTAACATAGTATTTTTCAAATAATGTTAACGTCTGAATATCCTTGATGTTTCTTGATATAAAATTTGTGAAAATTCATTCATTGTACAGGCACATGTGTACTTCGGCCCATTTCCCTTTTAGTAGACCTACCACACAATGCTATAATGTAAGCCTGTCTATATCGTTGATTTGTAACGAAACAAATGACTGGATTTACTAGTGCATTGAGTTAATACTGTCCAACCTGCATGATGTGCTCAAATATTTCCATTGCTTGCCAGTCTTCATTGGTTATAGACAAGGTGATCCATGTTACGACGCTGATCTCATACGGGGCAAGAAGTTGTTTTGTACGCCCGAAGTAATCTTGCGTAAATAAAAGTATTCACAAAAAGAGTGAATATGAACGGCATAGCCTCACAGAAGATCAATCGCGATGTAAACCGAGAAAATATATTAGAATAGTTTTTTATATAATACAACCTACATATTCAGCTTCACACATTGGCGCAAACGATATTGTGGCCACTAAGATGGCCACAGTCCAAGACAAGACACTGTTTCTCACTGCCCTTTTGATGCTACGGTTCCCTGCAAATTTGAGTGGTTTACATAGGGCATAGTACTTCTCCAGGTAAACCAAGAGACGCAACATAATGACGCATCTGTAAGTATTCCCAATACCAAACACACACTACGTCCAGATGGTTGTGTATTTCGCAACGGTGATATTAACATTTCAATTGCACTTCCCCCGATTCCAGTAATGAGGAATAGAGAGTCCGATACTTATCAGGTATATGTTTGTAGATGTCCGCATATATCCTACGCGATATACTACGAAGATGAAATTACCGTTCAAGAATATTCCTATTAATATCATCATTGGCAATATACGTAAAGTGGTGTCTTTCTTTTGTGGTGTAAAGAAGCAGTGAAAGAAATTCCAATGCTGAATTCGTTAAATCCAGTGTAAAATCGCATTCCTTACTCATTTTGTTTTTAAATGTTATCCAGTCTTCCAATTTTATCCAATACCAGTTTTGCAAGATATTTATGAAGTTATTGCCTTTTTAAATTTTTATATTCCACTTTTGGTGCCATTAAGGGCTGGGGTATGAACGTTTGGACAGTATTTATTTTGGGACATTAGAGCACATCAGACATATCGAATTGCATTCTGAATATGAAGAATGTCATGCTGATATCAAATAATTTTGATTTTTTGAAATTCGCAAGTTAATACACATTTTATGGCAAATCATTAAAAATTGATATTTTTGATATTTAACAGTACTTGAAGTAAACTTTATAAATCTGATGATTTATACTTAAGGTGTATGTAGGTGGGATGAAAAGCCGACGATCAATTGAAAATTTTGACCTTTCGTATTGAAGATATGGATTTTTTTTCCCAAAACACCAAAAAATATTTTTTTTTTTATTTTTTCATATCTTCAATATGAAAGGTCAACATTTTCAGTTGACCGTCGGCTTTTCCTCCCTGCTACATGCACTTTAAGAATATATCATTAGATTTATATATTTTACTTCGAGGACTGTTATATATCAAAAATTTGAAAAATATAAAATTTTTATAATTTGTCATAAAATTTGAATCATATTGTGATTTTTTAAAAATGAAAACTATTTGATATCAGAAAGACATGCTTCGTATTCAGAATGCAATTCGATAGGTCTGAGGTGCTCTCATGTCCCACAAAAAATACTGTCGAAACGCAATAAACGCTCATTTTGGATCCCTTAAGTTACTATGATGAATGACGAAGCATGTCATCTATAAGTGTTATATCATAATAGCAGAATCCTCAGAAAGTGAGAAATATCTGCCGCTAGTCCTGCAGTTATTACCGTTATACTGTAGCTATTATTAGAGGTACCCTTTTAGATATTGTACCTTTTTGTAACAAACAATCCTTTTATTTTGTGTAATTAGTCAATACTCCTCATGCGACAGCCGCCAATCAGAATTTACGACATCTGGCATTTCAATTAAAAAAGCCACAGTAAATCTTAACATCTGCATAACCCAGCTAACACAAAACGTTTTCGGCATTATTCGCCAAAGGTTACAAAAGGTTGTCAAAAAACATTTAAATGTCGGGTTATTTGAAGGTATACCGTTTTCATAACATTAAAAACATGTTTGATAATCTCCTGCAAATATTCTAACATAATGTTAAACTGTTGACAAAATATTTGGCAAAAAATGTTTGCAAAAATATATTTTACGTTTTCATGACCTTTATACCAAAACCAAAAACCCAACATATAACCTGTTTAAAACGTTTTACAAACGTTTTGTGTTTGCTGGGAAGTAGTCCTTCTCTCGACTCTAAATTAGGAGTGAAAATGAACAAAGAATTAAGTCGCTTGGTACACCCATGATTCGATTTTCAAACCCTTCGCATGTCACGCAGAAGATCACCAGCTTCTAGCCACGGGGGTTACGCTGGCCGGGCCAGCGATACCTACTAGGTATGTCTAACTAAGGCTGATGCGTCATCGCATCACGTGGAATACATGCACAAGCTCTGGTTGGGTTAGGGTTAATCTACAAAATAAGACTAAATGAAACATTACTTGAATATATTTACCCCTCAAAATTAACTTCTAAGGTTTGGGCTCTTTGTGCGTAATTTAAAATAAATAGTCATTATTCAAAATTAACCGTTGAAGGCCAAATTCACCTGAAATATCCCTGGATGACTGGATTAATTATTATTAGTTCATATTTATTTACATTCGGAAGCAGATCAGCATTGTTTTGGTTATATTTGTTGGAGGTTTTTTTTTGGGGGGTTAAGTCAATATTTAACTGTTCGCTCGTTGGTGGTAAAGAACAAAAAGAGGTCTTTATGGACCTGAGCTAATTACCTCAACGAATTTTGAGATTTTAATGTTTTTTGTTATTTTTCTAACAAGCAGAATTCGGCTAACAATAACAACGTTCACGTACAAACGCAAAATGAAATGTTCACTGTGTTTGGAGGCCAACAAAAAGAGTCTTCAACGCATCAAACGATTTTAAATAATTTTCTCTTAAATAACCGACTTGTAGAAAGAGTCAATATCAAACCAACATCGGCAAAACAATTATATAAACGCACAAAAATATGTTTGGCCCATAGGGACACCGCAGAGGATGATTTAAGCACTTCCCACCACGCCACTGTGTTGACTTGCGGTTAGCACAGCTGTGTGAGTGAACATGACACCACTGCTCACACATTGCATTGACGGGCATGGTTAAATTTGAATTTGGACTGATATATTTACAATAAAAACGCATTCAAAATGCTAGTCGATTTCACATTTTATGTTACCTACAGAAGGTGTGAATTATCCTTTATGCATACATCACTTTTGTTCTGAAATCGACCAAGTAATAATGACACACGCACAATTCTTAAACTACATCTTTTGCACAGAATTCAATGGGATTTGAAAAGTAAAGTGGCAGTTGAAACTCTAGTGATAACACGTTTGCAGTGCATGATGGGGCTTCCTTAAATCATCCTCTGGGGACACCGTCGGCCAATGCGATAATACACACATAAATAGGTGAATAATTAAAGTTTGATATAACCAGTTTCATTTTTAACGTATATAATGCGCCTGTCACACTATACCGAATAGGTCTTCCGTACAAGAAACGGATGGTATTTTAGTAAATCCGTTGTTGTTCGTCAATGATCGTTTTATGTTCTTTTTATGTCATGCTATCATCCGCCAAATGCGTTTCATGTTAGGTGATGTTCGTTAAGTCCGTCGGCAAGTTTTGTGCATGCACAAAACTTGAAACGGAGTGTACCGAATACACATGTTCGGTATTTATCCGATGTGTGTTCGTATGGTGCTGCATATTGCCGGAGTTTGTTCGCTCTCCTTTCGTTCATGTTCGTTCTTTGTTCGTTGCACTCGGCCCGTGTTCGTTGCAAATACGTTCCTGTGAGGCCTTCACCACCGGATAGCATATTTTTGCCTTCGGTGATGTACGTTGACCCAGACCGTGTTAGTGTCACACTACACCGGATCGGTCTTCCGTATAAGAAACGGATGGTATTTTAGCAAATCCGTTCGTCAATGTTCGTTTTATGTTCTTCATATGTCCTGCTATTATCCGCCAAATGCGTTTCGTGTTAGGTGATGTTTGTTTAGTCCGTCGACAATACGTTTCAAGTTTTGTGCATGCACAAAACTTGAAACGGAGTGTGCTCGAATACACATGTTCGGAAGTTGTCCGATGTGTGTTCGTACTGTTCTGTATATACCCTGGGTTTGTTCGTTATTCTTTCGTTTATATACCGCAGGTGTTTGCAAGGTTTCGCAGGCGCTTGTGCCGGATGTAGGCCTATGGCGAACATGTGCATCGATCATGGGGTGGGGGACTTTCTGAAGGGTGTGTGACGCAATATCATATTTCCCCAGTACTTTAGTGACTGACAAGTAGAAAAAAGGGGGAAAGGAGAGAAAAAAGAAAAGAAAGTGAGAAAAATTGAAGAGAGAAGAGAAGAGAAAAAGTTAAATTGCACGTAATTTAGTAGGCCTATGCATGTAAGTAGTATTGAGACAGGGGCACTTTCTGAAGGGTAGAGGACGCAATATCAAATTCCTACCAGTTTTAGTGATTGACAAGAAAGAAAAAAGAAGAGAAAACATGGAAAAGGTTAAATTGTACGTTATTGAGTAGGCCCAGGATAGTATATAGTAAGCCTAAGTATAGGCCTGTGATTATTATAGGCAGTGCTTAGATGTGGTTCCTTGGCCCAAAAGCCTGTGAAAATTACTGCCGGCCCGTCGATATGTAGGGCCCGTGACATTTTGTCACCAAAGTCAGTATTTAAGACGGACTTAGGTCTATTACTGACTTTAACATATCAATCCATGCATGCTTTACCTGAAATTACGAGTCTGAAGTCTTATATCTAAGTGTCAGTGGATCAGTGTAACATTTTAAAGTTTGCAAATTCAGTTCGGGCCTTCTTTGTCTTTTGTTTAAGGCAATAATAGTGTAAAAATGATGCACCAAAAACAATTTTCCAAATTTTCCATTTTTAAAACTAAATTTTTACACAATAGGCCTAGGCCTAATAATGTAAATAGGCCCTACAGTCCCCATGCAAATGGCTTCAATTGGACCTTCATTTTGAAAAATGGACAAGTCTTCCTTTTTGCTTCTGCTATGGACATCGACGTGTTATTTTTAAAACAATTGTTTATATTATACAATAATGGTGAAAACTTTTCAATGGCTTCAATTAGGCTTTCGTTTCACCAATTTGCGGCTGTTTCAAACTAAAATAGTACCCAATAATAGTGCTAAAATTGATCCAAAAAATGACAAATGGCTTCAATTGGGCCTTCATTTTCCAAAGGTTTCTTACCTCTATTGCCCCCGGACGCTGGTTGCCCTGATATATCAGATTTGTAGCCCTTTTGTACTTATTAGCCAATATTTGACCATTTTCGTCAAAGTTTTCCCCCTTAAAAGTTGTCTTTCCCCACTTTGTTCACCCTCTGAAAAAGTGCTTGCTACGTCACTGCCTCTAAGGGGTCAAAAAACCCTCTCAAACACCCTCTTCTCCGCCACTTTTCTGATAGGGTGGACGTCCCTGTTAGTGCCACATGCCACGGATTCGCCGGTCATTTGTCGGACGTTGAACGATTGAATATAAAACGCCTGCAGGATTATTAGCGGCCACAACGCATAGAGAGACGAACGGGAATCGGACCCCAAATCCGGAAATTTGTCGGACGTTGACCCCCAAATCCGGTCATTTGTCGGACGTTGAACGATCGAATATAAGACGCCTGCAGGATTATTAGCGGCCACAACGCATAGAGAAACGAACGGGAATCGGACCCCAAATCCGGTCATTTGTCGGACGTTGAACGATCGGATATAAGACGCCTGCAGGATTATTAGCGGCCACAACGCATAGAGAGACGAACGGGAATCGGACCCAAAATCCCACCGAATCTTCTGCCGGACTGGTGATTTTTCCACCGAATAAAATATTTTTGTATTCGGTGATGTACGTTGATCCAGTCCGTCGTAGTGTGACAGACCTATTATCAAGAATATTTATGGTAGATATGATTAATACCACGATTTAATCCCCCTCGCCGATGGGATTTACATCGGATCTGTTTACTCTTTCATATAATACAAGCCGCAACCCTAAGCGTCACTTTGTCTTCAAACATTTAACATTATTTGCCGCTAAACATTATGGGCATTCTAGAATGACTCACTATTGTTATTATGCAATATTAGTTCATTGAACTTCTGAAATTGGAAGCTGTCCAACTTTAATTCTTTAGGTTGAGCAAATATGTTATGTTTTAACTTTCCAAAGAACATTTCAGCCAAGAATGACAACGGTCAAGTGTTTACAGCTTTACGTGTGATTTTTGATACAATGCAACATTAATGTTGACGTTTTAAAAGATTTAAACTTTACATTACCATTTTTTTGTAATATTCCAAAAACGTTGATGTGTGTGAGAATTTTTTTCAAGCCAGCTGGATTTCTTTATGCAACATTAACGAAAAAAGATATTTACAAGTACTAAGCACCATCTTACATGCAAGCTTTCATTTTCAATATCGTGCAGGTTTTATAAACTTGAACAAAACCTAACCAAAATTTTTTGCAAGAAACGGATTGTTTAAAAAGAACGAAAAGGATATCACAGAACAAAATATGAAAGCCCATTGACAGTTAACCACTAGTGCGCATTGTGTTAAATGATTTTTCTTTCAAACTTGGAATGAAGTGAAATGACGCATGCGTTATGTAATCGCTCATTTCTTCGCAATCAGTCAACTGATTCTAGTTAAATTGGCATATACGATGCAGAATAAGATGTGCTACACGCTTATGTTTATATTTTTGGATTGTTATGTCTATTTCTCGACTTACGTCCAAATTCATTCGTCCGGTCATTTTTTTTCTGGGACACCATGTACATTAATCTTCAACTGAATATCCACGACCTGCATTGCATCAGCTATTGTCATTGTACATCTGATCCCTCTCCGGGGAAAGGGGAAAAGTCGTGATTAATATTTACCTTTTGAAATGTTGGATCTTCAATTACATTATAAATTGAGTGGAAGAAAAGGAATTACATATCATAAAACGAATATTGAATGTTTTCATCCGTTTAATAGAAAGAATATGTTCATTCGGTAAAATAAGAACTTTCCAATTCTCTCGGCAAAGCTTCGCTGATTTAAACTGTCAAACATTCCATATTTTATACTATTGTTAAATTGTGTTTACAATATTTTACTCACGTTTTTAGACGTTTCATTGGTAAACACAATTTACCAATAGTATGATATCTAACAGTCCTGATGAATTTATTCAAGGAGTCCATATTTCATTTCTGCACTCTTCATAAACATGCAATATTAATACTAAACTGGTTATTAAAAGTGCAAGCTGAACTATAGTTGGGTTATGCAAAGTTTACCCTCACTTTTTTATCAAGTCTTATGATGGTCTACTACATAATTGTGAAGAGTAACTTACGGGCCCTGTCATGCACACGGGATCTGTCTCTGACAACGGCCTAGAAGCCCTAAGTCTACCAATGCAGGCTGTATTGTTATGCTAGTAAAGATTCAAGAACTATCCTATTCAATAGCGATATTTCCATGATGCTAATTTCTGCATTAACATTGTTAGACCCGCATTTATTTTAATACTGCATGTATGAACAATCAAGTATACCCAGTGTGAAAAATGTAGTTTTAAATCGCATCATTGTGCTGCATTTGTAACCATTCCTTTGAACAAAGGAGCCCGCCAGTATGATGGTGTTCGACATCTTGACAACGATACTATTTTGTATTAATAGTTTGCATTTGTTTTAAGCCTTGACCCGAAATTGGGATTTGGCAGCCAATTTGAAAAGCGCCCTCTAAATATACGCCCATATAATCTTTTTTGTATGTACTTTTAAATATTCATGTGCAATATATTTTGATGTTATAATTATTGTATATACCAGTGATAAAGAGTAATAAATAAAAATAAATAAACGCGGTCAACAAATTAAAATAACTGCCGATCATCACAATCAGCAATTTGTTTTCTGTGCTATGCGCACTTGGCATCCTCAAGCATATTATGATAGTGTTTGCACTGATCAGTATAACGCTGTTTGTCCACCACCAGATCGGATTTTAGCCATCTTCTTTCGCATCTGCGTTTTATTCTCTTTGCTCTACGAAGATCATCTGTGAACCATGGTGCATTTGATCGAAGCACGATTGATCTGTGCTTCAGAGGAGCATGTTTTTCAAGTGTACTGCCGAGTACTTTCTCATACTGCGCAACAAATTGAGAAAGATCAGCAGCTGGTTCCGTTGAGAGTGCCGATGATCGAATATCAGTCACAAAATTCTCTTAGTCAATGTCATGATAAAAGAGTAAAAACACGAATGAACTCTCGATATATTTGATGCTATCGTTGATTTACATGTACAGCCCTCGTCCCTAGTAAAAGTGCCACAAGTGTGATTTGCCCCTTCGTTGTTAACTAAACACATCTTGAGATTAAAACAAATTGAACCGAACAAACGGCATCTGAAAACTAAGAATGTGCCCTTGACTTTGATGTTGTTTCTGTTGTTGCTATAGGGCTCTTTCTATATTGAAACCCCATACAGCTATATTGGCTGCTCGTAATAAGCAGTGATTTAGGTGATTTTATTTTCATACCAATTTGCATGGTCTAATACATTGCCGTGTGATTAATAAATGACCACTCATATTTAGAAGTGTTTCATTCCATATTTAGAAGTGTTTCAGTGATTTGTTAATGACCAGAATAACAAAAGAACTCTTTCAGTGCTACTTCAGTGGATCATCTAGCTTAGAATTTTGCCATGTTATTATGCAGTTTCAGTGTGACTTAAAGTTTCAATATCTCATAGTGCATCGCGTCATAACATTACAGTGACATATATTAGCACCAAAGTGAACCTACTTCAAGAAACATTTTTCCGTTAGCACTCTAAAGAAGAATGTAAAGCATGTTCTGATAGAAGGTTGACCTATTTTAGGGAAACCCTTGTATATATTTAGCTACTTCGCACCATTCATGTTATGAACAGTTTGGAACGTATTTCAGCGGCTGTTGAATATGCATCCCACGTATAGAATGTAAATGTGAAACAGTTTTACCCGTTTTCTCATTATTGTGCACACAGTGGAACGAGAAGCAAATTAAGACGTTTTGACAGAAAAATGTCCTGAAGTGGCTAAAATATGGTGAAGACATTTCTATCTTTTGCTTTAGGCTAGTACCGCTTATATACTGCAGGTAATAACTTCGGTAAAGATACCTGCGTGGTGGAGCTTTGGAGAATATAGAACAAACTACTTCTTAAAGCTATATAATTCAACTAAATTATGCCTTCATTTTATGGTTGGTTTACTTTTAAGTTCTTTTGGTGATTGAGAAATAGTTTTATTTTGAACATATACCTATAACGCAACGGCATAACATAGTATTTTTCAAATTACGTCTAAAAATCCGTGATACAAAATCTGTGAACACACATTCATTGTACAGTGGATATATGTGTACTTCGATCCATTTCCCTTTTAGTACCGCACAATGCTATAATGTAAGCCTGCCTATATCTTTGATTTGTAACGAAATAAATGACTGGATTTACTAGTGTATTGACATAGAGTAAATACTGTCCAACATGCATGATGTGCTCAAATATTTCTATTGCTTGCCAGTCTCCATTGGTTATAGACAAGGTGATCCATGTTACGACGCTGATCTCATACGGGGCAAGAAGTAAAAAATAAACAGCTCCGTTTATGACTAACATTCTAACAGCTAAATTCCGCACATGATTTGTACGCCCGACGTTTTGTCCATGCATCTCTAACATTGAGACTTGTAAATTCAAAGCTCGAAGTAACCTTGCGTAAATAATTGTATTCACAAAGAGAGTAAATATGAACGGCGTAGCTTCACAGAAGATCGTGAACACTGTGTAATTGATAAATCGCGATGTAAACCGAGAAAAAATATTAGGATAGTTACGATATTTATCTACTTGTGGCCAATTAATACAACCTACATATTCAACTTCACACATTGGCGCGAACGATATTGTGGCCACTAAGATGGCCACAGTCCAAGACAAGACACTGTTTCTCACTGCCCTTTTGATGCTACGGTTCCCTGCAAATTTGAGTGGTTTACATACGGCATAGTACTTCTCCAGGGAAACCAAGGTTATAACAAACAGAGACGCAAAATATGACGCATCTGTAAGTATTCCCAATACCAAACACCCACTACGTCCAGATGGTTGTGTATTTCGCAAAGGTGATATTAAAATTTCAATAACACTTCCTCCGATTCCAGTTATAAGGAATAGAGAATCTGATAATGCAATACTTATCAGGTATATGTTTGTAGATGTCCACATATATCCTACGCGATATACTACGAAGATGAAAATACCATTCAAGAATATTCCCATTAATACCATCATTGGCAATATACTTAAAGTCGTGTGTCTTTCTTCTGTGGTGTAAAGAAGCAGTGAAATAAATTCCAATGACGAATTCGTAAAATCCAGTGTAAAATCGCATTTCTTACCCATTTTGTCTTTAAATTTCATCGAGTTTTATCCAATACAACGTTGGCAAGACATTTGAGTAGTTATTGCCTTTAACAATCTTTCCACTTTTGGTGCCATTAAGTTACTATGATGATTGACGAAACATGTCATCTATGAGTGTCATTTCCTAGTAACAGAATCCTTAGAAAGTTAGAAATATCTGCCGCTAGTCCTGCAGTTATTACCGTTATACCGTAGCTATTATACGAGGCACCCTCTTAGGTATGTACCTTTTATAACAAACAATCCTTTTATATAGTGTAATTAGTCAATCCTCCTCATACGGCAGCCGCCAATTAGAAGTTACGACATCTGGCATTTCAATTTAACAAGCCACAGTAGTCCTTAACATCTGCATAAGTAGTCTTTCTCTCGGATTTAAATGTAAAGCCTCTTTTGATCCAGCTTTGACATCAATCTCTCCGTACCTGTGTTTAGTCTGGCCACTTGTTTTGCCGAATTAGGAACAAAGTCGGTATTTAGTATTAAAAAATAATCTTTAATCTACAAAATAAGTCTAAATGAAACATTACTTGACTATCTTTACTTCTCAAAATTACAAACTTTTAAGCTTTTGTGCGTTTTGTTCGCAATTTAACATAAATAGTCATTATTAAACCGTTGAAGGCCAAATTACTGTGATTATCCCTGGATGACTGGATTAATTATTATTTGTTTATGTTTATTCACACTCGGATAAATGCCCGAAAGCAGATCAGCATTTTTTTTTTTTAAATATTTAACCGTTCTATCGTTTGTGGGCAAAGAGTAGGGAGAGTTCTTTATGGACTTTTAGCTAATTACGTCCGTCAACGAATTATGCGATTTTTATGTTATTGTTATTTTTTGTCTGGAATATAACAAACACAATTCGGCAAATAATTTAGTAGTTCACATGCAATAATTTTATCATTGGGGTCAGACCAAATCCTTTCAACCATTTTTCCTACAATTTTGGAAATAAGTCTTGGAACGCTTGCATGCAAATAACGGAAAACTGTCATCCGTTTCCCCCATGCAATGTTGAGAAATTCCAATGTCTTCAGCGGTTTTCCAATGTGTCCACCATTGATTGATGGGGAGGGGGGAAGGCTAAATCAATGTTGTAGATGTCATGTTTGTTCCCAAACACAATATACGTCATTTCCATGATCATTAGAAATTATGCACGGAATTTACGGCAGAGTGTGCCAACATTTCCAAGATTGTATAGGTACTGTTGACCGCACTTTTAGTTGCGGACTTTTCCGTGGGATCTGGTTGTATGAGGAGGTCTCGCCCCTTGGTTGATAATGTGTGCTTTATGTGATATTTTTGATATTTTACCATATGTCATGCTTTTTTGTTGTTTTTACTGATTGTAAATTTCACATCAATTCAGCTTTTAGCTGCTACCGTGTCTTTTAATAAACCATGAATGAATGAATGAAATGTTCACTTTCGATAGCGGACAGCATGACACTACATCAAAACATCAGACTATTTTAAATTCCTTTCTCTTAAATAACCGGCTTGTAGATGTAGGGTCAGTTAATATCAAACATAGATCGGCAAAACAATTTACGCATATGCGTACAAACATATGTTTGTACCATATTTTGCCCATACTTTTTTTTAATTTGTACATTAACACAAATATTTTTGGTTGCTATTAATACCACAGTTTAATCCCCCTCGCAGACTGGGATTTACATCGGGTCTGTTCATTCTTTTATGTAATACAAGCGGCAACACTAAGCGTCGCTTTATCTTCAAAACATTAAACATGTTGCCGCTAAACATTATTGTCATTCTTGAATTATTCATTAGGTTATTATGAAATATTAGTTCATTGAACTTTACAATTTCTAGATGTTGTTAGAAAACGTCCAAGATTGTTAATTAATTGATTTGTTTTTATGTTTCTTCCACTACAGTTACCCAGCACAAATGATGGGACACATGACAACATCTTGATATTCCTTTCTTTCCAATAACGTTTGACCATTTCTTTCCCACAAGCAATATTCAATACCAGACCTTAAGACTGACTGTATTCTTGTCACTACGTCTGCATGACCTACAACGTGAATATACGTCATTATTAAATAGAGCTACCATAGCAAGAGAATTATGACTTGAAATCTCCTTCGTTGTTTAGGTTCGATCAAAAAAAATCTTTAGGTTGCTATTGTCGTCATTTGAATCTAAATAATACACATCCCAATAACGTTTCCATAATTGAATTATTCCTGATTGCTAGTACAATATTCACTACCTTTATTCCAATTCGTAATAAATACATAAACAATTTGGATAATTACGTTTGCAGATGTCTTTAATACTCGTCCTACTGAGAGCCATATTTTGTAACCCGGACTACGAAGGGGGTGTTGCCCCTCGTGTTATATTATAAGCGTAATACACTGTTAAATTTGCTACCAATGTATAGCTGCACAATGGATATCATCAGTCAAGTGATAAAAATAATTATGGCTATGTACAACAATGCGGAAAATGATTTGGCTAACTATTCTATTGATATGCGATTTTCTACGGGGTTAAATAAATAAACCGAATATTGATCAAGGGGTACAATACAATGGTGGACGACATCTACGACACATTGTGTGGTGGCTTACGAGTTACGATCATAAAAAATTGCCCGTAAATTTGGAAGGTTTTTTTTTCATGCATCTCAAATTATTTTAGTCGAGGATAGAAACCAACTGCTGTCCCTTATGAAAATGGCAAGCATTTTTGCAAGCTTGCAAAGTGGTTGCGCATGCTTGCATTATACAAGGTTGTGCAAACAATTCTGCAAGCTTGCGCAAGCTTATTTTTGGAACAATACGGGCATGCGCAAGCTGGGAAATACGTCCGTTGCATGCTTGCAATTCGCAAGCATGCTTGCAATTCGCATGCATGCACTGCAAGCAGTTTGCTTGTTGCATGCTTGCATTGAGCGTGCTTGCGCCCTGCATGACCTCGATCACTGCGTGCTTGCCTCTGCATGCTTGCAGTTGCTTGCGCAGGCATACAAGAGCTTGCGCAAGCTTTTATTTGGAACAATATGGGCATGCGCAAGCTTTTACTGCAAGCACCCGCAGTGTCTTGGCCAATGCTTGCGCAAACAAGCCCATCTTTCACAAGCATGCGCAAGCTTGCAATACGCATGTGCAAGCTTGCAGTGCGCATGCTAAGTGTGCGCACGGTGCGATATAGACATCAGGTCCAATTTAATTACAAATATACGTATTTCGCCTGTAACTGTAAACCTACTAATTTGTATTTTTACACAACATTCATGTTTCTTCAATCTGCAGCAGTTTATTCATAGATACATCAGTTTTTGCCATCTTTTCGCTTCATATTTTACTAAAGTACACATACTTTAGAGCGGTTTAACTGATGTTTACATCCATGAACAAGTGGATGCATTGTGATGTAATTCTGATTACATTTCATATTTTTGTCTATTGAGATGGAAGCAAGCTGAGAGCCTATGAACAAATTTCATGACACAGTTCTAATACTTGGCTCTTCCAAGGAAATAATACAGATAATACAAAATAATTTTTCTAGACTTGTTTACAATGTTCAGTAACATGTTATAGTTGGATATATTTTCAGACAAAAATGATACACTTCACATCTGGTTGTCGTGCTTGGCAATTAAATTCTTCTTTCAAGTAACTACAGTACAATCTTGCAAAATAATATGACTTTCTACATGTGTAGTTATTTCACCCGGCTGTACCTTAAACATTGATTTTGCATTCTACATGTAGTTGTTTTAGTTCACTGCTACATGTTTTTGGTTCCCCATTTACACCTTGAAGCTAAGCTGTTAACAAATCATCAAGAATGAAAGACATACTGGATTAATAATATCAATAATTGTTGGAAACATTTCATATCATTTTACATAATTCATAGCTACGATACGTAGGAGCAACACATTTTCCAAAAAAAATACTGATCATATACGAGAGGATCCAAAAGTTTTTGACATCACCCAGAAGTGAAAGAGCTATTATACCGATGAAATTGTGTCAGTGTAATCACTGGTCCTTATGTACATAATGGTCCAAAAATGGTCTCATAAGTATGTTTACTTTCTTTACAGGTGGCGCTAGATGGGCAGTAGGCGCATAACCTGCAAGATGATGAAAATTGAGGCACGCAGCGTGATTAAGTTCCTGCATTTGAAGGGTTAGGCCTACAATGCTCAGAAAATCTATGATGAAATGAAAGCAATCTACGGTGATGATTGCCCATCATATGGCACTATTGCTTTTTGAAAAAGGAATTTCCAAACTGGCCATATGTCCCTCACAGATGAGCCAAGAAGTGGACGTCCATCACTTACGGATGATGCGGCCACAGTGAAAAAACTCAAGAGAGTGGAGGACCTTATCATGAAAAGGTTATGCGCCTACTTCCCATCTAGCGCCACCTGTGAAGAAAGTAAACATACGTATGAGACCATTTTGGACCATAATGTACATAAGGACCAGTGATTACAATGACAACATTTCATCAGTATAGCTCTTTCACTTCTGGGTGATGTCAAAAACTTTTGGATACCCCCTCGTATATTGCAACAGGTTCAGCAGGTTTGGTTGGTAAATAAAGAACTAAAATACATTTAAACCGTCAAAAACCATGCTAAAAAACTGTCTTCTTGCTAAAAACTGCTTGGTTTCGATCGGTGGTTTGACAGATTCAAAACATGATCATGCCGATTGCTGATTTCATTTCGCAGTATAGGTATTTTAAGTCTATCCAGATGTAATTTACATAATAAATAAGCATCATTGGCAATAGGTTTACCATTTTCACCCCCATGTGGCAGCGAAATCAGTGCGTATTTTATTGAGCGCATCAGCTTCAAATCGCTATCATTCGCTCAAAGCGCTGGTGTACACGCTTAAAGACGCTACATAGATACACAAGCGAAACAGCTTTCTCAACGCGTTAACGTCACTGTCACATTAAGACGAAAAATGGTATAGTCATCCAGCAAATACACTCAAATGTTCCTTTTTTTTTAAATTGTCAATTTAAAATCAAACAATAAAAGGCTGGTTAATGTGGCTTAAATGATGTTACATAATACACTGTAGATACAGTGGAAACTGGTTACCACAAAAACTGTTTACACAAGATTCTGAAACACAAAAAGTCCCAAGCATAATTTAAACAATTAACAAAAGACCTGATTACACACAACCCTTTCAATCTGAGGCCCTGACAATTTTGTGTTAATGAGGTTCCACTGTATATTTTATATTATTAGCTGTGCATATTCATGAGGCCTAAAAATGCATTGCCCTTAGAGCTCCAAATCAAGGTCCGTCGGACATAACTATTCTTTATATATTTTTACCACAATATTAAAGAGTTGCTTGTTATGAATTACAAACAGGTCAGATATTTGACCAATTTTATACCACAATCAAAAGTTTTGATCGATCCATTTTACACTGCCTCAAAATGAATCAAAAAATGGTTAAGTTTCATCCGATAAATCCATCTTTGACAAGCAAAATTAGTGCAAAGTTCTTTTTTCACATGACTTTTTTGTGTAACATCTTAACTCGTCATTTTGCATGGCTGATTTATGTAGAGCTTTTTCTTCTTGGTGCGTTGCCATTGTTGGAAGTCTATTCCTGCTGCAGTAGGGTCACATTTCAGCAGCAACTGAAAGCAAATTGTAGATAAGTTACTGTTAGTTACACTTCAATTAGCAAAATGAATATTCCCGCTTACACATCTGAAACAACACCGTTCAGAAAAAATATTTTGTATCGGTGAGAAATTAGGAATAGGATCATTAAAGTTTTTCACTTTATTTAGTTTAATATAGCCTCATCAATTAAACCAACACAAATTGTTTTGGTGAACATTCAAAATGGAATTTTGACAAATGACAAAGGTCAGGAAACTTTAATAAGGAAAATCTTACACTTCTAAAATTTTAGTCAGGGTCTACAAAAAATGTATGGCGGGTCAGATATTTCCACATCACTTTTTCCCCCACCAGGGCTTTTTCCACCATGGGCAGTGAAGGATACAAATTTACATTTTAATGGATGAGTAAGGTCTTAAGCATAGCCCCATTTTTCTTCATCAAAAGTGACATGTTGGTGCCAGTATCAGAAGAAAGCTCATACGTCTGCATTTTTATCAAGTAAAATAATACAGTGGCAACTCGTTAACACAAACCCTCTTAACACGAAGTTCCTGATAACAAGAAGTTATGTTTTACATTCCCAAGCATACATTTCACATGTTATTAGAACTGGATAACATGAACACCTGATAACAAGAAGTAAAATTTGAATTCTGCACAACTTTGTGTTAATGAGTTTCCACTGTACCGTACTACAATTTATTGCTCGAGATATTAAAGTTTTGTTTGATGGTACGAATTGTAGGGAATTGGGATTACCACACCGGAACGGAAGTGCATCATGTACTAAACTACTATCCTATGGGGAACTGTTGTAACCATTTTTGTTAAATTTATATCGAAACCGTACCTTTGGTATTTGAGTGAATTCCTCCAGACTGTAGACAGTGTGTATGATATATCCATTGGGTCTTGTACTTTTCAAGCATCACGGTTGCCTGTGAAAAAAATGCATGAAATTAAAAATGGCATTTGACAATTAAGCTGTACGTCTGAGCGTAAGTTTTGGGTGGCGGAGATGCAGTCATTAAAAAAAACCGATATTAATTGCAGACCATGCACAGAGCATTTGGTTTTTTGGTTGTGAAACTTTTTAAAACTGTTGCGATTTGGTAGTTCACAGGATCTTGCGAATGGTAGTGACAGGTACATAGTACATGACTACATGTAAGTCACATGAAAATTTTCAAGCGCAATATTGAGATTACCATCGCTGTATTTTGAAAAGTAACACCCTAGGATAGCAAAAGTATACATTTTTGGAAAGCTCTTGGCCCAGGGATTCCAAAAAACCCTTAAAATTAGTTTATTAATGTAGGTGTGATACCCTAAAAAATATTTTTCAACACATTTACACCAACGGGTTGAAATGGTATAAAAATTCACCAGACATTTTCTTATACACATTGTTTTTCTATCGTTCAGCTCTATATCAATCATTGGAAAGCTAATGGTCTCAACTTTTCAAAACTGCATTTTAAGAATTAAGGGGTACACATGAATGAAAATCAGTACCAGTAACCAAAGTAAGCTTCATCTAAAATGAAAAAAAAAATGCTTGCATTTTTACATTATTCTTTCCATATACACCCTACATTAGTTCTGATACCATTTTTAGATTCCTTGGACCAATAGCTTTCCAAAAATGTATACTTTTACTATCATAGGGTGTATAGATAATTTCCAAATATGACCATTGGTACCCAAATCGGTGCATGACAGAAAAATTAGACCGGTGACCCAAAATCGGTGATCTACCGTACCTTGCTCACCGATAGCTTCACATTCGTTCAGGGTTGTAGCTAGACCAAGTTGAGTGCCGGCTAATTTTACTATCAAATTAGAGTGCTCGCTCGGGGCACAATCTTTTTAGCGTACATGAGGCATCCGCATCGGGGAATAGGAAAGGGGGTATACCCCAAAAAACAATTTTTGGGTTTTTACTCTTTTTTTGATGAATAAATCATTTGTGGGGAAAAAATTAAAAATAATTTTTTTTTTTTTTAAATTTTTTTTTTAGTGCAGGTCGGCCCCAACCGGCGCGGCTACAACCCTGCATTCGTTGCTAGAGACTAGAGAGACCATTGCATTCAAAATCTAGTCGGATTTGCTAAAGCATGACACTGTCTGTGCTGTGTATTTAAAAGCAATGGAAGTACAGAAGTAAACACAGCTGATCACAACGGGCGATCGCATCAAAAATTTAGACTTTTCAAAATAGCCCAATTTTAATTATGACGGTCGACAGTACTTTTGATCCAAGTTTAAAAATTAACAGAATAAATATCATCCGTTGCTAAAAATGTCAACGCTGTTCGACCAAAAAACGAAAGCAACATATATATTATAAACTCAGCATCGAATGAGTATTGTGTACAAATTCGAAGCTAGAGTTCTCATCGAGTCCATACCGATACCTACTGAAAAAAAACCCGATCGTGCATGCGACAGTTTCATATGCTACTGCTAGTCTCTTAAATTGTATAGTCAAACTAGTTCTCAACATGCTCAAGTAACACTGTGCATACTCTCATGAACTGTGCAGTGTGCATCTTGTGAGTATAGTACATCATCGTCACGCGTCATCATGTACCGTACTATACTGTACATATCATGCCAAAACAATGTCACATGAATAGGTAAGCTTATCAATTTGATTTTAAAAATTAAATCAAAATGTCGACTGTATATATACTTACAGTTTACACACCCCAGGTACACACACACCTCGAGCTGCCACTCATCAGCCGATATCGTCATGCATGTCCAAGTTGTCTATCATGCATTTCATGATTTGCATGGATCATTTTGGGATGGTTAACGCAAATAACGGTTGTCCGCGTCCGAGCATCATCACAATCTCAGAATCTGTTGTTTAAGCTTTACTACGTTGTGTCACTATCATATTTGTCTTGATGGCGATACTCGGCCTCAATTGTTAGTGAACCCAATAAAATTCCTTTTCTGTAACGCAAAATTTGGCCCAAAATTTGGACAAAAACTGCAGCTCCAACTGCCATGACTGTTTGAATCAGGAGGGTGAAAGTGCATATAGGAACAATGCCAAAAACTACGTCACGCCGGTCACGCTATTGTTCGACTTAAACTACATCATTCGCCATTTTGTAAATATTAACGCATGATCGATGCTTTGAAGTTTCCACCGGATAGTCTGTGGATAGCGCAAGAGCATGCTTTGACCATGCGCAAAAAAATGAATATCATGAAGATGTTTTAAGATTGATTCTTAGATGTTTCAAAATTACCGTCATATTGCATAGATTCATCAAAGAATGGTTTGAAGTACTAACCTTATTTAGTAATTTTAAAAAATCGGGAGAATTTTACAAAATCAATGTTTTTACCTGTCGGTATTACAACTCGTGAAACACATTAGTGATGTGCCTGGGTGACCTAATCTACTAACCTTTAACGTTTCCTATATGAACTCTAACCCTCCTGCAATATGGCGCCTATTGTCTAGAGTTAAACTACATCATTCGGTGTGTTACGTAATAGCTACGATGCCTATCCCTTTATATCCCTGTTTGAATGTGTAAGCTGCCATGGTATTTCCGGTTGCAGATCCCTTTTTTCTAGGAGCACCATGCAGATTTTGTTCATGTTTATAAACATGAACAAAAATTCCCTTTAAAGGGATGGTTAGGCATGTTAGGGACTGAGCCCAGGGAACTGAGTAATAATGAGCCCAGGGAGAGGGGAGGGTAAAATTTCGGGGGAGCAAGAAATTTTGGCAAGCCAAAAGGGGGGGCAAGCCATTTTTGGCAAGCTGGGGGAAGCAATTTTGACGCCATATGAGGCGCCTTTTTAATTAAACGCTAAGGCTTGCGAAAACAGTATGGAAACGCTTTGATATGCAAAATTTCCAGCTTGCTGTGCTCTTAACATATATCTAGACCATTTAAGGTTTGGAAATTGGGATCCCAAAATTAGCATGTTCAAAGGGGCAAAGATTTTTGGCGGGGACTGAGGTGGGGGGGCAATCGATTTTGGCAGGCCAAGAGGTGGGGGATTTTTGGCGGGCCTTTCGAAATTTTACTCCCCCTGCTCATAATTATTGTACAGCCCTTAGTTGCCTCAGATGCCCATTTTGTATTCTTGTACGGTACTTCCTAAAAAATACCGACTTATTTATTATTAGTAGCTAGAAAAATGGACATCAGTTGGAAAGAATTTGGAGTGGTATTCAGAGAAAAAGATTCTTCAAGGGGCTAATTATGCCCCTGTACTCAGGAGGGGATAATTCAATATTGGTTAGGGCAAACAAAATGGACAGGGGGAGCAATTTTGGCAGGTGGAAACAAATCTAAAGAAACAAAATTTGCAGTAAAAAAATAATCTAAAGAACACAATTTTTGCATTATATTTTATTCATTTGTTGCATTGATTTTTTTAGGTGGAGCATTAATTTGATTCTCCGAATTTCGACGTGCCCGAGGCATTACAATTTATTAGATTGTGCCGTCCCGGATTGTGCTTCAAAATTTTGTTCAGTGCAAAGTTCTGCAATTAAACAGTTGGTCTGACAGCTATGTGCTTGCATCGTGGCAGGTGCTTGCTGCATGCAAGCAGACAGGTGCTTGCATTGCAAGCTTGTTTTGCGATTACAATTTGCAAGCACATTGATGCTTGCAGGATGCATGCAGCTGGTTTGCTTGCAGTGTGTGCAGTTTGCAAGTGCTTGCGCAACCTTTCGCAAGCACTTGCATGCATCCGCAAGCTAAATGCTTGCAGTGCATGACAGTTTCCATAGTGCTTGTGCAACCTTTCGCAAGCTCTTGCATGCATCCGCAAGCTCAATGCTTGCAGTGTTTGCAGTTTGCATAGTGCTTGCGCAAGGTTGTGCATGCTTCGCTGTTACTTGCGCAAGCTTGCAGCAAGCGTGTACATGCTTGCTGCAAGGTTGCGCAAGCTTTTTTTGGTGATTGCATTTTCGTAAGGGGTGGGATGACATTCCATTCTTTAAGCATGATTCGTCGCAGGTGGAATTAGCTACTCTGACACGCACAGCACGACCAAGCTTGTCCCACAAGTGTTCAATCGGCTTAAGGTATGGGCTGATACAGGGTGTCCCAAAAAAGAGACCCCTCATTGCGCCCTCTTTTTCTCCTATTTATGAAAAGTTGATCAAATATATTTGGGTATGTCATTTGTATGTAAAGAAACCTTTTATGTCCAGGAAATTCGACTTTTGGGTGGCAACGGCCAAAAATAGATTTTCCTTATAAGTTGAGTGGTAAGAGGCCTTTGTCTCATATAAACACTGGTGGTTTTATTTTCACAATTTATATCTTGTTGCCATAGTAACGGACATTTTTCCATTATTAGCCAATTTAACCAATTGTCACACTTTCGAGCAGTAAAATACCCTTTTATTAGAGTAACTGTACCTCACACATAAAATTTCTTAATATTTTCTTATAATTTTCCCGATATAGATGGAAGGCTTAGTAGCAAATACATTGCATAACAAATTAGAATGGGGTCAGAATTGGGCTATACCATTTATTTTAAATAGGGTGTTTTTGATAATTTTGAATATTCCCATTTAGACCTAACTTCTGGGCTTCATACCCCGTATGGTAACGCTTCATTTGATTTGTCATTTTAGGGTTGACTTGATGGGACATTGTTACATTGAAAATGGAAGAAATTAGTTTGGGGAAAATCATGTGGTAAACGGGTGTTGCCAGAAAATGTTGCATACTTTCAATTTTGTAAATGGATTTAGGTGCATCATAAAGCTGATTCTCGCATAGAATACTTGTATAAAATTGTACTATTATCGTGTACAATAGTTTAGTGTACTTTGTATAATGTATTGATATAGAAAAAATAGCAGAGTTGCCATTCCGCATGTAAGTGTTGCCATTTTTGGCAAAAATGTACTACATCTGTAAAAAGTTAAACGCATGCTTGCAACACTGATGGTGTTCATGATGAACTATAAATAATAAACCGTACTTTGATATTGACTTGTCATGAATAGCTGCATACAACTAAAATTGACATTATTATAATAATATTTGGATTGTATTTACAATATCTACAGTTATAAGTTCTATATCAGTTTCTCATAGGCTTAATCCCCCCCTTGAAATATGTGTAAAAATTTCGATCTTCTTTGCTCGTTTTGAAGCCTTTTGGGCACCTTTTGAGATATTTTATAACAACCAGTCGATTGCAAATCGATGAAAGTTTAACATATGATTCAATGTATGGGTAGCCTGAAGTTCCACCTCGTTTTCCAGGTACGAGGCACTAAACAGCGCCCTCACTGTTTTTGATATGCTCTCAAGACTATTTCGCGGACCTATTTTCTCGATAATTATAAAAATGCGACTTTTTAGGCAACTCAAATTCATGCATAGGCTTTACACTTTATTTGAGATATAATTTGCTACTCTCTCTGATTATTTGTATAAAGGGCAGCCCAAATACCTCAAAAAGTTTTTGTATTTTACCGGAACTCATTAGGGTTACACAAATGGTGCATTGATTTAATGGTGTGCTCCCTTCAAGGGTAGGCTACCGAATGTTCATAAAACTTTTGTTATTATGTTCTTGAAATATAAAATGTTTTGAGTAAAACACTCAAGGTTTGAGTGCTCTGTGACATTAGCCCTATTAAATTTATATGGTGAATTCTGAAAATGTGCACATTTTCAATATTTTGACCATCTATTTAGATTTGCATTAAATACCAATTATCTACCTTTAGTTTTTGACCGTTTATCTACTAAAAACCGCTTTAACCCTATAGCTAGAACTGCGAAAAACAACCCCCTCTCCTAACATTTTTTATCCGTCATAAAAAACACATCTGCCTGCGCCCAAACGACCTAAGCTAGTCGTAGATCCATCCTTTGCGCTCATTTTAGTGATAAAATGTTCTTACCCGGGTAGAACCCGGGTAGAACCGATCGTCAAAGATGACTATAGAGGGGGGTTGGTGAGGCACCCATTGGTTTGTACAGTAAAATCAATGATTTTCATTTCGCGAATAGTGTGTCTTTTCCTTTTATATTGAGGAGAATATTCACTGAAAATTAAATTTTTGTAGAATTTTTAGCCCAAAATCAATTTTTCCTGCCGTATATACTTTTGTACGTGGGCAGAATTTCCCAAATTGTCATGGGCACCCTCACATTATGACATCATAGCAACATTGTGTGGGGAATATTTGTACTTATTTTGGTATTACTGGGTAGAGGAGACCCATAGCTATACATTGGTACCAAATATAATGGTATCAAAAATTAGGGGGTTACATTATTTCCGTTGGTAAATTAAAATGATTTTTTTCCCGAATTCAATTAATGTAATAATAATAATAATAATAATGATAATGATAATGATAATGATAATGATAATGATAATGATAATAATAATAATAATAATAATAACACTAACAACAACAACAACAACAACAACAACAACAACAACAACAACAACAACAACAATAATAATAATAATAATAATAATAATAATAATAATAATAATAATATAAAATACTTAAAATGCAATTTTCCAATTTTTAAAATAGAAACACTGCTTTTTTGGAGAAATTGTTATTCATTAATATTTTATAAATTGTTAAATGCTACCAAAATACTTTGTTATGCAAAATGGTTCTCTACTAGTAAGATTATCCCTGAACTAATTTTTCTTGAACTAAAAATGAATGATTAAAACCAACATACTATAGAAACACTGTATTTTCAGCATTTTGATATTTCTGTAATCTCATATTTATATTTGCAATACATTAGGCTTACAATCTCCAATAATTGTAATTTTCCCAATGCTAATATTACAAATATAGGCGAAATAGACAAATAAGAGATTGTAAAAATAGGAAATTTCTAGAAACACTGTGAGCATACAGATGATTTCCCCAAACCATTTTTTCTATAAATTCTTAAAGCATACTTTAATCTTCCAGGAAACAAAAGTTTGTTGAATTGGAAGCGTTGGCATGTTACTTACAACCGTTTCAACCATACAGGTTTTATGTACTTTTTAAAATAATAAAAAACCCCTCTTAGAAAAGTGGTATCTCCCGAATCAAAAGGCCCTCAGTTCCCATTTAGGTCCTGAAACACAGACAAGACCTGGACCTAAATTCTACCCTCACCAACTTGAATGAACCCGCTCTAACTTTCTTCCAGAATGATATCGAATTGACAGAAAATTTTACACATAATTTTGCCAAAATCACTCAATTTAAGGGAAAAGAACAATTAGCCGTTTCCATGGCAACAAGAAGCTGGTGTCACTATAAATGTTATTTTGATACATCACCCTAAAGTGTCATTGATTGACACAATATGAAGAAAATTGATGATTTTGTGTTTTGCCACAAATTTGAAAAATAAGTCTATTTTCCTGGACAAGTCCTCTTAAGTCGTTAGCTTTAATAAACCAAAACAAGTATTTCAATTGGCTCACAACTTTTGATGATATGCTCTTTTAAAAAAAATGTACCCGTTTTTGACGGAGAAGGTTTGACTACTTTAAAGATTGAAAAGGAGTACACATACCATGTATGAATATCAAACATTCCTCACTTGTGTTAATAGTGTTCTTTTGCTTTACTTGCAATTACTTATTTTTTCTTAGTTATTTATTTTATCTTACTTTGTTGTTTTTTTTCTTGTTTTTTCTTTGCAACATAAGCCATTTCTCTTTTTAGGATAAAAGGTAGCCCGAAGGCTGTTTGGTTTGTCTTTGGTTTTTCTGAAGTGAATTTACTGTGCTGCTCTGCCCTGTACCTGATTGCCTCCTTGGCGAATACAGGTTTCAGCCCTGGTCCTCATTGCATCAATTGCGTTGCGTACCATCCTTGTGCGCCAGATACTTGCGAATGCATTCAGTAATACGTTTGCGAAGATCTTTGATTTTGCCCCAAAGGAAAAAAAATCAAGTGGTGTGAAGTCTGGTGATCGTGCAGGCCACTCCACAGCATGAGCCACCCCAACCACTCTTTTTTCTATCCGTGGACAGAGTGAAAAGCGGGTACTTTCATTCAAAAGGGCATATCTTCAAAAGTTGTGAGCTGGTTGAAATAATTGGTTTTGTTTATTAAAGCTAACGATTAAAGGTTTCTTTACATACCAAAATATATCTAATCAACGTGTCAAACATATGAGAAAAAGAGGGCGCAATGAGGTGCCTTTTTTTTTGGGGGGGGGGGGCACCCTGTAGGAGGCCATTCCATTCTCTCTACTCCCATATTATTGTAGGTAGTCGTTTACTACCCTGGCTCTGTGGGGACGATCCTTGTCATCTTGGAGGATTGGATTCAGTACCAAATTGTGCAGAAATGGGATTTCAGATTGCTGCACAGAATAATGGTAATTGATATTCATTGATATGCAACACGATATGAACATGAATGAATGAATCTTTATTTCCATAATAAAAAACAACAAAATACAAAGAAATTCAACATCATAAAAATAAAACAAGACAATTATGGCGGAGATGATCGAAAGGCCAATAAGGCCAGCATTGACCATCCCCTTACAGAACTAATTTAATACAACAACAAACAAACAGAGTATATTAAACCTATCACACAAGAACAAAAACGGGGCTCCAAGAACTAGTCACAAATAATCTGATATATAAATGTTTGATTAATTTAATGTCATCAATAAATCCTGTTAATTGCTTTATTGGTTATGCACAATTAAAATTGTGGCAAATCAATCAGAGGAGTGCAGCTACTTAAAATTTAATTTAAGTATTTTCATTGAAAAGCAATGAACTAATACAGCATAACGTTGCAAATCTGCCCTCTCGCAATGCATTTTCATTTACAGCGGATTCCTTATAGATCTGTTTTATCCCAGACTAGTATAACCAAAAAATATGTCACGGTTAATAGTCCATGTCGTCATGGTTTGTGATCTCATGCAATGGTAAGAAACACGCGCCCAAACTAACCACACACCTCAAAACTACAAACAAAGCACACAGTCACTTTAGTATACAAGAGCACAGAACTCATTTTCATTCCTTCACAGACATCGTAATTAATTTTACCATCTATTGATACTCCTTATTTGACATAAAAGTAACTCCCCAGAAGTCCAGATTTCCTAACAAGATTCTGCTCATGTCTACATTTGATTCATCTGATTAGCTTCCTTTAGTCATAAATATGCATCATCACAAAATTCAACACGCTTGGTGTATGTTTGACACACCTTAGGCAACATAGAGTGATGTAACATTGCCCAAAGCTAATAACTAATGATCTTTAATGGGAATGTCGTATGCAATGCATCATGTTAATGTGGGATTGCATTGTTCAATAAGCTAACCATAATATTCCATATAGATACCAATCTTAAATGAATACTTGTGTACGCTCCGCAATAAAATTTGGTTTATAAAAAAGAATAAAAATATTTTTGACCATCTGACATGATTATTATATTATTGCTCTCTGTGCCTTTCAAAGCATCTCTATTCGCCGTCGAAGTGGATTAACTACCATAGCACTTGGTGAAAACAATTTTTGAATATATTGAGCTCACATACACACTATTACGTTCACGCGGTACCTCTGCATTGAGCCATAAATGTCGAAGAGCAGGGATAAACACTCGGTTCGTAATTCTATAGAATATCCATATCATGCTGATAATTCGCACCTGTAAGATTGGTATCTTTGAAAGGAGCGGTGTCTATGATTGCAGGTATTCACAGGTGATAAATACAACCTGCTTGTAGTGCAGGGTGATATATACAAAAATTGTTTCCACCTATTGCTATGGTATCTTGAAACAAATTCATCAGGATTGTGAAGTAAATTAAAGTTCTCAATTATGTGGTCAAATCATACAGAATTCTACTCACTCAGACAGTTTCGTCTCTCTGGTCGGGAGACTTCTTCAGTAATCCGCCCACGAGGCACTATGGATCATAAAGAGGGGGTAGGAGATGCTAAATTGCGATGAAGGTGTATATTCTCTCAATCACATATGATCCGCTGCTAAGAACTGTGCACCCTAGGGATGAGAAGTCTCGCGGGAAAACCGGCAGATCAATTTTAATTGCCTGCATGACTTTAACATACATCATCGTAAACTTCAACACGCTTGGAGTATTCTTGTCAGATTTTACCCATGCACTTATGTATTATTACACTTATATAGTATTATATTTTAAATTGTCTTATGTATGTCACGGAGACGATCATGCCTATGTCCTCATGATATCATATAACCCCTATGAAATAGCTTTTTTTCCGATACTAAGAACATGTAATGATTTTTAATGAGGAATATCGTATCGATGCATCATGTTATTACCAAGGAGCTTAGGTTTGAAAAGTATAGATCACGTAACGCATTGTTCCTTGGATGCCGAATTGACTTGCCGACATGCTATTCATAAAAGTGGAACCATTGTTTCGGACAAAGGAGTTCCGCCATTATATTGGTCACTGACCAGACAGCATATTAACACTTTTTCTGTCTGGTGACGGTCAATAAATGATGGAAGAATGTTATGTGTAAGCACTTGAGAAAGTGGTACCATTGTTCTCACACAGCCCAAGGGTATGCTGACTTGTCTTAATTTGAGCGCGAGCACGCAATCCTTCTATAGGCGGCACCCGAAGTGGTTTGGGCGGCTAATTTGAATAAAATGAATGAGCACACTTTGAACAGTCTATAATACCGAATTTATTAATTCGTTTTAAACAATTCATTGATGTTAGCACTGGGTAGTAGCCATTACTGCCATCAGTAGACAGGAAGTCTAGAAAGTTGACCTCAACGCTGTAGGTGGTCTTCCTGTGCTTTTGAATGGGACAGCAGTAACCTTGGCCAATTTTTAGTTTGTGAGAGCATAACAAGACTATCCGTAGATAGATTTTTATTTCCGTCGGTAAATATTTTTTTAATTAAATTTTTCATAACATATTAAAAAGGCAGCGACCCCTGCTGTATAATAAATTAGCTAGGTAGGTTCTGAGTAACCTTGATAAAAATTATCAAAAAAGTGCCTATTCTTTTGTGTGTGTACGGTCCATCACCTGTCACTTGGTAGTCTTGTAACATGTAAATGGCGCTGCCCATAGCCACTCGATGAATTGTTTAATTCGAATTAATCAATTCAATATTATAGACTGTTGAATTGACGATTCGCTCACGGGCAGCCTAGCAGCCATTTGTGGTTTTGTGTTGTGATAACAGTTCTCTTTACAGGTGAGTGTAATATCTTCAATGGTGAAGTTAATAATGACTATGGAGGATTTTATGTAACTATTATACCAAGTTACAATAATAATTGGGTGTAGAAATTGATTATCAATACATTAAAGGACCGTGGTCAATTAATGGATACAAAATAAAGTACAACAAAGTTGTAGTGTTTTTCATACAAAATGTTTTCATGACCTTTATATAACCCGACATTGAAATGCTATTTACGTTTTGAAAATAACCAAAACTCGCGTGTATTATATTTAAAACATTGAAAAAACATGTTTGTGTTTGGGATAATTATCGGTGTTTCTTCCTATACGTTTACAGCATGTATGCATGCGCGTATATTAAGGTTAGCCGAGAGTTTTTCATGCGCTTGATTTCAGAGGGCGTAAGTTCATAACAGAAACAGCCATGCAGAAAATGAACAAGCGTACCGGGACGTAGGCCGACTTATATACAATAGAATATCGATCCACGGTCAAGACATGAAAAGGCTATGAAACTTGGCTTAGCTCGTGCCCGGAGCTCGGATGCCGGGGGGGGGGGGGGGTGGCCCAAGCCGTTTTCGGCAATTTTCTCAAGAATTTTATAAATTTTAAAATTGATTGGGGGCACTTCGTCAAGCTACGCCCTGGAAAATGTGTTGATTTTGAATTTATAGCCTTGATATCTTTGATGAAATCAATGCTGCTATTCCCTGATTTATACAATGAAAGGGTAGGCAACCGGGTAAGCAACAACAACAATATCAAAAAGCAATTATTTGTAAATCGAATTTGGGATGAAAATCAACAAGACAGACTTAGCAGGCCTACAAATTTCTGAATTATATAAAGTGAAAAACAATCAATCACGATTCACTGCACTCAGCGAATCAATCAAATAAAACTAAAAAGAAAGGAGCAAGAAAGAATAAAGAAAAAGTGAAAAAGAAAAAGAAAGAGAGAAAAGAAAAAGAACGAAAAAGAAAGAAAGAAAGAAAGAAAAAAATGAAAAAAAAAAGAAAGAAAAAAAGAAAGAAAAGAGGAAAGAAAGGAAGTAAAAATGAGAAAAGAGAAAAAAAAAGACAATTCAGCCACACGGAGGATCGAACCCACAAAAATAGTTCATATTAGATTCCCAGTCCAACGCTCTATCCACTCGGCCATAGATCAGCTTACGCAATTGACTGTTCTCAAAGCGGATGATATAACTATAATTGGATGCAATTACATGATGATTACAATCGCGTCCGCATTATGGCTCTTAGAATAAACACGCATGTCGGCGCTGAAATTTTGAACGAACTGATGGAGGAAAACCTCGTTTTTGCAAAACTAGCTTCAATTTGGAGTGAAAATCAAATGGAATAGCAATTGGCAGAATGTTGAGAAATAATGTAGGTATTCAGATGTCTAAATTAACGTCTCGTAATCAAGATATCGATAATTTTACAAATCAGCTTTTTCTCAAGCAAATTCTCCAAAATTTTCCCCCAAAAACGGGCTTTTAAAATTTAATCGGTACTGTATTTGGTTCTTCCCCATGGCAACATTATTTCTTTGATCGATTTGTAATACAATACGAAAAAGAAGAAAACAATCGCTCGGTGTGGATTTATACGGAGCGCACATTTGAAAAAAACCTCATGGAACGTGTGTTTGATCTTGTGAACATGGTGGGTAAAAATGCTTTAAACGAAGGATTTTCAAATTTATTCTAATAATTTGTATATAACACACACAAAAATGTTAAGCTACATCCAATGCACCAACATTTCACTCGCTGCGATATTTGATTACTGAGAAAACTCTGTTTTAGAGAACAACTTTATACGTCTTTTATACGTTTTTTATACGTCTCTTTGTGTAACCTTAAGAGAAGGGTGCTGGGGAGCCCCCGTGATAAAAACAGGGGCCGCAAAAAGAAGGGGCGGTATAAGAAGGGCGCCAAGAAATATTTTTAAAAGGGTGGAAAATTGTCAAAAAAAATCACAAATATTCAAAATTGTGAAACAGATGGAATTATACATAAAAATATTTTGTTTCCAGGTTGTAGCCCCTATTGACATTTTTCACCTTTTGTACGCCACCGATATGTGACCAGTTGGTTTTGTTTTATTACGTTATGACATTTTATTCAAGTTGCTCATCAGCTGTTCTTGCATTATGCATCATCGGTGCTTTTGTTGTGACATCGTCTACGAATCTACAAATCTCCCATAAATCTGAAAGACCTCAATATACGTGAATCGTTAAATTCGCGCTCTGCTTCTAACTTATTATTACTACTAATGGCGTTTATTACAAGATAGACGATAGTAAAAACAACAATCATCTTTTATTTTCTAAATGGAAAGACACATTAGTGCAAGAATAAAATAAATTATATCTGCAGCACATCATACTGTACTATAGGAATGCACTACCTTGTGGTGAAATATTTAAAATCCGCGAAACACTTGTTTTCCTTCTAAGTAAAGTAACCATTTCACTTCAGTATGTTGTAACGAGCTCCTTGGTATCGTATTTTGGTCAAATGTGTGTCTCGGGGGAGAAACGGGGCTGCACTAAGTGCCTACCCTTAAGGACAGGCAATTTATCACTACTCACATTTCAAATCTCCTTTATGTTCGTCACACTCTGGCCATATTTTGTACGGTCGATTAAAGTAAATTTATTGAATAAAATACGCTTTATATTGACTTCTTCTAAGAGATGTGGACATCGTAAACAGAAGGTGAATATAAGTATTTTTTTCTAAGCTTTGTAATGGTTATTACCAACAGTAAAGTTTAATAGTGGCAGTGGAAGCATTGAAAACTCAGACTATTGAAGCATCAAATTACGGTGTGTTTTGGTCTTTGACGAGCCAGTATTCGCGAAGCGCGCAAATGTTTACCCTATTTTGGCCCAAAACATGATGTGTTGAAAGATGGGCGGGGAAGGGGTCCACCGCTTTCACAGGCTATACAATTTAAAGTATTCTTTTAAAGCGTCACTTTCTAAAGTTTAATTAAATCATAAACAACGAGTTAGTTAACATTAATTTAATAACAAGATAAAAAACATTATTAGAAGTGTTATTCTTTAATTGTATCTTGATGAAAGAATTATGATTCTGATTGCTGCTATTATACTTTCCAGCAACGGTGCCACCTTATGACGTCATGGTGGACATATTGCATTCAATTTCAGAGGAGGTTTGTGTCTGTGAATGACGAACCAAATACAATGGGCAACCATATACAGCACTGATTTGCTCAGAGTTGAACAGGGCACGTCTATTTGAAAGTTACACAGGTGTCATCGAACAGGTAATATATTTCTTTATTGTTTATTTCGTTAGCACCGATATTAAGTGTTGGAAATATTCATAGGTAAACGGTAGTATGTTTACAGACCGTGAAAGAAATGTTTAAAGATTATTATTTTTATTGATTCATTTTCTAAAATATTTAATACTTCTTCATGATTCTCTCGTAAATGTTTGATATGATTGGTGAAGTGTGCCAAATAACTGTACACAATTTATATAAAATTATATTAAGATAATTGTTTACGTACACATATTAACAAATGAATACCCAAATATACTCCAGAATGACTTAAATGTTGCAGATTACAGTAAAAATGTTAAATTGTGCCTTACAAAATTATACAGGGTGTCATTACATAGTAATGCAACATAATTTCTGCTATTTTAAATGTCATACAAATATTTTTGAAAAGAAAAAACATGATCATGTTTCTTACAATTTTTTATGCATGTATATCATCATCAAAAGGAATGGAAATTGGACGCGTCCATACACTTCACCATACATTATATAGGGTGTCACATAAAATTCTATGATTTGATATATTCGTGGCATTAATTGTATGTGATCTTTAACTTCAAATATACCTTGTCCCTTACAAAATGTTTCATAAAGTGTAAGTTCAATGTTCTTGGTAAGACAATGCTTAGGCATGTCACCAACTAATGCTTAGGCATGTCACCAACTAGGCATAGTAATTGAAATGTGTACAATTTGCCCAATACACATAGTCCTGAATTTTTAGCTAATTTAGGTGTTTGGAAATATTCGCACTTTGGTGTTTTAGTGTATGTTATAGGTAATAGGACATTGCCTAGTTAACGTCACTGTGTGAAAAATAACCGGCCAATATTTGATGTTCTCTCTGAAATTCTAGAAAATATAGTTTTGTAACATGTCCTAAATTTCTAGCTAATTTAGGTTCGCACATTGGTGTTTTAGGAAGGATATGTAAACGACAGATAACACCAAAAAATATGAAGAAATTATTTCCAAACCGTGTTAAGTCTACAGCCATTATATTTCTCATTTTCAAGAATGCTGGTTAACAATTTGAAGACTACTGTCTCATTTCGTAAACAAAGGCCCACTCAGTATTGTTACCTTGCGTTTGCGTTATAATCGTTCACCCAACTAAAACTATAATACCAGCTCATTGCTCATTGCACAGGTAAAACAGAAACATGTGTAGTGTGGATTTAACCAGAGAAGATCTGATTTAACATAGTTGAGCTGTTTTCAATGAGTGTTATCTTGGTTTAATAGCTTTTAATTGGGTTTAAGTCCTGCAAAGGTCGTGGTGAATTCTACTGTGGACTGCATCATTAAAGATTAAAAACATGTGTATGCAATGAAATCGCGCAACTTTACACTTTGAATTACAGAGTCTTGCATAGTGACAAACAGGATGGTCACGTGACGTGCATTTTCTTTTTAAAAAAAATAAATAAATAAAATTAATTCCACATTTCTAATATAGCGCCTTTCCCAGATCTCGGAGGGTTCAAAGCGCTGTAATTTCGCTGCCATGGTGAATCATCACAATCAAATCGCAACAACTATACTTAGATTGTAACATCCACCAATTATCTGTGCAGCTCCCCAAATTCCATTGGGTGAATGAAGTTTCTGATAAACTAATCACCGATTTTTGAAAGCAGGAGGAAACCGGACAAACATGGAATTGGGATAAACCAAGTGCGCATGAGTCCTTGTGCCGCGCCGAAGCTTGAACCAGGGACGGCAGCGGTGCAAGGCGAGGGAATAACCACTGCGCCAACTCGCTCTCCCTAGGAGTTTTGTTATAATAAAATCAATTTAATAATATCTAACTGCAACATTTTCCCTTTAAAGAGATACCAAATATTAAGGTTTGCAACAGTTATAAACAAAAATAAAACTGATACATTGAAAAGGCATGATTCTGCATAGACTTTATACAGTCCCTCCCCCTAATCCTACTCCCCCTAATCCACAACCATGCTTGGCACATTTCATTTAGAACGTCATCAAAAAGTAATGAAAGATTATTTGCAAACTGGAGTAATACATGAGTAATCATGGTAATATAGAATAAATTAGCTTCAACTTAAGACCTTAATGAACTGATAAATTACCCAAGGGGGCAAAGAGAAAACTCGAATAAAAAAGATGTATTTTTTCTTCAAACGGGACTTGACAAGAACTTGCTTCAAATCATCCCTGGCAGTCCTGATATGGATAGACAAATTGATCTTCATGACGTATGGCATTTTCCCAGGTAAATCAAAGTTAATACAATAACAAAAGATAAATATAACCTTTTGTTTCTTTATTTGGACATTAAACGCATAATAATATACACACTGCTTGTCACTATTTTAAGTAAAATATGTTTATACAACAGCTTCCAATTAATTGCATGATTTTAAAAAACCCTCATAGACTGAAATTTAACGGTCGGGCAATTTAAAATCGATCTGCGAAAAAGTAAAAATTGCAGTTTAACAAATAACGGTTCAAATGAAAGCCATTATTGGGGGCTAATTGTTGTATCACTATGAAAGGCCTGACACCAATATAAGCATTTGTTTCGGTGACCCAAGTTTATGGTCATTTCTGCTCACGCACTTTTTACAGATGACCTTTCATATGTCTGTTTCAGCGATTGCCCGAAAAAGGTGGTATGTTTTTGAAAAGCGTTTCCGCTTGAAATGTAGATAGTTATTGTTACTTTGCACTATTTAGCCGACAATTTTCAATGCGTTTTACACACTAGAAATGTCGCTTGCATAATACCGATATTTTTAACAGTATCGTTTTTGTTAACCAAAATACCATCCACATTAGTTCCCAAGACCTTGTTGAAACCATAGATACCAAATTGGACTGCGGGTGATGAACAGATTTTAAACTAGAATCAAAAGAACCAGCGTAGGCCCTCTCAAAAATTATTAATGTACTTTTTTAATATATCGCGTTGTGATAAAAAGTACTGCTTTTTCCTTCTCACGTAGTGGTGTCTCAATGTCCGTTGCTGGTTGGTATTATTCCGATTACGCGATTTTCATGATTTAGGCTTACTTAGCCTACATTTTACCAAATATTTGCCCACACAATGCTCGAATATATTCCAAAAATGGCGCTGCATTCGGTGTCACATTAATGACAAGGTTATAGTAAGATGTGTGAGACTTTCTGACACTATATTTACGGTTTTTCTACTAGCTATTCAAACATATGACAAATTTGGCTGGTTTGCGATGTTCAATATCATTTTCACGCTGATGTGGCAGTGACGTCACGTCAGTACTATACGAATTGTATTAGGCGCAGCCTCACTCGCTAGAGTTCGATCAAAGCGCAGGTGTGCGTACGCACGCGCTTAAAGACGCCGCATAGATGCGCGAGCGAAATAGCTGTTTCAACGCGTTGACGTCACTGCCACATCGGGGTGAAAAATGATATCGGTAATAGATGACTATGAAACCTCAAACTCGCCCCTCAATAAAGGTTGGCAATTGAAGCAGGCGTCAGTTTAGCGAACGTTGCCTGTTTAATGCGATGCGAGTGCAAGCGCCGCCCGGACTGTGAAGGTTTCCGCATACCGAATATGGGTTTAGGTTGGGCCTATATCATGGTCTCTAGGCCCTATGATTTATTTTTCGAAAGGAAATCCTAATCCCGGAGCCTAATCAATTGAGAAGGGAATGAATTTTGCCATAGTAATATCAAAATTAATACTTCGTCGTCCATAACAAGAAGGAATGCCTCACGATTTGTTTAATGTCCGGTCATAATTTAATTGATTACACTGAACATGAAGCTACTATCTCTACTAGCTTCATGCAATGAACATTTGCAGACCAGGCCTTCTATATGTAGTGAGTACCACATTAGATTGTGTTTACAAGAAATAATAAGCGCTGCCTCCTCGAAATTTCTTATGCCAGCAGCTTTGATGATCAAATATTATCTACAACCACGCACCTGTGTGATTGATGGCCTTTCTTTTATCTATTGACCTCAAAGAAAGGATTAGAATTATCAGAATGCCGTCCCTGACCTGCTTCCACACATTATTAATGAGTCGCTAAGGGATCTTCCTACCGTTATACTTCAGCGAATACGTATGGCCACTACACAGGTCAATGGCCTTATTCTGATCTGGCGGGCGTTTTAAAAGCACGGTCCCTGATGCGTGTGCATATTTCCGGGCAAGGAACAATAGAGACAAATCGCCTGGCAATGACGTCACATGTAATCCCAGTCTATAGTGTGGTCAGAACATTATAGGCTGGTGGTCATTATAGTACGATCAGTACGAAAAGTCCAATGCGATTTTTAATGTATTTTCTAAAATTAAAAGAACCACTTTTTAGCGGGAATTTTTGTAAGTTACACAGCTGAAGTTGTGAAAAGGTTGAAAAACTACAATACTACGGCATAAACAAGATGTTTGTTTGGTCTTTAGTCCTATAGGGCCATCCCTTAAATTGGATATGGTTTTCCAACTCTGGACATTATAGAAGTTCTTGAATTAATAACTAGGTAGATCACGTTGTCCTCCGTTACAACACCCGGCAAAAGTGTAGGAAATCTGCGACCTTATACTGATATTACTTTCTTTCATTAACGTTCGACCCCTCCTTTTTTAATAACCAATATTTTGTACCAGAGTATTCATCGTCACTACGGTCTTCATGCTATACAACATAAAGATTTATCATAAATCTTCACTATTAGTATTACACATAGCAATCACACGACAAGATTAATGACTTATATTCTCAATATTTGCTAAGGTTTCATCCAAAGCACCTTACGGCACACTTTCATTTGAATTAAAGGTCAATATCGTCGTCATATGATTTTAAATAATGCATAACACAATTACGTTTCCTGAATTGAATAATTCCTGACTACTAGTATATTTTACCAGCTTCATTCCAATTTGTAATTAATAAATAAACATGTGGGTAAATTACCTTTGCAGATGTTTTTCAGCTAGTTGAAAGACCGTTTCTGAATTGACTATACATAAAATATCGATATTTATATATGTGCAGTTTAAGATATAACATATTATTCTAATTAAGCATTTCAACGAAGTTTAAATACATATTTAACAATATTTTTGTAATTTTTGAGCATGTTTGCTAAATAATTTACCTCACAATGAAGAATGATCTTCATTGTAAATCACCGATACATCAAATAAAGATCCTTGGCTAGATTCAGTTTAGTGTTTTCATTATACAGTCTTAGTAATGTTCTGTTCTCTCTCCTGGGAAGAACAATCGTGCTTATCCTTACCTTTTGAAATGTATGATCCTCACTCACACTTACTGATAAAGCTGTGCCACCTAACAGAATATTCATAGAATGTCGAATGAGTTTCTTATAAAAAGAATTTTGCACGTAGCTTTGTCTTTTTTTTTACAATAAAACATTTATTTAAAGTGTTGTGGAATAGTTTCACCTGTTTAAATATGTAAAATGAAAGGCTGAACGCTAACAACTGTCACAAATGATTCTCCGTCCTAGCTTGATTGGTATAACTTTATGTTTATCTACATGTAAAACTATTATTTTATCAGTGTGAACAGATTGTTCACGGATTGTTCACGGATTTTTCAACCGATCATAGATTCTTGTCTTCTAGTGTAATGCAATACGAGGAACTGGTATTCCCAGCTGAGTGCTAACACTATAGGTTACATACCACTAATAGGCCTGGGCGATGCATGGAAATACGACGAGTAAATATTCGTTTGCATGGCATCTGAAAAGACTGCATTAAAATCGCTGAAATTGATCAAGTTATATATGCCCCTCCCCCCCACCCCGTCGGTCTATGTAAGGCCGTCGGAAGACGGAAGGCATGTGTTAAATAAAATGGGTTAACATTAGACTATTTTTAACACAGGTTGACAGAAAAAAAAAGGGAGAATTACAAAAAATGATGAAAAATTGTGAATGAAATAGAATTTTACATAATTTTTGTTTTTGTTTTATGTTGTTACCGCCTATAATCCTTAGCCACTGGTAATAGTACCAAATTTCATACGCACGGCTTCGGTTTTTAGTAAATATTCGCCCTACCATACCGTAAAACCTCGTCTACAAGCATATATAGTGGTTTTTTTTTTATAAAAGCTTACTGTCTGTTCAATTAGCTTAGATTCTTGAATTTTTAAGATATTTGAAAAAATAAATAATTGTGGCTAAAGTCATCAAAGAAAAGTGTTAGCACAGCCTTAGACCTAACGTGGTTTATACTTTTCAAATTCCAAAGTTCAATTTAAAACCCCATTTCTTTTCAATTTTGCCTCATTTTAGGCAGTTACTTGGGTCCACCATAAGGGTTCGCGACCTTTTTACAAATCGAGTGGGACGGTCCATTCTCAACTTAGGGCATAGACCCTATCCAATTTGGCAAAACAATCTGTCCACCAATCTGTCCTGCCATTCCAATTGTTATATCGTTCCGGTTATTGGATATAGGTTCTATAGGTGATGATGGTCCACCGGTTTTTGTTACACGAAACTATAATTATGGCGCGATTACGTTTTATGCATAACATTATTCTGAGCATTATTTTTTCCTAAACAATGACATTAAAAGTATGGATTTCGTTCTTATTTCAACTGGTTAACAATGTAACTTGAGTTTTGTTTAATACCATTCCTTCCCAAGAATATCAGCTTTCGCTTGACATTTTCAGATACAGTGACTTTACAAGAATTGTTTTCTGTAACCTGATTGTTTTAAATAATATTTTCTGATGCAAAAATTCTTTTGTTTCCAAATGTCCTTCTCATACAAAAAAAACCCCGGAATAACAAATTGAAAATAAATGAGTAATTTTATAGTAGGCCTATAGGCCTATACCTTCTCAGACCAATTCGTAAAATAAATAAATAAATAAATAAATAAATAAATAAATAAATAAATAAATAAATAAATAAATAAATAAATAAATAAATAAATAAATAAATAAATACACAAGGAATGTATTTATATATATAAGCTGGGCATATTTTAGAACAGCTTAGTTCATAAATAATAACGTAATGTTTCAACAGTAGGGTTTCAACACAAATTAGGCATACTGGCTAATATATAGCTATTTTGATGGACAATACTTCCTGATACGGATGGTCGAATAAATACTATCTCAGCGCATTATGACATTCGTCCCCATTGCTCTAAATGGATTGACTCAAAAAAGTTTATGGTACCCGACGTTCTACGGCTTTTTATAAAAATATCGCGGGAAAAGACCAAAATTGAAAAGAAATGAGGTTCTAAACTGAACTTAAGAATTTGAAAAGTATAAATCATGTTAGGTCTAAGGCTGTGCTAACACTTTTCTTTGATGACTTTGACCACAATTTTTCTATTTTTTCAAATATCTTAAAAATTCAAGAATCTAAGCTAATTGAACAGACAGTAATTAATTCGAAGCAAGTGTTAATATACAAATACAATAGATCGATCTTAAAATAACACTTGTTTGTATATGATTGGATCCGTAATTTATTTGCTCAAACTCCATAATGGCGACTGGATTAATGTAGCTTTCATCAGAAGCACACTATATGCTTATAGACGGGGTTTTACGGTATTGTAACTTTTAGCTTCGAGGGCGCACTGCCATTTTAAGGTGTTTACGGTTCAGTGTGTTAAAACAAGAAAAGTCTCAGGTCAACCTATGTTGAGCTTTTGATCATTTGGCATCTAAATCATATAGTTTCACTTGATATTAGTGACATTTAACTGTGAGAGTTCTGAATATGAGACACTTCCACCTGAAATTACCCATTTTCCAATTGAAACCCGTGTAATACATAATTAGGGACCGTTCACAAACACTTGTAAGGGGGGCTGATGCAAAAGGGGGGCCTGACCATTTTGACCCTCCTAAGGGGGGCCCTGAAAAATATGACCACAAATTTTTCTGGGAAAGTTGAGTTTTATGCTTTTCTATGGGGTTGACCGATAATTTTCATGTCAAAAAGGGGGGGGGGCCTGAAATGTTCGAGGTCTGTAAAGGGGGGCCCCGAAACATATTTGTGATAAAAAATTTTGCATCAGGCCCCCCCCTTACAAGTGTTTGTGAACGGTCCCTTGTGAGTGGTATTTAACCTATATGGCAAGCTTCTCGCCTTCATCAACTGAGGGGTTAATGTCTGAATTTCCTGTAGGGACCAAGCCTAAAATGGTTGCACTACTGAGGTCTTCCTTAACAAGCAGGAACAGCCGGTTATATTCCATACAGGAAAGAAACTTCTTACCATGAGCAGAAGGTGCTTGATCAAATTTATCTCATCTCACGGAAATTATCCAACGCTGAAAAAACTCGCTGTAAAAGAGTATGAATCGGCCCTAACACACTATACAGCATTTAGCACTATATTCTTTCAAATTGGACAACAGTGTTGATTCTACGAATACGTTATGAAAAGCCAGTTATAAACTCCTCAAACAAAACCTGATCTTATTTTGACATGTTCTCGTAATACCGTAAAATTCCGTCTACAAGCATATATATGCCTCCAAACGAGATTTTTTTGACACAAGAGACAAGAGGCACACACTCTCGACAAAAACGTTATTTGGAGTTTGAACAACTATATTACTGATAAAGGCGGCTGTACAAACATGTATATTTGTAAGACCAATCTATTGCAATGTTTTTGAGAAGGCCCATAGCAAAAAGAAAAGGTATCGGTATAGTTCCGGCTACTATACGGGATAGTATCCGGTATGTATTCTGGAGCTATCCGAAAGTTTCTGCTAGCAGATACTAGTTGGATACTAGTATCGGTATAGTGGTACTATTCCGATACTATCCCGATACTAGATCTGATACTATATAGTATCGGAATAGTACCCGCTTTCAGCTGGCGCCAATCAATGTCACATGACTAATTAGAATAACTGCCATATCGACTTGGAGCCAAATTGCTATACAGTCAAGGAATGAGTTCCTCTGATTCAAAGGATAATATATACTGCTGTACAAAGAATTGTACAGTGTGTTCTATTTCCGGGCTTCACAATACAGGTATGATTGTATTGGGTGACAGTTTTTGAACAGAACTTTTATTTGATCTAAATTTAGTATAAGCTTAAGAACATCGTGCAATGTACGCTATATCAAACCACGGAGTATGTTGAATTCTGCACCCAAGACAACATGGTGCTCAATGCATCAGCTGATGCATGCCATAAATGTGAATGTGTATAGGCCTATAATATGCTTTTAGCATGCAATGTAGCATTCATAATGTACATTTGCTTTTTGCCACAAATTCCAATGCTGCATGTATGTACAATATCATCAATTGCTACACATTTCACATTTAATGTTTGTACAACTATAATCATTTGAAATTTTCCAGTGACCTTGTCCACATACCATGTAAATCTTTGGACATATCTCTATGACCATATTTGGGCAAAACAATTTACATGCGAAACAAATAGTATCAAATACTATCCCGATACTAGTATCAGGTACTATCCCGATACTAGTATCGGGCACTATTCCGATACTATTTATCAGTGTCTCCCAGTAACAGTATCGGATACTATCCCGATACTATATGTCCATATATGGACAAAAAATTTGCATGTGAAACATATCCGGATACTATACCGATACTAATATCCCACTAGGTAGCGGGTACTATTCCGGTATTAGTATCAGAGACTATCCCGATACCTATTATATTTTGATATGGGGGTATTGGCCTTTCATATCTTTCGTTAAAAAAAAAACTCGTTTAGAGGCATATATGCTTCTAGACGGAATTCTACGGTATTGTTAGTTCCAATTTGATACAAAATTCACTAGGAGACAAAATCTGTGATCGCTTGAAAAATTCGTGAAAAATCTGTGATCCAATATAGATTTTTCACAGATTTTTCAACCAGTCACACATTTTTCACGGAAAAACGTCTTTGCTACCAAACACTGAAAATTGACAAAGATTGATGAAAGTTGATTCATTTTCAAAAGTTGCAAAACGAGCCAGGCGGTCTAAATTGCTAAAGCTTGGTCAAGCTTGCTTGCCCGCATTGGCCCCACCGAGTATCCCAAGTGCCGGTACAATGGAGGGCTTATTCAGTTGTTTTAAATTAAAATGTGAAGGGGTGGTTGGTACACAACCTCCCCGCTTCGTAGGGTTAATACTTACGATCGAGATATTAGGCGAACACGTTTGAGGTGTTCATACCAATGCAGGCTATGGCTGGTCCTACTCAAGTGCCCCACCAAATGCACGTTGACTGTGACGGTGGTATAATGAACTTCATGTTGCACTATGTCACGTAAAGAGCTTAGTCAGGAATGCCTGGAATTCGGGCTAAGTACATGGCGTGCGGAAAGCGTAATTGTTTTCTGCAACCATAACGGGACACAAAATATCACTAACCGTAGTATTAACCATAGTCCGAGCCAAGGTTCATTATTGTTAGGGTTAGGGTCTTAGGGTTAGGGTCTTAGGGTTAGGGTCTTAAGGTTAGGGTTAGGGTAAGGTTTAGGGTTAGGGTTAGGGTTAGGGTTAGGGTTAGGGTTTAGGGTTAGGGTTTAGGTTTAGGGTTAGGATTAGGGCTTGAGATTTAGGGTTAGGTTTAGGGTTTAGGGTTAGGGTTAGGGTTTAGGGTTTAGGGTTTAGGGTTTAGGGTTAGGGTTAGGGTAAGGGTTAGAGTTAGGGTTAGGGTGATTATATCTGAATTTATTAGTACTAATATAATAGTAATAGTATATAAATATGTGTATGTACTTTATTCCGTAATCAATAAGTATGATAAACAAACACCTTTCTGGCACAAGTTTTAAGTCTAGTAAATTTCTTACTCGTGTTACATCTAGCCTATGTGTTATCGTATTGCGTCCCGTTATGGTTGCGCAAAAACATACGCGTGCGGAAAGGTCAGAAAACATCAAAAGGGGTAAGTAACGTTAGACCTAGTGCCGATACTTATGCACATAGCCAAAATGTCCCAGATTTAAATGGGCGCGCTCACATTATGATTTATTTTGATATCACTCTAGAGGAGATCCATTGGTACCAAATATAACGGTATATGACGTTTATGATTGAAAATTAGGGGGATAGCTTAGTAGTTCTACGGTTAAGTAGACATTACAGTCAGTCCCCATTTATCCGAATATATTTTCCAACAAGCTGTTTCCCTATCTAACCTCAACAATCAATAGTATATCACAATGCAAAAAGTTAGCTAACCGTAAACATACTTTGATAAACGAACGTTGTGCCGCTATCAGCAGCGTTTTGCTGGTCCAAAAAGACATACTTGAATTGCTCGGATTACTATGTGGGTCGCACAATTTACGCTTCTCGTCGCAAATTGGAAGTTCACTTACAGCTAATAAATTAGAATCTGGTAGCTGACTTCCTCTGAGTGGCATTTTATAAGCATTGAGTGTCATCACTTGCTCTTAAAAAGTGCAATTATACATGTTAGTAGGAAGTGTATGAAACTGGGTCGGTTTTATATTATCTCAACCTCTAAATGTATTTGATTGCTATTGCCGAACAATTATGTTGAAGACTTTCATCAACTTACTTTTTTGCAAAACAGATAGGTCACACTGAGTAACAAGGAACGCCGTACACACAATATAATTATTATATAGGTTTTCTCAGTTAATTTAACTCATTTTTCGTTATATTTAATATCCCGTTAAGTTTGAATTCGTCCTTAAAATTTGAAAGTGTCTATTTGTAAACTTAAATTTCGTCTTTGGTCAAATAAATTCATATTTTGATCAAAAGGATTCATACAATGTTCATTTGATTTCGTCCTAGAGCGCATTGAAATCGTCTCACCTGATGCATGGACAGTACTTGCACAAATATAATTCGTCTTTGTTCATTAATTTTTATGCTTTGATCAAAGCAATTCGTCCTCCATAATGCATTGTAGGCCTTCATTAATTACATCTTAGATTTTCAACCACTGGTATTGAGTTTTCAATATAGTATTTCGATTCAGAAAATGAATTTCAATTCAATTCAGATTCACTTTCTTATTATATAAAATCATTTTGATTCAATTCCAATTCAATGCATTGAAATTAACTGCTAACCAATTTCAATTCACAGCATTTGAATTCAATTCCAATTCACAGCATTTGAATTCGATTCATAGGCCTATTCAAATTCAATTCTTATTACCAACACTGATATATTTGACCGGGCATTTGGCTAAAAGCAGTTCAGGGAGAAAGTTCATTGTAACTGATAAGCTGACAGCTGAAATGATAGAATCAAATACATGTTTTATATGCAATGGATTGAATTGAAATGAACAAAATATACATTTCGATTCGATGCATTGAATTAAAATGAAAGAATTAAAACATTGAATTGAAATGGATTTAATTGAATTCAAATGAAAAAAAAACAAAAAACATTTCGATTCATTTCACTGAATTGAAATGAAAAATGGCCTAAATCAAATTCAATTCAATTTCTATTCCAATACATTGAAATAACACTATTTCCTACCTTGCTGATATAAATCCGAACAGACGTGTCTAAATTTATTCTGACCAAATAACAGTTATCACAATAATATGGGAGCGAGAGAAATAGGGCCATACAACCACCATGACCACGTTTGAAATAAATAATGATATAAAGATTAGAAGGAAACAAAAAACAAAACATAAACTAAAAAAAAATGAAAAGAAAGAAACAACGAAAGAAAGAAAACAAAATATAGAAAATAAAGAAATATGAAATATATAAAAATGGAAAGATAAACAGAAAGAATGAAAGAGAGAAAGGCAGAAAGAAAAAGAAAATATACAGGCCTACTTCTACATGCTTTATGTTAAAGACGAAATTAAATGACCCGAATATGAAAATATTTGATCAAAGACGAAATATATTAACACATTAAGTTGATAACCCCTACAATGGACGAAATTTAAATACATTTTGACGAAATTAAACGAACTTTGTATGAATACGTTTGATCAAAATATGAATTTATTTGACCAAAGACGAAATTTAAGTTTACAAATAGACACTTCAAAATTTTATGGACGAATTCAAACTTAACGGGATATTAAATATAACGAAAAATGTGTTAAATTAACTGAGATAATAAGCATAACATGGTGGGAGCAAAGTATTCGCCTATTATTTATTTCATTCAGTTAATTTATTTTATTTCAATTTATTTTGTAAATTTGCGTGATTTAGAGATGAAGCATACACTGATACTGCAATAAGAGCGATACAATTTTCTTTATATTTTAATAATGTGGATATGGGTCAATGTAGCCATTATTTTACGACATTTCATTTATCAAGTTATGTAATATCTGTTGATTTAAATGATATACTGAAGCTTTGCCACGTTTCTATCCATATCATATCTCTACCCATCGGAGGGTTGTTATGGGTTCTTCTAAGGCAATCTCATGATTTGATATTACACTGTAGAAGTGTTATTAAAATATCCTTATTGAAATCATTTCCTATAAAATCAATGTTTTAATATTATGAATTACACTGCAGATGTTTAGTTAAATGGCTAAAAAAGGACAAATTAATCCTGTCATCCCACTCATATTTTTCAAGAATATTTGACACTGTCATGAAATAACAAATGAAGGGGTGGGTGTAATATAGCCCTAACCCTCCAAAAACACATAACAATTTTTGACCACATAGTTGCGAAATCAGATGCATTAAGTGCATAAGCATAAAGAACATAGGTTTGCAACAGATAATATGAGTCGCTGGAATTATTTGGGTAATTATTCATTTGAAATCAGTCACTTTTTTGTAACCTTTTGTCAGGTGTTTCTAGAAGTAAAGTGTCATAGATTTTGGAAAGTTCTCGGCCCCCGTCCCTATTAAGGGTGAGGCTGGTATCTTTCTTGATGAAAATGGCTTCTCTCACTTTTCTTGGCAACAGTTTTTCTTCTCTGAAGAGCGTAATGAGCGTATACGACAGCAAAATTTTACCAATTGACATTTTGGAATCGGAAAAGAAAAGGTTAACTGATTGTTTACAAGCGAAATTGCCGCGAGACGAGTTTCAGGAAGTAGTGCATTTTGCATTGCATGTTGAATATGACCGTGTGAAGGCCCGCCATATTGGAAAATATCGGCGATTGAAAGATCTCAAAAACGGTGATTTGGAAGCGAACAACACCTCTATTACATCTCCGAATGGTGTTACCAGTGACCAGAACAACTGGGTAGTAAATCTCTCCTCCCGTAAGCTTACTGAACCTGAAACATCGGTGCTAAATAAAGGCTGAACTTCGGTATATCTCCGCAAAATCCCGGTAGAGGAATTTGTTGTAGCGACCGAGGTAGCGTGTGAACGGCTTGAAGCGAAAGAGAAAGAAGAAATATCTAAGGTAACCGCTATATCTAAAAACTCAAATCCTCCACCTAGCAACGTCAGTGCTTAAGACCGGCAAGCTATAAAAGATCTTTAAAAAGACCAAAACATCCGCATCCCGCCTGCTGATAAACGGAAAATCACAGTAGTTTTGGACACTGACACCTACGAAACTAAAGTGAATGAGCTATTGAGCGACGACAAAACATACAGTAAGCTTAACAAAGATCCCACCACCACTTACAAGAACCAATTACTGAAACTTTTGAAAGAACTTAAGAAAAAAGGTTCACTCGATCAATATCTTTATGATAAACTGCGACCTTCGGCATGTATAGTTCCGCGTACTTACGGTCTACCGAAAGTACACAAAGCCAGCATCCCTGTTAGACCTATTGTTCCGAGCATCGGGTCTGTGTATTACAACTTAGCTCGGTTCGTGGCAGATATTTTATCACCGCTGGTCGGGAATTCCCATATTCAGAATTCCCAGGACTTTGTTGCCAAATTACAAGATCTTACCTTAGATAAAGCGGAAGTGCTTACGTCCTATGATGTAACAGCTTTGTTTACAAGCGTCCCAGTTAACGGTGCCTTAGAAGTTGTTAAAGAACTGTTAGATAAACACGACAGCTGGACCAAGCGGACATATCTCAACGCTAAGGAGGTGGTCAATCTTTTGGAATTTTGTCCCACCACAACTTATTTCAAATTTAGAGATCAAATTTACCAGCTAGATCATGGATGTGCGATGGGCCTCCCCGTTAGTCCGATCATTGCCAATCTATACATGGAATGGTTTGAGCAGAAAACAATAGCTTCTGCCATTGACCCCCACGAATGTGGTTGCGTTACGTGGATGATACCTTCATGGTCATCAACAAAAACAAGGTCCATCACAGAGCACATCAACAGCCAAAACGAGTTCATTAAATTTACCAACGACCCCATATAGGAGGGTCAGTTGTTTTTTTTGGACACTTTGGTAAAAAGACAAGCGGACGGTACAGTTAAGGTCAGTGTATATAGAAAACCAACACACACTGACCAATATTTAGCTTTCGACTCACACCATCCACTAGAACATAAGCATAGTGTCATTAGGACCCTCTTCCATCGGGCCAACACATTGGTCACTGACTCGGAAGACAAAGATCCAGAACTTAATCACGTCAAATCGGCTCTGAAACAAAGTTAAACCGAACTATTATTTGAACACGGATGTGAGGTACGTCTTAACTCAGCTGCGATTGCAGTTTGCTAAACTTGCTTTGTAATGTCCTTTTTATATTAGAAACGCTCTTAAAAACTTCATAAAAATCAAACTGTATGAGGACTTATCAAACATTTATTTATGTGCTGTAGTTAAACGGATACTATCCGTCAATTAAAACGCCAGATATCAGAACCTTTTACATATTTCGAAAGAGTAGCGTTCTATATTCATTAAATGTTCGTTAAGGCACATTTAACGGAGAAATGAACAGAAAATGTAGCCCACCACTTTAACCGTCATGAAAATTATAAAGGCATTATTATGCTATAAGCTCAAGACACATAAATTGATAATTGAATAAGAACTTATTTCGTCTATCAGGTATTCACAGAACGAAAAGACTAAGAGATATAAAACAAATCCCAGGAAGCAAAACGCAATTATCGAAGTCAAGTACCCCGTAATATGTGTCATTCTATTAGGCGTGTAACCTAATCTACAGTGATAAATAAACACTTTAGTCATTGACACGGTACAAAAACAAGACCAAAACAAGCTTGATTTGCTCTTCTGTTTGACGAGCTACAAAGTGCACTCTTATCTAAAGGAGATATTGTCTGAGTAGCAGTTCAAAGAAAAAAGGTTTCCTGTTTTCCACTATATGTTGACAAAACATAGACGTGTTACGACCTACATAAAATAGGGATAATAAAGTCATCGTTATGTTTATCTTAGCGTATATATTTCTCACCTATGGTTTAGACAAGAAATGGATGCTATACGCCCGGTTCCACAATAATGATGTAACAAATCAGATAACATTACATTTACAGGCATTTGTGGCGCCATTCACAAAGATACCATGCCGCTTACAAAAAAATATAAACATAAAGTCAAATAACAAGAGAACAGTTCAAGAAAGCAAATGAGTCTTTAGCATAGACTTAAACGCGGATATGGTCGCTGCAGATTTTATGTCCACAGGAAGCGAATTCCATGCCGTAGCGGCTGCAATGTGAAATCTGTTTTCGCCAGTCATTCTGTGGCTGCGTCTTGGAATAGCAAGCCGGTTACTGTCAGGAGACGATCGCAAGGTACGAGGAGGAACATAAACAGTAAAATAGTCTGAGATGTAGCTGGGACTCAGTTGTTGCATGGACTTCTAGACGTACAGAAGGATTTTAAACAGTAGTCGTTGGCGAACTGGAAGCCAGTGCAAGGTCTCCAGGAGATTAGAAGCATCAGTTCTACGACCAACTGCAAAAACCAGTCTCGCAGCATTATTCTGAAGGCGTTGTAGTCTTGTAAGGTCTTTGCCGAATCATGAAGTGAGTCCGTTGCAATAGTCTAGACGAGATGAAATGACGCAAGAACTGCAAGGTGGCAAGTGTCCTGTTCAATGAATTGACAAATTCGCCAGAGATTTCGTAATTGGAAATTGATGGATCTGCGAAGGAAGTTGACATGGCTGGAAAGGGTCATTGTGGGATTGAACATGACGCCGAGGTTTCGAACAGCCTTAGATGGCTTGATCTTGGCTGTGCCAATGGTGAGTTCTATTTGGGACAAGTGTTTAAGATTTTAAGGTGACCCTGCAACAAAGAACTCCGTCTTAGAATCGTTCAGCTTCAGACAGTTTGATGACATCCAGGTTTTGATTTCATGGATACAGCTAGTCAATGTGGACAGGGCACGCTCCATATCACCGGGAATGCTGGGATTAAACGAGATGTAAAGGTGCGTGTCGTCCGCATAAATATGGTATCTAATTCCATGACTGATGGCAATGTCACTTATGGGACGAATATATGCAGTAAACAGAAGCGTTATGTTCTATGGTATCAAACGCCTCTGGTAGATCGAGGAGCGCTAGGAGGACGACGCATTTTGAGTCAATTTCAGTCAAGATGTCAGTTTGTACTTAGTTTGTACATTTGATAATTATGATCTTTCCATGAGTAGGTAATGCGTCGAATGCTGCCTTAGGATTTTCAGACATGCATTTCCTTCCATGTAATCGTAAAACTAACTTCACAGTTGAGGGGTTTTTTTCTTCGTCGTGGTGGTTTTCAGTATTAAAATTTCATGAAAATGTACATAAAATTACCAATGACAATTTCAGTACAAAAGTCTTTTAACATTGAAGATTGCCAAACATTAATCCGTTGCGTCACGTTAAACAGTCCGGTCCTGCTGCATGCCCAGGGCACATTGCCTGACCAGTCAGCATGTTGCATGGGCAGGCAGTATGGGCTTTGGTTACTCTGCCGAATTTGGTATTCTTACCTACATTTTCAAGGTGATCATGTTTGAAAATGTAATTCAAATATGCAAATTATTATTATTTAAATAAATTCATGATAAATACCACTGGTTGTTCATCCATTGATAATGTTATATTCATTACTTACTTCTCTACTCTAAACCAAGAATGGTCTATTAAATGATAATATAGAGCACTGCAATGCGGGACACTAGTTTGCCTGCGCAGGTAACATATGCTGCCTGGTCTTGCTATCCCTAACCCTAACCCTCTTCTATAATACCCTACTCCAACTCTCAGAGGATTTATAAAGACATTCCCATAACCCAATGGGGTTTGCGACCTTGGTATGTCTGGCTTTTGTACACATGTGGCACAGTTGGCCATACCTTGCATTGGGATTGTGTGCAAATATCTGGTGTTTTTATCCTTTTATTTAACATTTAACTTATAAATAAAATTAATGCAGTGGGATATTAAGAATGTTTTCTATAAGGTCTCAACTATTAGCTCGTTGGTTGCAATTTTAAAATTACCATTTTGTGCGTGTGTGGTAATGCGGACTTTGCCTTTCAGATTAGGTTATATTGATCAAATTTCCCAATCATAGTGCATTGTAGGAATGCCTTTAAGCCTGCTCTGTCCAACTCTGGAACACTAACATTTCCCTCTCACCAACATGCCTTCATCGGCCATGGAGGAGGCAACTTTCAAGTTGGACGAAAGAAGGTCTAAAATGCAAAATATCACGGCGATCAGCAATCCACAGACGGAGGGGCAAGCGGACAAGATGGCACATACAATGGCGTAGCCAATTGGGGGAAAGGGGGATATGTGCTTTACAGAAGTATCGTTTCCTCTTGGCCGCTCTGATGTTTAAGGTTTTAGACTCTTTGCTTTACTTTTTAGCCCCTTGGCTGCGCCACTACACCTCCATGTGCACTACCAATACTCTCCCTCTCTTTCTCCCCATCACTTTCTTAAGAAAAGCAACCTGTGACTTGACTTTCCTAGAGCTATAGGCTACTGCTATACCTCTAGTAAAAAAAATAGTGGCACAAACCCGGTCAGAAAGGACCAGACATAAGAATGTTACGTTCCAGTTTTCTTTTACGAGATTTCTCTTCGTGAAGCTCATCCGAATACTAGGGTACTCTTAGCATGATAGTAACCACCTTTGTTGTAACCACCTTTGTTGTAACAGGGGCGTGCTGGTTGAGAAGCTAGAAAGTTGGTCAAAATGACTGGGATGGTTAAAACAGCCACTGGTTCCACACTTGTTGCAATATTAAAGTGGGGTCGGGTATAAAATCATGCAAATGTTCCCCAAGGATCTGTCAAAGGAACACTTGATTTTATTATGTATAGTGCTCCGCCGAGCGATGTCATCAATGCTCATCATGATATTTACCATGTAATTTATGCCGACGATACTCAACTTTACCTGACCCTGGAATCTACCCATCATCCTCAAGCTGTAAATAAGCTTGAATCATGCATTTCAGACGTATACGCTGTTGGGCAATCCAAAACAAACTCATGTTAAATGACTTAAAAATTGAAATCATTCATTTCCATTCCAACTTCCGTACTTATTCCGTATTTCCAACCGTCAACATTGGAGGTTCCAATATATCCCCATCAAATTCTGCGAACGATTTAGGTGTTTTGCTTGATGACATATTGCTGTTAAAAGATCATGTTCGCAATATGCCGGGAAGCCTATAAGAAAGTATTTAGATCGTCAATCAATTGAGCGCCTCGTCCACGCTTTTGTTTCATCTCATTTGGACTGCAACAACTCTCTTTTGTATGGTTTACCTGACAATCTCATGTCATCACTTCAGAGAAATCAAAATTCTGCCGCCCGTCTCATCACATGTACTAAGCGGGGACTAAGCGCTTTGAACATATCTCTCCTATTTTAGATGAACTTGATTCGTTTCAAGATTCTACTGCTAACATACAAAGCTCTTAATGGACATGCTCCCAACAACATCTGCAGCAACCTCATATATTTATCCACTAACAGCTCTCTTCGTTCCGCTCACCAGCTCGCTATAAAACCCGGACCGCTTGTCAGAGCATCTTCCTGTGGTGACCGGGCCTTTGCAGCGACGGCACACTTGCTCTGGAACAATATCCCTTTCACCATCCGTTCTGCTGTTTCCACTGATCAGTTCAAAACTAAGCTCAAAACGTTCTTGTTCAATCAATTGACTCTGCATGTCTTGCTTATCATGTTCATGTCATTTTATAGTAGTTGTGTAAGTTGTAGTGTTAGTTGTAGTTAGCGCTTAAAAACCTTTGTGTTTTGAGCTTGATATTCCTAAATGTTGTTAATTAGCATTATAATTTTGCCGTGGTAACCAAACAAGGTTAGTTCCAAGCATACAAAGGGAACGTTAATTAAATATCGTATTAGGGTGGCTGTTAGTACAGCAGTAATCACCCATTCAATTTCAAACCATATGAACCATTTGATCTCCTAATACTCCATGAAATGATATTCCTAATTTACTATGTTTACTTCAAAATAACACTATGATATCAATCCATCACAGGCCGATTGCGTTGAATGTAATACTGTTTCTAGTGTGGAAGAATTACGATTATCAATCATCAAAGCAGGTAGAGCTAGAGAGAACGTTAACGGGTATGCTGTTAATTGCAGCTTCACAACGATATTGCGTAACAGATGTCGATAATGCTATTCGTAATTGACTATTTGTTATTTTACAAATGAGATTCTGAATTCAACGCTAAATGTTGCATGAAATAGATATACTCCCTGTTCGAGTATACCCTAGACAGTGTGCCTATTGAGGAATTACGATTGTCAATCATCCAAGCAGGCAGGGAGAACGCTCAGATGAAATAAGGCGTCTAATAATTACATTAAGTAACATAGTAATTAACATGAAATACATTCGTTCAATATATTATTGTTTCAGCATCAATGGAATACAAAAATGCAGGCCATTAAGGTAATAGCGTTTTCCATCAAATTAAGTGCATGGATGCAACAAATTAAGGTGCAAAAACCTCAGATGAATCGTGAAGAACTTGTAAAGTGTTGAAAAACGAGCGGTAAAAATGGTACAATAATAAACCTGTATACTAGATTAGTAATTCAATTTAGTTGCACCCGTATTAAGCTTATAAATGAATGGCGTTTAAATCACACCGATAGAGCAAAATCTATTTTACTGTCCTTAAACAAATTGGTGGACGTACATTAAAATATAAACACAAAACGGTTTTAAAACGTTTAAAACGGGTTATATTTTGGGTTTTAATGTTGGTTTTAAAATTTTTAATAACATTATATGTCGTGTTTTTAAAGGCAAAAAAACGTTTTAAAACGTTTTGTTTAAAAATACACTACAACAAAAATGTTAGAATGGTGTCAAAATGTTATTGTAAAATAATTGTTTGCAAACGTTTTTTTAAATTTATATTGCGCACATCTCCGCCAAATTAATGGCGTTCGAGTCTAGTGATTGGACGTCTCTTTTATATGCCATTACGGGAAGGGTGTCAATGGGATGGGAGGAATATGTGCATTGGCCAGGATAATGAAGGGTGTGTTATATATTTTTTCTATGTGTAATTATATTCTTTTGGATTGTTTTGCTTTGTGAGGGGAGGGGTGATGTGAGAGTTTCAGCAAAGTTGGTGTGTTTGTGAGTTGAGAAATGATTGAATTGGGGACTGACTTTCAAGATCTAATCTTGTTAGTTATGGACAGTACTCATTCCATAGAGCCCGCACATGGGAATGCACTCCCGCTTCACATTACATTTATAGTGAAATGGCCAGCTTAAAAAAGGTTTAGCAGCTATGTAGGCGCCAAACCGTCAGCTTTACTTTTTAAAGCTGTTGATGCCTTGCTGTTGAGTTTGAGAAGACGGGTATGTATGTACATTAATTTATAATGATTATCGTTGTTGTCAGCTACATAAAGGTTTGGAAAAACATGTTTCTCAGTCATTTTTAATTCAATTTCCTTGTATATTTAATATCATTATTGTACGCGAAATGGTATATATAATAAATATGAACGAATGGATAAAAATATGAATGAAAGCCAATCTTTAATGTATCGACTTGATACAAGAGCTTTTTATGAAAGCAGGATCTATATATTATTTTGCGATGCACGACGAGATGAGTTTATAAGATACATTAAGTAGGGAAATAGGCCACCAGTTCTATTGGTGTGGGTTATCAGCTTTATGAAAGATTGATTATAGCATATTGTTGAGTCACAGATAGTTGTCCATTTTCAAATGACATTTTCAGAACTAAACCATCTGATCCAGGTAATTCATCATTGTTGCTGTTTTAAGCTCATATATTGAGCTCATGCCTTAAAATGCTCGTAATTTAATTTTCAATAAATACATGGAGGACTTGTTCGAACGTTTGATCAGCTACCAATTAAATTACAATTTCTCGGAGGCTTTGTTGTAACACGTCTACCCAAAACCCCCTCTGACGTGTATGTGATCCCAAATTAATACTATCAGTCCCCACCTGATGCCGCTTTGACGTCATGATGTCAGTGTGAATTCATGAAATCGAAATCATGAAAACTCATTGTCACTTATTTATGTTATGTTATGCGATCAAGCAAAATCAGTCAGAACTCGGAAATATTGATTTTGAGATATAGCCAAACAAAGTAAATATTTCCTTTTGTTTCCTGTAGTTTTGGAAACTCTTTAATTGCTCGTATTTTGGAACTGGTTCAATTTTAATGGGATTTTCTGCAAAATGCAGCTTTGTAAATGCTCTTTACTATACTACAAGAAACTGAAAATTTAATATTTCCGACTTCCGACTGATTTTGCTTGATCGCATCACATCATGTTTTTGATCACACCAAACATCCTCAACGGCCTACCCTCTTTCGATTATATTATTTGTTTAACAAATATTGCGAAGGATGGTCCCCCACCTTACTAATACAGGGTGTCCCAAAAAATAGAGGCCCCTCATTGCGCCCTTTTTTTCGCCTATTTCTGAAAGGTTGATCAAATATATTTTGGTATGTAAAGAAACCTTGAATAGTTACATTTAATAAACCAAAACAATTATTTCAATCGGCTCACAACTTTTGAAGATATGCGTTATGAGTTGTTGGGACGGGTCATGCTGTGGAGTGACCTGCAAGATCACCAGACCTCACACCACTTGATTTCCTCATTTGTGGCAAAATCCAAGATCTTTGCAAACGTATTGCTACTATATTCGCAAGTATCCGGTGCACAAGGTTTATACGCAACGCAATTGATGCAATGAGGACTAGGACTGAAACCTGTATTCGTCAAGGAGACAACCAGGTAGAGGGCCGAGCAGCACAGTAAACTCACTTCAAAAGAACCAAAGACAAACTAAACAGCCATTTTCAGGGCTACCTTTTATTCCGAAAAGAGAGAAATGACTTATGTTGTCAATAAAAAGAAAGCAAGGCACAATAAAGTAAGAAAGTAAGAAACATTAATCAAACAAAACGGCATAAAATAACCTAGGAAATAATTGCAAGTAGAGCAAAAGAAGTCCCATCTCACATACATTTCGCCCCAAATTAATTACATTTAACAAAATCCATAACCTATATGGGCTTTACAGGTGGGCTTATAATAATCCCACCTGTAAAGCCCATTCCCTAAAATAAAGTTGTTATTCTATACAGTTATCATCGAGGAATGTTTTATATTCATGCAGGGTATATGCACTTTTCAATCTTTGAAGTAGCCAAACCTAGTACCTCATCCGTGGACGGAGTGAAAAACGGATACATTTGTTTAAAAGGGCATATCTTCAAAAGTTATGAGTTGATTGAAATAATTGTTTTCGTTTATTAAAGCTAACGGGTAAAGGCTTCTTTACATACCAACATGTATACTTGATCAATTTTTCTGAAATAGAAGAAAAGAGGTCGCAATGAGGGGCCTCTTTTTGGGACACCCTGTAGGTTGTAAATCCAAGCGTTCAGTGCCCTCAAAAGAACATAATTGCCTATTGAGTTTTCAATGAAAATTTACAATTTCGTTCCGAAACTGTTCATAGTCATGGCTCTCATAAGCTACATGATTTAGCAGGTTTATGAAGTATGAACTTACGAACCGTAAAATGTGGGTGCGTAGGCGAAATATTTACTCAATATTGATGCTTTGCGGATGAAGCTGTATACTATTTAAACACATATGTCACAATTATAAAGAAAATACTTTCAGTTCAGTACCCCCCCCCCATAACATAATTTGGTTTAGATACCACTAATTGCCTATTGTGAGTTGTCAATGAACATTTGCAATTTCGTTCGGAAACTAAGAATACTTATAAATTAATGAGAAATCAAACCACTACAAAGTATCAGAACCCGATTTGAAATATAATTTCAATGTTCAGCCTTATCGAAAGTCCTACAAACAAATAGTTACTTGACGTAAGGCATGCATTACCCATACCTTCAAGTGGTACCACTACCTAAGGGTTAAATACGGGCTTGAGTATACAGACTCAAAATGTCTTTGTAGCCATATCGCTGCTGTGCTTTCCTGCGCATTGGACAATAAAGAAGGCATACCTGAAATGTTCGGATTAAATATATGGGTCACACAATTTACAACTTGAATCTCACTTACCGGAGATGCATGTGGCAACTTACTTCAATTATAGAGCGAAGTGCACATGGAAGCAAAATTAAAAATAAATTCAACGTCAACATCAACTTTTGAATATAGTGACTAAGTGTATTTTCCCTTGTCGTCCCAATCACATACTCTTTGCATAGAAAACTAAATAACTTTGGATGATAAGATGATCGAGTACAACAGTCACTTATGTGTAATCGTCATAACAGTAGAAATTTGGTCTTAGGATGTTATATTCCATATTTGATTTTGGAATTTTACATTATTTACACTTATAATATGTTATTCGGACATTTGCTGCAGTATAAAGCAAAAGACAGTTATTTAATTAACCGACATTATAGCAAAGCTTGATTAAATTGATTTTGCAATATTGGGGGAAAGTCTCATATGACATATTTAACTTCACGTGAAAGTGTAGAGTTTCTCAATCTGCAAGAAAAAAAAGATGGCTAGTAAATTTGATATGTCACTAAATTTCATGCGAAATATTTAATAACAGGCTATGTAAACTCTTGTACGACCTTCAAGTAAAGGATTTGTGTACAGTTGCATATAATATGACATGCTTTCTTCTGATTAATTTAAGATCGTATGTCGCGAAGACGACAATGTCAATGCTCTCGTTATGTCAGGGGTTGTGTGCATGTGTTTAGCTACTCCTCCCAAAGCCAAAAATACAAAAGGAAAACTTATCTATCAAAAAGAGTTCATACAATATATGTAGACTGAGACATAATTGGCATAAAGAGTTCATACAATATTTTGTAGACTCGGACATAATTGGCATAAAGATTCATACAATATATTGTATACTCAGACATAATACACATAGACACATAGTGAAGATGGCGTTTCGCTACAAGCCTTCATTTCCAATATCATATTACATCCCTAACTCAGGCAGGACTAAACATCTGATCATTTGAGTTGAGTTAGTTAGCTATAGTACATCATTTTCATTCTCCCTCTCTTCCATTATTTGATTGCTGTATGGGTTAACACATCACACCCAGCATGACATGTTAGTCCGTATCTTCGGCAGCTGCAGCGAGGTGGGCAGTTCTTGCAATTACCATAGATCATTTTGAGTATTATGAGCAGCCTTCATGTCACCCCCTAGTCCATGACATCCATACTATTGTCAGTCCACTCCAGATCATAATCTGGTTAGTAAACTCTGGGGCAGTGAAATTTGGTAGAGGATGCAGTAGGCCCGGGGGGGGGGTCACTCACATATCATGGAGCCTACGCATCCGCGTTAATAAAAACGTCGAAAAAGGGTCGGATTTTAGCCATCAGGCGTCGACGACGTTTTTGCAAATAAGGGGTTGATTTCCCAGTATTTCGACATAAAGGGTATCCATTTTGAGCATCGATCATCGCCATTTAGGGTGTTATTTCTGGCCCTTCAGTTGAAAAATTCCCATCGCCATTGTGCGATAACCCGGCTCCCAGCATATTTTTTAAATAACTTTTCATTCATAAATTACATACAATTACTAAAATCGCTGCAACATGATGCATAGTGTGGGTACACCCCATTGCTATTTCATGCACATTAAATTTGATCAGCGATACGAGAGAAACTGTAGAAGAGGTTGACTTGCCGGAAAAATTTGATCGTGCAAATATTATGTTACAATAAATGTCAACAAAACATGGTTATTTCCTTCATATCGCGAAAACATCTTTTCGCGGTAGTTGAATTTTCAACTGAGCAAAAATAACAAAATAACCAAATAATTAGATGATTAGTAGTGCATGTTATTAGGTAGTAATTGTAGTACTATTGTAGTTCTTTATGAAGCAGGTCGATCGCGGTAAGTCGTCTTTTACCCAGTAATTTGGCTCACCTTTAGTAAGTTTTGGGTGTCGAATTCGGCATACTTCAATATCTATCGTGCACACCAGTAGTCCTGCCAGCAAGACTTCAGTCTTTATCATAATGACATCTACGGACCTGAAGTCATGCAGCGGTATATAGGGATGCACTGTACGTTTAAGAAATCCAAACTTCAAGCATCAAGAAATATACCTTGTATTTGTCAGTTTTACCTCAGAGATGCTGTAGACCATCTCGACACAGTGTAGAAACATCACAAGTAGAATGCTGCTCAATATGATAAATCCAAATCATGAAAATCAAGACATTTTGCAGAGAAATATTTTGACCACTTTTGCACTAAGTAAATTTACTCCCATGAAGATTGCAGGTTTTGCCAACCCTGGGAATTTTGAACCCACCCAAAAGATGAGATCAATGTAGATCAATTACCTCAACGTTGTGAGTATAGACTAGTACAGTGGGATTAAAATCATCCAAGCACGCCCAAACCCTGGTACAATGGGATTAAAATCATCAGTGCATGCCCAAACTGTCCTTGAGAGAGTCCCTCAGCTACATCCTTAGAGCCCCAAAACAGCCCACATATTGTGATGTTTCTTATTTGTGGAATAGATAGCAGTAGAGTGAACTGTAACTCTAGGTATGACGAGTTACAGTTACTGGAACTAGCACACCAGTACTAAAAATACATTTCCGGGTGTTTCTAATGTCAGATGCCCATAAGTGCAATTGGACCCACAAAAATCAAATTGGAACAAACAAATTTTAACTAAATGAGATCTGAATGGGTCCAGTATAAAAAAGTGGCCCTGGTTATTTAAGAGCAAAGTATGTTTTGATATTCCTTTTTCCGACTTAGATATACTAGTATACAGTCTTGTGAAAGAATACGGTATTAATCTTGTTGACTTTCAGTGTATAGCGTAAACTCTTGAAGAGAAAAATACTGAAATAAAGCCATTCCAGACATAAAAGATTAAAATGAGTAACATGATCGTTCATTTACACAAAATATTGGATAATACGCCATTTAGGGTACAGTTTTGGTTAAAACGCCATTTAGGGGGTGATTTTGGTTAATCACGCCATTAAGGGTTTGAAATATGTAGAGTTACGCCGTTTAGGGTGCACATTAACCGGCACTGATTACGCCACTTAGGGTCCTGTTTTGGGATTGATTAACAAGCATGAGTAGCTCCATTATATGTGAGTGACCCCCCCGGGGCAGTAGGCGGCAAACGTTCAGGAGTTACAAACGATTTTACAGATGTTAACTTCTTGACAAATACTCGTATGTTGTGGCCAGGGGTGCAAGTAAACTCTCCCCATTACAGCTCAACTGATCATACTTTTCCTACATTCGACCTTGCATGATTTTTGAGTTGACACAGTCATGAAAATAACTATAGATACTTGACAGACCATTAGTAGCCCAGTTCTGAACCTTTTCATTGATCATTCATAACAATAGCTATCTGATGGATCAGTGAAGATAAGAAGGGATTATAATATATCCGTAACCTTGATATTATAGTACATCTCGAGGAAAAAGTGCAATGGACATGTTTTCATTTTATGTTTCAAATATCCCGCGCATGAAAATTGAGTATTTAACCCAAAATGGAAAATGGAACAATTTATTGGAAATCTGTTTTAACAGATTTTTTGACATCTTTTTCTGCACTGTATTATACCTAAATTAAGAAATTTGATAAATATTCAAAGAAAATATAGGTCATCCAAAAATGTTGATTTTTACACATTTTGGGGCAAAAAAGGAAAAATAAGCAAAAATATCCAAATCTGTTTTAACAGCTTCATTCATCAAGTCATAACAAACGGCCTACATGCTTAATTTCTAATAAAATATTGAAATTGTGAAAAATATAGGTATTTATTGATTTTCATGTTTTTTCTTGCAAATATGCTAATAATATGCAAATTATGAAATTGCAAAATAAAGTTTCTACATAGCATATATTTATGAATATTATCAATCATCCAGGTAGATCAAATAGTTGACTAAATTATAATTCTATTCAACTGGACTTACTATTTGTGATGGCTACGGTAGTACGTCATATCCATGACGCATCATCAGGCCGACTGGTCTTGAATTGGCTCTGTATTCTTGACCTGTGACGTCACGATGGTAGAAGTGGCGTCACACAACTTGGTGTGATCAAAACGCTCTTTCACCGCGCGGAGACCATCCCGTCAACGGACGAAGCTAAAGCTGGTGAACGCGAACATCTGAAGTCGGCCTTGGGTACCTGGGGGTACAAGGACTGGACGTTCCATAAAGCTTTGAAACCGCAAAAGGACTAAACATCGTCCAAACAATATTCTACCACCGCTTCGAGCACCCGCAAGTTCGGTATCACTCTTCCTTATGTCTCAGATGTTTCTGAGAAGTTAAAGAGGATTTTCGGACAGCACCAGATCCCTGTCTCATTAAAACCTTGCAACACTCTGAGACAAAAGTTAGTCCATCCGAAGGATAAGGTCCCGCAACACAAACAAAGCAACATTGTTTATGCGATTAACTGCCAGGATTTGGACTGTGAGAACTACTACATAGGGGAGACAAAACAACCGCTCCACAAGCGCATGTATCAACATCGTCGGCCCAGTTCAACAGGGCTCAACGACTCTGCGGTATACACGCACCTCAAAGCAGCCAAACACAACTTTGAGGACAAGGACGTTATTGTGCTTGATAAAGAACATAGGTGGTATGAAAGGTGAAGGAAGCTATATATGTTCGCAGGGAGGAGCCAACTTTGAATCGCGGATGGGGGACTACGCCACAACTTGTCCAAGAGTTACGAACCGACCATCAGGAAGATCCCTCGACGACTCTCGTGTGACGTCACTTCTACCATCGTGACGTCACAGGTCAAGAATACAGAGCCAATTCAAGACCAGTCGGCCTGATGATGCGTCATGGATATGACGTGATACCGTAGCCATCACAAATAGTAAGTCCAGTTGAATAGAATTATAATTTAGTCAACTATCTACATAGCATACATCTTTCAAGTGTGATGTTCAAAATGACATACATCAAAAAGAGATTCGATGAAATGTAAAGGTGTAGTAACAATTTTGGCATGGACTGTCTGGTTAGGAAAAGTACGGTAAGTTGAGCTGTACTGTCAAACATAACAGTCAATAGTCTTGCTACCAAAATTCTCAATGATCAATGACTGATTTGGGAGAATGATGATATTTGCACATTGCTTGACTATGGGATCGCCTTTCACAAACTTTTGGAAGGCCGATTTCTTCCAAATACCAAAAACCCTGGAGGTTGTATCAGACCCGGTAAATGCCTTGATGAAGAGGAGCTGGGAACATAAATTTTCACCTAGGATAACCTTAAGTCGGTTGATGTCATACAATTTAATTGCTTCATTTTTTTTTCCTTCAGAACGGTCTGACATGTAAATCAGCATATAAAGAGCAAGGATTAATAGATCAGTGTCTTCCCCAATCAACATTGTAATGTCGATGGGAGCTTTCTACCGCCGCTTTAACAATTTCTACATCTGCACCGTCTGATGCATTGATCACATTTCACTTTAGGCATGTTCTTCAGTTCATCTGTAATGAGATCCATTAGCCCTTGCTTATTGCTAGCTTTTGACAAGAGGTCATCGTTTTTTCTTGAAAATTCCGTCTCTGCAGTAAAGTGAACAACTGGTTGGACATTCTGCCCATATCGTTGGTGTGTATTGTCTTTCATGGCCGGACCTCCACCATACCCATCAAAGACCACAGTTGCCAATCCATAATAGCGAACAGTCAAGTCTGCATATGACTGTGCAATCACCCCATAACTGTCTCCAGTTGCCCATAGTACTTGATGTAACAAGGATCCTTCATCAAGGACGTTATGATCAGTTTTTGGATAAGATTCTTTGATGACTTCATAATAATCTGACGTCACGTTGCTTGAATGTTCAGTGATATATTTTAGTGGTAGCTAGGTGAGGCTTGTCTGCTTCTTGGAAAATGTTTCTAGCCTCAAACAAGTTGGGAGAAAATGAACTGAGGTCGTAATTCATAGCCTCTTGCATTGAACGCTCACCTGTTTCACACTACTAACAACCCGTTGAAATAAGAGGGTGTTATATATAGTCAAAGATATGATCTGGAGCAATTGGTACAGAAGACAAATCCAAGGGTATTGGCCTTGTCTTTGATCTTGATTGATACTTAAAAGACTGGTTGGTCATGCGTTTTCGCTATGATTGCCATACCAACGGACTCATACTCGTGCACATTTACATCAGCATCAGCCACAACACCATTCACTACATTTCTTAAGGAAGGGTCGATAGAGAAGGGTGAGTATTATCCAACATTGACCTTAAAGAGGAACTTCTTCTTATTGTTGCAGGTTGTGACAAGTATCTCTTGTTGTACTAGTGTAATTATGTTCATGGTCTCTCCTTCCCATTCCCCTCATGGGCGAATTGATATATCTGGTGCCAAAGTAGTTTGGAATGGATCAAAGTTTTGTCCAATTATAGCATTTTATTCCAACATTTGCTTCCACAAGTGGACGACTTCTCTGTTGCCGTAACATATGTACTGCGTCGAAGTCGATTGGCCTAATCGTGTTCAGCATATTTAGACAGGGGAGACAGAATATATGTTAAGTGTTTCGGCATTGTTTTCATTGACTCAGTGTCTCACGCAGGGTCGTAGGCTTCGAATCAGCAATAGAGGTCGGGAACGTTGAAGTGCGTGATAAACATAAAAGCTTTTAAGAAACCCGCACTTTGAATACGATACGAGAACCCTCTGAGTATCTTACAAGAGCAGGATGGAAAATGTTATATTCCGTCAACGTTTAAAAGATAATTCTAAATTCGTGACAAAACTCGTAATAAACCGTATGACGTCCAAATAACCTGATTTTAAAGTCAAAAAGGTGACTTGGGTCATATCTTAAGCGATATATCGTTATATATAACTAAAAAATCACAGAAAGAAAGAAAAGACATCCGTCTTTATTGGTATATTTATGTAGTAAATTATAAACCAGCATTCTTCATGATACCCAAGTAGCATTCCACTGATCTCTAGATACTTATAACAATATCTCCTTGTCGCTGGCTTTCAAGTTTCACACTATTAATATCTTCTTAGATCCCTCTAAAGCTTTCGATACCATCAACTACAATATTATTCTCACCAAATTGAACCACAATGGTATCCATGGCACTGATCTAGACCTCTTCTCCAGCTTTCTCTCTGATAGACATCAATTTACTCCCTGTTTCATGCGATGTTCCTCAAGGTTCTATCATGGGTCCCTTGCTCTTTCGTCTCTATGTTAATGATATTCCTTCCTCCTCCAAACACTTCTCTTTTATTATATTTGCTGATGAGACAAACATTTTTCTTTCCCATCCAAACCAAGTTAGGTGACGTATAATGAGATCAACTGGGTAAACTTTTTTTTTAATGAAATAAAAAAGTATTCAATTCTTGTCGGCCGGCCAAATCCCCCTCATGCACCTGCTTTATCTAGACATTTGCCAACCTTAAAATAATAGTTGGTGTGCTAACGTTGAGCGAATGTAGCAAGCAAGTCTTAAAATGAAGGTTGTCGCGCAACACTTAATATGCCATTCAGAATGCCGTCGTCGGAAAAACAACACGTACACGCTCAGCTCTGTTAGGCTGTTCCGTGTTGTTTTAGGAGAGCGTTTCGCTTTTGCAATTTTGAGAGTATTTTTGTAACATTGTATCTATCCCTGCAAAATATATCTATTGTCTCTCGTGTTTTATACACAGAGGAGGAGGTGGATACCTGATTATGGAATGTTGTGTTGAAATTCTGTCTTGGTTTATAATAATTATGGTCATCTCTTTCCCAAGTAATAATACTATTGTTAATAATCGCGCCAGCAATTTATGTCTTCTGTCCATTTACTGTGTGATTTGTGAGATTGCAAATTACGTCTAGTTTATAAACGTTGGGATAACATCTTAGGAACGTCTTTAGGAATATATCGTAACTACTTAATAGAAATATTGCGATTTTTTAACATACGTATGTGGAATTCAAAATCACTCTGCTATGACGGGCTTTTCAATCGATTCAATCGATGCTACGTTTGGAAATCGCAATCTCTCTAATATAAATGTAATAACTTATATACTGTTTTGGTTGTTTTATAACTTTTTAATGATTTTGAAATCTGACAACCTTGTCATTATGTGTTAATAATTCCCAATATGTTATGAAATTTAACTCAGTGCTGCAATATTAAACTAAAACTTGAAGTCAATTTTTTAAACAACCGGCAAATCTTCAAGCTTGATTACATTGATTTTGCAATATTGGGAAAAGACTCGTCTGACATTTTAACCCCACCTGAAAGTGGACTTTCTTAATCAAAAAAAAAAGAGTTTTGTTATCTAACAGATCGTCTGATAAATTTTATAGATTATTTAATGTTATGTTTTATTAACGAAGTGAACGTGTCTTTAATGTATGTCAAGAGTACGGTATCAACATTGCAAATGTATTGTCGTGAAGCAACATTTCGAGCTGGACAAGACTATAATAGTATAACTAAATGCCTCGATAGTTTGCTTTCATTTGAAGTTGTTAAACAGGTTGCCTCGCACCTTATTAGGTTAAACATGTATCTCTGGAGAGAGCTAAGGTTGTTCTAATATATTCCCCTAAGGACAGACAATTTGTCGATGCTCATATTTCAAACCTCATCTATATTAATGCGGATGAACTCCTCTGGGCATACGTGCAGTGATATATAGTCAATTTTAACATGAGTTTATGTGGAGTTGTAAAGTGTAAAGATTTAAGCTTTAAAGCGACCGCTCATAAGTTACAATGTTGGAATATACAGTACAAAGTGGATTATTTGCTTCCATTTTATAACCTTTTCCATCATACTATCTTCACATTTTTCAGGCCTGCAACCGTGTTTCCATGTAAATATAACATGACTTGGGAACTTTGCACACATATTATTGAAAATAAACCATTTTGTTTGTTTTTGTTTTGTTGTATCTAGGCCTATTGTAGTAAAAGGTTTTGATATTAATCATAAGCGGTCGCCAATGATAGGTTCCTTACTAGCATCGATGGCGTTCACTTTTAAATGATAAAACACGATCCTATTCTTCCGGTGGAATTTTTCAAACTGTATACTTTATTTTTTATACACCCTGTATTGGTTAACTAGTTAAATAAACGGTTCCAAAAAAGTAAATCCCCCCTAAGACATTTTAGTATAATCCAAAAACGGTTTGATCAATTCTCTTGTTTTAAAGTTTGGAACATAGACTGATTAGTTATCCATCAAGTGAGCGGAATTTTGTTGCTACTTTTTATCATCATCATTGCAAAATGCAGCCATTTTTTTTTTTAAGTTGCATTTTTCTACATAGGCTTTTTATGCTTCAGTTTGTGTTTGACAATTATTTCCCTTTGAAGTGAGTAATTTAATCACAAAGAAGCATAATATAACTTAATTAAATTTAAGCTTTTCCTGATTTAGGTGTCACACATTCAAAAACAGTTTTTACGGTTCAGTGAATAAATTAAAATGAATGCTGCAGCTTATTAATGTCTTAATAATATTAATAATAATAACAGCACTTAATATAGCGCTTTTCCAACCTGATCAAAGCACTTTACAAAGATACAAAATATATACAAAAACATATAATACCAGAAAAGAGGCTTAAAAACAGCAACAATCAATAATGAATAGGCCTACCTTCATGTGAGATGGCTTCCAAGCATCGTTCTTCTCTGTTGTTGGTCAAGCTGGTTCCCCGCATGCTGCAGGATTTGCTGCAAAGTCCTTTAAGGTGGGGTTGTCCCTCATTTGTCCGCTTCTAACAAGTTGAGTCTTGATAACGGCCACCCATAAAACCATTTTTGAACCATTCAAGGAATGACCAATGAAACAAGTGTATAGGGATACAGCAATATAACATCTAACCAGAACTCTGTTGGTCCATTGGTTAAATTAATCAATGAACACAAGATTATCAATGAAGTTACAGTTATGTTCTTTCCTAATAAGTTTAATTAGAATGAAAAACTTGTTAAATGTACGCATTTTAATGCATACAAAAAGCCAATTTAGAAAAGTGCAACTTTTGTTGATGAATAAAATTTCATAAATGGCTATATGATTACACACTGAAACATAAAAAATGTTTAAAATGTGTAAAATTTAATTCATGAACATCTTAACTTAAGTTAGTTTAATAAAAAACAACAAAAAATATAGAAACATTCCTTTCTGATTAATTTTTTTCAAGTGAATGAGGTCTGAAGCCAAAAGTCACGCATAAAAATCCTATGTAGAAAAGTGCAACTTTTTTTGGCCGAAAATTTTATAAATGGCTGTATTTCTCAGTGAAGATGATAAAAGATAACAACAACACACCGTTCACTTGATGCATAACCAATCAGCCTATGTTTTAAACTTTAAATCAAGATAATTGATCAAGCCGTTTTTGGATTATACCAAAAATTCTTAAGGAGGGACTTATTTTTTTGGAACCGTTTACATGACCCTCGTATATTAAGAGCTTCATTTAAGATTTTGGAGTGTATAACTAGTTTTTTTAGTTATGGCAGCACACATAAATTTCGCGCGTGTTTGAAATGGGAACTGTGGCATGCAACAGCGCAAATTATTGATCGAATATATGAATGAACTTGCAAGGTCACGTAGTTGATGTCTACATTAGTAGTTTTTGTTTCGTTAAAATATTTTGGTTCAAACGACATTTCATCCACGCGCATCTTCGTCTATGAAACATGTCGTCCAATGTTATTTTTGACTACTTTTTCTGCCATAAGTGGACAATACTTCTGTTGGCCAAATATTCAAGAGACAAAGTAATGTTCTGTAGATGAACATAAAGAAGTCAAGCAGACCCGTACACAGGATTTCATTGGGGGGGTGATTTTGTAAAAGTGGAATTTCTTTCCAAAATGTGGATCTTTTTTGTCCAAAAAAGCGTAAAAACCCTGATTTTTGGAAATTCTGAAATATTTGAACTTTTTGTATACTTTTGCAATTTTTTTTTGGGGGGGTGCGTCGTACCCCCACACATCCCCCTGCGCAGGGGCCTGATTAGTCAAGGTATTTTGACCGAAACTGCCTTGATGGTAGTTCTCGAGCAGGATCGTGGGTTTCGAGTCAGCTATTGAAATACCAGGACCGGAAGATGTATTGCGTGACAAACACAAAAGCTGCAATTCTAATATTATACAAGAGCCATCTGACAATATCACAAGAGCAGCCAAGAAAAATGGTTAATGCGTGACAAAATTCCTGATAAACCATATATGACTTGCCTGCAAACATGTTTTTTAAAGTCCATAATGTGGCCAAGGTCATTGCTCACGATATATATCGTTATCAGTAGACTTCGGTTATATATATAAATGCGCTTTTATAAATGCGCACGTAACCAGATGGCTAGCGCCATCTTTGCATTACATCACTGTCAATCACTGAAATGGCGACCATTGAGGGAATGGCTACAATTGTGACCTTTTTTCGTTGCTAACATTGGCTGGAGGTTCGATGCTATAAATTTGCAAGGATAAATCATGGATATCGAAGGATCATTATTATTGCACAGCACCCCCCTCCCCCGTGTACAAACATAACTATTTTTTTTATTTTTTTTTTATTTATTTTTTATTTATTTATTTTTTTTATTTATTTTATTTTGATTTTTTTTTTTTTTTAATTTATTTATTTATTTATTTAAGAACAGGCTTTCTTTTTTTCTTCGCCTTACTTATAATTTTATAAATATATTTGTTCCCCCCTTTCGGCTAGACAAAACCCCACCCTCCCCCCTTTTTTTACACTCATAAATTAGTTGTTTTTTGCTAAGTTTCCCTTTCCGTGTAAAGTAAAACTTTATAAGCCGTTTGAACCAACCTGAACAAAATTGACGTATACATTTACAATATACCATGACAATAATGTGTATGACGATCTAACTCACCATACGATACTAGCCCAATAAACCATGATTTACATACGTGATTGTACGTCAAATTGTCATATAACGTATGAGTGTGATGTATAGTATACGAGTCTTCCTCAACATCTCCCAGCCGGGATGATTAGATCATGTACAGTCATCTACGTGTTTATACTCTAAATTGTACGTCAGAGGGTGTACAGATTACCGATTTAGCATGGGGGACACAAAAAGGTGCTTAAAAACACATTTTGAATTTGTTTTTTGTCCATTTTGAATATTATTGTGAACGAGCGGATGAGTAAGTTAGGGTTGAGGAGGCCAGGCGGGAACATCTATTAGTTCGAGAGGATCATTATTCCGAAAAGGGCTAAAGTTAAAGTTTCGTCAAAATTAGAGTTAAAATTAGGGTCAGGGGTATGTTCAGTGGTGGCACTACGGGGGGGGGGGTACTTATCTTGACTCCCAAATAAATAAATCCATGACCCATTCCTTCCGAAGAAAATGACAGCCCCTAAGTTTCCTATCATCACGCGCAAAAATTATCAAATAACATCATCGGCAGCTACTCAGTTCTGACCTTAATGCCAGTAAGAGTCACATTTCGTCATCAATATGGCCAATTCTCGCTATTCACAATAAGGGCGCCGCCAGCAGGTTGCGATGTAATCGTGATGTATCATGGGAAAAGGTCGACATCAAGTCCGCGCAATACGAATATTACCATGCTATTACATAGGAACACGTGACAATATTTTTTAGTTTGTCACTATAACGGCATTACACGCAAATCGATAGAGAAAAAATTAATTGTGCACATTTCAAATCACATTATTAAGTATTATTGAGTATCGATTCGCGTGTAACACCTTTATTTTGACAAACTAAAAATATTGTCACGTGTTCCTATGTAATAGCATGGTAATATTCGTATTGCGCGGATGTCGACCTTTTCCCATGATACATCACGATTACATCGCAAACCGCTGGCGGCGCCCTTATTGTGAATAGCGAGAATTGCCACGCCCATTTAGCACGGAAATAATGAAATATAAGTTTTTAAATCAGCTATATCTAGCTTTTCCGTCATTAATGTTTTTTTCCGTGATGGAAAATTCAAATAAAGAGTTTATGTTTCGGGTCAAATTATTTTGCACTTTGCAATCAATGCCACTATTTTGCAACAACGATTTTCCTTGTAACCTGTCATTTTCGCCTATACGTTTGCGTGTGTAATTTGTGTACATCCGGGTACCTTACATCGTTGAACACGGTATGGCGACTTGTAGATGTTACGTGCGCATTTATAAAAGCGCATGTATATATATATACCCGAAGTCCACTGGTTATATGTAACAAATTTGAGACTAGAAAATATCTATATTTTTAGGTTTATCAAATGAAAACATATCAGGTGTCAACATTTCCCAGAAAAAACATTTGTCTTTATGGACACAGATTTTTGTTGGCCTCGAAGACATAATTGTAACGTATTATATAGCTAAAACCTTGACAAACACTAACTGTGTTATTCTTTATGTCCGTTTAGGAGGATACGGAGGATCGTGCAGTCAATTTATACATATGATTTGTATTCAAAAGATCAATGTCCAAGTGAACACGTTACCGGTGGTGTTATGTTGCAAAAAATCCTTAAAGAAATACGCCATTCATCGATTACTGTCGCTCACCAATAACCGATATATATCATGCAGTAACCAATCCTATCGGATACTGTCCGATCTTAATAACACAATTTAAACAGTTTGTACCACAGAATATAATGCGTTTTAAGGGCATACTACACCCATATATTGGTTTGATTGGTCTAACAAAATATTTTTTCATTTATAGCTAGGCGATATATGCACGGATCATGTGAAATAAAAAAAAAAATGAAAAAAAAAGAAGACAAAAAAGTGCTTTTACACCATTGTAGTAAGTCATTTTAGCCCTATATATTTTTTGTTTACTGTGTATCCTAGTAACTCAGATGCGTGTTTCATAACAAACCATAATTTATTCTATTGAACATGTTCAAGTAGGGTACATGAATAGAATACATTAAATCCTTTGTTATACTCTCTATAGAAAATCTATAGTGGTGCATGCAAAATATATAACACTGAATAAATTAAATAAACACTTACACAATGGATGCATAGTCATTAGTCAATTTAATACTATAATGTGTTGTTAGGAGAAGAAAGGGCTATTAGGTCACCGTATGTCAGGTTATAGGTCAATTGGTTCAGGTCAAATTTAAGCATCAATTTTGAATACACATGTAAGGGTCTGTGATATCATAATGAGGAATAATTTTGATATTCTGTCTTTAACTGGATATATATCGAGAAGTGCAAGGTGGCTATACTAATATACCTTGGGATGTAAATGGTGAGTACAATTTAGAATGCCTAGTTGAGATGGATTTCACAAATAAATATAAAATAGTTACCAAAATCACAAAAGTTAAGCTTACGGAAAACTACCCAATATGTTGGTATAGGTGACAAGAAATACAATTTTTTCAACATTGCTGCAGTATGGTTGTGGTAACCTGTTACCTGTGGCTTATTTAAGTTTCAGTGAAATAATGTCGCAAGTTAAAAATACAAAATAAAGCTCAAATTTGAAAATAGAAGCATTTTAACCAGTTCCTTTTTTGATAGTTGTGGAGACCAAGTTCATGAAGTCATAAAAGAAATCAGGAACCACTTATTCCCATTTTACATATCAACTTTATTTCCCTAACGTGTTAGCAACACATGTCCAAAATTTTAACGAAATCCGTAGATAGTAAGCTTTCCAAAATGAAGTGAATTTAAATCATCAGTGATGTACCACCTTTTGGCTTCTACTTTTAAAAGCATGTAAGCTACGTTGATACCGATGCCACCAATAAAACGAGAAGATTTGCCCCTTCATTTTGCATACCACTTTGTCCAATTTTTTTTTTTTTTTTTTTCACAAAATGCAAAAAAATTCAAAAAAAAATCAATGGGTGTAGTACCCCCTTAAGCGAGGATAAGTAAAACAAATGTGGGAGTAGGGGTCTGGGCAGAAACAGACTTTTTGTCATCAATGTCACCCAACAATGTGTTTTACCTTGTGTTTTACCTTATTATAATACTACCCGTAAAGACGATAGAATAATGCTGAACATTGGGAAATACATAATTTTCTGCGCTATTGACTCTACTTTTTTACTGCCTGATTCATTCCAAGAGATCCTTGTATCTTTACGCTCCTTCACTTTGGAATTGTATACCAAAATCTATCGGTAAGTCCAATTCCCTTCGGGCTTTCAAATTGGCTTGTGACCACAACCTCATTTACAAAATCCACCTAAGTCTATACTTTGACCAAATTGAGTTAAGCATGTGGAATAAATAGGCATACCATATGTATTAAAGAACAACACAAATCCACCATCTACGTGCATCTATTGAGCATGTGAACATGACTAGGGTGGTTTTCTGCACACATATACTAGTAGCCTCGCAAACAGGGCAAGATGGCTGATGTGCTCAATTGAGGTGAAATGTGGTAAAAAAACGAAGACATACGGCTGAATGGGCACAGAACAAGAAAAACAGACTGGGAGCAAAGGGTAAAGAATACACTAACTATGTGATTCAAAAAGCAACCCAAGTCCGGCATACAATATGACCCCCACGAAGTCCCCGATATGCTAATCGTCATCCTAATACAGTTTACCCCACTCATTTGCATGCAAAGCTTGCCCTATATACCAGGCGAAGCTAACTGAATGAATTAAAATAATACACAGTTTTATTTAGTTTTCTCAAAATCACTTTCCATGGACTTGGGTGGATTTTGCATTCATGTTTTCACAACATACATACATACATATAAAAGTTTCTTAGAACACAATTCGCTAAGGCAAAATTGGTTTTAAATAACATAAGGAAACTGAATGCGCAATAACAGCCAAAAAATCAAAAGCAAGAGTTTTTATGAAAATGTTTGTAGACGACCCCCCCCCCCCCCCACCTCTAATCTGATGTGGAGACCATTCCATGATTTGGCAGTAACACAATCCCAGTAGGATGTTTCATAACCCAGATGTGCAATGGTTTCTGGGCCTTTCGTGACTACATGACTTGGTTTGGGGTTATTAGGGCGTACAGGTGCGCCTGGCTACAGAGCCATGGCGCCTATGTTCAAGGGTACATTAGGTTTGATAGGCAGTAAAGTTCATACAATTGTGTGCAAGCATGGTGTAAGGGAAAAATTGCACCACCGCCGACCACCCCCCCACGACCACCCCATCCCCATGTTCACACACCCCATAGAAAATGAAGATAAAGTAATGTTTACATATTTATATTAGCAATAATAAATTATCTGAAGGGAATAAAATAGTTAAAAACACTCCATTTAAAGGGGGGGGGTAACTCTATTGATTTTGGATATGGATTGTCTTTAAAATAATATCAATATCGTCCCCTTTATGCTTTTTTTGTGTGAAAAAATCAGAGCATTCGCACAACCAAGCTCCACTAGTATTATACACGTTCCATATTATGAGTGTTATCTTGGTTTTAATAGCTTTTAATGGTGTTTAAGTACGGCAAAGGTCGTGGTGAATTCTACTGTAGAAAAGACTGCATCATGTGGACTTGTGTTGTATGGTATCAAAATCATATTCGAGGCGAGCATTTGAGCACGCTCTGGGTCGGAACCTGTAAAAATTTGGGAATGTTAAATGAAGGTCCATTTATTTTACTAGGCCTAAATGGCGATGAGCGTTGAGATCCAAAAATAGAGCATTAATGTCAAAACAGTGGAACATTTACCCTTATTCCCAAAACGATGTTGGATGGCGAAAATCCGATCGTTTTTCGACGGGGGATGCGTAGCTCAAATATATGTGCGTGGTTCCCCTGTTGCAAAAAATAAAACTTAAAACAATGGTATGACGTCACCACTTCTTAACTTTTTCCAAAAAGTTGCCCTAAAAGTCATAATAAGAGTCCAATACAAGAATCAACTGCAGAAATTCATACTTTAATAATCTATCTTCATGTATATCCGGTTATTTGAGATAATGACCGCCCCGTTATCTTGCTATCTCATGACAAAGTCATACGAGAAATGCTCTGTACAATGACATGTATCATCAGAATTACCCGACTTTGTTCCTTGCTCGTTACGCGTATTGGCCGTTGGCGGCGGGGTGTTAGCGTCTAGATTTCGCATCAAAATGAGTAGGCCTACGTAGGTAATGAAACATCCTCATATGTTGCTAACTAGCATTATTTAAGATCATTTATCAACACGAAAATTATGGCACCATTTTTATGGTACAAGTTTAAAATTTTGACCTTTAAGATATCAACGTTTGACCTTTGACCTTTTGGTGATAACTCAAGAACGGAACATTCTAGATATGTAATAATAATAATAATAATAATAATAATAATAATAATAATAATAATAATAATAATAATAATAATAATAATAATAATAATAGCGACAAGGCACATATTCACACAATTAAGAGCGCTCAAGGCACTAAAATAAAAACAAAAACTAACAATATACAAAGAAAATTGGAAGTAAATTAAGAAACATAACTTAAGAATTACAGAATGTCTCTGACATAAGATGAATTTTAACAACTTTTTAAACACATTTACATTTTTAGCAGTTCTAATATAAATAGTTAGTTCATTCCATAGACGTGGAGCTGCGATTGCAAATGTTCTGTCACCCCATGTGCACTTGGATTTTCTTTCTTTAAGAAGTTGCATGTTTCCAGATCGAAGAGTACGGGTGGCAATATAATGTGAAAGGAGTTCAGATAAATGTGACGGAGCAATCTAATTAATACATTTATATACAATCAACATAAGTTTAAAAACAATTCTTTGTGTGACAGGAAGCCAATGCAGTTCCTTTAGGATTGGAGTGATATGGCAATATTTTTAGTTGAATCATTTTCTTGCGATCCGTGACCATTCATGCATACCTTTGTTTCTCGGTGAATTTGACTAGACGGACATATTCTAAGAAACAATAGCTCCTATGTCCCTCCCCAAAATGGCGGGAAAATCTATTTATAGCTCATTTTTCAAAATGGCCGCCGGTGACATTTTGAAAAACATGAATATCTATATACCATGTTCTGGATAGGCTATAATAACAAATAATATGTCCTTTTCCACTATCTTTGGCATGCCCTTTTAAGATAAAATTCAAAGTGTTGAGAGGTCACCTTGACCCCTAAATCAAAGATGGCCGCCTGTTCTATATTGAAAAACATGAAACAATGTGTCGTTTTCAACTATATTTGGCATGAAAACCCGTTTAAGATTATATTCAAAGAGTTTGGGGTCACATTGACCCCTATATCCAAGATGGCCGCCAGCGCCATATTGACAAAAACATGAAAATCTATATACCATGAAGTGGATAGGCTATACTGACAAACAATGTGTCGTTTTTCACTATTTTTGGCATGCCAAATCTTTTCAAAAATCTAGTCAAATCCACAGAGAAACAAACGTATGCTATGAATGGTCACGGATCGTAAGAAAATGATTCAACTATTTTCTGGTGAAAGTAAGAATTCGAGCGGCAGTGTTTTGAATTTTTTGAAGGCGATAGAGTTGGTTTGCTGGTAATCCATAAAGAAGTGCATTGTTGTTATCCAAACGAGAAGAGATGAATGAGTGAATAATTTGTTCAGTAGCATCGCGACTTAGTAATATTTTTGACACAATTTGATGAAGTTTGAAATTTGACCCCATGTAAAGTTTAAAGACCTTTCCCCCACCCATGAGACAATATTTTATTTTGTGAATAACAAACACATTCTCTTATAAACCATCATGCGCATGATTTCCATCTCGATACACATGAGCACACATTTCCGTCCAAGAGCTCTCAAGCAGGCAGTGAATTATGAAACTATGAAATTAGAGTTATAATCTGATTTACTTGACTCACTTACGTTTTTGTGAGTGGCAATATTTCACATCCTATCTCGGATGCATCATCTGGCCAACCGATGTTAAAGCGGTAAAGGTTTGTTGACCTGTGAAGAGGATGTTACGTCACAGGTCGAAGATGAGCCAAACCTCTGAGGGATCTTCTTTATCGTTGAACAATAGGCCCCTGCCAAGTTGTGTCGCAGCCCGCCTCCCTTATTAAGTGAAGGCTCCAGACCTCCCGTTTGACATAAATCGCTTCCTTGACTCCTCTCTCAAACCATCTGCTTTCACGATCTAATATCTTGACATCCTTGTTATCAAATGAATGATTAGTGATGTCTAAGTGCGAGTAAACCGCAGAGTCTCCACAACCAGTGCAAGCTCTCCTATGTTGGTACATGCGCTTCGCTAGAGTCTGTTTGGTCTCCCCTATGTAAACATTTCTTTAGAAATGCATAGTCGCGCTAAAAGTCGATCGATACATGTTAAAATCAGCACAATTCAGAGATACACCTTTTGCTATGAAATTTATTTTCTCGGTCAAATATAAAGCAATATATTTTTTTCTTCAGTAATGTCAGTTAAAGACATAGTGCTTGGATATACATTTTTTTTTAAATCCTGGTGTTAAAATTCAAGCATCATATTTTGTCTTTTAGTGTGATATTTTTGATTTTTATAGGCCTTTAGTTCGCCCGCGAGCTTTTTACGGAATTAATTTTTAGCGTCTCAAACTAATATAGTTTGCTAAAGAAAGATATTTCCCACCTCTGTAAAGCACATCGTGTGGGTCTATATATTATAGTTTTGTCAGAATTTCCGTTTTTATTTTACCCTTTTTCCCTTCATGCTCCGAAAATGTCAAACTCAGTACTTTATCTCTAGAGCAACCAGCAGAAATAATCGATATTTCAATTGTTGTCAACCAGGTCCCTTTTCCATTGAAAACCAGGATTGCCTGACCAGCGATTTGGTAGCCCAAATCCGCAATTCTGGTAAATGAGGTGAATTTTGGAAATTTGCTCCCGTGATAGCCTGCAATTTCAATTTATAGGGGCTATGAATTCCATGATTATGAAAACTATTTTGTCTGTTTGTTTGTTTGTTTGTTTGTTTATTTACCTAGGATGAGGTCCATGGGAAAATCCACTGTCCAAACCTAGAAAAATTCGCGTGTTATTAGAGGGGATTTTAATTTTCTGTCCCTCCTATCTCCAGGTGAATTTTGAATGACCCCCCCATCGCGGGTTGGCATTTTCATTACACCCTTCAGACTTGCGTTCGGGTTTGTGTAGGCCTATTTGTCATAATTTAGCGCTATAGGACCTACTTTCTAAATGTATAGCTATAGCCGTGCTATATAAATATTATAAGGTACCGGTATGTAATATTATGTAGGCCTATGGGGTGGGGTGGGTACTCAACACATTTTAACCATGACTTACAATGCAAGGCTCATTGTTGCCATAAATGATTTTTCCTTTAGGTCATTATAATAGGTTGTTATAAACTTCCATGTTTAACCTTGTATTGTTTTGGCTGCTTCATTATGACTTTCGGTGGGTTTAAGCAATTTCAAACAAACACACTCAAAGGCACTATACCCAGTCACCTTCATGACAATTGAAACACATGCACTAGGTAATTTCTTTCCTATATTGAAGTTCTGGCAACACTGTATCCAGGCCGGGCACCCAGAGATATCGATCCACAATGCTAGTATTAGCCTAAGATTTCACGCGTGGATTTGAGAATTTTTCAGCTGGTAGTCAAAAATTATAGAATCAAAACGGAAATTCTGACAAAACTATGATATATCGCTCACGGTGATGTGCGTTAGAAAGTTGGGAAAAATCCTTCTTTAGCGAACTATATTACTTTGAAAAGCTAAAAGTTTTATCCAAAAAAGGCTCGCGGGCAGAGTTGAAGCCTATCAAAATCGAAAATCTTACACTAAATTACTGAATTTCACGACTAAGTTTAACACTAAGATTTGAAAAAAAAATACAGTATCAAGCATTACAGTTTTTCCTGACATTTACTGAAAAAATAAAAATTATTGCTTTTCATTTGGCCGAGAAAAAAAATTTTACACTGAAAAGGTGTAACTCAATATTTTGTTCATTTGAATACCAAATTCGATCGTTTGTATTGCCTTATTAAATGACTGAGTGAGCCTTGCAGAACAATAACAATCGGTTGTCCAGCGTCCAACTGTGAAGGTCATCGCATCCACTGTTCTTGCATTGAATTGCGTACACAATGTTGCTTTGTTTGTTTTTTGGTTGTTTGTCCTTGGGATGGACCAGCGCTTGCCGCAAGGTATTCTTTAGTTGGAACGACACTGGAATTCCTTGATCTTTGACAATTCTGCGAATTTTCTCCGACAGTCCAGATACGTAAGGTATAGTCACGTTCCTGCCGCGTTTAGAGTCACCGTCACCTCGGTGAATTGTCTTCGCACAGTCTTTAATTACACTGCACGGTTGAATACATAGCAATGTAAGAGCTGTGGAGCTTCTAGATGAAAAATGGGCCTCTTTGATTGGTTTTGTCGAAACCACAAGTGATCCCTTCATCCAATCAGAATTTGTTTCATATCAAACGAAAGCTAACACTTCCCCCTAAAAACACTTTTCGTCACTAGGTCAAAAGATAACGCAATTCAATTTTGGGATTTTTTATATACTTTTCCAAATTTTGGGGCCACCCCCTGCGTACGGGCCTGGTGTTATCATACGGTTGTAAATTCAATGAACTATGACTTTGCTAAAGAGCGCTTACAAATTGATATGATGTGTGTACTAGGGATTTTAAGGTTTACGAAGAGGTAGGTTAGAAAAAAAAGCATCTGGGTGTATGGGGAAAAATAGCGGTGAATTGGACTAAAGACAAAACAAATGAGCAAGCAATTCAAAATTGATATAAAAGGCTTAGTTTTTGATGGATCACATGTTTTGACATTGGTTAAAATTATGTCAGTCTTTCATTACACTACAATGTTTACTCCAAAGAGTCCCGGCCCTCTATACTGTACGCAAAAACAATAAGTACAATTAAAGACTATTCCCAAGCATTTTTTCCTTAAAAACCTCTTGATATCATAAACGCGTTGTAAAATCAATTTCATCTTTTAAGTTCAAGAGGCAGATTTCACTTTGGTATTTGAGTAATCTGAATAACTTGTTTAGTCAATTAGGTGGTTCAAAGCACATAACGACTAAGATTGAGAATTTAGACAAGTGCCAGGAAGGAAAACCCAATTATCATAGTCAAGTACCCTGATAAATATGCCATTCGTTTACAAGTGTAACGTGATCTAACAAGATAAATAAATACTGCAGTCATTGGCCCGTCTAGCAAACAAGGCCAAAACTCTACTTAATTTTCTATTCTGTTTTTAGAGATGCAAAGCCAAAGTGCGCTCTTATTCAAAGGAGATATCTGGGTAACCGTTGAATGAAAAACAATATACGTCTTTTAGAAACGAATCGACAAAGTATGCAACTGTTATGGCCTATTTGAAATAGAGATTCTTCAATTGGTAATGCCTTTGTTTCTTTTATGTTAACGTATATATTTCTTACCCATAGGATATAAAGGAGATTGGTGCTATATTTACGCTCTACCAAATAGGGGCCATCTTGGATTTCTGGGCAAAAATTATGTTATAACGTCAAATTAATGTCAGATTCGGATTTCTTGGGGTCGACTTACCCGAAAAAGTGTCTTTGTACACGATTTTAGGTACTCTGGTTCAAAACTTATTTTTTGATAATTTCTGGGTAAAAATGAGATCGTAAGGTCAAAATAATGTCAGATTTGAAATCCTTGTGGTCGATTTATCCAAAAAAGAGTCTTTGTACACGATTTTAGGTCCTCTGGTTCAAAACTAAATTTTTCAAGATGGTGCCGGCCACCATCTTGGATTTCTGGCTGGGTGAAAATGATGCCCTAATGTCAAACTAATGTCAGAATCGTAATCCTTGTGCTCGACATACCCGAAAAAGTGTCTTTGTGCATGATTATAGGTGCTCTGGTTCAAAACTCTTTAAAGAGCATTCTTCTTAGTTGAACTTCTTCTTAGCCTAACAGCCAACTACAGGGGAATCAGCCTAAGCTAAATAGTTGCCAAAACATTCAATAGGATGCTCTTAAACAGGATCAGACCACACCTTCATGATAAGCTCAGACATAATCAATGTGGCTTTAGAGAAAAGAGATCGACCACTGAGCAGATTCTTGCCGTGTGAAGGATTATTGAGGGCATTGAAGAAAAGAACCTCTCTGCAGTGGTAACGTTTAAAGCTTTCGTTACCGTCCACAGATGCAAAATGATCAAGATCTTGAAATCTTATGGCATCCCAGATATCATCATTTTTTAATTTATTTTTTCATGTATTTTTTTGGCTTAAATTCCAGAAAGCGACTCAGGGCCTTTACATCAAAACATGTCACTTACTTCCAACTAAGTAGCTTTGACATTTACTTAACCTGCTTAATTTTGCCTGACTTGCTTTATAAAAGTATACATCCGGATATTTTGACTTGACTACCTTAGCTATGTTAATATGATCTCTTTGCGTTTTGGATCAACCACAACAGAAACATATGCAAAACAACAACATTCCGGTGTTATATCGATAATAAAATGTTTAAAAACGTAAAGATACACATCTTTTCCGTGTCTAATTTGATCGTTGGCACCATTAAAAGCTTTTAGACTTTGTGTGCTCAACGTAAGAGTAAACTATGTATATTTTAAAGAATGGCTAATAGAGATTTCCAGGTCAAAGAACGCTGTATGTTCAAGAAGCTAACCAGACGTGATGTGACAATAAGCAGTATTTCTCCTGTCTAAACCGATCTATAGGGAGGTTTATATTACACTCTGTGAGATAGGAAGAACCTTGAGTTAAAACATCCGTCAAAAGTTTAGGTGTTCGCTCTTATCATAAATGGTATTTGATTATGTGCTTGTATTAGTATAGGCGAGGTAGTGGGTACATAGAGTGGCAAATAAAAATTATACCTTCCATTTATCTTAAAGCCTTAAGGTGCGATCTTTTTTCAGAATAATTATACCGTTATTTTTTTTCATCGATTTTTTGGCATATTTGTAATACTTACACATGTTCCAACTTACATTTAAATTTTGAATCTACCATTTTACCCGGGAGAGTGGTCAATGAAACAATGAGGGTGAGTATTGCTTAGGCTTGTCATTTCAACTCCTCCAAAATATTCTTAAAAGTTCAAAGGAATGTTAGTGTGTACAGGCCGCATCACATATGTTTGTGGTGTTTTTGTACGAAATTTATCAAGAATTGTTGTATTTGCTTATACCTTACCCGAGTTATATTCATTTGAATAAAACCGCATAGTTTATAGCTGCACACGGTTTCACTTACCATGCATTGGTATGGCGCAAAATCCAAGAAGGTATTTCAGTTTTTATGGTTCGCAGAAAGGATCCAACTTTGAATCACAGAGGGGACTACGTCACAACTTGTCACAGAGATACGAACCAACCATCAGGAAAATCAGGAAAACCATACGGTGACGTCAGGGGTCAATAATACAGAACCAATTCAAGATCAATATGCCTTATGATGCGTCATGGATATGACACAGACTGTCGGTTCATTATAGTCACATGAGTCTAAACTTGCTCACACTATAATATGCTTCCTATAAATATGTATACTAGGAATCCGATCAGCTGTGAACTTTGAACTTTATGGGGACTCTTGGTTTCATTAAACTCTGTCGCAAATACAATACCATGATGACTTCATGCATGGAAAGAAAAATCGTGTGCAGCTACAAAGATGGGTGGTTTTATTCAAACGAGTCTCGTGTTTGTCGTATGAGCAAAATAACAGCAATTCGTTTTTATTTAGACGTTCAGACTCTACTGTTGCCAATGATATTTCATTTGCAGGGGATTCATTTTATATTTCCTATAAAAGCACCACAAACAAGAGTTTAGTTTATTTTGACTGAACCTGTACGACAAATAAATGTTTCGCCTATTATAGTTTATGATATAGCTAAGGCACACTTAGATTATGCCATCACGTGGAGAGTGTAGGTACTTTTGAGCGCTAAGATATTGGCAAATGTTGCCAATCAATTATTCATGAAAGTGTACAAGCAACGTCCAATTTCTGACATTGGGTGGCTTGTGTTTGGCAGGTGTGAAATACATCTGACTGGGCGGGTAAACGATCAACGACTCTATTCGAGTTATTTAAATGACGCGCCGTATTTAGCGTTAGCTTTGGACATTTAATCATTTTCAAGTTAAAGCTAAATACGGCGCCTTCACCTAATGCTACAATAAGTTGGGCGGTAAATAGAGAGTTTGCGAAATGAAATTTGAAAAAAAAATCCACGGCAATTTCACTTCGATTGAATTTCTTATTTAAATTTACTTCAACGCAAACATCTGTTGTTTACTGCACCAACAGCGTCTTGTCGCTTAAACTTGGAACATATGAGCACCAATTGGCGATCGTAGAAGGGCATGTGTAAGCGACTGCATCAAACTTTCTTTCTCCCTTTTAAAAGTAAGCAGCCTAACTTGTAAATCGTTAATACGATGTAAAATTGTTATTTTATGGCCGAACCCGAAACAAAAGGTACCATTTGGTTGAATAGCTTACCAACAAATCAAATCGGGATAAAAGGAACAGTTCGTACGTAATCTATTGGATATCCCTGTTCATATGACCTCCTTGTTTATTTTAGCATCATAGTAGACGAGATCCATAGCTTATTCTTTTGTTCAAAATTAATTAATATAAAGGGGTTTGGTATACCAATCTATATGTGTTTGAGAAAAGAATATTGAGATGAAATATCTGAATTAAGAACACGCATTGGTCATAGATCATAATAAAAACGATAATCCCATGTTATCGAATATTATGTGTGCAGCAACAAGATCGAGCAAGGACAACCATTTTATGACTTAGGTGACGTACGTACGTCATCAGATCAGATTCGTCTCTTACCGTTATAAGAAAACATCACAGTTAACAACTTCTGCTAATGACGAGGAAAAATCCTCGAAAGCGCTTCTCGTAAGTGAAATAAAAACCGTGTGTTGAATTCTACTTTTTAGTTATTCTCAACTGCGATCCATTTTGCCATTTGTTTTTGTTATAAATGTTGGCTTCGTGTAGATTTTCTTTGCACGTACGCCTTGGCGGATATGAAGGGAGAAGATAATGTATGCATGTCATTGAGAGAAAAGTTAATATAAGCTGAGTGATCTATCTAGATTCATCCATACCGAGCACCGAGTAATAATTGCCTTTTTGATAAAGGTGCACACTGCAGATTTACATATGGTAATGTGCAGATTTGAATGTATCAAGTTCAAAATAGTGTTTCTAAGAAATTTATTAAGAATTGGAAATAGAAACTCTGGTCATCATCATGACCATTGTGGTTATTATCGGTCTTTATATCCATTCACCTCTAGAAGCCTCCACTCGATATGCAATGTCTCTTATCAAGAGTTTGTTAATTCTTGCTATCAAGTCAAGCTTCAAATGTCAACCTTGCACTTAAATTACTAGAAGTCTCACTCTTCCCACATTGTGCCGGCGTGTTCAGCTATTGAGTCAGAATTGAATTTTCAATAATACGTATGTGCGTTTCTTTAAAATAACACTCTTCGTCCGTTCTTTTCCATACTGAAAATCCTGTTGTCAGTATTTCTCGTTATAAGTGCAAATCTCAGACATACATTTTTTTACTATTCATTTGGTTGTTGTTTTGTTTGTTTGTATGTTAGTTTGTTAGTTTGTGTGTTGTTGCTGTTTTCTTATTTCTATCACCCTGGCTGAACGGAAATACGAACATCCGATCTTAACATAAGTTTACCCAGACGCACTTATATCATTCATTTTCGTCAAATTCTTTTGCGATCATATAAATGCACGGTGTGACATCAATATTGGGGCCATTGCAGCAAATGAGGTGTCATAGTGCGCAGAAATAAGTTTTGCTTCTAATGCATATCCTAAAGTTGGCATAAGACCGTTTGGGAGAAATGGTCTTTCGTTAGGGAGGTAATCACTTTTGGGTATGTGTTTATATAATGCAAAAATATGTGTATAAACACAAAACGGAATTTATATAGCGCCAAAGCATAAGTATGAAGAAAGCGCTTTAAAATGATATTATAAGTAAAACTTACACTACACTAAAATGCAAAATACAAGGTAATTACAGGTAATTGGTTGCAGAAGGCATTATTCCCTATGTTGTGCGAGTTCTATTACACTCAAGCAAACTGCCATCATACTCTACTTTCATTGAAGATTCAATTTTTGTTTAACTTATACAAACAAGTGTTGTTTTTGTGCATTCGTGTGATAGCTGGGAAAAGGTGTTTTGTATCAAATTTGTAGTAAAATTTGATTTATATATATCGTTTAAAAATGAAATGAAGCTGTAAGAAATAACATGTAAAAGATATGCGATTCTTTGTATTGGAAGCAAGACGTTTATGTGCCCTTCTTATCGAATGTGCTCTTAGATTTTTCAGAGGCTATATAATGTAAAACAAAAGTAGCCCGACAAATCAATACATTTATTCTGGTATTTTTTTCTAGCAAAGTCTATTTGTTTTCCATGGAAATCTCTTACAATCATAGAGGCATAGGAGAAAATCAAATTCGCATTTAAAATTAAAGAGCCATAACTAATTTGTTAGTTGAATAATCTAAACAGCTTGTTTATTATCTTAGGCGGAAAAAAAGGCAACGATGGAGAATTGAGACAAGCAACAGGAAGCAAAACAAACATATCGTAGTTTTGTACCTTGAAGAATATGCCATTACATCACGACATCCTCACAGACAAATAAACACTAGGGTCATTGGCCCATCAAGAAAACAAGACAAAAACAAACTCGATTTTCTCTTCTGTTTGATAAGCTACAAAGTGCACGCTTATCTAAAGGAGATATCGTCTTAGTAAAAGTTCAATGAAAAGCACTGTTTTCTGTTTTTCAATATACATCGAAAGGGCATGGCCTACTTATGAGGGATTCTTCGATTTTTAAGACAGTTCCACTTTTATCCAAACGTATTTTATTTCTCACCCATGGGATATACAAGAAATCGATGCTATACATTCGTACTTAATAAATAACGTTATAGCGAATCAAATACATTATAGGTATACTTAATTTTCATGAGTTGGTGATTGGGCCACATTGTAATGTTGCCTGCAGATTTTACAATAAAACACTTTCTTCACTGAATGTATAGTATTACGAAGTATTAAAAAGAATAAAAATATGTTTTACGATTTCTTGAAATTTCATGAAATTGATCATTACTGGATGCTAATGGGTAACGTTTTTGGCAATGTTTTTACTCAGATATTGGTAGACTTATGAAATTTAACATATTTATCTGAAAAAAGTAAATAAATATTTATGTTGGGTGGAGGTTGTTGCACCCTTTCAAGGTTTTTCATCTGGCTTGTTATAATACCCAATCAAATTAAGCTGATCGTAATGCTTAATGATAACTATGTTATCCTATCATCTTACTAGGGGTAAGGCCGACTATTAAAGTCTACTAGATTTCAATGACTTGTATTTTGCTCTAGTCTAGTGAAAATAGTCTAAGAGATACACATTTTCAATTTAGTGGTAAAAATATATTTCCTTTTCTATTTAGCAGACAACTCGGTGAAAATAGCATGTTCGCGGTACTTTAGCTTAAAATCAATATTGTCTATACTATTTTACATTCCCAATTTTGAGAGGGCCCACTCACGATGGGTGTGAGAATGTTTTCATTGTAATGTATTCTTTATCATTATTGGTATATATTAATATCATTAGTTCGCAGTAAGTACCCATAAGACATTTTTGTATGATCCATGCATCATCTGATCTATTATCTGGTTTTAAAGTTTGCAAATAACCCGGTTAAGCTTTATACCATGCAGATCTGCTCAATGTGTTTGAATGTGGATGGTCATATTTTGTCATATTCTTCTGTCAATAATTGAGATATACCGTTCAAACAAGTTCGTAGGAGCTGATTTTGGGAAAACTATAAAAAAAACTATGTATTTCTATAAGCAACAATTTCCCCTGCTTAACTCAATATGGACTTGGGTGGGTTTTGTATTCAGGTATTCGGTTATTGCTCCGGCGTGTTTTTTTCTTGTTTGTTTGGTTTTTTTGTTTAATATTTGGCGAGCCTGTCGATCAAGTCACACGTCTTTAATAGATGATCCGTCATGAAAAGTGTTTGCTTATATTAATAAAGCAAAATGAGTTAATTGACGGTTTAATGGAACTCATTAAAACACAATACTGTTGTATATAACATGATTAGGGAACACGACGTTTAAGAGAGAGTAACGTTATTATTCGCTGACAAGATTGACATAAGTAAGGCATAAGTAATACGTTTGGCCCCGAGAGTATAAGGACCAATATTCAAGCTGCAAACAACAATTTGTAGCATTTAAAGTCAACGTTCGTTGATGAACTTAGATATAATCTCGAGGTTGTGAATATGATACGTGTTTTTAATACAAAACAGTGTCTTAACTCGTCTATGTTATAACAAAAACTAATGATGTAGCGCGTGGTATAGTTTTGTTACATTTATTGTACCTTTTGTAACGCAAGTTATAAAGGTTTATACCGAAGAATTTCGTGACAAAGTTCAATTTGATTTTGGCTTTGAATAATATTCCACGTTGCAGCTGAAAATGTGTTAATCTGTATTCGTTTTGAAATTGTGGGATAGGCTTTTACGACGGGAATTCATAACAATTAGTGGGTTTTTTATCGGGTTCGCCGTTTAGAACTGTCAACTGTCAGGAGTAGCTCTGACTTCTTCAGGACAAAGTACCTAAGAATGAGACATGTAGGTCGCCCCTTGGCTACCGATGGCTCTAAAAAGAGCCGTTCACTGAAGACTGCCCCATCCATTCAAGCTTCGAATTTATTATCTGGGGATTTGAAGCAACTTTTAAGCTGCCTGAAAATCTTTAGGAAGTAAACGGATAAGACCCTTATACTTAGTAAGCAAAATGTATACTGATGCAGCTGGGTATTTAGCTTTCGCAATCGAGGTCGTAGACGTGGGCAATTCTAGCTAGCACCAGGTGGAGGGGATGTGGTTTGAAATATACAGATCCTCCATTGAAGCATGGGGTAACGGATCCGAGGCAGTGCAAACATTCTGTTATTGTCTTCAATATCATCTGTTATTTCAGTATATCGTGTCATGAACAATCGATATAATTATTAAGAGATTACCAGAATTCTAACATGTATAATGTTTGCATCTAAAATATTGTCTTGACCATAATAGTAGATTAACACAATAAACAGGCTAAACTATTTTGAAATTGTTCACCCCTATGGAAAAATCATATTCTTATTCTTACATTTAAATGTTTAAGAAATCATAGTCCTACATATTTATCATTTCAGTTTAAATTTGTTCATAATGTTCATTCTCATGTAACCAGATATCATTCTTCGAACACATTGATTGTTCCAAAATAAAACATTAAAAATGAAAAATCTGTGCTCATACTCCCAGCGGACAAGGGTAAAGCGACAGTCATTATGGAAGTCTCAGAGTATGAGGTTAAATGTTGAGATGTTGAGCGATGCAAGAACGTACGCATCTGACCCCACGCAAAAGTATAAAAGAGAACTAGTGACAATCTTGAGCAGACTAAAGAAAGAGGGAAAAATAACTAGATCACAATATGATCTCCTCTACCCCACAGCGGAAAATGTCCCGAGAATATACGGTACACCCAAGATCCATAAACCGGGTAATAAGGTTCGACCGATTGTTGATTATACCGGTACTATTGCATACCAGACTTCGGGAACCTTGGCGGATATTTTAGCCCCTATGGTAGGTGGTACGGAACACCACGTCAATAATTCCAAGCATTTAGCGGAGGAAATGGCGGAGGTCATGATTGAGGAAAGAGAGATATTTAACTCCCATGACGTTGTGTCATTGTTTATTACGCCTATTGAGAAATCTTTGGAAGTGATTAAATCTCGGTTGGAATCGGATAAAACCTTGAAAAAGAGAACTCTACTGTCAGTTACGGATGTGTTGGACCTACTACGGTTTGTCCTCACTACAACGTATTTCTTATTCCGTGGTAATATTTACTTACAAACAACGGTTTGGAGCGGCCATGGGGAGCCCGGTCTCACCTGTAGTAGCAAATCTGTACATGGAATTACTTGAGCAACATGCGCTAGCTTCAGCCCCGTTAGATTGCAAGCCAAGACTATGGAAAAGATATGTCGATGATATTTTAGAGGTGGTTAAGGAAGACCAGGTCGACAATCTTACGAACCATATCAACCAAAGCGATCCCACAGGCAATATAAAGTTTACGTATGAAAAAGAGCAAGAGGGCACCATCCCTTTTCTGGACACGCTTATAGTAAGGAAAGCAGATGGCTCGGTTAAGCTACTCGTTTACAGAAAGGTCACACATACAGACCAATATCTTAATTTCCAGTCCCACCACCCGATACACCACAAATTAGGTGTAGTCCGCACTCTCCTTGACAGGATAAACAGTATTGTTACGGAAGAGGGAGACAAGAAACAGGAAGAGGAGAAGATCCAACAAGCGTTAAGCCGGTGTGGCTACCCCCGTTGGTCCTTTAAACAGGTTAAAGAGAAAATGGCAAACAAACAGGTTAAGCCGAAGACCAAGAAGGACAGTAATAACAAGTCAAAAGGTCTTGTGGTAGTCCCGTACGTAGAGGGCCTGTCACAGAAAGCTAACAGGATTTTCCGCAAACACGGCATAGCCACGGCAATGAAACCCAACAATACTCTCCGCAAGATACTTGTGCACCCAAAAGACAAAATCGACCCCCGTAGCACTACTGATTGTGTCTATGAAATGCCGTGCACCAACTGTAATCATTCATATATAGGTGAAACCGGTCGCAAGTTCGAAATTTGGCTCAATGAACACCAGAAAGAAACAACTAGGGTGTCCAAGACAAAGCAAAACTTTACTCGTCAAACTCGTAAACAGTCAAGTAGTGAACAGTCAAAATCGGCCATAGCAGATCATGCCGTGCAACAAAACTACATCATTAACTGGGACAATGCGAAAATCCTTTGCAAAGAGTGTGACCCCAACTCAAGACACATAAAGGAATCAGGAAAAGGGGAGCCAGCGTCATGAATAGAGACGAGGGCGCCCACTTCTTAAGTCACGTTTATGGTCCTCTCCTGGCTGATACACCATCTACGGTCGGGATCCGGCAAACCGGAAGTGGTGAGGACCTACCATCATCATTCTGAAGATGTCTATCGCCCATGATAGACGAAACCGTCAATCGTGAGTAAATTTCTGGTTTTGTGCAAACGAAATTTATTTAATCAACATTAATTCAGGTTTGATATGAACTGATATGGAAAATAATTATGTGTTTTAGACAATTCAAAACAAATGTTCTCATTTCATGTTAAAGTGCAATTGTTATTGCATTTTGTTTATTATATATTGTATTATTGTATCCCTTTTGTGTACTTTTATACTAGCGTATAGCTTATACTATATTATAATATGATTATTATGTTTTGAATTGAATGAGGGCCTGCTTGGAAAGCAGTGCTAGTCGCTGAAGTTATTAGCCTAAATAAATAAAGAATAAACTAAACTAAAAGGATGGTTGTTTTAATCTAAAGGTTAGGCTTTTGTAGAATAAATCCTGAACGGTCAGCCGTAGATAGCACCGTTTTCTTCAGCAAAATATCACTTGTTTCTAAGTAACAAAATGGTAAAACGTTGTACAAGAAAATATTAGCCTGTTGCCAAATCTTACACGATCATATTTATTTTAGTTATATATCGTCTGTAACAGTTTTTATTGAATACACGTTTCACATTTGCACAAATGGTATCATATTTATATGATTTAAGAAGAGCAGTGACTTTTACCAGACAGATTACTGTTTTGAAGCAAAGTAACAAAGCAAAAGTTTAATAAATGCTGGCAATACTACAAACATTCTTTATATCAATAGGTGAATAAACACTCAAGCCGCTTATACTTTCCCCTTATATCTCAATTGCCAAGGACTGACAATTTATCCTCACATGAACTTAATTCTGTTCCAACCCTAATAAATTATTAGCCGCTACGGTTAACTAATCCAATCGATAATGACGCTATTGACATGTACGGGCGGAGTTCCACTGGCCGAGTTTTGGGGTATTTTTTACTGATTTGCTGTCGTTTTCATTTACTCATCAAGGCGGTCTCCCGTTATTATAAAGAATATGCTAATGATTTAAGAATTGACATGTAGAGAATAAACCATACTTAATTGACAGAAAGTACTAAATTTGTACCTATTACGGTTTCGTGACACCCCTCTTCCAAATGCGACCAAGCCAGAGCGGCCCGGTGAAGCAAAATGTGCATTGGAATAACACGGGAGTTTTACTTTTTTTTGCCCTTTTATGTCCACATGAATTGTCCAGTGCTGTCTAACGATTATTGTAATAGTAGGCGGCGGTTTTGCCGGTTCGTAAACACAGACGACTTTCATTGTCGAGATCGTTTTCCCAAAATTTTATGAACTGGCGCCAATCTATGGCGATTTGACCCTGGATGACCCCACACTGACCTTGACATTGATTTTGTCTCTCTGATGCCACCACTAATCTGCAATAACTGACTTGGGTAAGGTCATATGAAATTGTTTAAATAGGCTTGAATATATAAGGCGTCTGTCTAGAGATCGGAAGGTCGTGGGTTCGATTCCCATGCCGGCATATTCTCTTGCCTTTTTTTTTCAAGTTGAGTTGTGTGCCGGTCGGGATTTGTATTTATTTGTTGCCATGTTTAATTGTAACTCTTTGGGTTGGTAAACTGTTCATTCTTTCTTGTGTATTTGTTTTTGAATTTCAGCTCACGCACTTTTTTTTTGCAGCCACGATTCTCCTTGCGGCGATTTTCCTGTAACTTTGTCTTGGTACGCTGAAAACTCCAAAGAAAAACTTCCAACTTTAGAGAACGGCATTTACCTTAATGAATCTCGTCAATGAAGACAATTTGACGTCAAGCTGCAAGCTGGGAAACGTTTATTTCTACTTGTTATTTTGCCAATCAAAATTCACAAATTGTCCCTCTTTCATCACAAAAAAGACTTCTACAACCACTCCGCCAGCAAAGAGAACCAAATGTACGTGTATTCAGTACATGATTCCTGTTAAAATCGTCCTGTTTAGTGCTGCTCATACATGTCATCTACGGAATTGATATTACGGAGTTTTTGAGCATGTATTAACTGATTATAAGATTACCTAATCAACGTCTCGCCACGAAATTGGACATGTAAGAAGGCCATACTCTCAATATAGGTAGTCAATGAACGCTTAATGTGAACTGAACTTCGTCTCTGTTGGAGATATCCTATGCAAAGTGTTCATACATCAGACATTGTCGCTGTGGTTCGCGACTAAATCGCAAGGACCGGTCTATAGTTATTATATACACTGTTCGATAGGCTTTTTGTAATGTGGCGGGACTGTTAGCAGCAGAGCACCGAACAGTTGAGCGCATACTGCGGGCCGGCCACGGAACAATGGGATAGCGTCTTTTCTGAATATCGGGACAAAAAAAAAAAAAAAACATCAAACACTATTTTTACAATGATATAAGAATAAAGAAAATTATGTTTTTTTTCCTTATAAATATACCAAATGACACTGAAAAGTTAATATTCCTGGCAATCACAGCTTTCGTTTTTTCCTTTGTGGCAAAATCCAAGATCTTCGCAAACGTTTTACTGAATGCATTCGCAAGTAACCGGCGCACAAGGATGATACGCAACGCAATTGATGCAACGAGGACCAGGGCTGAAAGCTGTATTCGCCAAGGAGGCAACCAGTTTGAGGGCAGAGCAGCACAGTAAACTCACTTCAGAAGAACCAAAGACAAACCAAACAGCCTTTTAGGGCTACCTTTTACCCTAAAAAGAGAAATGACTTATGTTGTAAATAAAAAGAAAGCCAGAAACAAGAAAGTAAGAAACATAATAAAACAAAAAGGCATAAATAACCAAGAAAAAATAAGTAATTGCAAGCAAATGAAGTCCCATTCGGCATCCATTTTACCCACAAATTAATGACACTATTAACAAAATCCATTACCCATAAACCCACCGGTAAAGCCCATTCCATAAATAAAGTTATTTTATAAAGTTATCATTGAGGACTGTTTGATATTCATGCATGGTATTAGTACTCGTTTTCAATCTTTGAAGTAGCCAAACCTTCTCCGTGGACAGAGTGAAAAACGGGTACATTTCTTTCATAGAGCATATCTTCAAAAGTTGTGAGCCGATTGATATAATTGTTTTGGTTTATTAAAGCTAACGACTCAAGGTTTTTTTCATACCAAAATATATTTCATCAACTTTTCAAAAATAGGAGAAAAAAGGGCGCAATGAGGGGCCTCTTTTTTTTAGACACCCTGTATTATAGATGAATCTAACAAGCCACGTGATGGGCAGAATTCATTCGGCCATTACTGGGTCTCCTCCGCGGTGTTGTGACTGCTCAATTGGGTGGATTAAATCCGCTTAAAAATCTATATTAAATTGTATTGAAAACTTTCATCATTCTTTTGTCTATGTGTAACACGGGTGATGAAATGCAGTTTAGTATCCCCGCCAAGTGCGCATCAATTCACATCTGTGGTCAACGTCCCATGTCAAAATCAGACTTTTGGGCAGAATCGTAAATGGAGAAATAGCCAAAAATCTGCCCAGGGTGGTTTTTGCACAATTTGGGTTTGTTGCGAGTTTGTGATGTTATTAATGTTTGAAATATTGTCGGATATGGCTTCTTTTATATGTGTGACATTTTTTCCTACGAGGTAATTCCTACGAGTAAAATCCTACCATGAAAGTCACCCCCCCCTGTTAAGGCCCCGAGTCCCGGTGGCTGCTCGTCGGCAACAGAGTGGCAGGGGTGATAAGAATCCGTAGGATGATTGGTTACCATCTCCACAGGTACAGCCTGCAGGAAGAAACAAGGAAGACATAAGATGAGCGTAAGTAGCCGGATGTCGACAAAATGCCAAAATGTGACAAAAGCCACAGCTGAGCAGTTTAAACTCGACTTACTCAGGTGGAAAATCAATAAAATAATTAAATGTTCAAAGCTAACGTGACATGGTGTTATAATGAAGACATGTCAATAAATAATATTCAAACAATAATTTAATTGTTTTGCTGCACTCTCAGAACACTGAATAAAAATGAATGGGCAGAAAACAGTTGGTTAAAAAATGCCCAACAATGGTTACGATTCTTGAAGTTGGGCAAAATAAAATATATGGATGGTCAAACCTGTCAATATGGTATTTACACAGGTTGGGTGAATTCCTTGGTAAAGAACATCCTTAAAGAACGGCCTCGCACACACTTAAACTAAGTGTTATACCCGATAAAATAATGCACTTTATAATATAATCTCCTACCTTCAAATGTCTCCATTTGAAATTCATTGTGTACTCATTTAACCTGAGTCTGAACTAACCAACATATTGGTTGAAATATGAACAATGAAATGAACTTCCCATTCATAGTGTTTAACCAACTATTGGTTATATTTTAGCCATTTTGCCCAACATGCTTTGCCCAACTGGGCGGTTACCGTAGTAGTTGGTTAATGTTTTTAACCAACCTGTGGTTATATTGTTAACCAACACAGGTTGGTTACAATATAACCAACTGTTGGGCTGTTCACCTGTAAATACATAATTTAACCAAGTTGGTTAAAATTTTTAACCAATGTTCTGAGAGTGTGCATTGTCGCAAAATGAGGATTAGTTTGTACGTGTTTTGTTAGGAGACCCTCTATTTGTATATGTACAAATATTCTTACAATTGTAGCAACATTTGTGAAACAATAATATATATATAGATGAATATGAAGGGTGAAGTACCCTATGCAGCAAAAAGAATGTTTACTTACATGCTCTATTTGTTCCATTTGTTTCTATCCTGCCACCCGCATCTGTTCTGTTTAATATATTTCCCTAGGAGCTAATGCTAAGAACGGCATTAATCGTGTCTCTCAGAGTTAAATTTAACATCACTATCCATTTAAATAATTCATTTACCATTGATAATATCTTATAAAAGCAACATACGGTAAGTTACACATCTAGGCCACTGCTCCGTGAAATAAGGTAACTTTGGAAAGTAGCTTAATGTATGTGGTTTAATTTATCATTAATATACTTAGTAACTGAATACGGTTTTTTTTTACTAATGTTCATAGTGCCTTCGGTAGTCTTTGATGCCTCATATTCTTTACATCCCTTACATTAAGTATGACAGATAGACCGAAAATATTCTGCACTGTTATTATATATTATGAAAAAGAAATGTTATTAAGATGTTTATATGTTTAGAATTGATACGACATATCCATTGTCGCTCATTATTGTCAAGTGAGTATAATTGTAGAAGCAATGGGTTTAATAAAAGCCATATTTTGTTTAAGTACTGTCACATATGTGTTAGTGTCACGGGAAATAATATATCCGCTATAAAGTCACTCTTTGTACGGATGTAAGGATTAGTTCAAAAGTAATATATGGATTTTTTTTAGACCTTGTTCCACTGTCTGATGACATTTACATTCATATAGGGTAAATTAATTATCAATGCTATGTTTAAAAAACGCAAAACTTTTACACGTAGTTTTTCTTAAAAAATATATCCATCGTTACACATCATTATCTCTGCTGTTATTTAGGAAGTAATGATTAATAAATCAGTTGTTCGTTAGCGGAAACAATTACAGCTGCAGTTCGTTGTTTTAATATATTGTTTGTACACCTGTTATCAAAAATTTGAGTCATCTATCAGATACACTCGATAAAACCAAATGAATCGCCTTGATACCAAATTTTATGTACGTCATTAGTGTATACCTATTTTTAGGTAATTGTAACATCGAGTCGTGCTATTCAGATAAAACTTGTGCAAAATATGTCGTGTGATTTTATTTGCTTTGCAATCAATATTTGCTGAACGCAACCATTAACTTTGCTAACTTAAAATTTAGTAACTCTAGCATTGCTGAACAGTCTGGGCAGAAATGACAGGTAGAATCGTCTTTGATTGGTTGCCTTATTTGTTCGTCACTACACGACGATGATGCATGTAAGATTCACCGCTATAAAGAAGTGGTGCAGAGTGTACTAGTCATATATTCCTTTGCTGTCACTTGGGTTATACGGACAGATTGTTGCACAACCTACAGTTGCGTTAGATCGAATAAGGTTTGCCTCTTGGATATCTCTATTTTATTGACATAATATATAACATTTGTTTCTACAGATGGGTTCAGACGTGCGTGAAGGAAAATAACGGATTTTAGTGACGGGCGAAGAGTGCACATTTTCAGCATCACTTGGCAAACTAGCAATAGTATACTGAAATTGCCACGTGCTATTCATTTCATTCGACGATGCACTCAACTGCTGCGTTCAAGAAACATCGCTTGTGATTGTTGATTCTTATCTTCAATTGTCAAAAAAGCAGCTCTAAACAAGTGCAACGTTTTATTCAGTTTATTCAACAATACACTTCACTGCTTTAAGATCGCATATTTATGATAACTTGGGGTCGTTAGATGGCAAATCAAAAGATTGCATTTTTAGCTATGCATACAGACTGAGGTACATAATTTAATCCTTGGATTCCAACTACGCTTTGGTCGTTTATTAGAAGAATTTGTAGAACATAAAGAAGACCTATTTACCAAATGGGAGACAGTTACAATACCACACTTAATTATAGCGATGGTGTATTCTTGTGCGACCTAGTCATTTTCAACTTGTCTATAGAAGATGCAGACTCATTTTTATACACAAGAACCGAAAGACATCTTTATAGTATCGTGTTACCTGCGATGTTGCTTATTGGATTATTTCTTAATGTCAGCTTTGCAATCACCGTCACTAGAGTTTCTTACATGCGTACACCAACTAATTTCTTTCTGTTTAGTCTAGCTGTATCGGACTCTCTCTTCTTGATAAGTGCAATAGGCGATAAATTTGCACAGATCCGTTATTCTCCCATTGCCCGAGACGAAGGATTCTACAACAAGGTAGGATGTACCATTCGATCGCTAATTGTTGATACTTCATATTTTGCATCCTTGTTTGTCATTACATTGGTAACTTTAGAAAAATACTTTGCTGTGTGTACCCCGATAAGACAAGTAAGAAATCGCAATAAAAGAAGAGCTTTTAAATTCATAATATTGACCTGGATTATTTCTTTCTGCATTGCATGCACGTTTGCACCTCTCTGTACGAGAATAAGCATTGATTGTTACTACTGGCCATTTCATGAAAAGTATTATGATCTACCAGAGTACACCATATCTTTTGATCCTCATGACAGTTATTTCTACTATAGTATATTCTGCCAAAGTGTACCGTTTTTTTTTACGCTTATCATCAACGCGGTTGTATACTTCAAACTTATTAGCGCACTCGGAGCTCAGGTGGCAACATCGGAGCAGAGAGGCCAAGATCCAAAAAGAACAAATCGGATTCGGAAACTGGTTATTCGCATGCTCATCATAAATGGTGCTGCATTTTTTCTTCTCCTAGCGCCGTTTGAAATCATTATTTTGTTAAAAGCTATAGCAGATATACGTGGTGAAAATCTGTTTGTCAATGAAGACCAGGGACGGCTGATTTATATGGTTGTGCGGATGCTGGCTTACGTGAATGCCGTCATTAATTCGGCGATATATTGGGCATCAAATAAGCGCTACCGGGATGCATTTACATTAACTTACAGACCTTCCTGTGCAAATAGTGGAGCCATTCGCACTAGCCACGCAGGTAGCAGTGTTGAACGTGACAACACACGATCAAAATGACATTTTTACTTACGTAGACTTTTATTATAAACTTGAGTGGGACACAATGGGACCACATTTACAATTCAGAACAACATTGTGGACTGCAACAAGAATTGACACAATGCTTTTGTCGTTGCACCTGTGGGATGCACTTTGTCTCAATTATTTGCCAGTGTTACCATACGTACACATACGTGATGCGATCAAGCAAAATCAAATTTCGTTTATAAAATAGTCAGGGGTAAAAGCATTTACAAAGCAACATTTTGGAGAAAACCACATTTAAATTAAACAAACAGTTCCAAAGATATGAGCAGTTAAAGAGTTTCCAAAACAACAGAAAACAAAAAGAAAATATTTCCTTTGTTTGGCTAAATCTCTAAAGTAGTGTTCACACGGTCGGACTTAAGTCACTTATTACCGGTAATAATTCACAATTATCGATTGTAAGTCACTTATTACCGGTAATATCTCAATTATATCTGAACGAGTTCCGACTGATTTTGCTTGATCGCATCACATATCTAAAACAAAGATCCCATATTAAATGCATGTAAGTTCTGTGTATGTCAGTGAGGTATTTATTTGTATCACAAAACACGACCGAAACTCGTCATTCAACCCCAAACGGTCATAGCATGCTCACCTTGAGACTAAAATGCATAGGTTTCACTGAGGAAGTGACGTAATAAATCGGATTAACTACCATATTACCAATGGATGAATACAATTTTGACTATACTCCCCCTGCACTACAAGCAGGTTACACTCATCACCTGTGTATGTCTGCAATCATAGATTGAATACAATACCGCTCTTTTCAAAGATAATTATCTTACGGGTGCGAGTAATCAGAATGATATGGTTCAATGCATAGGTACCGCGTGAACGCTGTAGTGCAAGGCGATATAAGTCGTGTTCACACGGTCGAACTTAAGTCACTTATTACTGGTAATATGGCACAATTACCGCTTGTAAGTCACTTATTACCGGTAATAACTCACTTATGTCCGACTATGTGAACACGACTATAGTCAAAATTGTATTCGACCATTGTTATGGTAGTTAACCGATTATTACGTCACTTTGACAGCGAATTGATACCACCACCTAATCCGTATTATGTTGATGAGCGTTCTCCCCGAGGTACTCTAATAGTAAAATGACGTGTATTTACAGCGGCAACTTTCAACATGTAATGAAGGTCTTTTACTGGCAGATGCATACAACATTTCGGTCCTTTGAGGTAACATTCTGATAATTTGGTAGTATGGGAGCATGAATATATAAAAATCATTTCGATTCAAGGTCCCAATAATGTTTTCTTTCGTGGCAAATTCTATAAAGGTTAGGTCTTTTTGGGCGCCGGGCAGATATTGCAATGTGATTTTTTTCCACAAAGATTGTTTTTAGGAGTAAGGTTTGGCCTTCTTGTTATTTGGCCTATAAGGGAAAACGGACAAAAAAGAACATCTTAATATTGAGGGTCCTCAGGTCAGTAAACTTTACATGACAATGTACTATACTGCGCCAATAAAGTATCCTTACACTTGGAAAAATAATCGGAATTTCAAAACTGAACAATATTGGGGTAAATTTGTGACACCACATTGAATCCAGTGTGACCTCAAGAAGTAAAGTTACAAGCAATTGAATAGACGAAGGTCCAGTATTAAAAGTGACAAACTGGCCTATACAAGGCGCAAAAAGATTCCAACAAGCGCAACAAAGAGACAATACAGATTCTTCAATGAAGCGTTATTTAAAGCTGTTTTTATTTCAGTTTTTACTTCTCTGTACTTTTCATAACTTTCATTTTATTTGTCAGTTTTCTTTTGTTCCTTTTGTTTTAAATTAAAGCCAAACGCATAACTTAGCCATTCACCACTCTCAAACCAGATGTCTAGTTTGTGGAGTTTTGAATAGGCCTGTTTGTCACTTTTAAAACTGGACCTTCGTCTAATCAAATGCTTGTAACTTTGCTTCTTGAAGTCACATTGGATTCATTGGGGTGTCATAATGTGCCAGATTATATAGTGCATCTATTAAAAAAACAAATTTACCCCAATATTGTTCAGTTTGAAAATTGTGATTATTCTTCCAAGTGTAGGGATACTTTATTGGCGCAGTATATGTCATGTAGTCGAAGTTCCAAACAAGAGCATCTAGTCGTGCACCGACTAAAATAAGTATAGTACAGCTTGTAAAAGAATAATAAGAAGAATCCATCATGAATATGAATGCGTTCATAAAAAGATAAACGCAGATTGTACAAGACACACAGGGTTGTTCGTTAATTAGTTGAACATTTCAACATTGAACGTTTTATAAAATGACTCGTTGAAATCGACACTATACTATTTCAGCAAATAAGTATTTCAAGTCATGTAATGAAGTCATGTGTCGCACTTTTTCAATAATTTAAATAAAATATCTTTGTACCTTCAAACCGATACATTCATTTGACATAAAAATGTACACTAATTTATTTCTTAAAGGGTTTTTCGTTGTGCGCCCCAAATGGAATATATGTCTTGTTTATGTAGTTTAAATGACATATACCCACCACAAAATTTAATGTTCTTTATACCCGTCAATGTAGTTGACCGCAAACACTTACATTTTCTGTCACCATCATGGATACAAACAGTATTTACTTGACATTTGCCAGATTTTCACCCGGCTGTTCAAGTATCTGGGTATACAGATATATTATAAGTAATAAATAATAACACATTTAAAACGAGTGAGGTTATGTTTTGTTTTTAGCGCATGAAAGGTTAAGTGAGAGATGAGAATATGAATATGTGGTTAGGTGTGTGTAAGCATACTAGGTGAGAATACATTATGTCAGAGAAGTATTAAAATATGAAAAAAGAAAAGATATATGCCAACCAGAACTTTTGAGGAGGTTCAAAATGTATAACGGGTAATGGCGGTGTTCGTGCGTGAGTGTTTGTGTTCATGACTGTACGGGGTGAGTGTACTATGCGGACGCAAATGTGTAGGTTGTGGACGTGCTTTTGTGTTGTATGTACATGAATGCAATTAAGGTGGTAGATGAGGCATTTTCTGGAAACTATAAAATGGTCTGAGCATGTTTTAAACAGATTAATATAGATTTGTTTGAAGCAAATTAGACATTGGTTTTCATAATATATCAATTTATATTTTCTTTTTATCTTATTATTTTTTATCAATAAATCAATGTAGTTAATAGGTTAATACATGTATAACTGAAAAGGCTCATTATTATGTAATTTTTGCAAATATTTTGCTAAAAATCAATGCATAAATGTTCAAGGAACTTTTATTTTGCATACTTTTGCCTTGAAATTTGGTCAACGTGTTTCTAATATGTTTCATTGTATTATATAGTAAAGCCGCCCTCTAATTTGCATATTTGCACAATTAATGAGCTAATTTGTATAAATGTTAATTAATTATGCAAATTAGGGCGGCTAGCTAATAAATTTTACATAAATTAGGCTATATGGGAATCATCAGGAACACTTTGACCAAGTCTGAAGGCAATATTCTGTTAAATAAAAATGTTATGAAATTACATATTAATGAGCACTTTCAAGTAATATTAGCTCATTATTGGTACAAATAATACAATACATAGAAATAAAAAAATGTTTGTATTATAAACATCTCAAAAAAAAGTAACTAACCCCCCTTAAATAATGGCCATTATTCAAAAGGGGGCTATTGTATTACAATTCTGTAAAATGCGTTGGAAACAGAATTTATTTCTGCGCATTTTGACACCTCATTTGATACGAAAGCCCGGACAACAATGAAACACCGGTCAATTTAATGTAGTGAGGTCCAGATTTGAAAGTTGCACTTACATACAAATTTTTACAATACAAAAACACTCAGATATCACTACACAGATTTCCTTCCATTACACTGAATGCAAAATCAATCGAATTTACTGCAACTTTCAAATCTTGGGCTACATTGATTCAAATGTACGCTGTGACGTCAATATTTAGTCAATTGCTACAAATGAGGTGTCAAAATGTGCAGAAATAAATTCTGCTTCCAACGCATTTTACAGATTTGTAATACAATCTCCCATTTTTAATAATAGTCATTATTTAAGGGGGGTTAGTTACTTTTTTTGAGATGTTTATATAAAAAAAAAATAGTACGTCCGATTAGCTTCAAATAAAAGGCATGTTGGTCAGTGTTCTTTGCCCTGCTCAATTAATCTGTTTAAAACAGGAATAAAGCACTTGCAGAATGCTTCAAATACCACCTTAAAAATGATGAATGTAAGTGCGGTATGTGTGGGAATTTTAACCATGTAGTAGGGGTGTGTGGTGTGAGTGAATGAGGATATGTCGTGTTTGCTGTGAGGGATTTGTTAGTGTTTGTTCTTTGTGCGAAGTTCGAAGTTCGAAGTATTGGACGCTTGTATGATGTGTGGCGATCAAATATGATCGAGGTAAAGCATGTGGCGTGATCAAGCTATATCAGTCTTAAGTCAGGCATATTTAAATTTCAGTTACTTATACATCTAGGATTGTAAACAGCATTTGCAAAGCTACATTTTGCAGAAAATCCAATCGAATTTGGAAAACGTGTTCAAAAGATGTCAGCAATTAAAGCGTTTCCAAAACATTAGGAAAGGTAATTATGCCTATTTTATTATAATACTGATTTTGCTTGATCATATCACATATTCGGACAATGTGATGTCAGGATGTGATGTCTTACGCTAAATCAAATGTGAACGAAACTCAAATGTATTCAAAACCACTCCACTGTGACTGTCATTACATTGATTTAGTTTGGTTTGTGTGTAAAATTTAGCGTTGGCGTAAGATATCACAATCCCAATGTGAGATTGAAAGCACGAACTTTGCCAGAGATGGATAGGTCATGTTTACGATACTTTATAATTTGTTTATACAATATTGCATATGTAAATAATGTAAACAATATAATGGTAAAGTCAATTGTCTTTTACACGATATTAGGTTTAAAAGCATGTGTAGCGAATGCAGGTATTTCATTCTAATAATGTGACATAATCTGATTCAAGAAGGCTAAATTAGACACTTAACAGTCATGTTCTCTCTATTTTACCTGCACCTCAATTTCACAACTGTCGTCTTTGGACTAATTGGATAAGATTGTGTTACACTTATGGAATCAGGGTGGTATGGTATTGTACATAGTATCGGATGCAGATTGAAAAGCAAAATGTTCTTCTCAGTGTTTGTGTTAACATTGGTGCGACGTGTATAGTATTCTATCTGTGAATGTAGTTAATGTATTATAACGTTTGTGCCTGTAAAGTTATTGTTTTGGAAGAAAATAAACATTCCAATGAGAACAGCATGTGAATAGTTATTCGAAGTTAAAAGATAATTACTTTTCGGGATTTACGTATTTTCGATTTTTTATTTTCTTCTCCTTCTGTTCGTTGCAAACAAAGCGTCAAAGAACTTGTACTTCAGGCAAGGACGCGCAACTTCCAAAGCAGGGATTACATTTCATAATGGTAAGGTTGGTCTGAACCCTGCGATTATGGAAACTTTCGGGCCTCATAACTTCTAAATTGTTGGTCTAAAGTATATAAAGTATACATATTTAGAATGGCAAAGACTTGATAAGTTCATCTGTGAGGTTGAATTTGGGCCAAAATGCAAAAAATGAAAAAACGGGTCCTAGATATTTCGATCTAGTTTTTAAAAATTAATAAAAAAAACATTTTGGCCCAAGAATTTTTGTGTTAGGATGCACGAAAAAGAAGTGAGCCAAAAACCGTTATTTTTGGGATTTGGGGCCAAAAATGGCATTTTGGCCCAAATTTGACCTCACAGATGAACTTATCAAGTCTTTGCCATTCTAAATATGTATCTTTTATATACTTTAGACCAACAATTTAGAAGTTATGAGGCCCGAAAGTTTCCATAATTCCAGGGTTCAGACCATCCTTAATGCCTCTGCTCAGCATCTTGGAGAAGAGGTGTGCAAGAGTCTGCCTGCCTTTCATGTAGTGACAGCGAATACACACAACCTTTCTTTGGCCGATCTAAGTCTAGAACCTTCAAAAAGATGCAAGATAACCCAAGAACGATCAGTTTGCTCTCCACTCTTGAAAGTCCTGCGGCGGATATTGATCAGGAAACAGATTTTGTTCTTCATGTTATCTACAATAGGCCAGGGAGAGAGAAGACTCCAAGGAACAGTCGCTATGCTATGCTTTTAAGTGGCAAGGGCAAGAAACGAAAGTTCACTCACTCGCAGAGGCTTCCACCAGACAGAAAGTCCTTGAAATGTCACATACAGTGAGTAAACTTCGTCGTAAATGGGATGATTAACTGCCTAGATAGTTTATACAAACACAAACAACCGGTCCCTCTCAATTACGGCTGGATGCTTGAAGAATGCGTCCTTGTTCATGTATCTTATAAAGGTTCAGCACTCCAAAACGATGCTGAATTAGTTCAGTTTGCGGGGAATGATGAACAACAACAGTCTGTAATTGACGAAGCACAGATCTCTAGCTCGGCCAGCAACAACAGTTCACAGGACAATTCAACCGGGAAGACACGGTGCCATCAGAGTTACTTGGATTAGAGCTCTTAGAGTTTCTGGATGAGGAATCCGATGAAGATGACTATCCATTGAGTGAGGAAAGCTTAGATTGTGAACAATAGTTTTCCACTTAAAGCATAATGGATATTTGACTCTTATAAAAGAGCAAAAGTGGAACCATATCATATACGCTTAATCGGTTCCCTACCTTGTGTTACAAGAAACAATAATTGTTCATTAGGTACTTTGCTCATATAACATTTACATTATTTTTAACATAATAGCTTTTTTAAATCCCAAGAGTCTTGATGGACATGAAATTGGCCTTTTTCATCCACTTATATATAGAGTCAGTATTTGCGAAAGTTTTGACTTGTGGCGGCCATTTTAAATGTTTTGGCCATGCTTTTTACCCGTATATAAGTGAGCATGTAAAATACGTTACCTAACGTGACCAGGATGTCTAAATAACTAAAAGTTACGTATAGTTTGAACTTATAATGTTAACGATCATAAAAAAGTATCCCATTCTGTCCGCCATTTTATATTATGAGCATAAGGCAGCCACTTTGGATTTTCTAATCTTTCTTAACGATTATGTCATTCCTACCAACATTTAACTTGACACTAAAATAACAACAATTGTACCAAACGATATTAAATTTCTGGCCATTTTAGAGAATAAATGGGATTCTGGCGGCCATTTTGAACATTGGCAGCCATTTTGGTTTCATTGAAAGTTTGAAATATGTTATAAAACGGCAATAAAGTAGACACCTAAAGACATGAAAAATGACTACAATTTGCAATTATAATACTATAAATCAAATATTGGGATTTTGGGATAGTAAGATTTCCCAAAACGGTAAATATACGATATGTCCTTAACGGAAGGCGATATGAAGGTCAAACAACCACCAAAATGTGTATTTTTACCCACACTATAATGTCATGCCGTTTGCAACAGAGCTCTTTATTTATAAACAGTATCATGATCACAACAGATGAAAATGAAACGTTTGTAACATTAGAAAAAGGAATGAAAAAACGCGATTTCTGCAAAATAAAAATAAAAGTAAATGAACCTACTAAGATTTACAAAAAGAGAAGAGAGTGAGGCAGAAACAAGAGGAAGTTAGTTTCTATCGAGTTCTTATAATCTGAGCTTGAATTATTCGTGCATTTAGCTTCTCTGAGTCAAAATTGTAGAGTCGTTGAAAATTTAGTTTTCGTGTTCGTGTTTTCTTCATGTTTTTACAGGTGGGCTCATCTGAAATATAGAAATGAATCCCAAAAGATATTCACTATTTCCACATATTATAAAAATACATTAATCCCCCATCCATCATATTTCTGTTATCAGACGAGCATGATCCAATTCAATACTAAATCCCTCATTTTCTTTCTCAACATTGCGACTTTCTTCATTAACTATGCACAAAGTATGAAATCTGAAATGGGTCTTATATTTTAATACTTCAGAAAAGTGTAGTGTGGCACTAGAGATATATTGAAGACATTATGTATAACGTTTAAAGGGACATTCACCGCATGTTTAAGTGTTTTTGCTCTTTGTGAAGTAAAATCAAGTGGGATAAAAACTATATCAGATAATATTTGTAAGTATGTACAGTACATGGATATAACAATTATTGGCACAAGTTTTGTTCATAGTGCTAGCTCTAAGATTTCCTATATTTTTACGAGACTGCACATTAATATGGAGATGTCATAATGACGTGTAATTATTATGGATAATGTTGGCATTCACTTTGATATTTGATTACAGTATTTCTATAGTTCTATGTTATTATACTATTACCAAGTGCATGCACGAAATCAAAGCAAGGCAAAATTTGCGCAAACATCTAAGGATTTTTTAAAGATAGGCCTACTTTGCATGTAGTAAGACACGAATAATATTTATCAGATATAAGCTATAGAAGCCCACCTCCTTACGGAATATGCATAAATGACAAATAGCGCTTTTTGAAACAATTAAATTGTTTCAGAAAACTATATGTGTCGTTTTATTCGTGACTTCGTGGTATTTTATAAGTACCAATCGAATACATCAAATTGCTCAATCTGAGCTATCCGCAGTGTAAATATTTTGTTATAACTCCATAGAGAACATCCATAAACCCGTTTAATATATGCAAAAACATTTTTTTTTTAAATAGGTTAAAAAGTCTTTAATTATTTCGTCTTTTTAAATCTAAAATCTGATTTTTTAAATATTTATTTCCCTTGCTTTTGTACCCTTCTTGAATCTTTAGATCCACCCATGGAAGAAAGAGATAAGAAGGAACCACAACGAACGCATTCACTTTGTCCACTCCCTTTACCGACATTTAGTTGACATTGTTATTCATGAGGATTTACTTTGATCAATACCCCGCGTTAAATAGGTGATTGGTATTGTATTCCATGTATTTGCATGTCTTCTGGAGCGTGTGTGAAGGATGATTTGAACTAATGACCTTCCGTGCAAGCACCCTATAGGATTTTCTTTGGTGACGTGATCATCGGTCATTGATGGCCTACATCTTTTTCTTCCATTTTGCCCAATTTTTCCGAACTTTGGTGACTTTTTTCTCCGAGTTGGCAGTCTTTGGCACTGAAACGAGTTAGCTAGTTACGATTATACACATATAAACTATTAAATTAAACAGGTTTTATGTACCGGACTCAACCGGAACATTGTGCATTATTTAAGAACATTTTACATCTATTTTTCATCGAAAAAGTCACCAAAATCTTACCTTATTTGCTAAAGATGAAACTCGGCAAAAAAAACGGCCGATTTTGATTACCTTTTCGATGTTTTATAGGACATTTTCTACACAACACGATCAAGAAAACAGTTTGACTGTAGATCCCAAAACAAAGCTACTATACATGTTCAGAGCATCAGTGAAATTCCATAATCTTACTTCTGGGTAGCGTTTGTTTGTTCGTGGATGGGTTTGTTATAAATTTTTCCAGTAATGATTTTGCCAAGCATCGATCGCGGTAAATGGATCATACATGAAAGTAAGTACCATTGATAGCTTTTCTTTTCATGCGTCAATAGATAAGCGGATTAAAACTTGTCCGATCGAAGTCGTTGTGGTTCCTTCTCATCTCTTTCTTCCATGATCCACCCAAAGCACTCATGTTGGTTAGTAGGTACTGCTTTAGTTATCCATAATACAGTAAGCCAAAACATTAAGGTACCAATTTGCTCCATATGATGCCCTATTGATTTGTACACAACGCGTTTGCGAACAAGCGAACTAGCGCCGTGCTTCCATTGATTTAACACAGAGCTAAAGAGTACAGGTATTGTTTGTTTTAATCTTACATATAATTTATATGTCTTTATTTAGGATATACAGGGGTGAACACAACTGGTACATTGATTTTTTGGCTTACTGTAGATGTATATCAGTAGGGATGACCAATGAACCATCAACATGATTAGAACGCTCCCATAGACATGCAGGGAGCTCAACTGTGCACTGCTTGCACAGACATTTCTAAATTGATCGCATTCTTTTATTTTTCAATATTTTTCTGTACAAATTGGGGAAGTGAATACCAATTATATTTTGTAACTATCTTGCAAATTACAGCAACACAACTTATTTCATTTTCCTGTAAGTGCGAGTCAAAATTGTTCCATCGCCACAGTGCGTTTAATTGCCAGTGGCTAAGTTCAGCACTGCTCAAGAATGGCACAACATATTCATGTCAATAATTTCAGGTGAAAAACGTGGCCTACTGAGCTGTAATTTGGCAGAGTTGCCAATAATACCTCTATCATACCCTCTGTAAAAAGGAAAAAAAAATGAACAAGTAGATCTCGAGTTACAAATTAAATCACCAGCTTCCCTTTGGAATTTCCATACTCCTTTCGAATCATGCTAAGAAGACACCTTTCTGAACATAAATGTGAAGTTTCGTGCTCATTTGATGTATTTTTCACCTGATTTCAACCCTAAACGTTTTCTTATATTTAGGCCTATACCATCTACAACTTGCTGCTGGCTATACCTTGTTTAGAACTTTCAAAAGAAGTACCTGAATGTGCAACCATAACTGTTTCAAAATAGCCCGCGAAAGTCATGCAGGTGACTCCGAGGCCATGCATTGAATTGGTTTGAATGAAGAATACTACGGGAACCAGCACCTTTTGTTAGAAGTCACACATGAGCATGATGAGTGAAGTGGGTAAACCTCTATTGTTGTGAATGAGTCAATGACCTTCAATGACACTTAAAATTTTGTTTGCATACACCTACTAATTGGGCATTATTAACCCAATAACATTGACATTTTTGGTTGTGAAAAAAAAAGTTCACCTGGACTTAGTGCAATTTTGATTTTGTGCCATATCGGCCATCTTGGATGATTTTTGGCAAATGTTCTCTAAATGCATGATTTCAATGCCTCGGTTTGAAAAAATAATTTATGCCATTGACTAGTAAAGTGCCATTTCATAAGAAACCCTTTGATACTTTCACAATATGCTTGTTTCATGTTTGCATATATGTTAAAATAAAGAAATATATAAAGGTAAATATATGCTTATGCCAATTTTGCTCCCAATTGCTATTTTCGGACCTTGTCATTTTATTTCGTTCCAATGACCGGTCAGAATGGGAAACTTTGAAAATTCATAATTCGAAAAGTTTTTGACCGATTTTGACCATTTAACCACCAAAATACTTCTGTTGATGAGTTATATCCAGAAAACAATCTTTTGTAGCAATAGGGGCAACATGAAATTTTGATGGTTATCCCTAATATCAGATAGAGATATTGCACACTGCTAGTAAAGCTTGTTGATAATCTAATAAGACGAGCGTTAAATGGTTATTATAGGGTGGTCAATGACCACTCTATAATACTCGTTTAACGCTGGTCATACTACACAGATCGAAGGCTCAAGTCAGGTCTAATGACAGGTGTAAATAATATTGTGACGTGATTCAAAAGTAAGGATTATTATCACACTTCTACTCATATATATCATAATACACCAAGGGTCTTTTTATCTTTTCAGTCTCTGTTAGTCTATTGTTCAGAAACGAAAACGCAAGGTTGACTTGACTTGTAAGGATGCTGTCAGTCAGGTTTAAATCTGTCAATAAATGCCGGATAAGACACGTTATATGGAACATCGGTGTTTGAAGTGGTCAAGCACCTCTCTCATCGTATATTTTAAGGGATTGGTCAATCTGCCATTTTTACTATGGATTTGTGCCTAAACGCATTAATCACAAGTACAAAGGTTATGTATCATGAAAGAGGAAAGTATATATATTAATATTTGAGCATGATCTCTTTTGTAATTTGCCAAGTAATTTAATAACAATAGTTTTGGGAGAACTTTACGAATAAGCGTTAAAGTTACAATGATTTGGAAAACTACTCTACAACTTATTAGAATACCAAGTTACTAGGCAGTTACGCTACACTCTTATTTTCACGTATACGAAATCCTTAAACAACTTTATGCAATCGTAAGCAAGGGGTTCACTACATGGCCATGATGGCGCGGTAACCCGTTTATTGGTTAAAAGTTGTAACTCTCTTCACAATTTAAGAAACCTAATCAATGGTTCGTTATATTTGTAACCTTTGATATATTAAACAGCGAAATTCGGCGTTAATCATCCCGAATTAAACATCTAAACAACTTAGTTGTTTTCAAAAATTAAGCACATCATTGTTTACCTACATATTTTTTATTCAGCTATTGTTTACTTATTTAATGGATTATATTGGGATGAAATTGGGTATTTCTTTCTTTCTTTCTTTTTTCATTATTCAAAATAAATCCAATTGTGTTGACATCAAAGTCTTCCGTCCCGTGTAGACCGGGCATGTACACAACGAAGTCCATACATAATGATGATGATAAACATAAAGCAAGAGTGCTGCAAGACACTCATTTATAGGAAGGATCAGACCAAAACAAAAAAACAAAAAACAGACAGATACCGTCCCGTATATCCATGTGTATCCATACCTAGAAATGGCTCAGTATTCGTTGCTATGCCTTCACAACACTACGCATAAATACATGCATTCACTATTCGGTGCATCGATCGTGTATCGAATGCCGTGTACAGGGTGTAACAATAAAAGTTGTACAATTGCATTTTGACTTCTCAGGGAAAATCTAAAAGAGTTACGGCACAAATATTTAATGCAATAGAATTAGTAATATCTTGGCTAAAAGAAGACGTTTAGTTGGTTTCTTTAATAGCTTGGGTTAAAAAGTTATGTCCGATTAATTAAATCGTCCAGAAAACGTGTTGGGCCACTTTTGCCATGTTAGCGTACATAATGTTTGAACCGCATAGATTGTGTTTATTGTGCATTGAACATCAAAGAACTGACACAAAAGAATTATAAGTGGCGTTTCTTCATTATAATTAACACGAACTTAATAATAATATGATATTTCTTTAAAATCTATAAATGTCATGAAATTGCTTTCAAATTATCTTATAAATAAAGTAATTTCTCATATCCCTAAGATATCATTGGTAAAACTGAGAACAGTTTTTGCACCCATGAGTACAAAACAATAAAAATTTGAAATAAATTTCAGCTGGGCTTCTAGCTGTTCTGGGGCGATCCTTTGCAAGCATGTCTGTCAACAAATTTTACATACTTAATTGAATGCCTTGATGGAAGAGGTGAGTTTGGAAAAAGAGCTATAAACAATCTTATGGTTTCTGCTTGACTCCATGTGCTACCGAATGTCACAACCATAAAAATACGCTCTTCCAACGTGAATTGGGGTTGAAGTTGTTGAGCTGCAGCCACAATTTCTAGTAAATGAAGTTGTTATGTCAGTGCTTAGTTGTGACTTTCAATCAAAACCTCAGGGAGATATTCTATTATGTAATCATTTCTACCACTTCGAATACCCCATTATTTAAAACTACCTATCATAAGAGCATCGTCCAACTGGTCCATGGTTCAACTCTATTCAGTCACTTTTGTAACACTTAGACAAAAGTGGCCCAAGCGGTTTTAAGACTAGGTTACATAATTGGCTATATCTTCACTTGTATACCATCAATTTTATTGGGACAAAGCTTATCTGATGGCTAAAGAAATTACCTTGATAGAGGTATAAATATCAAAACAAAAAATAGGTGGCATGCCTGTGTCATTCTATATTCAAAATTGTACAAATTTTATTGTTACACCCTGTATACCGCAATTTACACTGCACTGAGCTGACAGATTCGAATAAAGTTCGATCTGTAAAACATCCAAAACCTCTCTATAATCGCCTGTCATAGTAATTCAGTATTATCTGGGCTTCCTGGCCATAAATCTGAATAATGTAAATGGAAATTGAAGTAGATATTCCGGCAATTTTTATGATCATTGCTCGACAGCCACCACACAATGCCTCGCCGATATCGTCCATCATTGTACTAATTAATCAATCTTCTTAAGGGGTTACTACACCCCTCGATAAATTTGTGTCTATTTTTTCATTTTTCTCAAAAACTAATAACACATTGGTAACAAAAGTTATGTAAATTATAGGGGCAAAGAATCCAATTACTACACTGGAATTTCAGTGACCCAAGACAAGCGGTTCGTTATTTATGATCAGAAATAAGGTACCGCTAGGATGTACCTCGTTTCCTATCATATAAACTAAACCGCTTGTCTTGAGTCACTGAAATTTCAGTGTAGTAATTGGATTCCTTGCCCCAATAATATATATAACTTTTGTTATCAGTGTGTTATTATTTTTTGAGAAAAATGCAAAAATAGTCACAAATTTACCACAGGGGTGTAGTACCCCCTTAAAATAAGGGTTGCGCGAACTTTATTGCAGAAATAATACTGATGCTGCTTAAGGGTAGACGAGGCATTGTTGGTCGAAGCAACCTAAAAATCGATTTTCATTGTCTAGATCAATATATTATTGAAAATTAACACCTTGATGTGTTGCAAATTTAAAGTTCATTCTACAAATCTTATACTTTGCAAACTTGCTTAATTTATTGTTGTTAATGAGTTATGTACGTTTTACAAAAGTGTTGTTGTTTCAGCCCTCTTTACAACGTAACTCAAGAACCGCAGCACCTATAAAAGTATATCTGTGATATTTTCATTCTTCTACATGCTCGCTATGAATTGAGCAATGCAGTTTTTGCCAAAGCTCACTACCATTTGTAAGATGCTGTGAACTACCAAATCACAACAGTTTAAAATAATTAATAACCTTAAACGCATGTTATTTCTTTAATCAACCATGCTGATTAAAGCACTTACTTCACAAATGTTCAAACAATATAAATAGCCCTGATTAGCCCTAAGAAAATACGAGTAATATATGATTTCTAAAGTAAAAAATCGTAATCAGGGCAAATATGTTAAACAATTTTCTCCTAAACAGCGTTTTCTTAATATCGGCGATAAGAGTGTAATATCAGTGCCGTAGTCAGGGGTGGGAAGGGTGCTGCTTTAATGCTTTTATAACATGAAATAAACCCTTGGGGTACACCAACCACCATATCGTAAGGTTACATCGTATCCTTTTCGCATAAGTGGGTGCGATGGATGATCTCAGATTAATCCCAAACAGGTATTTCCAACCCATCTATTAAAAGTAGATCAGTAGATCAACCCGTTTGAGTTAACACTCATCATGCAAGGGGAATAGGCAGGCTGTGTAGGAGGGGAAAGAGTCCAGGCTCATCATGTTTACTCTTTGCATCCAGATCATATCTACCGGACATCCAGATCATCTACCGGGCTGATACAAAATTTCTACATGAAACTTCTTTCAGTCCGGTAAACACAGAGTTTGGGCTAAAATTTACAAAATTGCAAAATGGCTTTGTAAACACACAAAAACATTTTTCTCGGGCTGCCGGACATTTTTAATCGTTTCCCCCTTTCACGACAAATGACCCTGATACGCCACTGTAACGTAACGTAAGGACGTTCAGTGATCCCAGCGCAAGTGTAAAAAAGTGCTTAAAAGTGAAGGATAAGTCATTCAAATTGTCATTTTATTTGGTACAAATTTGGCAAAAAACAAAGAAAACATCAGTACTGTCGAAGTTGAAGCCCCATTCAAATACATGTAGCACATCTATGGCAAAGACTAAGGTACCAAAATCTGAATTTTGATGATTTTTACGATCGTCCGGATGAGCAAATCACTGAATGGGCCTTTAATGATATTGGATACACTATCAGATATTTCCATCAAAACAATCAATCAGATATGTTGAGTATGATGCTATAATATTAAGACATAAACATGATGCAGTCTCTTTTATTGGTGCGTAATGCATTGAAATAAAAAAAAAAGCATTGCGTATGCATTAAAATATATATCCATAAAGGATACAGCATATCTTCTCTTGGTATTTGAAGTATTTTACCAAGATAGTATTATTTAAAGAGAGGTTAAGTTTGCCACTATTTCTGAAACAATTGAGATAGCTTACAGATACTGTATCGATAATGTATTTTGTGTTTTTATCTGCTTTCAAGAAATAATTGAAATTGCTTTTCTTCGAGTTAGAGGAATACTCATTTGCACAGAGGAAATAGCGAGAGCGTATGAGAAATCCAATTTCGGTGGGGTTGCTTAACGGTACATTATTATTTTGGCCTAATGTCCGTTCCATGTAAAAACTGGTTGGTGATATGCAATAACAATAATAAGTGTAGCCCGAAAATCAGGAATTTAACGCATGTGATAGTCACAACCTCTGTATTCAAGATTACACCACCATAATAGAATAAATATTGTATGGAAATTAATTGAATTGGTTAAATCATTACGGCACACACCAAATATCTTCTGCATTTGAAGTTAACATTTCTGTGCTTTTCTTTAGTAATAAACTTGATATTATATTGAGCTGCGTACAGGTATAATGTAATTGACTCATTCATTTTACCAATATTAAGAAATAATAACAAAATTTAACAATATTGGTTAGGAAACATGCTGCCTGCTCGACAGTGTTCCTTGACAAAATTTAGACCGGTCTTATAAAAAACATTAAATAAAAACATACAGGCTAATTCAAAATGAAATACACGCTTGTCGGCAGCGCTTTTATTCAAAATCTGATTTGAACCTGCAGTAAATTAAAATATCATTGGAAAGAGTAAATTCTGAATTTACGTAAAATTATGCTTATACCAAAAGTGAATTTGACTAAACCACCCATTCTTTTTGTCATGATCATGGTAGTGTGTTGAATGGTATAGTGTGATATTCAAATGCAAAATAAAGTGGCGTGGCAGGAGTGGCTTCCATCAAAATGCCTTATGGGCTACATCGCAGCCTCAGAACGGGCCTCAAGAGTTATTTTTAATTCTTCAGATTTAGTTTTCAAATATTGCACACCACACAAATAAATAAATTTCGGTATTTATACAGTGCCTTATCACGGAGTTTTCAAAGACTTATTATTTCGCTGCCATGGTGAATCATCACAATTAGATCGCATCAACTAGGCACTGTGCAGCCAGAGTGGCGCACACCTATCTGCACTTATATTGTAACATCTACCAATTGGGGACGCACCATTAGATTCTCAGGAGGGGTAGGAAGTTGGGGTCGTGGAATTTTTACACAGTTAGGTGGGGAAGATTTTTTTTAGTGTTGGTGGGGAAAGTTTTTTTTTGCTCATGTAGTGGGTGAATTTGTATTTTTCAAAAGCTTCCTACCCCCCACCTGAGTATCTAATGGTGCGTCCCTTATCTGCGCAGCTCCCCAAATCCCATTGGGTGAAGGAAGTTTCTAATAACCAAACAACAAATCACCGATTCCAGCAAGAGGAAACTGGAGATCCGGAGAAACCACGCAAGAACGAGCATGGAATCAGGATAAACCAAGTGCACATGAGTCATTGGAACCCGGAACCTCAGGGATGCAAGGCGATGGAACGACCGCTGCGCCAACTCGCTCTCCCGCTAGCTCACAAAGACAAGTACCGGTAACATAAAATGAACTCTCGTGCTTATCGTCAAAGATCTCAGAACAAAAGCAAAGGATTTTCATTCAAGAATCAATAAACAAATTTCAGATCAATAAACAGATCTACAAACCGTTACATGTCATGTCATTGATGTTGCCAATAAAATAATGAACGAGGAAATTCTAAACGTTCCTGTATTTAAACACAAATTTGCAAAAATCTGCTGCTTTCAAAAGTGCCTCATTGCATTATGATAACGGAAATGCTACGACAATAACCCTTATTTCAGATGCACTTCGTGTTTTTCTGTTATTTACACCTGACATGAGCCTTCCAGCTCTGTAGTGTGACACCCCTAATTATTGTTTTAAGGGGGTACTACACCCCCTGGCCAATTGTGTGCATATTGTTGCATTTTTCTAAAATATTATAGCGCATTGGTGACAAGTAAGATATGTATATTATAGGGGCAAGGACTACAGCTACTGCACTGAAAATTCAGCAACTCAAGGCAAGTAGTTATTGATTTATTGATCAAATATTTGTTTTCCCTCATTTTTGGCTGTAACTCCACAACTGTTGTCTGTGCTGAAATATAATTTCCAGTGCAGTAGTTGTAGTCCTTGCCAATACTCTTATAAACCTATGTCAAGTGATATTGACTCCAAACGTGATAGTTAGATTAGATTAGTGTTTCTCTTCTAGTCAGAATCCAATCTAAAATTGGGCAGGCATGTAGTACCCCCTTGACGTGTGTCTTGATGATTTATAAAAATTGCTCAATGTTGAGTAAAAAAGGGAAAAGAGAATTTAATATTAATAAAATCTAAATTTAAATTTAGTCAACATGGAGTTCTGTTGACTCGTGTTCTTGCTCTGTTCCATTTTCCATTATAGAGTAATTTTATTTAGAGTAAAGGGGAGGACAATGCCTCTAATTTCTATACCGAGTCTCCCTATACGGACCAATTTAGTCATGTAGCTACGGACAAACTCTATTAAGCTGACACTAAAATACGTGCATTGCCCATATAAAATCATTTACAGTTTTGCTTATGTTTAGCATTGCAATGCAAAAGATAGGCGAAAACTGTTGACTTTAAAATCATAAAAAACATTCGACTTTCACTGGATTCTGACTAAAAGAGAAACACTAATCTAATCTAACTATCACGTTTGGAGTCAATATCACTTTACATAGGTTTATAAGAGTATTGGAGTAAAACATAATATGGGAGTCATGCACTCCCCTTCCTAGACAATTATTATTGTTAGATTGGCAATTCTGTTGTCCTTATAATTTGATAGTGGGTGTTGCTTCCCGAGTGGCGCGCGTCGCCGTTTGGATTCTGAACACCCTGTTTTATTGAAAGTTATCAAAATAACACACGACAGAACAAACAAACCAGTGCTATGAAAATATCCGACATTTGGATTATGTGGCTATACCAGTATTATTTTCATGTTTGAACTTATATTGAATATCAATGTTAAAGCAAGTAGGCAGAGTCAAAACAACAGTGCGCATAGATCTGGTTTTGTTGTTCTTTATTTAAAGGAAGGGTTGTCTGAGAGCTTGTTGTTTTCATCTTGATTGAACATTTCATGAAACTCCATTACGGGACAAATTGGGGAAATTGTTGCTATGCACTAAAGTATAGTCAAAACTGTCTATACTGCTACATATTCTATAAACATGCAACTTCACCGGATTATCACCTAAATATGAAAAGAAAATTAACTATTTCAACCCAGCAACAAACTACCAAGAAAAAGTCGATAAAATACACTGTAATATACAAGATCAGGTCTCACCTCTTCCATTAACCTAAGATCACATCCTACGATTAATCTCAAAACAACATTTTTGGTGATTTATTTCATCATGATTACAGATTACAGATGGAAACAAATTGCATGTTCCAAACCCATCTTAATTTGTAAGACGAGGAGTATAAAGTTCTGTAATTTATTAAGACAGTTGCTTAAGCAACATCTATACTATCCACAAACACTAAAAGCAGGGTTTCTTGCAAACGGACTATAACTATCCTGTATAGGCCTAACCTCAGGCTGTCGTTATTTTCAGTCTTTTGGTTTTCTGTGAACAGGAACAGATAAAGTACAAATACCTCCCCCATTTGCATTATTGTTACATGGCAACGTTTGGATTGAAAATTGCAAATGCCAACCTGTATACTTTATAAAGACTAAAAAGGTTATATAAAAAGAATTGTTACCGGTCCGTGTGTTGCAGGTCAGATTTTTAAAAGCCTTATATAAATGGAATCGAATAGTGTATGTATTGTTCAGAGAATCGTAAACCTATACAATTATAGACGTCTGGCTGGCACAAACATGCTTTAAAGGCGTATTTTGGCTTACCTTTTTCTGTAGTATGGACATTCTCTTGCATCGTAGGCCTAGAATTAATGTTATAATGGATTGTTTAATGGTTGATTACTATGAAATAATCATTTTTCTTTGTTTTATTTTGCAAATCTACGCAAAAGTTAGACATTTTACACAGTTTTTCACTATTTTGTGGCATTTTCTGTGAGCAAATCCCCCAATTCCGTGAATTTGTCCGTTTTCCGTATCACCGAGAAATCATGGCTTTAGGCAACATAGTCCACCTCCTCCGACTCACTACGCTAGTCACTCGCTAGCTATTCTTATAAAAGGGATATTAGACTAGTAGAGGGTAATTCGATAACGCCATTAAAATGACATTTATATTATTTTGTTAACATTAACTTTTGAAAGTAATATAGTTCACGAATGAAGGCTTTTCTCAACTCTTCAACACGAACACACAACATCGGGGGCTATATATCATAGTTTTGTCAAAATTTGTGTTTTGATATCACATCCTTTTACTTCAGAATAAAAAGAAACCACGTAAATATACATATGAATCGAGAAAAGGGTTATTTTACATGATTTTACAAAAAATGTCACAAAATAAAACATGGTCTTTTTCATCGCCTAAGAGCTAAGTACCGAATCTTGTGTAACGCTCAAGCTTAAAGACACACATTACCGCTCGATTTGGTGCTCGTACCGAAAAACGCCGTACATACACGTTTTGCATCTCCATGAGCGGACAAACCGAAATGGTGCATTATCCATAGCGATAATATCTTTGGCTAATACTCATCTACAGTAAATTAACTTCTAGTATAACATAACATCGAGAAACAATTTTCCACTTGCTCAATGACACTGCATTTTATGCCTCACACTTTACGTCCGTTTCCCGGAGATAATTTACTTAAAGGTAAAGTGAATCCTCGTTTCCACAGCGTAAGTAATGAGACTCTCAATTACGATTTGGACGCTTAGGGTTATAGTACGGTATTGCATATTCTATTAGCTCCACCATCAATATTTCACAATCACGATTTGTGATCTGCCCAAATGCGTTACGTGAGAGTAGATAGATTTGAATAGCCCATTATTGTTATTATTATTTGTATTTGATTTTGTACTTATTATTTTGTACAATATTATTTGTACGTTGATGCAAGAATGAGGGGTATATCAGTATACATGGGTTCACTGATCAGTACTCATCATTCTTGGTGGTCATAAGTTTTCACTGAGTCACACGGTTGTTTGGTAGGATCATTTATTAGTTTTTCAAACAAAACATCATGTATAACCAAATTTTAGGCTTAAGCAGCTAAAAGTGATATCGTGCTAATGTATACAGATGCTTTTGAGTCGTTCTCAACTCTTTTACAAAGTTAATCACTTCGAATATAAAATGTATCTATTAATGACAAAATTGGTGGTGCTATTTAGTTACTGGAAATTACCCTTTCAAGATTTTAATACAAATAATTCCTTTTATTGTTTGATAAAATATGTTTATAACATTTCCTTGTTGCTTGTTTCACCTATTTCAGCTGATTTATTGGTGGTATTAATCACCTAACCCTTGCAAATAAAGAAATATGATTTAGGATAAATAGCACCATCTATAGTTTGCATTTAGTTAATAATGAAGCCAATTCTATATACATCAAAGAGCCGTGGTCATATGAGCTAGAAACCGTACCGTCATAGATGTCAACGAGGTCATGAAGAAACACAAGAAAGTCATGCGCAATCTTCTCGCAGCCATCTTATTATTATTTCTGACCTGCCTTCCATACTTACCAACCTGCGGGTCTTCCACTACCATCAATTTTCGGAGCTAGTCTGGAGCTCAGTAGTCTGGCATTATTATATTGAAGACGTTTCTAGAGCATAACCATCTTCTCTACATGACTTCATGCCTTTTCACATTCTTCATTCCACCATTCAGGATGGTTGACAAAATGAGCGGACATGTAAGGAATGTAAGTATGCATCACATATCATGCAACATATTCATGACATTAGTACAGGTCATTTATGGACCATCAGGAGATTATTCCATGGTACAGCACAAGATCATTGGGTTGGTAGAGATGGATCTAGGGATGAGATGCATCAAAGGAAATTCTGGCCAAGATAGTGGCCAGAGGTACCAAAATTATATATCTGATGGGGTGAAGATGTTATGTGCATCTGTCAAAACCAAGATCAAGAATGGCTCCATTGAGGATAAATACAACAGGCATAGAAACTGCGTTTGTGTGTCAGATCGTTGCTTCTGGTTAGCATTTGCTAGATTTGAGACCTCTGATGTTTGTCAGCCATGTGTTCATTGTTTTAAATCTTGGGTCCTAGGGTATTTGCAGTCGAGTTCTCAACGTGCAATCAGTCCATTTTCGAAGCTTCCTTTTTCCATTCATAACTTTACAGAAGAGAATCTTTAGCTCCATTAGTTCCTTCCGTCATGTATCAGACATAGCAAAGAGGTTGCCCAAAATGTCTTCAATCTGTATCTTATTGATGAATAATCTCATCAGCTGTATGAGTGGCTGCAAGTCAGTATTCTATAAGTTGTACTAAATCAGCTATACCTTGTACGCTGAGATTTCAGCAAATGCAGGGATTCTGCAGGCTGTACATTTGTGTTCAAATTAAAGGAGCTATTTAATTGCATTTTAATTTAAATTAGCCAACTATTTTGAGTTATTCCTTATATTTCATGGAAAACACTTTTCTTTGCCATTTGTTGTTTCTTTTCTTTCAGATGTATTAATACATTATACAATTGTCTACCGCTTGTAAAGGTGCAATCAAGATTTAAGATAAACAGCGCCATCATTGTTCAACTTTCCTTTAAAATGACTATAATATTACATGCCATCCAACAACCGTGCTGAACATCAGATACAATTTGGCTGACTTGCTTAGCAGGACGAACCCTTTAAACGCTGAGATCATCAACATACTATTTGAAGCTTTTAGTTAGAGACTCTTCAGAAGCATTGTTGATTACACCAAGATTTGGTCAAGCTTAGTGCCCTGTGGTACACGACACGAGAGAGTGTTTTAATCCTCTTGCACAGTTGGCTATCTCAAAATGGTGCTCTTTTCACCTTCCACGCAATTTCTAATGGAAAGAGCATTGTACATAATTATTCCATACATGGATGGCAGTTTTGCATGTAGGAAGGCGGATTGATTGAAGGTCTACTTTGCGAGACTAATGCAAATTATCATTTATAGCCTCTGCGATTCCTTTCCTTTCTTATCATTTTGCTGGACACCAGGGACTGAGATAATTGGCCTTCGCTGATATTTGTTGTTAATGAGTTATTTCCCATATGCTAGCCGATGGATCACTTGACTTGAGGTTCTGAATGCGATCTCTGAAGTAAATTTCTGTGCTTTGTCGATGGCCCGAAAGCACCAGAGAAACATCTTTTTTCTCTGAAAAAGCTACCTGACGTTTTCTGATTAGGTTCTTATTCTCAGGGGTGATCCAAGGTTTGTGTTGATAACTTAAGAAAGGAAACGAATATGTCAGTTGCTTGCTGAACAATACCATAAAATGCATTAGCTTTTAGAAACATATATATGCGTAGTACATAAGTACCTGCCTGAAAATAGTTTTCTTTGAAATCATCGGCAGAAATATGGCGTAGGGGATGATTGAGATAGCTGACTTGGAGAAAACCATGTTATAACACGGGATATACATTTTAAGCATAAGGAATTGAAAAACAACATACAGTGATTTTCGGAATAACATAATTTTGTTTTGACTACACCTAACACCTAAAGATTCATAAGTTCGCATTAATCCACTGCCGACGTGAAAAAGAAACAACAATTTCAAACATCCAGATTTTTCATAGCGACTGTTAATTGTAAGCTATACCATCATTAATCAACACAAACGTGCATGGGGATAGCAGCGGTTATTATATCAATTACTGGTCTGTAAGATGGCGAGGGCAAGATCAGAATGAATTTCGCATCTAGTTTTTGATCAGATTTGTACAGGACTTTTACTTGCGCATTGTAGCCTGCTAAAAGTGCTTTTTCATATTCACAGCCTCCACTTCTACTTTCACTCTATCACAATGGAAATATCTCAGGAGAACGCTCATATTTCTCATAAAACACATGAAATTGGGAGTTATGTATGTGTTTTTGTTAAGCCTGTTTCCCTGTTAAAATGATTATATTAATCATTCTACAACTGATCTTAAAATGATCATATCAATCATTTTAGTACAGTGATAGCTGCATCTGTTGTTATTAAGTTTATGTCGTATAGAAAACTTTTTGAAGCTGTATTTGAGACCATAAAATATAAAAACATATGTAATTTGATAAGTGCAACTCCTCAATGAGATATAATGGGGGAAGGTTGTGAAAGTATCGGCCGTAAAAAAAGTTCGAAACAATATTGTTCACGATTGCCCCGCAGGAATACAAAGAAACAATGTTGCTCCAAAAACAATAGAAATTAAGGAGTATTAATAAAAAATTAAAAGATAATAATAAAAATAGATAACTTGAGGATACGCCTTGATTCCTTGCCCTGCATGCCATTATAATTATACTGGAACTTCATTGTTAACAAGTCCTCACTATGCGAGATTCCGAAACGGGCATGCGGCCTTGATGTTTGTTGTTAGTACTTTATCCCCCAGCCAGTCAGGGCTTAAAAATGCGTAGTCTTCATTATGCGTATCATTAACTTTAACCTTAACTATGCGTGACCCCTCAACGTTAAAATGCGTGATTGCGTAACCTTGACTGTCATTGGTGTCTTGTCGGGTATCCATACAATTGGATTGCAATTCAAATTACTTTTGGTTATATTCTATGGTGATAGCTTCAAAACGTGTTATATATGGCATAAACTTAATAAGAACAGATGACCCTATCACATATCATCACATATTTCGTTAAGCAGAGACATTGTTCATTGACTCTACAACCGTATGACAAAATAGGCGATATAACAAATCTTTCTGATTAGATGAAATGAACCAATCTCAGATGCCGTATTTTCTGCTAATCCCCAGCTAGAAGCTTACACAGCTCTTATGATGCTATACACTCAACCGTGTAGTTTTAACACAGACTGTGTAGAGGCAAGGCATTGCTAGGGTAACTGTGCTTCGACAAATTTATGTGCTCAGGTGTATCGAGGTGGAAACTGTGCATAGATGTGTTTATAAGGGAATCGTTTTGTAGCACAACCTCTCGATATGCTGCACTAAAATGATTAATATGGTCATTTTAAGACCAGTTGTATGATTCATGTGATCATTTTAGTGAGGTGACAAGGTTACATACATAAATACATTATAAATATTTATGTAGCGCTGCTACATTTAGAACGTAGCGCTCAAAACAAAAAACAAAGCAAAAGAAAAACATAAAGAAAAAATAAATGAGAACTGCCTGTGAAGGCTACGCAATCTATGGAAACAAATGTGACTTTAGAACCCTCTTGAAAATACCCATGGATTGTGATTCCCTGATACCAATTGGCAGTCTATTCCAGGTGCGAGGCGCAACATAGGAGAAGGTCCTGCGTTAAGCTGATATAAGGGATTAATTATTGTGTTGTGCTCAGTCAGGAGGGTGGTATCAGCAGCAGAACACAGGCCAGCACGGGCAGTGTAGAGAAACACAATCAGACAGGTACTCAGGAACACTCTTGGTGAGGCATTTAAACACAGTGACTAAAACTTTGAAATTGATGCCAGCTAGTGCAACTGCTTTAAATACTGTGTTGCATGATCATATTTGGGGGCTTTACATATCAGCTTCGCAGCCAATTCGTTGTAGTCTTTGAATGTCTGCTTTACAACAACCAAGAAGCAGCCCATTGCCATAATCGATCTTGGAAAGGACAAGGGCTCTTTTGACCAGATGACAAGTGTCATATATTCCAAGTACCGACGTATCCGGGAAATGTTGCGAAGCTGGTACGTAAGGTTAGAACAAAGAGTCTTGACGTGAATGGACATAGACATTTGACAGTCAAATATAACATTTCTGGTATTTATTGTTCCTAGCTATAACGTAAAAAAGAAACATGTATGGTGGTGTGCTTACTATTGATATTCAATGAATGACTACCTCTCCATCTGTGTAGAAATCTTTGAATATATCCTGTTATTTGTGAGGTGCCATGTCAAAAGGATACATTTCTTGGCATGTTATCAATTTTTACATCTTAAAATTATAGAGATATTTTGCTACATAGCCGTTTTCCCCAATGAAGCGAAGATAAGCGAAGATAAGGAGTTCGTAAATTATGGTATTATAAAATTGGAATTGAAATACCGGCCTGAAAATGTCTCAAAAACACAACATGCCAGCTATATTCCGATCTGAAACTATCAGACAATAAGTGGGGATACGCATCCTGCACAAGAACAAATAAACACAGTGGTGAACGATTGCTCGCTACAAGAGGAAACTGAATTTTTAATAAGAAAGAATGAACAGTTTACCAACCCAAAGTGTTACAATTAAACATGACAACATATAAACACAAATCCCGACCGGCACACAACCCAACTTGAAAAAAAGCAAGGGAATGCGCCGGCTTCGGAATCGAACCCACGACCTTCCCAGTACTGGGGAAACGATTAAGCATCAGTAATGATCTCCTTCACTTGTGTACTTGCGTAATATTTGTTTGTGTGTATTGTATACTATGACTGCTATAACATTAGACCCACCTTTAACCACCGTTTATCAGTGGGAGCTGGTAGACTAATGGGTTAGGCGTTCGTCTAGAGATCAGGAGGGTTGTGTCCCGGTCGGGATTTGTGTTTTATTTGTTGTCATGTTTAATTGTAACACTTTGGGTTGGTAAACTGTTCATTCATATCAGACAATATTTTAAACATTAATAAAATCACAAATTCGCAAAAAAAAATACCCCCGGGCAGATTTTTGGCTATTTCTCCATTTACGATCCTGCCTAAAAGTGTCTCCTTTTGACATAGGACGTCACATTTTTGTTCTCTGTAAAACCTATTGTAAGGCTTGCAGTTGAAAAAATATGGTAAGCTTCAGTCGGGGCCTTGGACGCCCAGTCGGGGTCTTGATCTCATACACGAAGATATCAGGATGATGACGCTGGAACCTGGTATGATTAGTACTCATCTGTCATTCATTCATTCATTCATTCATTTATTATTTTTCACTCATCAAATTACAAAAAGCTAGAATACATACAAAATAATAATATAAGTGAGAGTGAAGGAATCACAGGAAAGGCCAAGGAGAGGCCTGAAAATCTGTGATCCCTTGATTGGTTAATTCATCATTTGACATGACAGCAGACTGTCAATTCAATGAAGTAACAGTAAGCTGTCATATCTTGATATGAATTAACCTAGATACATGAAAATAACAGTTAACAATAGTAAATAAGAAAATGCACAACACAAATAAATAATATAAAATATAAATAATATCCAATTTGGTTATATAAACCAGATACAATAAGAGTTAATAGTAACTTTGCATAAGATGTTTCTTAAGGGGGTACTACACCCCTGGCCAATTTTGTGCCTATTTTTTACATTTTTCTCAACATTTATAGCGCATTGGTGACAAGTAAGATATGTATGTTGTAGGGGCAAGGACTACAGCTACTGCACTGAAAATTCAGCAACTCAAAGCAAGTAGTTATTGATTTATTGATCAAATATTGGTTTTCCCTCATTTTTGACTGTAACCCCACAACTGTTGTTTGTGCTGAAATAAAATTACCAGTGCAGTAGTTGTAGTCCTTGCCCCTATGATACACATATCTAACTTGTCACCAATGCGCTATAATTTTTGAGAAAAATGCAAAAATAGGCACAAAATTGGGCAGGGGTGTAGTATCCCCTTAAATACATGGCGGAATTGATTAATCGATGATGAACTTTTAATGCTGTTATCAACATTATTCCATTGAACATGAGAGTTTCATCTCAGCAGTTTTCGTTAATATACATTGATTTACTATATAACCTACATATGGAGCCGGTGGGAAACGAACTTTTTAAATGAATTCCAATCTCTTGTTACTCGCTGTTCGATATGCGTAAATGATTCAAGGTAAATCTGTCTAATGCAGAATTCTCGCATAACCTGAGGTAAGTAAGCCATAGTGTTTCTTGAAACGAATTTAGTATTGTGAGAATTATCGTTCATGCAAAGAGTCGTGGGAAATCATTATTATTCTTTTTATAAATCTGTGTTGCACGTTTTGCCCGAAAGCAAAGTGTGTTTCAAAACGTAAAAAAAACTTTCAGATATTTTTAAGACATTCATTCATTCAAAACAGTATTATATCAGTGTAAAATGATGGTAACGTTTCAATTTACATACAGAACCAGCTAACTTTTATTATGGACATGACATAGTCCAAGCTAGGCCAATGATAACTCATATCAACCTTGTTATGTGATTGTATGTGGTTTCTAGTCCATTTGTATGTGCCGATTCCAAATCCAGTGAATGCAATATGCAAATCTTTGAGTATTTTTCTAGGAACACAAAAAATACAAAATGGCTGGCATTACAAAATAAATTCAATGAATTATGTATGTTTTGACATTATTACGAAGTATATCATTGTTTTAAGCTGTGAATGTATTTTGTAAATATTAGTGTGAAAGCTGTTAGTATTTCCAGGTCTAGAATTGAACATTATATGTTTTGTTAGGAAAATTAATAAATGACCACATCAAACAACCGTGAAGTGATTGCCCAGATATCGATTAATCTCACTGCTGAAGCGTTCCCCTGTAATATGAAAGCACGGTAAGAGCTTTCCATATGTGAGCTATTAATGACAGTATCTCTGTATCTAACAGATCTTCAGATCTGAAGCCTCCCGGTAAAACATTCGGTGAAAAGGTATGGCTGCTTCAACTGTCCTGCGTTGGTAAAGTAGTTTAATGCGGAGATCCATGAACTCCTCCTCTGGTAGTCAAATGATTCCCATACATCTGTTTTGGATATATCAAGCTGAGCTACGGAGCGCGCTTTGGGTAGGCAGGGTGAAGACTGAATCTGTAGCCAGCAAAGAACGTGGATTGGTTGTCACGGGATTCTGAGATATCATCGATGATATGAATATGATAAACATTAAGGGGCCCATTAGAGAGCCTAGGTGTACCCCAGCATTAACCTGCTTCACAACGACTGGTCGGTGAGGTAATTCTTTGATCAGACTAGCAATGTTCCAGAGAAGCCAAGGCCAGCAATTTTGGCCGAACGAACTGGATGCCAGACATAATCGAGGGCTCTGCTTTGCAATTCTGGCGTGTGTTTATCACCATTATTGTAGCATGGTGTGCCATTTGCATACTTGCACTGAGCTGTCACGTATCCTCTGTCGAACCATAGTTGGAAGACTGGAGTCAGTGAAGTTGCCAGCTCTGGTGCATCCATTTCGAGCATGAGGACTAGTATATCGTCAGGTCCGGAAGCCTAGCTGGAATCCAGTGTTATCTAACCTTGCTGGGCCAGACAACATGATTGGAACATGTTGAGGTACTCGGTTGTAATTATCTGGGTCTTGCTGTTATCAACATCAAGGATAATAGATATGTCACTGAACTGCTAATAAAAAAAACGTTCTGCTTAATCCTCTGAAGCGATGTTTGAAGTAGGTTTGCCCTTTGGCCTTATGTAAGAAACTTGCCATCCATCCCTGCCAGTCTGTGGGCTATCCACAACCATAAACTTACGGAACCAGCCTGGAGTTCAGTTGTCAACTTCTCCAAAACATGCACGTTCAGGATGATTGACAAAATGATCGGACAGACTTCTGTTCTGAGGAATGTCAGTATGCATCAAACATCATAGATCCAAAATGGGCACTCAACCAAAGACTCCTAAAACGAGCGATGTGGGCGATAAACGCCCCAATAAAGGCCACGTAGTGCTCCCTTACATCAAAGGTATATCTGAAGCTATTAGAAGGACATTTAGCAACTATGGCGTTAGCGTATTCTTCAAACCCACTCGCACGCTAAGACAAATCCTTGTGTCTCCCAAGGGTTAGGGTTAGGGGTAGGGTTATGTTTAGGGTTAGGGGTTAGGGTTAAGGTTAGGGCATTATTGAAATTGATTAACATAGGCATTATTAAAATTGATGATGTAAAAATAAAAGTTCACAAGATTTGATCGTCATATTTTCCAGAATGAAACTTGTATAGATGGACTGCCTTTGATTTATGAATAAAAAGGAGTAGTTGATATATCAATTCTAAGTACTGCCGATTTATCGGTTATATCTACTCAAGGACAACATCTGTGTTCAATATCTTTGGTAAGATTATCATTACATAATGCGCTAATGTGGTTTTGGCAGCCATTTGGGAATTTTTTTGTTTCTACAAAAAAGGCTTCGCAACTGGCACTCATCAGATTCAGAATCAGCAGGTAAAACTGGTCTAGAAACTGTAAAGAAACATTATAAATAACAAAAAATGGTCCAATGATCTCTAGCTTGGACACATAACTGAGATTCGATTCTAACCAAATAGCCTTTGATCAATAATATGCGTAGTGCATTAGCCTCCATATGTGTGTACTCTTCGTCAATAACAGGAATCTATGCAAAGATTAAGAGACGAATAAACTGGAGAACACCAACCACGTGGCATTTATCATCTAAATCCTAGATGGCCCTCATCTGAAATAAAGTCAAAACCCTATTGAATATTTATACTGACAAAACGGACAAGCGGTTTCGCCATCTATGTGAAAAATGAATTGTCAAAATTGCCTAGTCTCTTTCCCAATAATATACCATCCGCAGTCGCAGCGATTTCTATCACGCTCAGTGTAAAGCCATATTGTAATAACGATCATGTTTTAGTGAGTAGGACGCTTCACATCTTGTGGATAAAGTGCGCAAAGTTAAAAGCGGAGAAAATGGTCAATGCGTGTTTCATTTCTCTAAAGCTCTTATGCATAGCGTATTTACACTAACTTTTAAAATCAGCTATTCCCATCAAGACAAGCAAGCATTTTACTTACGTCACCAGTTTATCATCCGATCGATTGTAAATGATCACGTCGTACTTAACATCCTACATTACTCACACATTTATGCAGCTACTTTAGTGGCTATTTGGAACTTTGATTTCAAAAATTTTAAAATCTATCCTACGATGACACAGATAGGTCCTGGAGATAGTTGCCTAGCCACTATACTTCGCCAAACAGCTCTGTTATTTGCCATTGATTGGATTCCCGTTGCTCTGCAGTTTGCTTGTATGTCCAATACTGTGCATTATTCTTTATTGCCGACTGGTCATAATGGAGGGTGTCTCTGATTCAAGTGTGTTTAATCATGTCTCTTCTGTTTACTCCCAGAATTTTTCTGAGCAAAGCTATTTTGAAAATGTTTTGATAATAAGAGATATGTTACTTTAACATTCACTTCACCGCCCTGGCAAAATGTGTAAAACGAGAAATGTCGCGTTAATATTGATTAATATTTGATTCAAGTACGGGATGACGAAACACCTATTTTTTGGCGTATGTTTGTATAAAAACACTTCTGCACTTCTGTGAAATCATCAACCATAAATTGAACTCCGTACAATGTAAGTTAAGTATGTGGAGACAATTAATGGTAAATCGTTACTGTTAAAAAAAGGCCAAAAAATGCGGGATTTTGAAATATTAGAAAATATCGTCTTTTCATAAAAAAAAATCTGAAAAACATTCTTGAAATCTGAATATCATTATTGAAAGTAAAATCGCGGGGCCTGTTTGATCATACACCCTACCCCCAGGTATGGTTGTAGGTCATGTCCCCTTAAATTGAGCATAAGCGTCATTTGAGCGATTTCTTAGTCCCTTACATTCTAGTATTATGATGAGCATATCTTGCAACACTAATTTCGTATATGTTCTATCTCGTATTCTTATCCAGATAACTTTCATATAGTCGTAGAGATTAAAGTTAGAAACAGTGCAAAATATATATATATACCAAGAGGTATAGATAAACATGACGTTTCGGGTTGGACCCTTTCATATATAGCTTTATGTTTCACTTTAAGAATTGAGAGTTCATCCTATTGCAATCTTACGAACCAAATTTTTACAACAGATATAATATTTTGTAAAATTGTGTAATCAGGTAGTATTATACAAAATTATATCTTCTTAATTCAGTTAAAAAGATATTATCTTGCGTTACAGATTCCTTTGTTCACAAACTTTGTCTGTATTTGTTATAAAATGTACCTTTCCTTGTAAGTTACTCAGATTTTGAAGTCCGAGTTTTCTTCAACTTACGAAAATAATAGTTCACTCTGACGTTACTCTGATACGTCGCACAAGGTCTAATGTCGCTTATAATATGTCATGTTTATGTAAGGCCAAACACATCCTTGTGGTTCACCAAACACCTCCTCTTACCTTCGAACAGTCACATCCTGTTCGCTTACCTGAGCACGACAATGGTCCCTCGTGAGTATCGTTAGAGCACAGGTGGGAATCTAATTGCGCGTTAGGTTTTTCCACCCCTCTTAACTAGTAAAAATGAAATCAGAAGTACAAAAAGTAATGATCGTGCAAACGGAATGTAATTATAATTTGACCTTCAGCCGTCGATATTCGAACTTGGATTGCTGTAAACAGTTCAAGAAAAAGTCACAATACCTTACTCGTTTTATTGGCATTAAAGGGCATCGAATATTTGAAATATAAAAATCTTACTATTTGCAAAATAATTTGGTTAAGGGGTGGAGTATGAAAAATACTATCGAAACGCTCAAAACGCTCATTCCAGATCCCTTAAGTAATTTTGCAACAATTTGTAGGAAGATTGTTTTACATTGATTTAATCTATAACACAAATAAACACAAGACTCAATAATATGGTCAAATGATCTAGCTTGAGATGGATTGTTTTGCCACCAGTGACTGTTATGAATAGTCTGGCTTGCAAACCAGGATTAGACTGGTGACAACTAGGAAATACTAGTAATAGGGGAGCCTGAATTAGCAGTTCGGGCACCAGGTCTGATAGAGCAATCATTTCATATTGCTTGTAGTATCTATAAGGAATCATACCCCAATATCTCCCGAGAGAAGGGGGGATAATAGACCCGAATGAGCGAACAAGGATAACTACCAGAAACTGCTTCGGCCACGATCTAGCGTTTCTAAGTGTCCCATAAGTTGGTGTGGCAGAGTATTTAACAGCGATAGAGGCATACGAATTCACCAAGCAAAACAAAGTGATGTGTTGTTTCTGCAGTAGCAGAAGAGAACTCTTCACCTTCATCAAACACCGATAATTTGCTATCCGAAGCGGATCGCTCTGGAGTAAGTTTTCAGTTTCCAGGTCAGACGAGAGATAACCAAAGTCAGGTTTCAGATCAAGGTACCCAGGTAGATATCTCGTCCTGAAAGTTGAAACTGTGGTGCTTGCAATATGGACTCACGCCACAGATTATGTGGCCACTCAGAGTCTATGTGGTATCAATAGCTCATGTAGATGCAATTAGACAGTGTTAAACATCGTGATTAAAAGCTGGATATATATGTTTAGATACATTGTATAGGTTTATAGGATTGCAAAAATACTTGTGTCCAAAATCTTATGTCCTTTGTATGGTCACCATCAGCTTATATCAAAGCTCATAATAATGTAAAATGTTAAAGTTCCTCCGATCTTGCTGTATGATACCTCAAACTCTTCCTCTCATCATAAGGAGGACGCGTAGTGCAAGGATTATGACGTCAAATGAATAACTGTACCCCCTACCGACTCAAACTGGCCTGATTGGAAATGCCTAAAGAGACTAAGAACCGGTACTGGAAAATGTCCATGTAAACTGAGTCGGGGGCTACCTACCTAAACAAAACACCGAAGGTGAAACTTGAACCACTAAACATGAAGTCCTCTAGATTGGAATGCAAAGCTGAGGAGCTCCTCGGTGCTTTTTGAAATGTTTTTTGAAACCCAGGAACTAAAATTAAATTCATATACTAATGAGAGTAAAACTTTCAGGTATGTTAAAACATGATAGCTCGTGGAAAGCATAGACAAATAAATGGAACCAATTCTAGTTTTGTTATTTGAGTATAAGGATGTCAAAACATTGATTCCGCTAATGTAGCAAGACAAAATGCTGACTGAAATGTCACTACACTGCGCCATGTACTATCAAACTTTCCACTTACATTGACTCTCGCGTTTATGACATGTATTATTCTTAAGATTATACATGAATTATAAGCTGCTGTTGCTCGATGTCATTAAATCCATATTTAATATGCAATATATGTCAAATAACCTGAGCTAAGACACCCGAATCGATTTTTGAAAATTATATAGTATTGTGGGAATTATCATAAATTCGTCATTCAAGTATCTGTTATCGAGGGAAATAATTTAGCTCTTTATAATCGTGTTTCACGTTTTGCTAGAATTTAGCGCGCTTCAACAGTGTATTCTAAAAATAGTTAAACCGATTAGATAAATCCAATTTTCCAGTAATATATCAAAAGGTGGTAACGTTGCAAGTCTGTTAATAAACATAGGAATAAATATGCACAGAATGATTCAGTAATATATCAGTTTTGTGAAATGCAAATACTATATAGTCGAGTAGATGACTTCTGTTATCTCTCCTTCAGTATAAAGTTGCGTAAAACTAATATTGTCTTTCTTAAAGTCGATGCCTAACGTGTTGAGAGGTCAAACATGACAGGTGCCCAGTGGGCACCTTTGAGCAATAAAGGAAATATGAGATCAAATGATATACAGGGGTTAAAACTAAACATTACTCCGATTTGGTTAAAACATTCACCAAATCCTTCAAAATTCTTGTCATTAAAGTTGTTTAAGAGAAATGTATATATCATTTTTAGCAGATTCCTTACAGATCTCGAGTTACAGCCCCTCAAACATGAGTTTACTTCTTTTTGACTCAGCCTGTATGTGCGTAGGCCTACTTGAAATCCCTATGTAAAAAAATTAACTTTTTTTCGGCCTCAAATTTCACAAATGGCAGTATTTTCTGGTGAAGGACAAATGTTGGACAAAAACGTATCGTACATGTAATGTGTAACGGCTCACATTTATATCAACTTCAGGGGCCTAACAGTTTTTAATTGTGCTACAATTTATTAGGGGGAGTTACTGTTTTGGAATCGTGTATGATATCTAATACTCCTGATAAACCTATTCATGGAACTAAATCAAAGCAGTAATTTTCTTTCTTTTTTATTTTTACACAGAGCACAAACAGGTAGCATGTGCTTTGATTTACCAACATGATCTCATTTATACATAAATATATGAGCCCCACAAATATACAAAGCAAGTCAATTGTAATAAAAATTACATTTAGGAAAGTAACACTTACTGCATATTTATAGAGTTCCCTCTTTTATTCCATTCAATCTTTACTGTTTGCAATGTGTTTTTCCACTTCTGATTAAGCACAAGCCAACTATTTTAACAATTCTAAATCTTGTATCATTCAATGAAACTATAATACTACGTTGTTGATAGTGGCGACCGTTTTGGACGCCATCTTGGAATTAAAGACGTGGTAGAGGTAAATGTACAAATAGGGCTCGAACTTAACTTTTTTGGCATTAGTCGGATGTGTAACTCTAAGTTACACGCCCGACAGAAATTTTACAAGCCAGAATTTTTTTCTGGAAATAATGTTACAATAAATACAAAAAAGTAAACGATAATCTAGTAAATTTAATACACTTAGCAGTTAAGGAATCGGATAGCAACGTTTGCACAGTATTTTATGGGACCTGAGAGCACATCAGACATATCGAATTACATTCTGAATACGAGGTATATCCTTCTGATATCAAATAATTTTCATTTTTTTTTAATTCGCGATATAATACAAATTTTATAACAAATTATTAAAATTTTATATATCTTTATATATTTTATTTAGCAGTCCTCAAAGTAAACTTTATAGATCTAATGATACGTACTTTTAAGTACGTATCATTAGATCTACGTACAGTTTAAAAACTGTACGTAGCTCGGATGAAAAGTCGACCAACAATTGAAATTTTTGACCTCTCATATTGAAGATATACATTTTACCCCAAAAGACATGTGTGGTGGTAGACTATATTTTGGATGCCTTTTGCGAGAGTGCCGATTAGTTAGCGTTTGATATTATGGATGGTTGTGATTTTCCGAACGTGACCCATACATTTTGTGTGTACAAGACCAAGTAAATAAAATGTTAGAGTTAACTAAATTTTACACACAAGGCGAATTACAGGTAACGTCTTTTTCACGGTGGATTCCGGTAAATCAAAATAGCGAATTTATAACATTAGTTTATTTGAATATCTCATACAATCCCGACATATATTTATATAATACTAATCTCCGTTTTAATGGGGAAAAGTGAGGATTGTTAATCTTCCATGTGGTCTTGAATATTAAAATGTTATGTGTTAAAATAACAGCACTTTTAATACTGTTACTAACATATTTATTACTGTTATTAAAATATGTATTCCTTTTATTATCCTTACTTTGAAGCTAACCACGTTTTATGTAATAAATATATGTAATTAAGCCATTAATGTGTACTCATGCATTGTTTTTCAATACGATTTTAAAGCATTTTTTTAACAACTTGTATCGCCATAATAAACAAAAAATAGTCAACAGATAAGTTGCGTCCCTGGGGCAGACGCTATTGATTGATATTTAAAAGTTGGTTGACTACATATGCATAATAACTCAATATCAACACGGTATTTGAATGAACCAATGTTAAGCTCAGAGCGCATTAAAAGCGACAAAGGCTTCATAAAATTAAGCACACGAATAATAGCGGCTTTTAAATAATACTTCCGAGAGTTTGGAGATATTTATGATGTCGGTGTGGCAAAATGCCAAGAGGCTATGCGCAGAAAGAACTCTCTAAATTCCAGGGACTTATTAGAAGGACAAAACCTTGAAAAGACTTAAAATTTTACTCTAATAAAGATTTGAATTTTAAGTCTCTGAAAGGTTTTGTCATTCTAACAAGTCTCTTAGACTTATTTTTAAATCTTAGGAATTTAGAGAGAAGCGTGATTTATACCCATATTTTTTTAAACAGTCAACTACTCGGAAATCTCTGGTGCCAATTTTCTTAGACGAACTTGAGTTATAATAGACAAAAATGTCAAAGGTCAAATTAACTTAACTTATAATTTTAAATACGCCGCAATAAAAAACAAAACAGTAGTATGTTAGGAAAAAGAAATCTCCTTGGCTTACTGAATATATTGTTAATCTTATGTGTGAGCGCAACGACCTCAAAAAGAAAGCTATTGCCATTGGTCTTAGTAGTGACTGGTCTAATTTTCGAGTTAATTATGATATTAGGTACAGTAAGCAATGCTATGGGCCCGGGGGGGGGGGTACTCAAGTTTTGTTTTGGTAGGGACGTGCCGCTGAGAATTTGAAAGTGGACCCATAAATATACCAATTTTTCAAGAAGTTTGGACCCATTGATATACCAAAAGTCAAAATTTTCAGCCGAATTTAACCCAAATTGTCCTATTTTTTACAAATTTTCCCAAAATTGAAAATTTTTGCTAAATTAACGAAAAATTGGGCTATTTTCCGAAAAAATTGAGAACATTTTGAAAAAAGGACCCATTCATATACCAAAATAGGCTCTGAAAAAGGGGTCATTGATATACCAAGAGGCTGAAAATGCTACCCATATTTGCGGCACGTCCCCGTCATTTGTACTGAGAACCCCCCCCCCCCCCGGGGCTATGGGTTTCAAAAAGGTTTGTGATACAATATTACATACCATTCCCAACCCCCTACCGACTCAAAGTGGCCTGATTGGAAATGCCTAAACAGACTAAGAACCGGTACTGGAAAATGTCCATGTAAACTGAGTCGGGGGCTACCTACCTAAACAAAACACCGACGGTGAAACTTGAACCACTAAACATGAAGCACATATTGTGATGTCCTCTAGATTGGAATGCAAAGCTGAGGAGCTCCTCGGTGCTTTTTGAAATGTTTTTTGAAACCCAGGAACTAAAATTAAATTCATATACTAATGAGAGTAAAACTTTCAGGTATGTTAAAACATGATAGCTCGTGGAAAGCATAGAAAAATAAATGGAACCAATTCTAGTTTTGTTATTTGAGTATAAGGATGCCAAAACATTGATTCCGCTAATGTAGCAAGACAAAATGCTGACTGAAATGTCACTACACTGCGCCATGTACTATCAAACTTTCCACTTACATTGACTCTCGTTCATGACATGTATTATTCTTAAGATTATACATGAATTATAAGCTGCTGTTGCTCGATGTCATTAAATCCATATTTAATATGCAATATATGTCAAATAACCTGAGCTAAGACACCCGAATCGATTTTTGAAAATTATATAGTATTGTGGGAATTATTATAAATTCGTCATTCAAGTATCTGTTATCGAGGGAAATAATTTAGCTCTTAAAAATCGTGTTTCACGTTTTGCTAGAATTTAGTGCGCTTCAAAAATGAAGTATTCTAAAAATAGTTAAACCGAATAGCTAAATCCAATTTTCCAGTAATATATCAAAAGGTGGTAACGTTGCAAGTTTGTTAATAAACATAGGAATAAATATGCACAGAATGATTCAGTAATAAATCAGTTTTGTGAAATGCAAATACTATATAGTTGAGTAGATGACTTCTGTTATCTCTCCATCAGTATAAAGTTGCGTAAAACTAATATTGTCTTTCTTAAAGTCGATGCCTAACATGTTGAGAGGTCAAACATGACAGGTGCCCAGTGGGCACCTTTGAGCAATAAAGGATATATGAGATCAAATGATATACAGGGGTTAAAACTAAGCATTGCTCCGATTTGGTTAAAACGTTCACAAAATCCTTCAACATTTAGTATAGTCACCAGAGGGGGTTCCCATGCACCGAGTCCTTTTTTTTCTAACTTACATTTTTGTAATCCTGAAGGTGTCTAGTAAATGAATTTTGATGTTCCCAAAATTAAATATTGTCCCATGGGGTTCATTTGGCGGCCATCTTGGATTCCGACAAAATTCAATGAAATTGACATAACTTTTGAACTAGACATCATAGGAAGACAAATGACCCCATTTTTCGGGATAATGTGGACATGAGCAATCAATTAAAAGGTTTATTTTCATGATTTAAACATGTTGGATACATTAAAATGCAAAATATTATGTCCCATGGCGTTCATTTGGCGGCCATCTTGGATTCCGACAAAATTCAATGAAATTGACATAACTTTTGAACTAGACATCATAGGAAGACAAATGACCCCATTTTTCGGGATAATGTGGACATGAGCAATCAATTAAGAGGGTTATTTTCATGATTTAAACATGTTGGATACATTAAAATGCAAAATATACTAAAATAGTATCTTCAAGGCATACTCGTCTGTATATAATAGGAGCTCTTTTTGGTACATTGAGAAGGATATTTTGATGTTATTGATTTATTTACTATTTTCTCTTCTAGGTGCATGACTTAACTTATTATTAGCTAGAACTGGTGTTAGTGAACTAAAAATCGTAGCATAGTTATAGTGAAGTGGTGGACAATCATGCCAAAACGCAAGGGTGATAAAGGTACCGAGTCAGACTCACTGCAGAAATGTCCACCTGTAAATTGTATTTTACACGTGAGTGGCATTGAGCATCTAGATTATACGCCGCTCAGTAAAGTAAGGGGCTCCGCCACTGACAAGCTGGCTCAGCTACATGACATTTGCGACAAAAGACACATTGAACCTCATGATTCACCCTATCGCATGGATGATGTCTGTAATCACATTCCGGAGCGGAGAGTCTTGCTGGTGTAGATTTATATAGAAACAATTGGATATCATCGAGGCTGCTTTACTGAAAATCAATATCGTTTGAAATGTAGTGCAGGAACTAATGAAGCTTCAACATCACAATCCTCTCGTAACCGTAAATTACATTATTATCAACTGTCATGCGACTGTTCCCTCCAGAATGTATCTTTTTACTGGAAATTAAAGTGTCTGGAAAGACTGAGAGACGCATCAAATTCCCAGTATTCAAGGACAAAGACGGAGCATTTAAGGAGCCTTCTTGGAAACAGATTGAGCCTCGGGCACTAGAACTAGGACTACATCGTCTACATAGCATGGTGCTAGGTGAGGGTCTCTTTGCAAGAGAGGCGAATGAGAAGCTGAAGGTCCTACTTGAGAACCACATTATCCATGACTCGATCGCCTATGCCAAATTTCATCTAGGTGACAAAGGGTATATCACCAACAACCTGGTCTACAGCGGCAGCATCTCTGTCGCAGACGCGGTGACTGGAAACAACCAAAGCACATACTGCTCTGCAGTATCATCCGACACCTCTACAGAAGCAAACAACTCGCCACTATTCTCAGTAAGTATCTCTCGTGTCAGTATTTCTGGCACCCTTTCGGATGAGCAATCTGTGGATTTTGGGGTTCCTCAGGGCTCAGTTGTGGGTCCTCTCATATTTACTTTTTACACTAAACCTGTCGCTGATATCATAACTCATCATCATCTGAGATACCATGTATATGCAGATGATACACAGCTTTATACTGCCTTTGATCCTTCTGTTCCTGGAAGTTCTGATCTAGCTTTATCCAGATTGTCTGCATGTATCTCAGATATCAAGAAGTGGATGACAATCAATAAACTCAAGTTGAATGATCAAAAAACTGAATTCTTTGCTGCTGCATCCCCTCGTGCCATTAACTCCATTTCCCATGTTACGCTTCATTTGAGCAGCTCAGTCATCATCGAGCCCTCCAATTCCATCCGGAATCTGGGAATCATATTTGATCCCACCATGTCTATGCGTGACCACATTACCACCCTCACAAAGTCTGTCAATTTCCATCTTCGTAATCTTTACCGCATCCGTAAATTCATTGACCAGGATACCTGTCACCATGCTGTTCGCTCTCTCATACTGTCCCGACTTGATTATGGCAATGCAATCCTCTATGGTATCACTCAAGGTGAAAGAAATAGACTGCAGAAGCTGCAAAATCGTGCTGTGCGTTTGATTTTCTCTGTCCCTCGCTCAACTGGTACCTCCGACCTTCTCATTCAATTGCATTGGCTTCCAATCCAGGACCGAATTCTTTTAAACTTCTGCTTTATGTTTTCAAGTGCTCTCAGGGCCGTGCCCCAATTATCTTTGTGAGCTTCTTTCAGCCTATGCTCCCGGAAGAGAATTGAGATCTTCTTCCGATAAGACTCTGCTTAGTCAGCCTAGGGCACATAGAGGATATGGTTTAAATACCTTCTCTGGCCCGAGGGAATGGAACAAACTCCCTAAAGCCATCAGGGAGTCTCCATCAATTCCAGTTTTCAGGAAGAAACTGAAAACTCACCTTTTCAGTTAGCTTCTTTCTTGTTCCACTGTTTTTCTTTTTTCCCCATCCTTTCTCTCCTTGTCCAGCGCCTTGATAAATTTTAAAGGCGCTATATAAATACCTTTATGTATGTATGTATGTAGTAAGCTGGATATACTGTGACACTGAGACATATAACTTCGCCTTGGAACTTGCTGGCCAAGGATCTTGATGAGGTTTCCACATCCCTTACTCCGCAGATCATTACCGGCGAGGGAAAGGATGTGTTTCATCTCGGATGGGACAATAAAACAAAACAATGACAAATATTCATGGGCCAAACGTGGTGAACAGCACTGGTGGGATAATGAATCAAGATGTGAAACCCGGGTTTGATACCACTACTAACCAGCATCGGACTCTCCCTCTCTACGAGCGTAGATATATCCGAGACCATGGCTTCTGTTCATATCTGTAGTCAAGTCGGGCCCAAATTTCCTGAGGGAACCGTGTTCACTCCGCCCATGATAAATAGCGAAATGTACTCAACATGCATCTCAAAGAATATCGTGTCTGGTCATTTACACGGGAAGCAGTGGGGAGAAGCAGCCTGTCCCAGGGTTTGGTGGCTTCCTCTCAGCTACCGGTGTGAAACCCCAAAGAAAGTCAACTATCGACTATTTCACCCCTATCCATCACCCCTTCACCATCCAAGTGGGTCAGGAGTATGTCCTTGTCTTCATATGTGACAAACTTCACAAGCATGGTAAAAGTGGAGGGGTCCTGTAAAGCGAGGTCGAGGGTCTCACGAGGAGTACATGTCTGTACAAGATTCAGCAAGGTCTTGGGGTTGGTGACCTCAACGTTCTCCTCCTCAATGAATCGCTCACTTAACAAGTGCTTCACCGGCTTCACCGACTGTTTAGAGGCAGAACAATGCTTTTGCATATGCCCTCCCTGTCAATACACTACGTAGGCAGCCACTGGTAATGAGATCAGCCACCAAACCCTAGGACAGGTTGCTTCTCCCTTCCAGTACAGATGTGAACAGGATCAGGAGCCATGGTCTCGGGTGTATCTAAATTTAGGGAGCGCACCTTGCTCCGCGCGTAGAGAGGGAGAGTTCGATCCTGGTTAGTGGTATCAAACCCGGGTTTCACATCTTGTATCATTATCCCACCAGTGCTGTTCACAACATTTTAGCCATGGATATTCGTCATTGTTTTGTTTAGATTGTCCCATACAAGATGAAACACATCGTTTCCTTTGCTGGTAATGATCTGCGGAGTATTATGTGGAAACCTTAGCCAGCACTGTCTCTAGTTCCTAAGGCGAAGTTGCATGTCTCACAGTGACCCAGTTTACTGAAGATAGTGGTGAGTTGTTTGCTTCTATAGAGGTGCCCGATACTAGTGCAGCATGTGCTTTGGTAGTTTGGTAGAAGAAACAGGGCCACATCCTTATACTTATCTTTGAACCCCAGCTTATATGAATAAGTCACCGCGTCTGCGACAGAGATGATGGCGCCGTAGACCAGGTTGTAGGTGATATAGCCTTTGTCACCCGGATAAAACTTGGCAAAGGTGATCGAGTCATGAATATCATGGTTCTCAAGTCGGACCTTCAGCTTGTCACTTCTGTACTCTGGATTGAGGAAGCCACTTCTTTCAAACTCTTGTATGATTGTACAGAAGACTCAGCGATGTAAGTAACATAACCTCCTTCTGCCCAACAACTCGGTCTTGAATGAAATCAAGGACAACAGTTTCCAATTAGGCTCCTTAAATGCTCCGTCTTTGTTCTTGAATGCTGGGAATTTGATGCATCTCTCAGTCTTTCCAGACACTTTCATTTCCAGTCTTTCACAAAAGATGCATTCTGGATGGAACAGTCGCATGACAGTTGATAATTGTAATTTACGGTTACGAGAGGATTGTGATGTTGAAGCATTTTAATGTATCCAACATGTTTAAATCATGAAAATAAACCTTTTAATTGATTGCTCATGTCCACGTTATCCCGAAAATGGGGTCATTTGTCTTCCTATGATGTCTAGTTCAAAAGTTATGTCAATTTCATTGAATTTTGTCGGAATCCAAGATGGCCGCCAAATAAACCCCATGGGACAATATTTAATTTTGGGAACATCAAAATTCATTTACTAGACACCTTCAGGATTACAAAAATGTAAGTTAGAGAAAAAAAAGCACTCGGTGCATGGGAACCCCCTCTGGTGACTATGCTAATTCTTGTCATTCAAATTGTTTAAGAGAAATGTATATGTGAGTAGGCCTACTTGAAATCCCTATGTAAAAAAATGCAAGTTTTTTTCGGCCTCAAATGTCGCAAATGGCAGTATTTTCTGGTGAAGGACAAATGTTGGACAAACAAGTATCGTACATGTAATGTGTAACTGCAGGTTACTTCACACACTTTATATCAACTTCAGGGGCCTAACAGTTTTTAATTGTGCTCAAATTTATTAGGGGGAATTACTGTTTTGGAACCGTGTATGATATCCAATAGTCCTGATAAACTTATTCATGGAACTAAATCAAAGCAGTAATGTTCTTCCTTTTTTATCTTTACACAGAACACAAAAAGGTGACCTGTGCTTTGATTTACCAAAATGATCTCATTTATACATAATTATATGAGCCCAACAAATATACAAAACAAGTGAATTGTAATAAAAATGACATTTAGGAAAGCAACACTTACTGCATATTTATAGAGTTCTCTCTTTTATTCCATTCAATCTTTACTGTTTGCAATGTGTTTTTCAGTGTCGGTGACATTTTAGTATATATTTTAGTGATTATGGATATCCACTTCTGATTAAGCAAAAGCCAACTATTTTAACAATTCTAAATCTTGTATCATTCAATGAAACTATAATACTATGTTGTTGATAGTGGCGACTGTTTTGGACGCCATCTTGGAATAAAAGACGTGGTAGAGGTAAATGTACAAATAGGGCTCAAGCTTAACTTTTTTGGCACTAGTCGGATGTGTAACTCTATAAAGTTACACGCCCGACAGAAATTTTACAAGCCAGATTTTTTCCCGGAAATAATGTTACAATAAATGCAAAAAAGCAAACGATAGTCTAGTAAATTTAATACACTTAGCAGTTAAGGAATCGGATAGCAACGTTTGCACAGTATTTTATGGGACCTGAGAGCACATCAGACATATCGAATTACATTCTGAATACGAGGTATATCCTTCTGATATCAAATATTTTTGATTTTTTTTTTAATTTGAGATATAATACAAATTATAACTAATTATTAAAATTTTATATAATTTTATATATTTTATTTAGCAGTCCTCAAAGTAAACTTTATAGATCTAATGATATGTACTTAAACTGCACGTAGCTCGGATGAAAAGTCGACCATCAAATGAAATTTTTGACCTCTCATATTGAAGATATCCCCCAAAAGACATGTGTGGTGGTAGACTATATTTTGGATGCCTTTTGCGAGAGTGCCGATTAGTTAGCGCTTGATATTATGGATGGTTGTGATTTTTCTCGTTTACCGAACGTGACCCATACATTTTGTGTGTGCAAGACCAAGTAAATAAAATGTTGGATTTGACTAAATTTTACACACAAGGCGAATTACAGGTAACGTGATTCTGGTAAATAAAAATCGCGAATTTATAACATTAGTTTATTTGAATATCTCATACAATCCCGGCATATATGTATATAATACTAATCTTCGCTTTAATGGGGAAAAGTGAGGATAGTTAATCTTCCATGTGGTCTTGAATATTAAAATGTTATGTGTTAAAATAACAGCACTTTTAATACTGTTACTAACATATGTACGACGTATTACTGTTATTAAAATATGTATTCCTTTTATTAGCCTTACTTTGAAGCTAACCACGTTTTATGTAATAAATATATATAATTAAGCCATTAATGTGTACTAAGGCATTGTTTTTCAATAAGATTTTTAATGCATTTTTTAACAACTTGTATGGCCATAATAAACAAGAAATAGTCGACAGATGAGTTGCGTCCCTGGGGCAGACGCTATTGATTGATATTTAACATTTGGTAACTTTATGCCTGATGAGATGTTGCTTGACTACATATACATAATAACTCAATATCAACATGGTATTTGCATGAACCAATGTTAAGCTCAGAGCGCAATAAAAGCGACAAAGGCTTCATAAAATAAAGCACACGAATAATAGCGGCGTTTAATTAATACTTTTGAGAGTTAAGAGATATTTATGATGTCGGTGTGGCAAAATGCCAAGGGGCTACGCGCAGAGAGGAGCGTGATTTATACCCATTTTTTTTTAACAGTCAACTACTCGGAAATCTCTGGTGCCAATTTTCTTAGACGAACTTGAGTTATAATATACAAAAATGACAAAGGTCAAATTAACTTAACTTATAATTTTAAATACCCCGCAATAAAAAAGGTGTATGTTAGGAAAAAGTAATCTCCTTGGCTTACTGAATATATTGTTAATCTTATGTGTGAGCGCAACAACCTCAAAAAGAAAGCTATTGCCATTGGTCTTAGCAGTGACTGGTCTAATTTTCGCGTTAATTATGATATTAGGTACAGTAAGCAATGTCATGGGTTTCAAAAAGGTTTGGGATACAATATTACATATCATTCCCAAGAAAACGGTCAATACAAATATTACTTGTATAAAAAGTGATATGGGTGATAAAACCGAGCCTAAGAAAGTAGCCAATAATTTGAATGATTTTTTTGCAAATTGGCCCAGCGTAGACCTGCACCGGTCAAATGAGGAGTCTTTTAAGTTTTAACCTGTCAGCGAATGTTATGTCCTCAATAAGTTACAATCATTATCAAAGGAAAACGATACAGGTACTGATGATCTTCCAGCCAAACTCCTTAAAATGGCGGTCACATCTAATTGCTGGACCCGTTGCATTTGATTAATTTATCACTGGCTACAGGGATACCACCAGATATTTACGTAATCTATTGCTTTTTATGTCGAGCATATCTAGGCAATAATAGCTGAAAAATTCTCTAATTTTAAATGCATTTAGCTGAAAAGATAGCGCTGACGAATCCTCGGTCAGACACAAGTGACCTGGTGAAGGAAGGGGGTCGCCGTATAGATAGCTGGTCGGGGCAATTTTTTTACACGTCAAGTGTAGCCAACAATCGGGCTTGTTACCCTGATCGGAACCGACTGTGGCGAGTTCTTTTATCATGGGTCATCAAAAGCCCCGCCTTTACCAGATAACCCATGGGGAGATTGGATAAGATTTTTTTTGGACCAGCGGGGAATTGAACACGGAACCTCTCGCACCACAGGCAAAGACCTTAACCAGTGTGCAACGCTTCTACTTCGATATATCAATTATCCTTAAAAATTAGCATCCAATCTCCAGCCAATGTTCCTTGCCAGTGCTAGCCACGAAACAAGGTCACAACACCGTAGACATTCCCTCAATGGTCGCAATTTCAGTGAATGATGTAATGCAAATATGGCACTGGCCATCTGGTCACGTGCGTATTTATAAAAGAGCAGTTTAATATACCCGAAGTACACTGATTATACACAGACGTACTAAAGTACTGACTTGCAGCATTTGTTAATCGTAATCGGGAATTGACTTGCAGTGACACCATGTTGGTAAATACTGAAATAAATACTGATATAAATAAGGTGAGTTAGTAGATAGTACAAAGTGTGTTATTGATGTGTTTCTGTTTTTCTTTCCAAATCTCAAAGGTTAATGTCTTCATAAGGATAAGTTACTAAGTTGGGGGGGGGGGGTTACTGTGTGTTTCAAACGGTTACGCCCTGTGGATTCAATGACCATGAATACTTAACTTAATCGCGTCGGCTCAGACGGCTATGAATGTAAAACGGTGGCAGCGACTGATAAGTGTTACTTAAGGCCAATAAACGATAAGTTCAATATTGCTATAGGTAATGAATAAGTATTTCTTCATGCAGAATGCGCACTTACATGTGAGGAAGATACAGGAATTACTATAAGGAAGAGTGCAGATCAATGCAATCACGTGATTGATGGATATCAAAAACATCCGCACCAATGTGAGTATCTCATGCAAGTGCAACAAGTAATTTAGGTGATACGCGAAAGTTAAAACGCCAATAAGCGTTAAGCTCAATTGTTATAGCCAATGAATATGGATAACTTCACACAGTTATGATTGGCGCATGAGCGCCCTTCTATTGTATTTGATTTTTGGATGTAGCATGTATTTTTACAAATCCTGGTATTAAACTTATGTGTGAAATTTACCTTTTACTGTAAAATTTTCGATTTTAACAGGCTTCAACTTAGCCCATGAGCTTCTTTTTTAATCAACGTTTTGGCTTGTCCAAGTAATATAGTTCGCTAATGAAGGATTTCTCCCAACTTTCTAACGCACATCATCATGGGCTATATTTCATTGTTTTGTCAGAATTTCCGTTTTGATTTCACCATTTTTCGCTTGAGATTGACTTTTTTTTTCCAAAATACACATTAGGCATGTTAGGGTGAATCTAAAAAAAAAGAAATTTAGATTTTTTAATGAGCTGCCCTCTTATTTGGTACATTATGGTCCCTACCGAAATTTTGTGTGTGAAGTCAATGTGATTTTTGAGGTGAATCTTTTTCTCTTTGTTTTCACTTTCACAAAGTCAAATGGATGCCAAAAGACTGTCACATATTTTTCAAATGACAATTTGTTTTATAATCATGGATATATGTATGCATTACGTTAAACATTCGTCAAAAACACACAAAATCACAGTTCCAGGAAAGTTCCAACCAGTGAACAAAGACAGACCAGTTACTTGCAGCCATAGACCTGACCAGTTCATCAACTATCCAGAACAGAGCTCTACAAGAACAGCTTCAACCCTCGGACCTTCAGGCAGTGGAGTCTACGCACAGGCAGTGTCATCACTCAATCAACATCATCCAAATCCTTCAACACAAACGCATGGAAGTACATAAACGACCACAAGGCACAGCTGTACATGGGCAGACCAGCCGGACGTTTATGACAAGCCAAGGGGGCCAAAAGCGTGGAACAGCTACGCGTAGCTTCTTTCTCGTTACGAACAGCTGTTTGACCAATCAAAATAGTCAAATTTAATCACGTGGTTGGGTCGTTAGCTGCGCGTAGTATAGTTATAGGTATCCTCTTTCACAATTATTATCTTGTAATTAATTTACGGAATTAGCATAGATAACGAACGGCTACATTTTGTCATTATCAATTTATGACCACCCTCACCCTTATTTTTCTTTCCAAAAAGTATATTTGGGATCCCTTCCGAAGAAAATGATAGCCCCTAAATATAGAACAATCATCATTCTGTTCAGATATTACTTTAATAGCACCTATACCATTTTTTGCTGATATACTACAGATATTTTCATTTACAAAATTAACAACGTAATATTTGTGAGAGAGGATGTTTACATCAGCTCCACGTGTTTAAAACCGCGAATCTGATTGGTTAATAAGCTGCACGTAACGAGAAAGAAGCTGCGCGTAGCTAGTCCCACGTTCTGAGCCGCTTAGCTTGCCATAGACGTTCCACCTCTGCAAGCATCTAAACTTCACTCCAATCACTGTATATTTTGCGCACCCCTTTTATTGGATTTTCTGCACCTCGGTTGTTTTGTGTATAAGTAGTTGAGACGTAAACCGGAAGTCTGGATATTCTGGATATCAGATTCACCATAATGCGCATGGATGAATAATTCTTCAAGCCATTATAGAAATGTTGATTATTTCTGCTGGTTGTTTTCGAAATACAAGTACTGAGTTGGACAATTCAGCAGTCGGAAGTAAAAAGGGTGATATTAGAACGGAAATTTTGGCATAAATATAATAATCCCACACAATGTACCTTACAGCGGTGGAAAAATCATTCTTTTGCGAACTATATTAGTTTGATACGCTAAAAAGTGCGAAGTTCAGGGCTTTAAAAATCACAAATCTCACACTAAAAGATAAAATGTCACGACTAATTTTAACACCAAGACTTGCACTGTAGTTTTATCTGACATTACTGAAAAAAATACAATTATTGCTTTTTATTTGACTGAGAAAATAATTTAAAGTCAAAAGGTGTATATCTGAAAAGTGTTGGTTTTAACATGTATCGAACGCCTATACATAACAATAGAATATACGAGGGGCAGTCAGTATGTTTTAAGAGTTGACTCGTGACGTCATTTGTGGATTGTTTTCATGGCATTTCTCAATGATTACATAAACACTGTACCATTGTCTTTCATACAACACATGTAAAAATTATATCATACACGTGATTACGTAACAGCATTAGCATAAAATCAATAGTCTAGGGACACTGCCAAATCATGCAAAAAGGCGGGCCTTTTAAATTACAGAAAAAACACGTGTTTACAATGTCCGAGAACAGCAAAAGTACAAGGTGCATATGGCTAGTTTTGGGCAGGAATAAACACTAGAACCTCAGTTTGCATTTGGTAAAATATGAGACTTGCCATTAAACTTTGGTGGTAATGGGACGACTGGAAACTTCAACAACTTTAAGGCTTGAATGGAAGCGAAATTATTCTGCAAAAATGGCGAAAATTAAAAAGCAGTTATTACAAATGACATAAATTATCTCAAAAATTAAACATACTAAAATATAATGACTGGTCACGTGTGAGAACTGGTACTCAGTGCGATGATAACTGGTGCAAATCAAACAACAATCTGCGCATGCGTAGGTGGGATGACCGATACAACATGGTGGAAATGCACGAAAATTGCAAAATTCCATGTAAATAGGGCCTAAAATATTACAAAATGCTATGAAAATTGTAATTTAAATATTCATATGAATTTGTATGGATGATCTCAACCTGAAATGAACAGAAAAATTTTAAAATTAATTTCTCATTCAAACGATGGTCTCTCTCTTTGTACCACTACTTTTTGTATAAATGTAACAATGGTAGAATAAGAGTTATATTTTAATCACGGATTCAAATATTTTCTAGGGAGACTCCCGTTTAAATGTTTAGAGATTAGTCAACAGAACTGGCAAAAAAAAAATTCCATGTTTGCTATTTTTGGCAATATCAAGATTTTTAAAGAAAGAAAAGCCTTGTTTTTGTCAAAAATAAGACATATTTGACCACGCATTTTTAATAAACTAAAACCTTTCCAGCGCAACAAACATGGTTTACTGAACTAGTAGTTTGTATTCTATTACTGGTTCAAACGGCAGCATTCTCCATTCTTTAATGCCGGAGAAAATATAGAAAATACAACAATACCTCATTTCGGCCTCTTATTTCCCTTAACAAAAACTACTCAATTTCACTAAGTGACTCTAGACCATTGATTTTATGCTAATGCTGTAACGTAATCATGTGTGTGATATAATTTTTGCATGTGTTGTTTGAAAGACAAAGGTACAGTGTTTATGTAATCATTGAGAAATGCCATGAAAACGATCCACAAATGACGTCACGAGTCAACTCTTAAAACATACTGACTGCCCCTCGTAGAGTGGTCAGTAGCGTTCTGAATGTTTGGTGTATTTTGTTTTCTTTTCCCCGCCAGTGCATGTGCAGAAGAAAGATGATAATTGATATTATGTCCTATCTGTAATACCACAAGTTCCCTAAAGGCGTGCCGGATCGTTGTGAAATATGACTGTATGGAAATGAATCTCTTCACTGACGATGTAAAAAAAGCTCCAACTTCAAAGTCAAGCAAAACTCGTAGAGCAGCTACCCAACAAACTAAACAGTTCTTAAAACGTTTCTTCAGAACGCTTTGAGAATATTTTTACAAAATATGTTGTCAACAGTTAAATATTCTGCTAGAACGTTTTGCATCTATAATGCTGGCCAAAAGTGCTTGGACGGTTTTGATAGGATAATGTAAATAAGCCCCTCCCCCCACTCCCCCGTTCAATGTTGAATCCTACCTTTTTGGTCACACGCGCCTAGTGGCACCCAACATTGATTGGTGGGGAAGGGGGAGGGTTGGAGTGTTAGGAAAGGGTTTAGGCTTGTTGCCAACGAAACCTCCACTTTATCACGTTAACAATAACGGAAATAAGGCCATAATTTAGTGTACGTTTACCATAAGTGTCCCAACACATTTTGGCCATGGTTGTAGTTTTCAAAATTATTTTGTGAATGCTTTTAAACGTTTTCAACACCCCTAATGCTACCTGATCTCCTTTATCAATATTACCGTTGATCAATGGATTTGCCCACCAGCTATAAACTCGATAAGTTAGTCATACTGGGCCTCATTAGTTTAGCAAATCTGCTATTATATAGTGAATACAGCCACTTTGGGTATATAAAAAGTAATACTGGCTGGCTCAAACTCTCTTATTAGGGATAATCATGGACCTTTTTAACTAACCATCAATTACATAACAGACATGAGAAGACAAATGTAAAACATAATAAATTTATAACCTCGTTGACCATACATTCGAAGTAGTTGATTTAGCTGAATTAAAACGTTCTCCTACACTCTCAGAACATTGGATAAAAAATGAATGGGCAGAAAACAGTTGGTTAAAAAATGCCCAACAATGGTTAAGATTCTTGAAGTTGGGCAAAATACAGTGTAATACATGGTTGGTCAAACCTGTCAAAAACATCCTTTTCCTGCCAATAAAGTTGGGCAAAGTATGGTGTTCCTTTGCGAACTGTGATTGGTCATTGTGTTGGGCAAAATTGCATTTCAGAAAACAAGATGGCCGATATGAGTGGCTTGCTGCAAAGCTGTGGTTCGGGGTCTTCAAGATCTGTTGGAGATATTTGAAGGTAGGAAATTATATTATAAAGTATATCATTTTATCGGGTATAACACTTAGTTTAAGTGTGTGCGAGGCCGAGACTGTGAGCAAGACTTACGATGCTTTATTCCTACCTTCAAATGTCTCTAATTGGTTAAAATATGAACAATGAAATGAACTTCCCATTCATAGTGTTTAACCAACTATTGGTTATATTTTGCCCATTTTGCCCAACATGCTTTACCCAACTGGTTGGTTACCGTAATGTTAACCAGTAGTTGGTCAATGTTTTTAACCAACCTGTGGTTATATTGTTAATCAACCCAGGTTGGTTAACAATATAACCAACTGTTGGGCTGTTCACCTGTAAATACATGGTTGGTTAAAATTTTAACCAAGTTGGTTAAAATTTTTAACCAATGTTCTGAGAGTGTATATATACATACATTGCTTTGTCTTTTCCAAAACTTGGTCTACATGATAATTTGATACACAATATTGTTAGCGCCCTCAACTAATGCTTTGCATCAAAATGTTTTTGTATATAATTGATTTCGGGAAGAGTGCAGTTCAATGCAGCCATGAGTTGTTATTATTCGTGGCATGAGAGCTACAGCATCAAAACAATACAAAACAACCAAATCTGGATCAAACGTTGGTTGAAAAGCTAAACACTTATACTTTAAGGATAATCGCAACATGCTATAGCTGTTAATATCATTTGCTTTTGTGGTATTACTAGACATCATATTCTCTAATTTTAAATGCATTTAATATCCTAAAAGTTTCTGCCTTACAAAGCGCGACTATTAAATGTATGTTGATTAGATACACTGTCGTCTACCGCATATTATGTTTTCCTTTTCATGCTTCAGCATTCAACTCACTCAGTTAATACATTATAATCAAATAAGATGGAAATGTACTCACTTATTGAATGATCTTCAGTGCGCTCCAATCTGCTTAATGGTAGTTGATCGATATGCACAGAGAATTGAAAATTCATGGAAATAATGGCAACGCGGTGTTCTTTATTCCATTTGATTTATTATCACGGTAATAATAGGATTTTTATTTTTTTGAATGTCGATTTGTCCCATTACTAGTACATTTTAAAGTAATAAATATAATGTGCTGACATTGACTGAAATAAATAATTCATTCATTAAAATGTGGAACCATATCGACAGCCTCATCCCCCGACTTACCTTCGTTGATGAGATTTCGTTATTACTGCTTTATCAAAATCTTAGCGTCATTTTTGCTACTTGTATTCCATGCTTCTTGTAGGAGAGATCTTCACTTTTTCTTCTCAAAAGAAACGGTGAAATGAAGTTTAATACGGTATAGTTCGTTTGTTTAAAACAGCTGCTGCATCTTACATGAAACCACCCACACCCCAATAAATAAAAAAAAAATAACGATGAAAGTGTTCTTGTACAGCCTGCCGATTGCAAAGGACATTTTCCTATTGTTCGAATGGTTTTGGTTTTGCTCAAATTTGAAAAAAATGCACGATATTGAAAATGAAAGTTGCATGTAAGATGATGTTCGGTACCTGTAAATATCTTTTTTCGTTAATGTTGATATAAATGTTACATACAGAATTCCAGCTGGCTTAAAACCTTTCTTACACACATCAATGTTTTTGAAATATTTGCAAGAAATTGTAATGCAAAGTTTAAACCTTTTACAACTTCAACATTTATGTTGCATTGTATCAAAAATCGTATAGCTGTAAGCACTTGATCATTGTCGTTTTTGGCTCAAAAATCTTCCAATTGCAGAAATCAAAGTTTTCTCGGACAAACTGTTATTCATCTTCAGTGAAAGCATGAATAACATAACACCGTCGGATTATAAAAAACATAATGTGGACTAACCTTTAAGCCACGTGAATGAAACGGGAGATTACTGCTTGTGGCTATCACTTTCAGAAGATATATATATGTATTTTGGAAAAATAATTCCAAGAAATCTTTGATATATTCTCACACAATATCAGAAAGACAACAATTTTTATTGTTAACAAGTGTAGCACAAGTGTTAACAAGAATTAACAAGTGTAACCCCCCCCCCCCCTTCGTGAGTTGGAATATTACTGGGATTAGATATTCCATTGTCATGGTAAAAAAGTGCTTCTCTCTCACTGACAAACACCTGTCATCCTGCAATTTTCTGTGAATTTTTGGAGAAGATTTCTGAACCTAAATCTAAAATTTGGAGGTTTATTATTTTAAAAAGGGTATTTTTGACGCTTTTTTTCGCCACGGATTCTGTGCCGAATGTGTGCAAAACGTATTAACATGCACAGGCGTTCGTTGTGTGACCCATTGAGATCGAATTTTAGATATTGCTTAGACATGTTGCAGCAAAAGGTGCCCGGGGAAAAGTGTTTCTCTTTCGCCTACAAATTCTTGTTGCCCTCCAATTTTCTGTGAATTTGCTGGAATCATATGTAAACCTAAATCTGAAATTTGGAGTTTATAATAATAATACAATAATAATAATATGTTATTCTTATAAAGCGCATTACATTAAAATCTCAAGGCGCTGAGCATAAAATACATCAACACAATAAAAGATTTTTGTTCGTGAATAATATTTGCCATACTGCATGTGTAATATCCATTGATGTGCTTCATTTTCTTTCAAAACTAAAAAGGCATTTAGTAAAATAAAAATTATTAAATAATTAAAATAAATAAAATGGTATTGTTGACCCTTGTTTTCGTCGCGGTTTCTGTGACAAATTGAACATGTTTTGTGTACAAAACGTATAGCATGTGTTACGAGTCGTTGAGACTCAAGGCCAATATCACCTCTTACCCAAATTCACACGAATGCACAACACAAATACACTGTTTGGTTAAGCTAACAAAATCTACGTCTTTAATTAAAAGTTAAATATGATTGTTACAATATATGACAACAAATGCACATGTATCACACAATCACAATGATAATTATTTTAACTACTAAGTACTTAACCAGCAGTCTTCTTGTAGGTGATCATAGAGTTCTTACAATGTTCTGGATGGGTGATGTTAATCATCGAAGTCCATTGTACACGTGCATTTATATATCCATTAGTATAAAATCCTCGCACAGAAATGGTACTGCTTTCTCCAAACATTAACTCCATGCGCAGTTCTCCAGATGATTAGGGCCTTCGCAACCGGCAGACTGCGTATGCCTAAAAGAGCGATATTTCACATTTTGAACAAAATCAATATCATAAACCATACTGGTGGTAGCGCCTTCTTTTCATTTTACTTTTCTTTTACGCACAAGTTGTCATTTGTTAAGTCATTCTTGAATGATTCCGTATGTGAACCAGGTGTAAATTCACAATTTTGAATTGGTAGATCTATTGGATTTTATTGAATTTATTGGCCCATATCTATGGTAATAGACCCTGGCCACTTTACATCTTTTAAATTTTGAATTGATAGTGCTCCAGCACTATTCTTCCAATCGATGTCATATGGTATTCCTGTACAATAACACCTTTTATATCATATTTCAGTAAAACCAAACATATTTAATTCAGATTTGTGTGATTGAAACAAATTTAGAAACGTGAAACCAAGAAAAATATACGACATACTGTTTATTTTTGTTACAGAAACTAATACATACGAGGGTCAGTGTAATGAGGATTGCCTGGTAACGCCATATATGAATTATTTACATGGCATTTCTCTGTGATCACATTACGTAATACTTAAACCACTCTATTTTTATTAAAGCCTCCTTGGGTAAAAGAGTATTATTGTGACGTAATTTTTTCTCTGCATGGGGTGAAAATAATATTTCGTCTGACTTTGCTGAAAATGATTTCAAATTATTTGTCTTGTTGCAAGAAATTATTATGTAGAGTGCTTTCTTGTCAAACATAATAGAACTCAATGCAACTCAATGTGTATTATCATATTTTGATGTGTTACGAAGGTAACGAAACACCCTACAGAGGGCATACTATTAATTTTTTTAGATTTGAAAAAAAAGACATATAATAATAACTCCAAATCCGTATGACGTAGATCGGTCAAACTATACTTGAACTTGATTAGTGAACACATTGGTTTGTGTTTTGAACTTGACACCTGTGTAAAATTCAATCACATTTTCCCATCAAATAAGGATGCTGTTGGAATGCCTCCATAGTCTTTAATGATTAGCTTTATAAGTACTGTATATATCTTTTCCAAATACTGCAAATTTAACATGATTTGCACGATGGGAATTTATTAAATGGCCTAACAAAACGATAATGCCATCAATAACAAGTAGCTGTCAACTGATTTTCTGCTCCCTAGGGCATGCACTATTGATTGCTGATATTTAATATTACGATAGCTGTAAGTCTAATAAGTTTTGCATGTTTGTTGAATCGAATTTCCATATACACTATATGTATAAGGATATATGCCCACCACGAGGGACAGATTATTGCCCAGCCTTTAATCATGTTAATCATGTATATATACGCCCGCATACATCACTCTACACAAGCGATTCTTATAACAAGATAAACGAAATCATTAAATGAACGAAATAGAGCATTAAAGTAGTATTTGGAGCAGACAAATAGTTTTCTCTTGTACTTGTAAATAAGACGTCCAAGAGAATTCTGTATTAAAGCTTCCTCTCGGTAAGCAATCATAGTAGGTAATGGCATACGCATCCTGCACAAGAACAAATAAACACAATGGGGAACGATCATCGCTACAAGAGGAAACTGAATATATTTAATAAGAAAGAATGAACAGTTTACCAACCCAAAGCGTTACAATTAAACATGACAACGAATAAAAACAAATCCCGACCGGCACACAACACAACACAAGCAGCAAGGGAATGTGCCGGCATGGGAATCGAACCCACGACCTTCCAATCTCTAGACGGACGCCTTATCCATTAGGCTACTAGCTCACACTGATAAACGGTGCTTAAAGCAGGGTCTAATGTTATAGCAGTTATGGTATACGCGTATATACAATACACACAGACAAATATTACGCAAGTACACAAGTTAAGGACATCATTACTGATGCTTAATCGTTTCCCCAGTATAATTATAAGTAAAGTAGGTAATGGGGATACGCATCCTGCATCATAAAGAACGTGTGTGTTTACGTCTTTATTTTCAGGTTATACTCGCGTATTGTATTTATTGCAATTATATTGGGCAACAGATTAATAACATGCCTGCATTTCCTTATCTGCAGAGACAAGAAAAAGCATAGGATGAAAAGCGGTATGACTACATTAGGCATTATCTTCGTTGCACCACAAATTCGTTTAAGGAAAACCTTGTGGAACGAAGCTCAACATAATGCAGACTTAAAAACGATTCGTCAATGTAACAATGGTAATATCAATTACGACGTAAGAAATTACTTTCTAGCAGTTTAACCCACCTTTTTTATTTAATTGTGCAATAGCAATTGGTAATATTTAGATAATCACCTTACATAAACATTGTTGCATCAGCTTACCCTTTGTTCTTTCACATATGCAGCCAATATATATTAACGTTTGAACGCTCTAGTACGGGGCCAAAAGAGCACGGTGGCGCAGCGGTCTAAGACTCCTGACACATAATGGCATGTAGCGCGGGCGTGAGTTCGAATCCCCGCGACGTCAACGTGGTGTGCGCAAGGCTCTTCAATTCAATTTCCTGTCACCGCTTACATTTACAAATGGGGACCGGTGTTATTCAATACCGGAAAAGTAACACAAATCAGAGGTAAAATTCTGCGCTCTAAGTGATAAGTAAATGATATTTTACATGACCTCTTTTTTTTTTTAATATCTAAATTAAGTACAGATTGCAATTCTTTGGATGCTTTGTTAGCTATGTAACAGGTTGAAATCAACTCCCTTTACACTTTATTGATCACGACCAATTTTACCCATCATAACGAAACATCATAGTGAACTATTTTTTATTTGAACTGGTTTGCGGTCTGAAGAATGATTACAATGAAGACAAGTATAGGTAAAATATGTGTTGCTCTTGCATAACGCAATTTTAAAATTTCAACTCTGTATCGGGTAGTGTACCTTTAAAATGACATGTTGACTACTCCCCCACACACACACACACAATTTACATTATAACTACGCATTCTCAATTTAAAAAAAAAATATTTGTCTTTGGTTTATTTAACCTTCCCTCGAGCCCTTTTGGATTGGTGGCCCCTGGTACTTATAGCAAGATGTGTTTGCAAATGATTCCTTGCGCCTACATTAATGATTATATTTTCTCCGAAGTTGAAAATGAAACAACGAATTGAATTATTGTTATTATTACGGATGCGTCATTATTTTTGTGTTGGACTCCTCTTGGCCACTAACGGGAGTGGAGGAGACTTTGCCCACATTATTGTTGAAGAAATTGCATTGAATGAAAACAATCCAATAATTTCTCAGATCGGATGATAATGTATTTTAATACTGGACCTGCTCTCATTTCAATACGACTTATACTTGAGAAACATGTAACATTAGAAAGCGTATCCCTGTCTCTGTTTTGGCTGCCTCACCTTTTTAATTTTGAATGGAAGAAAAATCACTTATGTATAATTTTTGAATATTACATTTTATCATTTGTATATTTTGCTAATGTATAATATGTCACCCTGCATTAATTTGGGCATCTTGTCCAGATTTTGTCCTGGGTTTTTGTTCCTCCTTGTGAATTGTATTCTTGCATTGCTTATATTTTGTATTTTGCATTCCTGAATAAAGGTTAATATAATAACATTTGTGTGCCAATCACAGTGTCAAAATGTTCATAAAATGCGATCAGTTTAGCTTGAACTGAAACAAACTACGGCATACGTATTGGTCTCAGAATAGGTTGAATCGAAATATATGTAGAGTTGTGCCCGTCAAAGCATGTGCAAAGTTTCGAGCTAAGAGGTAAAAGAAAACAGTCACTTTATTTGCATGTATATTCGGTTGCCGAATGCATCTGTCTTTGATTTAAGACGTCTGCATGGTTAGCGCTAGGTAATAATATGGGCATGCCTTGTGTTTTACCTTGATGTAGGCGGAAGTAATTATTTGCAGATATCAGTGTTGCACCAGAGCTCGGCATTTATTTTGATCTCAATACCTATGGACGTGACAAATTAGATCTTTTAGATCAATGGTGAAAGTACCTGGACGTCTCTTCCTTTATACCTGTACAATATTCTACAATTCCAAGATTGTGTACCGAGATTTAATGCACAGGATTGAAATTCTAGATTCTGACACAAAGTGCCAAAACTTATTTCCCCTGGAATCAGTTTTAACTTGTTCAACGTTTGATTATGTCGCCTTAATCACTACACTTGCCGGTACTTGCCCCTAGCAATCCATAATGCGATGAGAAGCGGTGTGTACATAAGACAGGTGGTTTTAATGTAGTCGACTTTTTGGTCCATTTCATTTATATCAGTAGCATAATTTATTAAGTGCAAATTGACGATAGTGTATTAAGAATTCCATGGCATGTGTATCTAAACAGTTGTTTGTCTTTTGAAATTTTGATTGATTGATGAATTGTTGTGCTAGGGTTAATTATAGCACAAGTCTTGGAAACTTTCAAAAAATTTTAAATTGCACGAATTTCCAACAACGATTCCTATGCTCACGATGATTGAACTTTTGATATCAAATTTGGTATCAACCTTCGAAGGAAAGTGTATAGAAAATTATTATATAAATTATTTTGCCATAAACTCATCAGACTCTGATTAAAAGGGGATGGAACTAGTGGAGACTTTTTAATTTGGCTATGTTTAGTTACCTCAACATGTGTCCAACACACATCCTCATCAGGAGGGCTCCAATGATGAACTGATGGAGTTGAATGTCCTGCTCTCGACCTTTGATGTCCTTTCTATTGATCGGATTAGGGCATTATATAGTGAAAGGAGCTTTGTCCCTCAAGGTTGAGCGCTGGGGTGTGTTTTCTGCTTTGAAGAGACCGTGCCTCCCCCGGGGGGCCTCCCACACGCCATCTGGCGGGGGTATTCTATGTCTTCACGATTCAAAACCTTGACATTATCCCAGTCAATCTGGTGATTTTATTGAGTGACAGTTTAAATCTACTTTGCTAGCTGAATGTAGTATTTATATACTTTTATACTGCGAATTTTGACACCTATAGATTGGTTCAAGGTTGAAAGAGGCTTACAGCAGTTCTGCTATCACCAAACCTTTACATATACTCTAAAGACATTATGAGCATAACTTAAGAGAGGTTTGAAGGCGGGGTGAAGTTTGGCGGTACAAGTATTACTAACCTGAATTACCCCGATGATACCACTCTTATCTGAAGCAGCAGAGTACAGTTGATTGATCTTTTGAAGCGGATTATAAGAGGCCAGGGCAGAACAAACGTTCTCCTGTACACAAAGAAGACAAAAATAATGGTTGTAGACCATGAGACAGAAAGCGAAAAGTGATGAGTATGTGATTGATTGAAAGCAGATTGAGGAGGTGAAGCAATTTGAATACCTGGGTTCAATGATTAATAACATCAGTGATAGCATAACTGAAATTTAGAGAAGACTGGCTATTGCTATTACAACTGTACAAGGCATGAGGCCTATCCAGTAACATTAATTCATAGTTAGCCATAAAATAAACTATTGAAGTGTAACCGTGGTTATCTTTAAATATTAAAATGGAGCTGTGGAGAAGACGGGAAGACAACTTATTTGTTGTCTACTAAATTCCCCGTCGCAGAAATTCTACCTTTCAGGCAGCTCTATTTAGAACAGCGGCTTCAAGAAAAGTACAAATGTAAACACAAAGCTCATCACTTGAAATGATTTTTCCTAAGAGGCTCCTTACAGGGTTGTTCTCTTTACCTTTTTTACTTGTTTATAGTAGAGTATTTTTATTTCTAGTTTTGCAAGTGAATTTCCAGTCCAGAGTGCCAGCGTATAAAACAATAAGTCGAATATCCGGTTAATTACTCATTGCACCACATGAAAGATACACTATAGTCCAGGCAAAGTAATGGTTGACCTCAAACTAATTGCAACAGAATGTTTTTTACCACAATGCATTTCTATAATGTCCCCTAATGACATATTAAAAGTCCCTAAATATACAAGTGATGGAAATATGCCTAATTTGCATAAATCCAAAATGGTCGCCTATTGTGGTGAAAACAATTCTGTTGCAATTTGTTTGACCTTTACCTAAAAAATCAATTAGTTTGTCTGGACTATTATTTTGCATACCTCGTTTGCTGACAATATATAGTAAGCAAAACCTCATCAACAATAGTAAAAAAATATCGAGCTTACGTGGACTCTCCGTGATCAGGGGTAATAGCAAATGTTGGCCAAAACTGATTTCAAATAAGGGTTTTGCGATAATATTAGCAAATATAACAGTATAATCATACTTACCCGTCCTTAAATATCTACGATCCATCCGCGTCATTTGTGAAATGACAGTTTGAATGACATTTTATTTTGGAGACAATCTAATTCGACCAGAAGGGTTTTATTGAATCGCTCAGTAGCTAAACCGTATACGACGCATACCATCTTCAGAAATCCACCGTTGCTCATGGAACCCACAAGAACCTAACATTATTCGTTTACTTTACGCTGTGCTTATAACACTGTCTTTAATTGAAAGTGTGGTCTCAACTCTGCATTGTTTTCTGTATGCAATTCTACAATTTTGCAACTGTATTTTTTCCTTCATTTGTTTTCCCATAATACGGAAAATCGTGTCCGGCTATATTTGCCGACTAAATACAAACCTTTGTCGTTGGCTAAACATCCAATAGCCAGATTGCCGCATGATATAATTTTTCCATTCGATCTAGACCTATAACCCGATGGCCAATATTGTTAAATTTCAACATCAACTTTTATTTATCACTAACTTTGTTACTTATTTTGAAGAAAAAAATCTATTTGAAGACATTTAGAACTAGAAATTTAATGTTGAGGCTCTGTTGAGGGACGGTTTGGACACTCACCTAAAGACCACATTTTACAAAGATCATGTTCTTATCCAATGTCCCTTAATTAGGTCCAAATGGAAAACTAAATTGTGACACGATCTGGTCCATGGGGCCAAAGGCGGCAAAGGCGGCAAATTTGAAACTGAGATAAAAGTAAAAATATGGAGTAAAAATAAATAAAATACGTAAGAAAGTAGACATCAAAAAACTTCATAACTTTAGAACCAAGTAAGCTAGACCTCTACTGTTTTCCAGTAAATGATAGCCTATTGTTTGTATAATGTAATAATTAAGAAACTCAATTTTCAAAATGCCTCCTTTGGCCCTCATGGACCAGATCTTGTCACAAATATACTTATAATGCCCAACACCCCAAAAAACGTCAATGGCACAAATGTATTGAACGATGATTAAAAAGTCGGTTCCCTATTGGCTTATCACATTTCGTGACGCGACAGCTTAAAAACGCTAACTAGGATGCGCTCACTACGTTGTGTCAGCTAAAACCCCCCAACTAAAGTGAAAAGTTGAGTTGGATATGATTTCCGTTTCATGTGAGACGTCTGCTCAGCTCATATCACGATGACCAAGGGTAGTAATAATTTACTGCAGGGTAAATGTCAGTCGTAAAAATTGCCTGAGATGGCAATACGTCGAGTACATGGCACATTAAGCCAGTTTGTATACAAGATTATCCATTGAAAGGTAATCTGCTGAGAGAGTAATCCACCCAGAGTGTCTAGACGATATACAGCTCAATATCTTTACGATTTTAAAGTTCTGTTGACCAGAGTAACTTGTTTTTCATCAGGAACTATAAACATGAAAAGGGTATATACAAAAAGATATAAATGCCCTAAGCCCCTAACACCAACTGGTATCATTAGTTTACAAACACACCAAAAAATGCGTTTTCCTTGCTCATGTTGTTTGCAATATAATGCTATTTCAGTCACAGTACCAGTTGCAGTCTTCAGCTCAAAGGACTGTTCTGTAAACAAATAATTTATGACGGTAGTTTGCTTTCAATAATTTTAGTAAAATTCTATCCACTTCGGCGTTCCCAAAACGGCTGTTTTTACATGTACATACCTAAACAAAATACCAATCGGCTTTAGAGATAAGATTAGTACTTGTAAACCACGTATTATTGTGTTAGGCAGGTACATTCCAGGAAAAAAACTACTACAATTTCCAACCAGAACCAAACTTGGCACATTCTGTTACTTGGGATGATACAAGCAAAATAATAAGCCCAGGAACACCTCAATTGTTTCCTTAAATCCAAGATGGCGTCCAAAATCACCAAAAAAGTGTACAAGAAATCATTATAAAAACTTGTTTTGGCATCTTTATGTGAAGCAAATGCCTCGATTTTCGAATAAAATGTATTCAGATGTAAGCAAAATGCACAAACCTAATAATGTCAGTCAATGTGTTACCACTTGACCTTGAAATATTCAAAAATAATTAAAAAACATCTTATGTGATGGAAATGGCACCACTTTCAACCTTGAACGTATAAGCAAAATATACAATCAGAATAATGTCAGTCAATGTCTCACCACTAGACCTTTAAATATTCAAAATGGCTTGCATTTCCATATTTTTAGAGGTTAAAAATAATTTTTTTAAACCTTTAAAAGGGATGTACCAGGACAGGAATGATTTCATGTGAAGATTAAATAATCCTTCTGAAAGATGCTTGTAATGTGTAATATTTGACAGGCGAGACATGGTTTTAAAATGACAATTGTGATTCAAGGATGTACATCTAATTGATTGGCCTTGGTCGGATGCTTGCAATTAAACATATGGGGTAATCTCTGATAATTAAGTGATATTGGGAGATTTTGGATGGTGGGAAGTACTGGTTGATTGGTGGTAATCATGGTGAAAAGGATTATTCCTAGTTGACGCTAATACACATGAAATGAAGTTACAGACAAGCATTGCTTGGTTTTAAGTTTTTATTGATAACATGATATTTATTATTATGACACATATAGATGGCACTTGGTACATATAAAGTGATAAAAGGTACAAAACTAATGTACATAAGGCCGTATAAAATTAATGTTTTGGTTCTCGTCCCCTCCCTCCTCAATTTCTGGGATTTGTCAGATTTTTTTTTTTATAGATTTTTCAATTATTTTAGCTTTGGAATGATTTATGAATTTTTCATACATATAAATAAGTTTATTAGAGAACAGGGACCACTTCCAAGTCTTTTTGTGGTACTCTAGGGGGTTTATCCCTCAAGAATCTCACATTTGAAAAAAAAAAAAAAAGCTGCCTCATCGTTTCCTCGAGTACTGTTGGAAAAGACCGAAAACTACAGACAATGCTGATTTTACACTGAAAAAAAAAACCTCCCTCCCTCATCAATTCATGAAACTCCTCTGGACGAGAACCAAAATATTAATTTTATACGGCCTAAAAAGTTGATACAAAAGTTACAAGAAGATATAGAACTATAATTTGTATTGTTTGGAGACATGGTATAATCATAGTGGCATAGGGTCATTTTTCCAAATTCAGTTCTTCATAGCAACGTATAGATGTGTTGACTTCTGACGTCAATGCTTAGCAGTACGTGCATCATACATCATTGCAATTTGTTTTGTTTGATAGTATGCGCGGTAACATATTTTGTTTAGGGCTTGTGTTTGTTATATTCCTGCCACAGCACAATTAGCTGGTGTGTGAAAATGTTTTGAGTATAGAAAGACATACTGTCAATTATAAAACATATAAGTAACAAACGTAGATCACTATTGAAAAGCATAGAAATGTTCAATTTTGGAATTTAGCAATTGCATACAATAAAACAAATATTTCTGGAATGTTATGAAAAGTGTAGGTGAATTGATGGCACCAACTTGGATGAGTTATTGGCAATGGGTACATTGTAAAGGATCTACTTTTGTTGAGACATTACTGAATTTTATTTGTTAAGGCTGTTAGATATTGACATGTCAACAGCATGGCATTAAATGTTTTGGTTTACAAGATTAATGAAGTTGTTTCTGTGGAAAAGACAAACAAATGTCTAGTAGTACAGGAAGTGCTACATTGAATATTTAATAATGCAAGATTTAATTTAGGAAAAGTATTGAAATTGTTGAGTTTTTCAAAAAGAATTTTATCACTTGTTGTAAGTAGCTACTAAAACTATGAGCACTTAATAATTAGGTATAAAAGAAGCTGACATTGAAGAAAATTTTGTACATAGAATACTAAACTACTATATAAAATACAAAAGAACTAGGGATAGTTAGCGCTCACAGAGTGCAGATAATCTCAAGGCATGTAATCCTGAATGACTTGTTGATGTGACCTGTGCCCTTAACTTTCCTGTATTACATAGTTTTTTGTCTCCAGAAATGATTCCCATTCGTTTTACATAAAATTTATTTACGGTATAATACTTGATTCCAGACAGTCAATGGACTGGTCTCAATTCCTGCCATGATCAAATCCAAGAAGATCCAAGAAGTTTTAATTTCTCAATCCAAGAAGTTGTACGCAAATCGTGACTCTCTGCAATATTTTATTTTTCAATCCAAGAAGGTTTACTGTCTGCAAAATATATCTAATGAGTTGTACGCAAAACGTGGCTACACCATCAATTATGAAACGGCAAATGATGCCAGTAACGACTTTCGCGTACCCACGCCAGCTGTACAAGTACAAGTATATGTTGTTTTGTTTGTTTTAACATCTGATAATTGTCACTTCTTTTATAATGCGTGTAATTATTTCTATATATTGATATTTTTTTATAAATATAATTATGCATACAATTCAATTACTTAATTTTACACCATGATGAATAACTGAACATGGTCATTTTTTGGTAAAAATTCATTACGTAATGTCCATACCTTCGGGCGGGGTGAATTTATTGACCCCCAAATCAGCCAATCAAGTAACTGTCGCTGTGGATGTTACGTAAGCGTGGCAAGGAAAGTATCTCAAGATGTCAGATATGGGAAATATTAGGGACGCATCATTAGACTTCAAAGGAGGGGTTAGGGAATTGGAGTCAGGGAAAAGTTTAGCTAAGTTTCAGCGGCAAGTTTATTGTTAATTTCATGCATTTATACACACTTAAGTGGGGAAAGTTTTTGTTTTGTTTTTAGTGTTGGTGGGGAAATTTGTTTTGCTCATGGAGTGGGGGGAGGTCTTTTTTTAAACTTCCTAAACCACTACCTTGAAGTCTAATGGTGCGTCCCTTATGACCAACAAATCCGCCAATGAAAGATAGATGTTGCTGTGCAAGATTCAGAAACACACCGCTATCTTGGTGTTCCATGTGGCATTGTTTCTAGATTTATTATAACCATCATCTTGCACCATGCGCAATTCGAATTATACACGGCCGGTATAGGCCTACCACGCAAATCGAACTATTTAGGTTATTAACAATTCTCACAAAATCTCCTCCCAAATGTCACTTCAACAATTCCCGCCAGACGCTTCTGCTCAATCTGCTGAATCAATATGAGCTAATGATTCCCAGTATAAGTTCGGCATATAAACTAATTCTGCATGAGAAATTTGACGGATATTTCGCTTCAGTGGTGTGATATCTCGTCATTATCCTGACAAAGTGGGATCGTCACAGTACTTAGCGTATCCCAACTATAGTGACCTTTGACTTTATGGCAGTCTCTTACCTAGGTAAGCATACATGCAGCTGAACTACACATGAAACAGCACTTAAGGTGAACGCTGTAACCGAAAAAAGCGACTGACTTGTAATAATTCCATCACCTTCCATCAACGTTTAATTTGATTCCTAAACAAGTGACAAAAACCTGTACTTTATCCTTCATCGTATCACAAGTTATATGTTTACACATTACAAGCATAAATCATCATCAAAACAACTTGATTCAGGTAAGTGCTTTCTTTATGAATTTCTGTTTCATACATAGCCTAGAAACGACAATTTTTTATATCCAGCTAATAAGTACCGAGGCCAGCTTTGCTGGCCCCGGTACAAAAACACGTTATGATACCTTTATGGCACCATGTTTGCCTAAAATCGGATTGATTTCAGTTAATATCTCATCAATGTACAGGTTAAAAATCATTAAAAAAACATTTTTGACATCTTTATGTAACGCAAAGGACACCATGTTAGCATGAAATGTATAAATAAAATATACAAACTTATTCATTTCAGTCAATATCTCATCACTTCCGTCTTCTTTTTGTTCAAGATCAATCCCCTCTGTTCACCTGCGGATTTTATTGTTTGCAATAGATACATCAATTCCTCTTTGCTACTGCAAACCAAGGTTGTGTCGTCTGCATATCTGAGATTTGTAATCCGATGAACACCTATGGTAACACCTCCTCCAAAGTCTTCCAAAACACCTCGCATGATGCTCACATCATAGATGTTGAAGAGTTGAGGAGACAAAATGCACCCTTGTCTGACACCTCTGCAAATTTGGAACTACTTTGATTTACCTCTACTTGTCCTGACTGAAGATTCCTGGTCCCGGGATAGCGTACTGATGAGCTTCACGACATGACCGGGGAATCCCATATATCCCATGATGTTCCATAAGTCTTGATGGCTGACACAGTCAAATGCTATGCTGTAATCGACGAAACAAATGTTTCAGTTTATCTTTTTTTCACCATACAATAGTATACAAACAAAATAATGAAAGAACACATTGGTGGGGAGACCAAAAGGAGCAAGGCTCGAAATATATGGTCACCCTAGAAGTTGCAAATGATGATAATTATAGATTACTACTTTAAATAACTACTAAAAACATGACAACTACAAACACGGAACAGGACTGAGTAAGTGCAGAACATGACTGGACAGGACATGTGCAACTAGACACTAAAGTGAAGGCAGTGATGATGGCATATAGCAAAATTCAAATTAACTATAAGTTACAGGAATAAAATAAACAAACAAATAAAGTTACTGATAATATGACAACAGATATGACTTATATTTTCTTTTAAATACAAACAGTGATTTGGCATTCTTTAACTCATGATTAATTGTATTCCAAATCAGAGGACCTTGTCTTCTAATTGTATTTCTTGCTAAATCAGTGTTGAAATTATATGGGCGATAAAATGAAGAAATGCGGGTGGGGTAGCTGTGCAAGGACCTGTTTTGAATGAAATAATCGGCAAAATTAACGGGACGGTTATTGGAAGCATAATTGTGCATAAATGAACAAAGGGTCAATTTGTGGATGTCATAAATAGTCAGAGTATTAAACATCTTAAATAAAGGTGGGGTATGCTCGAGCCAATGCGAATTCGAGCAGATTCTCATAATTGTTTTTTGTTTTAGATGGATTGAGTGGAGATTGGTGTTATTTGAATCTGTCCAAATTAAATTACAATAAGATAGGTGGAAAGCACAAGTATTGTATAATGAAAACAATGTTTTGGAAGGGAAAACTTCTTTATGGCGATACACGATAACACAATACTTAGATAAAATATTAACAACATTTGAAGTATGTTTTGACCACGTTAAAGACTCGTCTAAGAGAACACCAAGGAACTTTGTATGGGAAACTCTGGAGATTTTAACTCCATCAATGAAAATATTTAAATCATTATACACACGATTGCTATACCTGTTTTTAAACATCATGTAATTTTTTTGTCTACATTTAACGACAACTTATTTGATTTAAACCATACAGAAAGAGTATCTAATTCCTGGTTAACAATAGTTATTAAATCAGGGAGGTTAGCATCCGAAACAATAACATTTGTGTCGTCTGCATAGGTTACAAAAGCAAGTTTATCAGAAGAGAAAGCAATGTCATTTAGGTAGAGTGGTATGGAATGCCCTCTGCATTTTTCAATGATATTTCGAATACTGACAGTTTGATCCTGCTTTAAAAACCGGCCTGTTCGTCTGCTCAGTCTTGAGCCTCTGTCTCATTCTGTTGTTGATGAACTTGAGAAGAATCTTGCTGGCGTGACTGATCTGGCTGATGGCTCTGTGGTTTGAGCACTCTTTTATATTTCCTTTCTTTGGAATCGGGATAAATACTGCTCATTTCCATCACTCCAGATTTCTAGATTTTGTCACAAGCTTCCACATGATGATCACACCTTGCTCACCAGATGCCTTCCACAGTTCCCATGGAATCCTATCACACCCTGGTGATTTCCCATTTTCTTTATCTCTTTCATTGCTTGATGAACTTCATCCAGTAGGGTGGTGGTTCAGGGTCAATTTTACCTAAATCATTGATAGTGGATACCTCGTCTGGTTTCTGTTCATAAAGCTCAGTGCAGTACATTTTAGGCTAACACGGCGCCCTTTGTGTTACATACAGATGTAAAAATACGTTTTTTAATGTACAGTGATGAGATATTAACTGAAATTAATCAGATTATATATTTTGCTTTTACATTTTAGGGAAAATGGTCACATAAATGTATTAAAATTTGGTCTGTTTTTTTAATGATTTTTAACCTGCAAAGTGGAAATGGAAGCCATTTTGAATACTTCAAGGGCAAGTGGTGAGACAATTGACTGACATTATTCAGATAGTATATTTTGCTTGTAAACATGTAAAATATGTAACTGGTTGAAAAGTCCGTGAAAATTCGTGTTATATTACAAACTTGTCACGGATTTGTCAACTAATTCACGTTGATACAAGAACCAACGTTTATTAATATTTTGTTTACGTTATTGAAAGAGTATATTATTCATTGAATGTTGGCTCAAAACTACTGACCGTATATAAATGCAAGGGAGGTTTATTGAATTGTCATTTTAGTTTTATTAACTTTGAGAGTGTCCAGTTAAGTGTGAATGTTATCCTTTTTGATAATAATCAATTCAACAGTTCATTGTATCCACTGAAAACAGCAAATATACCTTTAGCAGACTAGTAAGGAATGATAACGATCTAACAATACTTGATGATAATTTGACGCAGATGTTTAATAGCAAACGTATCACACATGCAATCAGATACGTAGCCAGGACTTTTAAAGAGGATGAGGCAAAGGCGAGGGCAAGGCAACATTCATTGGTGAAAATGTGACGAAAATACCCGGGGAAATAGTCAATAATGGGCTAAAACGTACTAAAGAAAGCGTAAACATATTCAATATCAGGGCAGTCAGCATCCCACAGGGGACAAAAAGACAACAAGGCTTTTCACAGGGGGAAGATTCCCTCATTTGCCCCCCCTTGCCTACGCGACTGCATGCAATCTAATGAATTGTATTAAGCAATTGTCATTACATTCTTTAACAATTCTAACAACTTCAAGAGAAGTAGATTGTTGTACAATGCTGGGGTGTTTTTTGTCTTTCATAATTACAGGAAGAATCTCCACTACGATATCCCCGGGTAAGGTAAGTTTGTCAATTGTTAAAATCAGCACAACAAAGGATGTTCCTACAATTACACAAAGGCGTTTGGTCACTTTTGCCTCTTTGGTGTTTTAGTACAACATGGGTAAACTGTTCAAGATGATATCTCCCCTCCGCTTTGATAAATAGTTACATGTGTTCAAGACTATCAAACTGTCTATTAATATCAATAAATCTTAATAGTAGTAGTAACATACTATAGGAAGACAATTAATCAAGAACAATAATTGGGATCTACTTCAAAGTAACGCGTCATTTGGTCATTATTTCGGTCGCAGATGTTGGCCTCCTCTGTGTACAACATACAGTTTAGAACTGAAATAAAGTTTAATAATTAAATTGTACAACAATCAATTTGTATAACGCATGAAACAACAATTATTATCCAATGTATCTATCTTATTATTTGTGTTACGTTCCCAAATACTGCTCAACGCCCCTTGACGATATGAGACAAACTGGGCGTGATGTGCCCAGTAAATATCCGAGTCCTCCTGGTGACTGTCCTGCAGGAAGTCAACGGTGGTAATCTTGAAGTGGTCTGGTTGGATATTACTGAGATAGTGAAAAGTATGTTATTGTTATTGTAATGAATGAATATCTCTGGCAAGCGATTCGTGTGTGATGTTCTATGGATTGGCGAGTATACGCCTTTGGCATGGTGTCAGACAGTTGCACCTGAATGGCAAGGTGCACCTGCCCTCTGCCCCCTCCATGGCTTTACCATAATTTACCAAGTCTATTCCCCTTTCTCATTGTGGACAGTTTGTCCCATTCCAACTCCCGTATAAGTCCTTGTTTTCCAATCAGTGTTTATGGACCACTCTGGCAGAGCTTCTTTCTTCTTCCCTACATTCTGTACTGTGATAGTGTTTCACATTGTCTATACTGCTTACAACTTATTGCAAATGTCGAGTCTTTTCCCTAAAAGCATACCAGTACAAACAATCATGCTCTAGTTCGTGAGTTATGAGAATGTAAGTTAACACTGAATTTTAATATTTTTCATTTGCATGGATATGATTCATGCATCCACTCGTTGCTTGCGATTTATTAGTGTCCCGGCATAACGTTGTAACTAGAGGACAGAGACAATTTGGTTTATGTTTCCTTATAGTAATTCGAGCGCTTTAGTAGCACGATCATTGGAAATGAAAGATAACATTACGGCATGTTTATGTTAGCTTATGCGATCACATGATCATCTATTCCAGTCAAAACAAGCAGGCATTTTGCATAGGTAGCTGGCTTACACTCAAGTTCGCAGATTAAACAGCTGTAAACTTTCATAAAACCCTTCTAACATATGTGTAAAGCTAAAAAGCAAGGAGACCCTTTACCAACAAAATTCAACCGATCATGGGCCAAAATAGTGTAAAATACGAAATGTTTGTGCGCACATCGTCCCAATTTAGGCTTTTTAGGAAGCTCGGAGACATGTACAGTATCTCTAAAAAATACCGGTAGATGTACTGTATGATTTAACTGCAATTTGTTTTCGTCTGTGCCCCGAAATTGTATTTTGCCCCTTCCCCCTCCTCATAAGTAGGCTCCCCTTTCAAACAACCTGAATCCGCCGCTAACTTGCAGTATATAACTTAAATTTGGCGGGCTTAAAACATCAACTATTGGTTCCGCTTGTTGTAAAAAGGGCCATTTTTTTCCATATGACTTTGTGTTACTGAATAATGCTTTCCTTAAAATTACAGAATTAAAATTTAGGGCATGTAACCTTGAGCATAATGCAGTTTACACCTATTACGTTATGTGATTGGTGCTCATTTGCACAATGTACTGGCGTCTTTCCTGCTGCCGTTACGCGTAACACCTCTTCTGTCATATTCCTGTGCAACGTATGATATTCAAACAAACAGGTAAGCTGATTCAAAAAGAAGTAAACTCATGTTTGAGGAACTACAGATCTATAAGGAATCTGCTGTAAATGAAAACGTCATGGAATATTTCAATAAAAGATAATTGTTGTATTTGCTCATAGTAATCCCGAGTTACAACCAATCTGAATACAATTTCTCATTTAAGTAGCTGTACACGGCTTGCTTGATTTTCATCCATTTCAATTTCTTCGAATCAATAAAGCGTTAACAAGATTTACATGTATTGTTGAAATGACAACCAATGCTTTTAATTATCATGATTATTTTTAACACAAATTGCAAAATGCACTTCTACAACATAAGTACTAACAACATTAAATGAAGAAAAATGCAATTAAGAATTGGATCTTTCGTGTCTCTCGGACTGTGACGTTTTGCCAATTCTCTTTCTAAAAGAAGCGACTCAAATTGAGTTATTATTGCATTATGCACGTACGATGCGCAACACAGTGCAAACAGCACTGCAAACGAGTTTGCAAGTTCACTAAATTAAAGTAAGCTCCGTTTCATTTGCTTCGTTGGGATTTGATTTGAGTTCATGAGTCAGTTATTGTCCAACCCTGAAGGGCCTGATGCATCCTCTTGCCCTGTATCTCATGTTTAGCTAAAGATATAGCGGGCTCTCGAAGGAACCTGCATCCGGTCCCAAATCAAAATCACAAAGCGTTAAATTATAAAAGAAAATATCCAAAATATTCTCAACTTGTGAAACTTATTTTTTTTAAACGAATCTTGATACATAACAAGTGATGAAAGTGCGACGACGGCATTTAACTATGTTTTGTATGCGCTGTCTTAATGCTTGAGGAGGTGGGCCTTGATAATACCCCGAAATAAGAAATAATCCAGCTGGGTCATATCCTTAATATATACATTAGTATAGGTACTTAAGAAGTGAAACGGCGTGCAGCTACAAAATTGGGTGCTTTTATTTAGATGTTTCGAATTGCTCTTTCCAATTATATTTTTATTTATAGCGGATTCCTATAGATTTCTAGTTACAGTCCCTCAAACCATGCTCAAACACGAGTTTACTTCTTTTTGTATCAGCTTGTACAAATTAATGTGATAAAATGATAAAAAGTTTTGTGATATGTGAAACCAAGAAACAGCATGATGACAGCACTGTCTGCCATTATAAATCTTGATGTTGGATATGCTGTGCACGTTTTGATTACAAAAAACCCTAATACATAAATTGTCACGTTCTCGCCCAATCTCGTTAGCCTTTATGCATTTATGATGAACTCTATAGTTATTCGTTAATATACTACATCTCAGTGCTACGCGCCCAAACTTTAATCCTTATGATCAGATAAGTAAGTTGGTTCAGTATTGTTCATTAAAATGTTTTACCACTCTATGACCTATTATGAACTCTAGAGTCATCATGGGTCAAATCCAAAATGTTTTCACGTCTTAAATTAACCTTTGGACCCTTGCACTTCATCTGTGGATATGCTCCAACTGCACAATGCTTCAGCTTGCAGCTGTACTAATAATACTTACAGTTGGAGCAGATGGTGAGCCTCTAAGATGATCTCGTTTCCTAATTACCAAATGATGTCAACTAATAATACTTTGAACATTTTAAGATGTATGTGCTTGTGAATACTAAATCAAACCTAAATAAAATATACGTGCATTAGCTAGTGATATGACGAGGTTTGCATGTATTTTGTTGGTTAAGCGTAAATGTTGTTCCTTATGCTTTCGACAATGTTATGGCTATAAAAATAATAATAAATAAAAGCAGCGCAGTGATTTATAGTGCGCTACACACTGGCCCAACGCCTAGACGTTGATCCACAAGCCTCAGCACACTTTACAGGATTTTGCTGACCACTTTGGCCCCATATCATTCCACAGACCATTCTTATTCTTTGAGATTAGTTTATTATTAAAGCTGATTTTAGACCTTATTGTAACATTTGCTGAGGAGAACGCCCTTTTGGTACTTTTACCCTGCAAAAATCAAGACTTTGGGTGCTGTATGTTTATTAAAATTCCAAATAAAATGACTGAACAAGACGTTAAGTATTACGATGGAAATATTAGTCGCACGCGTACGCGATGTTCATAACACAGTACGTCCACGGCGTTCATGAAGGAGCCGATCTGAGTCACGTTGCAACGTGACTCAGGTCGGGAGGAGTACCTCGTATTGGCGACATATGCTCTCGTATTAAATAGCGATTTTCTTTTTATTGTCTCATCTGCTTGTGCCAAAATTACCGGCGGACATATCTGACAGTGAAAACTAACATTTTTTGAAAAACATTATATTTCTTAGGAAAACGTTACAATATGACTTTTAATCACAGGAACTTCACTGGATTCCCCTTGCTGTTAAAACGCCGTACTAATGTAATATGATCGTAATTGTATCTGCATTTTATCACTATATATTGAAATGGATTACATGAATAGTGTATCCATATCATCGACACTATTTGAACTGTTTAAACTAATTGCTTCCTGCTAATTGTGAATTTATACCATAGCTTAATGTTAGTAACCAGCATACCAATGGGAAAACAATATTGATGGGTTGACAACGTGTGCGACAAAATTCAAAACTTGGGAAATCTTAATTGCGTTAAATGTGTCATTAAGGATTACGTTATTCTAAATACAAATGTACAAAATGTGAAAAGGGGTTGTTACAATTTTCAGAACAACTTCAATTTGCATTGATGTAGATTCCATTTGTATAAAACACGGTTCTCATTTTTTATGATTTTATCATAATCATACTAAAAATATTCCTCACTCAGCGAGTCTTCTTGAAAGAGCATTTTCGACTTAACCAGATCAGAGCAGAGGGTGGAGTTGGTTCAAAATGAAAATTCTTCTGAATCCTTCATCGTCTACTATTTAAACTGCGAATGTTATTTGTGATGCGATCAAGCAAAATCAGTCGGAACTCGGTAATATTGATTTTCATATATAGCCAAACAAAGGAAATATTTCCTTTTGTTTCATGTTGTTTTAGAAACTCTGGTTGTCAAGTGTCACCATACATTATACTGTGAAATGAGTGCATTTGGATGCAAAATCCTGCAAAGTATTTATTTTTTAGTATTTTGATGAGATTTTGGTGTCTAAATATATGTAAATGAGGTCAAAATATCAATTTGTGAAAGTTCCAGGAAAATTAGATATTGCGTTTTTGTAAAAAATGACGTTTTAGGTCAAAATTGAGTGTGAGGGCGCTTTTTAAGATTTAAGAGGTTAGTAGCGCTAAAGATAACATCAATACCGACGGAATTACGAAATTTGAGTATCCTATAATGTTTACTTTGTCTGTAGTACTCGTTTGAATGTATTTTCAATGCTCCTGTTCAAATGCGTTGGGGTCAACACACTTTTCTCCCGCAGAGTTCAATGTAAGTATATCCGTAGACGTTCTAGGAGCTGTTGCAAACAAACTATTGCGAGTAAAAGCCTAACATTTCTTGAGCTGGTCAACCACAATGTTATCTATGCAGATGTAATCTTAAAAATAAAGAACGATCAACAACTTGCGCAAAATCTTGAAAAGCGCCCTCACTCTCAATTTTCCCCTTAAATGACAATTTTCACGAACACGCAATTTTCATGGAACTTTCATGAATTGATATTTTGACTTCATTTACATATATTTAGACACCAAAATCATATCAAAATACCAAAATAATCTGAAGGATTTTGCACCATAATTCACTCATTTCACTAGATAAAGTAAGGTGACGCTTGAGGGCGCTGCACACATTTTTGCTTGGTCTATATCCAAAAAAATATTGTAGGCCCCACGACAGGGTATTAATTCCGATTTCGGAGTCCGATATTGGAGTTAGCGATATTATTTGGAACAATCCGCAGTTAGTTGAAATTAGTCGGAACAATTTGGAGTTATCAAAATTAATCGGAACAATCCGGAGTTATCGAAATTAGTCGGAACAATCCGGAGATACTGGAATTAGTCGGAACAATCCGGAGTTACCAGAATTAGTCGGAACAATCCGGAGTTATCAGAATTTGTCGGAACAATCCGGAGTTATCGGAATTAGTCGGAATAATCCGGAATTAGCCGGAATAATCCGGAGTTATCGGAACAATCCGGACTTAATGGAGTTAGTCGGAACAATGCGGAGTTATAGGAATTAGTTGGAACAATCCGGAGTTATCAGAATTAGTCGGGACAAGATAGAGTTATCGGAATAGTTTGGAACAATTTGGATTGAATTGTAGAAATTAGCCAAAACAACATGTGCTTACTTGGAATTAGCCAGAACAAATCCAGATTTTTCGATTTAGAACAATATATGGCATGAAAATTTCCAACATAAAATCTTTCCTTGAAAAGGCAATTCGATCTCATTATTATGTTATCTATAGGCCTATAATAGTAACAATTTACAAGCTAGTTGCTACATGTAGTGGCCATGATTCCAGGTCTGTGCTGTGGCATATATGGCTGACCTAATGATGAAACTCCCAATGGGGGTAGGCGTGTGCCTCTCACAGAACAGTTAGTAGTAGAGACTTCAGCTTCATGATCTACATTTAACCACACAGAGCATTGAGAGCATTGACCCTTCTATTACTGTTATTTGTGACTGACTCCCAGGGCGAACCCACTCTAACACCCTCCAATGTGGCCCACCAAAATGTTTTCAATTTTCACCCCCCCCATGTTAAAAATCTTCCTAAGCCAATGAAAACTGAATATAGAATTGCAGCTAATTACATGTAAAAATTATTTTTGAATATTATCAATTTCTTATTTTCTTTTTTATTTATACGAGGGGCGGTCAATAAGTTCGTAGAACAAGGTACTTGAAAGAGTACTAGCCAATTTATTTCTATCTCTCCCTTGAGCATGGTCAAAACATACCTTAATGTACCCGTCGCAATTTTTCTTGAAACCTTCTATGTCAACAAAATGGAAGTCTTCCGATACCTCCTTGAGCCACTCTTCAGTGAAGGCTCACCAGCATTGATCACCAGCAAACCTGGTATTATGAGGGTAGGACTTAAAATTCTAAAATAGGTTTCACTAACTGAAGGCCATACCTGAACCACAATATGGTTAGTTTAATTAACTGACCCTCTATCGGGAATGGCAGCTTGACAAACTAAGAATAGCGTACAGGACACAATCCGAGAACAGCCACATTCCTACCATCAACCTTCTTCACACCATGGCTTGCCTCAATTTTGCTATAAAAATTGTATGATATATGCCTATAATTGTACTTTCATTTGGCAAATGATCTGTCATCAAGACTATCCCTGGATCTTAGAAACAGCGATGAAGACCTTGCACTGCGGTGACCGAGTGATGATCTTCTTAGGGATGTGAGATCCAGGTGCTTCCACTAAATTCACTCATAATTCCAGTGATTAATGTATCCCTTATCTCCTTTAGCCACATATAGATTAAACTTGCCTTGGTCCTCATTCTAAGTGTATAGACGGTGTGGACCTTAATATGTCAACTGGTATCAATTTTGTACATGAAGATTCTGGGACCCCATCTAGAATACACCCTGGGATACCCAAATGTTAATGGATTAATATTGAAAACACATTCATCAGAGTTGTCATATTTTGTGGCTATCTCATCTTTCTTATTTGGCTCTTTATTCATTATCAATGCCACTGTACCAGCGCGTATATCATTAGTGGTGACGTCAGCAAGTCTTTTGGACCTTGGATGATCTTCAAGGACGCTTATTCCATTCTTGAACTTTAAGAGCCATTTCGTTGCTGTTGAATACCAAGGACTTCATTGCCATTTACAACAACTGTACATTGTTCAAGTTTATTTGAGTTTTCACCACCGTCGGGAGAAATTTCCATGATGACCCTGTATTCACTTCTGGTAGTACCTGTGAATTCATGGAGGTAGGCTTCCTCTGAAGAGTGTCCTGCCCATATACAGTGATGCAAAAATATAATATCATTGCAGTCATGTTTTGAAGGAACAAGCTTTCAAATGAGACCAAATTCAATACCGTGCGACAAAGTAACATACCGAGTTCTACGAACTTTTTGACCGGCCCTCGTATATAAGTTAATTTTCACTCGTAACGAAATTTTGCAATCTCTGAATGCACTCTCAGCTGTGCACTCGTCATGTGAGATGAGAAGTTTTTGCCACCCGAGTGCGCTTGTTCATGTAATGTGTTTTTAATGTTTCATGTTTACATGTATAATTCACCATCAATGAGATGAGCTGAGCATGCAATCTTACCCATCACTGAGTTTAATGATTTAAAGAGTTCATAAAGTTTGCATTTTAGGCAGAGAATTATTATAAGATCCTAAAAATAAGGATCTTTGTTATTAAATTGAACTTCTAATCATTAGGGCTAAAAAATGTTTATTTCCTGGTAGCCTAAAACCAACTTTCACTAAAAATGCAGCAAACTTTTCCACAATATTAAAATGTATTGTATGGAGAAGTTAATTTCCCTCCAAATCCCAAAATTTCCCTGGATGAGCTACCTGAATTCCACATGTTCTGCATTAAGTGACAGATGAATCTGAATGGATGTGTGATATGAACAGCCCCAATTAATTAGGAAAATGAGTTAGTGAAGTTGAACATTTCTTGATAAAATTTAATTGAAATAATTTTGAGGTAATTATTTCACATTTGACATATATTTATTTTTTACTGGTCTTGGCTTTTTCAGAGTCCGAGCTGAGTCTGTGAGTTCGACAAAAAAAGTGAGTCCGAGTGCAGACTCGAATGATATAGCACTGGGTTCAGGAGCAGGGTTAATTAGCAGTGCACTACATGTGGAGTTGCCATGTTTGCCAAATTAATAGCTTCAGAGGAATATGATAAATGCCAGGAAATGAAATTAACTGCAACATGTCCAGCATACCCCCTGGGGGGGGGGTATGGTCACCCAAAGACCCTTCGGGGCTGTGCAATAATTATGAGCCCGGGGGGGGGGAATTTCCAAACTGCTCGCCAAAAATCGCTTGCCCCCCACCCCCCCTCTCGGCCCGCCAAATCTTTGCCCCTCCTTGCACATATGCCAAATTTTGGGGATCCCAATTTGCAAACTTTAAATTGTCTATATACATGTTGAGAGCACAGCGAGCAGGAAAATTTGCATATTTAAGCGTTTCCGTACGGTTTTCCTTTTAAAGCGTTTTTTATTTAAAAGGCGCCCCAAGAATGTGTGCCAAAATCGCTTGCCCCCCCCTTCTCGGCTTACCAAATATTCCTTGCCCTCCCCCCTTTTGGCTTACCAAATATTCTTGCCCCCCCAATTTTACCCTCCCCCCAGGGCTCATAAATATTGCACAGCCCCTTATATATTAACATTTGAACAGCAACGGGTGTTCATGGTCATATATCACTGCTTTTGTTTATGGGTTACATGTTGCTAGTGTTCTGGTTGTAGGCTTGTGTAGGGGTTTTTTTTCAAATTTTTTGGGAGGGGTGTCCTCATTGTTTTGATCTTTGGTGGGACTGTCCTAGAGGTGCTTTGCACCTGTTAGTCCTTGCCTTTCACTGGTGCAAAATTTTATCTATACTTCCTTTTTTTTTGTATGCATACTTTTGAATATTCATGTGCAATATATTTTGATGGGATATTATAATTATTGTATATACCAGTGATAAAGTGTAATAAATAAAAATAAAAACTTCTTTTGAAATAACAAAGCCATTTAGAACTAGAAAATCAATTTCGAGGCTTTTTCTGGACTCTATTTTAAAAGAGGTCATATTCTCACCCAACGCCCAACTAATTTAGATCCAAATGGTTTGTCGCTTACCCAATGACCCTATATTATATACATTTTGCTCTCACCGAATGCCAAAAATCATGCTCTCACCCAATTACTCCATGTGTTTTATATTTTGCTCTCACCGAATGCCCTTTACTGTGAAAGTGCCAGCCCTACACCTAGATATCCAATTCATTTTGAAGTCCCCCCCTCCCCCCGGGAGCATACCCCAGCTCTACCATGTCTACTGCTCTTCAAATGCTGAGTTCTGAGAGAATCATTTGGGGTTCAGTTTGCGCTGGGGTGAGGCTAAGGTTTGGCATAATAGTACAGGATCTTCACTTCAGACTTCAGTGTAGCTGTGCCTCAAATAATAAAAGCCTAGGGTTCATGTGGTCTCATACTCAGATTTGCAACTGGCTAGGCCCCACTCTATCACAAACAACTTCTTGCTAGCATGCTTATTGCTTCCCCATTATCCATTTAAAATTCTTCTTCTTTCAATTCCCCTTTATAACTCATTGTTTACACAATATTCAATGATTGGATAGCTTATGGACTTTTAAAACACTATTAAAGACTGTTAAAGCATTATTAAATACTGCTAATATAATAACTAGTGCACCTTTAATGGCAGTATACACACGCATTCCATCATCATGTTACCATGTTAACCTCTGGCCCCTAGTTCGCCCTATTTGATCTTTTGTAGTTAAAAGTGGGAAGTTTGAACTGGTTGTGTACTTGCTAGTATAGCTTAGTATTTAGCATATGTTAGCCATACTACACAGTATGTTACACATTATTTACACATGCACTGTAAATAGTTTATAATAAATTATCTGATGAAGTAAATACAAATTCCTGGTACAAAATCTATATAAAGAACATGGTATTGTGGTTATAATTATTTGACTTTGAAATACCCTGCTTCTGGCTTTGCTAATTCTAACATATATGTTTAGAGCCCAAAAAAACAAGTGTATACATAAAAGTATGAGTAAAATAGTGATGAAATTCCTAAGTGTTGTTTGTGTTGTTGCCCGGGCTGTTGTTGTTGTTCCTGATTTTCCTATCATTGTTTCAGTGCGTATTGGGCAATAATATTTCTTGTCTCACACTGTTGTCTGCTGACCGACATATTCAATTGAATAAGTTTCTTAATTCTCAATTTCTTAAACCGGTAGCTTCAAATTTTTTACAAATGTTTTAATGACAGTATTTATAAGAATGCAGGAAGGGTCACTTATACAGGGTGTCCCATAAAAAATTACCGAGTGAATAAAATTGAATGTAAGTCGAGAACTAGACATCAGAATCAAAAAATGTAGCGCATAGCCTATTTTATTGTGCATCACATTCGGTTGAATGGTTACGAAGAAATTAAAAATTACATAATGTGCGCATCAATGCAGTTTATTCCAAGTTTGATCAACAGGCGCTATTTTCATACTCGCTCACCGCTTCCTAAGGTTTGTGTATCTCATTAAATTAAGTCCACATTATCTATTTTATAATCCGATGGTGTTATGGAGATGAATAACAGTTTGTCCGAGAATACTTTGATTTCTGCAATTGGAAGTTTTCCAACTTTAATTCTTTAGGTTGGGCAAATATGTTATATTTTACCTTTTGAGCCAAGGATGACAATGATTTAGTGCTTACAGCTTTACATGTGATTTTTGATACAATGCAACATTAATGTTGAAGTTTTAACATTTAAATTTGCATTACAAGTCTTTGGAAATATTCCGAAAACATTAATGTGTGTGAGAATTTTGTTAAGCCAGATGGAATTCTTTATGCAACATTTATATCAACCCCGGGGGGGGGGTACTCAAGTTTGGTTTTGGTAGGGACGTGCCGCTGAGAATTTGAAAGTGGACCCATAAATATACCAATTTTACAAGAAATTTGGACCCATTGATACGAAAAAAGATATTTACAAGTACCTTACATGCAAGCTTTAATTTTCAATATCGTGCAGGTTTTCAAATTTGAACAAAACCTAATTAAATATTTTGCAAGAAACAGATTATTTAAAAACAGCGAAAATTATTTCACGGTACAAAATATGAAGCCAATTGACAGTAAACCACTACGGCGCATTCATTGTGTAGAATGATCTTTCTTTATAACTTGGATTGAATTGAATTGATGCATGCGTTACGTAATCGCTCATTTCTTCTCAATCAGTCAACCGATTTCAGAAAAATTAATGTATAAGATGCAGAATAAGATGGGTCACATGCTGATATTTAGATTTTTAGAATTTGATGTCTATTTCTTGACTTACGTCCAATTTTATTTGCTCGGTAATTTTTTCTGGGACACATTGTATTGAGCAGTTTTTGAATTAGTATTACCACTGGCGCTATCTCTTCAAAAGTAACAAAAGAGCTTTTAAGAAATGTATATGAAAAACAGATTCAACATAACAATTTGGAAATTATTTACACATGCTATAGGCAGGGCTGTCAACTCTCACGCATTGGCCGTGAGTCTCACGCATTGGGTCACTTTCTCACGGTCTCACGCTATATGAGTCAAAATGAACATTGTAGTCGGTAAATCCCTGTACGCCACGTGTCTCACGCCAAGCAATTCCAACACGTTGACAGCCCTGGCTATAGGAATAGCTTGTAATAATGTGTAAATTTGGATAAAAAGTCCCCAAAATGGGCTAAAGATAATTTATTAAAAGTACGGACATTTTGACTTAATAAAAGAAGGAATTCAGGCATGAGAAGGAAAGGCAGCATCTCTGATACTGGGAAATACTTGTAAACATTGAAATTAGTAGTACTGGTTTTGCAATAATTTATGTATACATTTTAGAAATAGTTTGTTCATGTTTCAACACATTTTCATATTCTTATCAAATAATTTCAATACATTTTAAGAAATGCCATTCATCCAAAACAGGTATAATTAAATTTATCATGTGAGTGATGTTTGTCTATGACAAAGAAGTTACAGAGTAAAAGGCAAAACATTATTTCACTGTAATACCGGATAAAAACATTACCTTTCCCATCTATATAACTGCTTTTTCTCTATAGGAGTGGTGCGTGATAATTAGAGTAAGATTTTTAAATGTCCAAAGTGAATACGATATATAATTTTTCTTGAATGAATATGTTAAATATCTATTAAGATGCATTTCAGGGGGTGGTAAAGTTCACTTTTTACATTATATTGCTGCCCACCCAGTAAATTATTTTCTCTAATTTGAGTGCAAAATAAATTAAATTGCCGACCCATTAAATTATCCTTATACATTTGTACCTCCCTGCAATCCCCATGCATAAAATGCCTACAATTTCAATTTCGCTTCTTAGACAAAATTAAAGAGATCAAGACAAAAATGTTATATACAGTAGAATCAGAAACATCTTTGAATACAGAAAAACTTTACTTGATTTCTTTTATTTACTAGTTCAGGCTCAAACGCTATTCTCAATTAACTTAAAATCCAGAAAACAAGTTAATTGGGCGGCAATTTGGGCCACTTTTGACTATTTCTTTTTTTAATTTCTTTCTTCCATGGTACAATCCATCTGCGAACAAATTAACTTCTATATAGGCCTAAATGTCACCATTGTCATAGCTGTATACAATATGGAATGTCATAACTTCATGCATCTTGATCCACATAGTATATGGCATTTGAATTACCCGGCTCTGTGGTGAACCTGGCTAGGGGTCAAAGGCTAATAGCATTTTCAGAGCTAGGGTGCAAAATTGTGATTTCTTCCTCAGGAGCAAGGTTTTTAGGCTCAAGATTTCCTCAATCATACAAGACATAAAATAGGTTTGTTATGCATTTCGAACGATGAGAATGGCAACATTGGATGTTTTTTTTAAAGAGACTCTACATGTAAAGTCTTCGAACTTTAAAAAAATGGCTCTATTTGGGAAAGTAAGCGCGCAAAAATTCAGTATTTTTGGTGTGAATTTTGCTGGGACACGGGCTCCTTTCCATTTATTTTCCTTTGCCCCTCCCTCCCCGATTTTCTCTTTCAATTTTTGTCAGAGAGAGCACTTTTCTCTTTCATTTTTTTGTCATTCTGCCCCCCCTTCTGATAACTTTTCCTTATGCAGAAACTTCACCTCTTTTTTTGCGTTTGGTCTTTCTTCTTCCAAGTGTTCATTTGAAATAATCATTTGAAAGGTACAAAGATTGAATTACTACAGCACTAGCATCTGTTTGCAGCATGCCCTTAGTTTTAACTTCCTCATTTTTATATCAATAGGGAATCAAATTTGCATATCATGTTCAAGTAGTTTGATTTGGCCTTCTCTATTTCTTTCCCTTTAATTTCCCCAAATCGTACTGGTTAGTAGGAGCCACTTGCTGACCCTTGTATCTCCATTTCTGTTACCATGGTTGGTTACTACCTTTTTATGTTTACCTCTTAATGTTGATGGGTCCATCTCACTATCCTTTACAACTTGTTCAGTGCTTTACATAAGTTGGGTATATGCAAAAAGGGTGGAGGGATTACACTTTTCTGAAAATTGCGATACAAATTTGATTGGCTTTCCATAACCCCATATCCTACAGCAGTGGTTGATACCTCATTTTAAGCCTAATTTTATACTCTTTCAGTCTACTGAAGCATATAATTATATATTATTCAGTAAAAAAATCACATCAGTTGAAATGAAAAATGCCAGGGGTGGAGGAGCAGGCGGATGTGGAGCAGGCGGATGCGGGAGTGTGCAATAGGGCCTATGTGAAAATTCACATGTCAGCATGTCAAAACTACTGGTTACTTGTTCAAATCTAGTGAGGGTATGATGTATTGAAAGCTTTGAATGTTGAATTTGTACACCTAAAACAATTACTAACTATTTAAGGTGGTACTACACCCTGTGATAAATTTTGTGACTAATTTTGCATTTTTCTCAAATAAGTAACTACACACTGGTAACAAAAGTTATATGTATATTATAGGGGCATGAAATTTCAGTGATTCAAGACAAGGGGTTCATTATTATGTTAAGAAATGAGGTACATTCTAGTGGTACCTCTTTTCTTATCATAAATAACGTACCGCTTGTCTTGAGTCACTGACATTCCAGTGTAGTAACTGGATTCCTTACCCCTATAATATACATAAACTTTTGTTACCAGTGTGATATTTGAGAAAAATGTAAAAATATTCACAAATTTATCAAGGGGTGTAGTGCCACCTTAAAGGGTTATATGTTCCTTTTTTTCATTTTTAATGAAAACCTAGTTGAATTTCAGTATTTTTAGCAATATGCTAATGTACATTTCTCTTCTTGATATTCATTTCCTCAACAATAGAATAACCATCTCGCTAATTACTCGTAAAAGGTCATTGACCTCCACAATGTAATTAACATACGTACAATTATTTTAAATAGTTCATTTCAAGCATTAATGTATTGAGAACATATCCTCCAAATCTGATGACATTCTTGCATAAAATAAAAATTTTACAGTCATTTTTGTAATTGAGGTCCGATTTGAGAAAAATGCATTTGAAAATTGAGATTTACATAGACGCCTGTGTATTAATTAATTAGTAATTAAGCATTATCTCAAAAATTAAGCATGTGCTAAGGTTAAAAGTGGTGTTAATTGTTAGAGGTTGTCAATATATACAACATATCAAAAAATTCATTTTTTGTCATTTTTGACCATGTAATGGAAATTGTACCCAACTTATGACATGCGACGATGTATGTTCACTTTTTAAATTCCCTCATAATTTTCCAGGTCGTCACTTCCTCACTAGCACTTATGATTTTTTAGCAGGCTGAATTCCTTTACGACTTCTTTTTTTTCCATACAATCCTCATTGCTTTAACTTAATAAATTTCCTCAGATATGTGCCCTATTACCACCTGTACCTGCCTTCACGCAACTTCTTTTTTTTCCTGTTAAATTACATTGAATACCTCCTCTGATGATAAATTGTAAATTTCCTCAAATATGCATTGTTACCCATATCCACAATCTAACACCAACACCTTCTTCTTTTAAAAATATTGGGAAAAAAGAACATCTGTAAGTATATTGCCAGTCATTGACTGGCAATTAATACAGTTCTAACTTACACACAAACACTTGCACTGTGTTTTTCTAATATTGGGAGTTTTACTATTGATGATAAATCAAATGGCACAGACAATCTGAAGAAAATGATATTAGACTAGATTTGTACATGTACTGTTTTTGTATTAATGAATTTCATATAGGTCTTACGTAGTTATGTGTAGGTCAAGAGTAAATAATTATGTTGTTGCTCTTCTGGGCCAAGTTTTCAACTTGTTGTTGACCCCCCTTTTTCAACTGCCTCTCATCAAATGAGGCTCAAATGATCCCCGGAAAATGATCCTTCAATCAATTCATTTCGCGCCCACTCTCAATTTCTGGGATCAGTCCATATTTTTTCCTCAATTTACATATTTAATTTTAAGGTTATATAGGCCTAATGTTGATAAACAAGTTAAATTTTCACTATGAATCACTTGCAAGTATTTTTGTAGAACTCTAAAAGAGTCTAACCCTTCATAATCTTAAATATAAAAGGGCCTCATCATTTTCCTGTTAGATACTGAAAACTGCTAGCACTGTCAATATCACATGGAAACTGCAGTATTTTTTTTTTTTTTTTAGCCAAAAAATAAATAAATGTTAGGACGTGAAACAAATTTTCATGTGGCCTCACCAAACACCCCCCCCCCCAATTTCTGATAATCTAAAAGGTATTTTTCTTCAAATATTTCCTCCTAAAACTTTCCATGGCTTTTTGAAAAAAAATCCAAACTTCATCAACTTTTATATTTTGACCTCATTGTCACCAATCCGACAGAAAGTCCCTCATTTTGATAAAATGTTTCCCATGACTCTCACACCCCATTTTGGGCCATCTCACGCTAATGACTCCATCTTTTGGTGTCACTGTCAAGTATCTCAATTAGGCCCCTAGTTTCAAACTGGTGTCTGTGCACATCCCCATATCTTCCAAACTGTTTTGATTAAAATAAACAACAAAAAACAAAAAAAAAAAAAAAACAAAAAAAACAAAAAAAACCCCCACGAAATCTGTCAAATCCTTCCATTTGTTCACCATGTATCATGTGTTATGTGTCAATATCATATGGAAACTGCAGTAGGGCCTATATTTTTTCATTTACCAAAAAATTAAATCAATTTATGTAGCCTCACCAAACAACCCCTCCCCAATTTCTGATACTCTAAAAAAGTATTTTTCTTCAAATATTTCCTCCTAAAACTTTCCATGACTTTTTGAAAAAAAAATCCAAACTTCATCAACTTTTATATTTTGACCTCATTGTCACCACTCCGACAGAAAGACCCTCATTTTGATAAAATGTTTCCCATGACTCTCACATCCCCTCCTATTTGGGCCATCACACGCTAATGACTCCATCTTTTGGTGTCAAGTATCTCATTGAGGCCCCTAGTTTCAAACTGGTGTCTGTGCACATCCTCATATCTTCCAAACTGTTTTGTTTAAAATAAACAACAAAAACAAAAAAAAAAAAAAAAAAACAAAAAAACAAAAACCACGAAACCTGTCAAATCCTTCCATTTGTTCACCATGTATCATAATGTGTTATTTTAAAAGGCTTATTCATAAAAAGTTGTTCCTTAAATTTCCCTCTATGATTACATTCTTGCTAAACTCCTCCTACCCCTCATACAGCCCTCCAACCACCACCCTATGCACCCCTGTCAATGCATACATGTATGGGCTTATCATTATCCCCAAAGTACGAGGGCTGGTCAATAAGTTCCCGCAACTATGGTGTATCTCCGCTCATACATGACTTGGATGACTGTTACTTCATACGCTAAATACTGCTGAATACTTGATTACGTAATGACATTAGCATAAACACAATAGTGTATGGGCACTGCCTGATTTATGGTGAAAAATTCAGCATCGAAGTGGTTACGTAATTCTCTTGGTTACCGGATCACGCTACTTTGGTATGCCTTCGAGTGCCATATACTTTATGTGGTGATCATTTCGATCGTGGTTCATTACTCTAGCGCGTGATCCCGTTGACATAGTAACATTACGTAACTTCGATACTGAATAGTCAAGACAATCTTGCGCCAAATTGAGGTATTGTTACATAATTTCAAATATCTCGAGAATAAAAGTATGGAATCTGGCGCGGTTTTTGCAACTTTGTAGACCGATAACATAGGAATGATGCTGTACTCTTTTTTAGATCTATACCATTTTATTAAAGAAAAGAGATCGTGTTGAATATCTCCAATTTTGAGTAGGCTTAATCACCTATTGTTCTTTACATAATAAGGGATAGAAATATTAATCGATGACAAAATTTAACAAATGGTACCTGGTTTGATTGGGTATCTACTGATTATTAAAAAGGGAGATCCCAGTGGTGAAATCACAAACATTTCTTTCTTAATAAACCTTTGTTTTCAAAAGGTCTTGTTTTTGTAATCAAAGTAGCACACCATTGAGAGGCTCTGGATTGAATAAGAAAATTGAATTTCGAAAGGTATGTCTAATTCTAGCATAAGACTTGGTATAGCAATTCACTTACACAGCTACTGTTCCGCAAACCTTGTATTAGTCATATTTTTAGCGTTTTTTTTGATGAAATTTTACTTTTTTCATACATTTTTGGTACGTTCAATCATGCGTACCATCTACGCATGCGCACATTTCTTTTTTTATTGCAACAAATTCTATTGTCTTGACTATGATCTCTCATACCATACCAACAATCATATTTGTTTTTGTTTTATTTTGGAGATAATTTGGATTCTTTCTTCTACCGTGTGGGCTCTTTTCTCCAGATTTTCACACCATTTTTGTTTGTTTGTCGTTAAGGCCTATTTTTGGTGAAATTCAAAGACAGTCCTTTTCCTGATCTGTTAACGGATACATCATTTCTTCTTTCAAAATTATCAATTGAATATACTCAGATTACCTCATACCAAAAATAAGGCTTGTAAATTGCTTTGTTCCTTACTTCTGCTTCTTTTTATTACACGTTCCTCAACTACAATTCAAATTTCCCGCCAATGTTGACAATTGTCAGTGTACATATGGCAATGATTTTATGCAAATGAGATTACGTAATTAAAGGTACTCTGATACTAATTGTTGTGTGTTTTGAAAGACAAAGGTACAAACTTTATTGATCGTAAGTAACAGTCATCTAAGTCATGCATGAGCGGAGATAAATAATGGTTGCGGGATATTATTGACAAACCCTCGTATTCTTGGGCTCTGTCAATCTTCCACAGCATGGGCACCCTTATCATTTTTACTGTAGTGGGGTAGTGGGGGTGATTTATGTTTGTATATGTCTGTGCAAGTGCCTGTTCATATGTTGGTGAGGATAATCAAATCCACAGCCTATTCCCCACATCAAAATGTAGATTTTTGTTTGCATCAGTAGAAAACTCATTATTTATCATTGACCATATGAATGCTATGTGAAAGTGAAGACCTGAGCGCAAGAATACTGTAAGTCCAAAAATGATATATCGATCAATATATTATAGATATTTATTTGGTTGATATACAAAATGATTCTTCTTGCCTATACGTTTAAACGATCATATCTCAAGATGCTAATATGACTTACCGTCTTCTTGCACTGACAGGTCTTCAAGTGTAGACATGAATTAAAGAAGTGTTGTTTGAATTTTCAAGCCAATCCTCTGCAAGTTATTTTAGGGACTGCATGATTATGTGTACTATAGGGGTTATTCTTAAATGGTCTGTTAAAAATTGCTTGCTCCTCCCTTTCATTGTGCCAAAAAAATCCTCACTGCCCTTTTTGACATGCTGAAAAATCTTTGCCACACCCCTTTTGAAAAAAAAAAAAATCTTTGCCCTTTCTTTACACATGTTAGAGTTTGGGGAACCCCAATTTAAAACCTGAAATTATCTTTAATCATGTGATGTGAGTGCATCAAAAGAACATTTTGCATATATTTGAGCATTTCATAACATGTTTTTACACCTTTTAAGGGTTAATATCGAAATAGTGCCAAATATCTGTGCCAAAAATCGCTTGCCTCCCCTTTAGCCTGCCAAATAATCACCCCCCTTTGGCCTGCCAAACAATCATTCCCCCTCCTTATTCACCATCCTAGGGGTAATATACATTATTATTGAATCACCCCTAAATGCAAGTGCACTGTGCACATGTTTTGGGCATAAAAGGTGAAAACCGCACGTCTTTGAAGAAATCGTACCATCCTGTCAATTAAAGGTGGGTAACCTGATTAACAATCTCATCCCCCACTTTACCTCATCAAAATGCTGATTTTGGTATCAGATATGAAAGTTCATATTTTCTAATAAACATATTGGAATTTGGCATTTCAAATCGGTATATTTCCGAAGATATCATCAAAAAACTGCAGGATTACTTTAATACTCTACTCAAAACACATGTCAGTAACCAAGCAGTTGTCCAACTGACAAAACAGCAAAATGCACTGTCATGGGACAGCTTCCTGGACTTCCTCCACTTTCACAGCCCAACATTTGGCACCCAGCACAAAAAATCTGTCAGAATGCACACAAGATCCTTGCACAGATGATACAACGGTGCTGCTTTCTGCTTTTCATACACCTTTTTCATGAAACAGGGCTGGGCTGTGAATGTGGTCCAGGAAGCTGTTCCATGTCAGTGCATTTTGCTGTTGTGTCAGTTGGATAACTGCTTGGTTACTGACATGTGTTACGAGTAGAGTATTGAAGTAAACCTGTGTAATTTTGGTTCAATTTGATGGACAGGATTTCAAAATATGACCTTGTGAAAAAAGTTTCTTTTTGAGCTCAGGTTATATCAGGTCACCTTCCTTTAATTGTCAGGTCAACCAGGATATATTGGTCAAATCAATACTTTGATGTAAACACATCATAGCAAACATGACAAAAGTACCCCGAAACTTTATTGTGGAAGACCTATATTTCTAGCAAAATGACGCGTTTGAATAACAGCCCCCCCTCCCCATTTTTCTCGCCAATTCACCTGTGAAAAGTTGATGAGTGCATGAAAACCTGTATGGTATTTTGAGGGCAGTGAATGTGACACACGACCAATACAACACCAGCACACGACTGGGCTATATAAATACTATCAATATTTCCCAATGGGACATTTACTCTAGGTCAAGACACTGGCTGGATTTTTATATTCCACAACTACTATAACTGAACTCATTGACTGACTCATTGACTGGAAAGTAATTGTAGATTTGAAAATAGCTATGAAGTTAAGAAATGTAAATCACTGTAAACATTGACTATATAGACAACATGCTCCTACTTTTTAAATTGATAAATATGATGTTTACAAAAGCTATATATACAAAAATACTTGACACCGAGTTGAAATTTAAAAAGGACATTTCAATTAAGATTTATGGGCAATTTTGGATTCACTATGTATTTGACACCAAGGAATACCAATAAGACAGCGTTCAAATTTTGACTTTCATTTGGCGGACAAATGTGTGAAAAAAATTATTTAGGGGTAAAAACAATAAAAATTCTTGATTGTTTATATGTTTCGAGGATAAAATATCATCTAGTTTCAGACTTTGGCACTTAAAATTCCCTATTTTTTATATTTTTCCAGGAAAAAAAATCAATTTTTGTCCGATGTTGGCCGAAAATTGTCGGTTTGGGGTGACAAAAATTTTGATTTGCTAATTTCTTGTGAGTGTATGAACATGAACACTACCAAATAGTGCCTAATTTTGCTAATTGGGCAACAGCGGTACAATTTTGGTATTAAAAGCATTGAATGGGATCCATGTATTTCTATATTTTCGTAGCATGAGTAGAAACTCAAAGGTTCCGGTAGACTTCTCCGTAGTCCACTTGCCCATTTTGCATACCGGTACTCTGGCTATTATGCCTACATTAATAAGCATAAAACTCCGATTTGTATTAATTTGTTTGTGTGCAGTTGATAGATTTTAACATATCTGATATTTTCAGTCACCGTACTCCCTCTGTTTGCTAGCTTCCCAAGTGGGATTTTTTTACTTGGGCTTTCGCGATCAATTTAAACTGGTAGATTCCAAGATCAGAATTGTTCAATATTAAGTGAGCAATTATAATTATGCAAGATATGTTGCATTCAATATAACTTTTAATTATTGTCACTAACCATCTAATTATATAAACTCTTTATGACCATTTTACTATTGAACAATTTAATTTTAATAAACATCAGTATAATTTTGAGTTCAAGGAATGCGTTCATCATGATTAATAATAACATATTTTTTATCAAAATTCGACTATGGCATAGTCTAAGGTTCGGGTGACAATTGATTTGGAAAAAAGTATAATATTCACCTCATTTTCGATTTGAAAAGGCCATATCAATGGGCTGTTCCAGATAATAATCACCCCCCCCCCCTATAGAGGGCACCGGAATTCCATACTCTTTTTGTATGTACTTTGGTCCCCAAAACTCTTTACAGTCACATACTTCCAACCTATAGAGGGCGTCGGAATTCCAGACTTTTCCCCCCAAATGCGTTAGGAATTTTAGACCTTTTTCCCCCCCAATGCGTTAGGAATTCCACAATTTTTTACTCTTAATTTCTGAAAATCCATGCAAAGTCATATTCTCCAAACCATAGAGGGCGTCGGAATTCCAGACTTTTTCCCTAAATCATTTTGGAATTCCAGACTATTTTCCCCAATGCGTTGGAATTCCAGATGTTTTACTGTTTTGACCAAAACACCTATAGAGGGCATTGGAATTCCAGAGTTTTTCCCTCATAATTTTCAGTTCCAGAAAAACTTAAAAGCCATATGTACGATTTCGTTCAAATTTTCATTATGTTATTCTTTTATACCCGAAATGCAGAAATAATATTTTTAGGGTTTCTGTCCATCCATCATAAGCTTATAACAAGGTAAAGTGAAAGAAACCCCACTGGCTATTTTGGCCTTGGGTAAAACTAACAATTCAATGGAAATTTCAGACAGTGGCATAGCGGGGGGGGGGGGCAAATTAACTTGTAAAAGTATGTACCGACGAAAACGGTTTTGCTGACGGACGTTGTGGATTGTTGCCCCAAATTATTTTTCGACGGTTTGAAAAAGTGAAGAGAAAAAAAAATACAGCTAGCAACCGAAAAACAACAAATTTTATGTATAATTCAATTTGTGTCACAATTTCTATACATTTTTTTACAGTTTTTATCTTTCTTGTTTCACCACCATGCATGCATCAGGAGTAGGTCTGAAGTGCCAAAACTAAATCCCTGGATTAACATGATACCTCCCACATTTGACCTTTTCTAAATAGAAGTGGTTACAAATTCAAACTCACTGTCAATACTCTGTTATTTTCAAGTGTTTACCTACATATACATGCATGCCATGTACACTGTATAGGGTATAAAGACTATGTACACAGTACACACAATTACATTTAAAATGGGAATTTTCATGTTGTTTAACATTTATTTTGGGCTAAAATGCTATACTGTAAAATTGAAAATGGCCCGGTAAACACAAAATTTCACCTTTTAGTTTTCCCGGTAGTTCTTAGCCTGCGTAGAAAATAGCTGTACATGTATAAACATGTGCAATCCACAGTAATAACTACATGTGGATATTGCATGTGTGCAACTATTACTGTATTAGTGCTTTTTGGGGTTTGAAATACCCGCTATGTGCTTAGCCCTCCCGTTGAACCTGGCACGGGGTCAGAGGCTAATGGTATTTTCAGAGTTTTGACACTCAGGTAGCCATATTACCATGGTAACACACTAAATGAAATGTATAAAGTTCTCTACTTGTGTTAACTATGTATAAATGAAAGTAATTGTTGGGAGAAAAGAAAATATAGGCCTATTACATGTAGAAAAAAAAATTTAGTCAGTTCCAACTTGCATATAAAAATGTTGCTGTATTTTTCGGGGGTATTTGGGAGTAAGTGTTTTACTATTGAGGATAGTTCAATGTCATGGGCACTCTGTCTGAGTCTGAAGAAATTAATTTCTATTTTAATATTATCTTGCCTGGACCTGATATCAAAATTATTCAGTAGGCCTACTATAGTGTATGTGCGAATTTCATATACATATTCTTTTGTCCAATTATCTTGTTATTACGCAGGCCCGTAGCCACGATTATTTTAGGGGGGGGGGGGGTGCTGAATTTTGAAAAAGTAGGCTTTTTTCCAAAAGGTGGTGCAATTTTGTGAAAAGTGGACTTTCTTCCCCAAATTTGGACCCTTTTTTTTGACCAAAAAAGCTTTAAAAATCCAATTGTTTTGGCTCGCTATATACGCTCGCAAATGCTTTAAATTTTGGGACTTTTTGTATACTTTTGCAGGTTCGGGGAGGGGGGGGGGGGGTGTTGCACTCGTGGCTACGGTTCTGTTATTAAGGAACTGCAATCTTGTACATTTTTCTGTAACATTTTGTAAATAGGCCTATATAGCTTGTAAATCCACTTAGGACAAAAAAAAATTATTGTTGTGGACGTTGCCCTCAAGTGGGAAAATGGGAAAGTTGGGTCGGACGGTCAGATTTCTTCTTTTTTTTTCTTCTTTTTTTCAAACCTTCAGTTTTTTTTAAAATCCCCTCAAATATTAAATAATGCTTCTTCAATTAGGAAACATTTGTCAATTTTGACTTCTAAAAACCTGTTAGACATCAATTAAAGACTAGTCTTTCAATAAAATATTAATTTTAAGTGAAAAACATTGATTTTTTGATAATCTCTCACAGAATGATTTTTTTTGTCTAAATTCACTACCGTAACTTCTTATCCAGCTGACCTGACAATAGGTTCAATTTTAAAACAGTATATATTTCATTACTTCAGTAGATGAAAGGATTGACAGGAAAAAGGAAAAGAAGCCCTATTTCCAGATGGGAAGGGGCACTCGAATTTGGAAATGACAGGGATGTGCAGACACCAAGTTGACACTAGGTGTCTTTCAGTGAGAGAATTGACACCAAAAATAAAAGGGAGTCATTTGATGAAATCCCCCCCCCCGGTCATTCTTTGAGACTGCATGGGGAATATTTTACCCAAAAAGAGGCATGATAAAGTAGCCCCATTCCCTTTTTGGAAGACCTATTATGCAGCAAAAGACTTGTTTGGACAACCCCCACCCTGGGTTTTGCCCCTAAACCTATGAGGGTGTGAAAACCAAACACCTGCATGATGATAGCTGATGATGCAGATTTCACAGTGAAAATTGCTTGTTTTTTATAGGGCACACAAGGACGCACACGCACACGACTAGTCCCAATGGGACATTTACTCCAGGTCACTACAGCTGATACTGGCTGCTTAAAAGTTCATAGTAGTATTTATTCCACAACTCATTTTTCAAGTAAACTACACACAAACTGAATTCTATGACTGGAAACTTTATAATCCCATTTGCTTCATAATTGTTAAATTTATAAACAGCTATAAAGAAATGTAAATTACTTATTTACACTGTACACATTGACTATTTAGACAACATGTTCCAACTATATTGATGATATTTTAATACAAATCTTCAAAAATACAAAAATCAAATCAAGTTGAAGTTTACTGGCATTTCAATTAATATTGATGACATTTTGGATTCACTATTTAAACAGGGAAGTGCCATTTAAAGTCATAATGTACAATCTAATATGAATTTGGTTAATTTTTTTTTAAAACCTGATTTTTTGGCATATTTGTAATGTTTACACATGTCACAACTTGCACCTAAATGGAATCAGCCAAATTTGTTGTGTTTGTAGGTAAACAGAGCAAAAGTTCGACATAAAGTCATAATTCAAGAAATTATGACTTTATGTCCGCCCATAGAACTGCGTGTTAAACGGTCAAAATAACAAGCAGTGTTTCTTTCACGTTACCTCGTTATTTCAGCTCAAAATGGACAGAAACCATTCCCGATCATTATTACTAGTATTATTTCAGCATTTTGAGTATATAATGACAAATTTTAAATTTGAAGGAAATCGTACATTAAGCCTTTACAGCTATATGATTAAGGAACACTTATAAATTGTTCGATAGATTGGAGATTACCAAATGGTGTCATATTTAAAACAAATTATATAAGTCAAAATGACTTCCCATAAAACTGCACTGCATTTTGAATTTAACCACTTGAACCTGCAAAATTGCTCTATCTGTGGTAGATGGCAAATAATACTTTCCATGTAGGCATTCGCAATGAAGAGATCCGACTTGGAGTGGCAGGGGTTTCTCTTTGGTGAGGCTTTTTGCGCCACGGTTGAGGACCGGGCCGAGAAGGCAACCAAAGCGAGCACTCTGAAGAAGTCAGAGGCTGCCCTGACCAAGGGGAAGGGCAGCAAGACGAAGAAGAAACGCAATAAGTCCAAGTCTTCTGGTAAGCGTTCCTCTTCGTCGGCTCCGGCTTCAGCAGGTCGTGCACCACTGACTACACCGGAGCCCGAGGCTACCTCTGCAGCACCCAAAAGTCTGGGAAGCGCAAGAGCAGGATCATCAGACAAACCCCTCAAGAAGAGCAAGCGTTCTTCCAAGGGGAGCAAGTCAGATCGTTCCTGAGGGTACGGTGGTCGACAGTCCATGCTGGCGGCAAGCCATCTCTCCGGGCGCCTGGGTATTGTCTGTAGTGAGCGGGGGTTACAGACTGGAGTTCACCAGTCCCCCCTCGTGCGCCTGCACGTTTCAGAGGTCCACAGTAGTGCCGTCAGACGGCCCCCAGCGTCGGGCACTACTATCGGAGGTCACTCAGCTTCTCACAAAGCGGGCGATTGTCCCGTCTACCCCCCTTTCCCCAAGGGGTTTTGGAGCACATTCTTCTTGGCTCCAAAGAAGACCGGCGACTGGAGGCCCATATTGAACCTCAAGCCGTTGAACGAGTTCATCAGGCCCAAGAGGTTCAGAATGGAGACTCTCGCTTCGGTGCTAGCCTGTCCCATCAAGGGTATGTGGGCGGCATCGCTAGATCTTGGCATGGATGACGGTTCTGGGCCTTATGAGGCATATCCAACTGCACCTTCTCACCTTTTACAGGCCCAGTCATCACCCGATATCGTTCGCGGTTCCGATGTCGGAGATCGCGCGAGAGGAACTCTGGTGGTGGACCCATCAGCCCAATTTGACCGACGCGTCAAAGCTGGGCTGGAGGGCCACATCCACGGGGACACAGTCCCACATCAACCTTCTCGAGCTATGGGCAGTGGAGAGAACTCTCCAGCACTTCGAGGAGGTGATCGTGGGATCTCATATCGTTGTCCAGATGGACAACACAGCCGTGGTGCACGGTGGCCTACCTCAACAGACAAGGGGGCACCAGGTCACCTCGGTTGTGCCTGCATGCACTGCGCCTGATAGGGTGGTGCAAGTCCAGGCATATTACGTTGAGAGCGATGCACATAGCGGGCGTCACCAACATCCTCGCGGACGATCTGTCACGAGGGAAGGTGTCGGGACCAACAGAATGGTCCCTTGCTCCGCAGGTCGTCCAGACGATCTTCGAGGTGATGTACCACCCCTCGATAGATATGTTCGCATTTCAGCGCAATCATCAACTGCCGGTGTACTGCTTGAGGGTCGCAGACCCACAGGCGTTCGCCGTGGACGCTCTGTCCGTAGACTGGGGAGGGATGACTTCATACGCTTTCCCCCGATCTCACTACTCACGAGGGTGGTGGCCAAGATCGGGAGGGAGGACTGCAACGTCGTTCTGATCGCGCTGTTCTGGCCGAAACACCTGTGGTTTTGTCCGATGGTGGATCTGCCGCGATTCCCCGAGTTACCAGATCTACTCCGGATGCCCAGATGAGAGGTACCCAGTCATTAAACAAATAAATCTGCCAGCCAAAAATTGACTTGCCACCCACAACCTCCTCCCCCAGGGCTCATTATTACCATGCATAATGTACCATATCTGGAAGTTAAAATCTGGTGCACTAAATTCCACATTTCAAAGATCTTTTAACAATTTTCATTGATGTCCTCTATCCCACCATTGGAATTCCAGACTTTTTATGGAAATACAAGTAAAAATTCCAGGATTTTTTAAACATTTCCATGGATGCCCTCTATAGGCCCCTCACTAGGCCTATACATGGAATTCCTGTTATTTTTTCACACATCGGGAAAAAATTCCATGATTATTCTGATTATTTCATGCATGCCCTCTATAGGGGTTTGATTGAATGCGCCTGGAATTTCATACTTTTTGCGGAGATTGGGTCTGGAATTCCAGATATTTTTTCAAAAAAAATGTTTGCCCTCTATAGGGGTCTGATGGAATGCGCCTGGAATTCCATACTTTGCGGAGATTGGGTCTGGAATTCCAGATGTTTTTTCAAAAAAAGTTTGCCCTCTATAGGGGTTTGATGGAATGTGCCTGGAATTCCATACTTTTTGCAGAGATTGGGTCTGGAATTCCAGATATTTTTTCAAAAAAAAAGTTTGCCCTCTATAGTAGTTCTATGGAATACACCTGGAATTCCATATGTTTTTGCGGAGATTGGGTCCGAATTCCAGATGCTTTTTCCAAAACAAATTTGGAATTCCAGATTTTTTTCAAAAAAACATTTGCCCTCTATAGGGGGTCCTTTATTATCTGGAATAGCCCAATGGTATAAGCTATAGGAATGTTTTAAAGGTCATTATAACAAATAAGTAAACAAAAAAAAAAAAAAAGAAAATAACTTGCAGTATGCTACCCCCACCCTAAGAATTGTGAGGGCATGAAATAATTAATGGATTTTGTTAAAAAAATAAGTCCTTCAAAACTGGGAGGTATAAGGCTAAACAAAGAACATGTTGCTCTTACCAATATCTTTCTCTAGAGCAACATGTTTTTTGTTTAGTCCTAAGTATCTCCATTTTGAAGGACTTATTTTTTAACAGCAAATTTTCGCTCAAATTTGAGGATTTGGGGCAGAAATGTGCCTGTGCAGTGCTATTTGGAAAATTTTCAAGTTGATAATTATGCATTTTTTATGTTAGATTCAGTTTCTACACAAAATTTCACCCTAGAAAATGTTCCTTTAGGATATCTTTCACTTTAAGTTTCCACCACTCTGTCTGATCTGCCAAACGTAAGTCAAAGCTTGAACGCTGTCATAAGTTGTCAGAGAGATTGGAGATTAAAATAAGGATATGATGTCACAGAAGTCATAATGTGACACAATCTGGTCCATAGGGGCTAAAGGCGGCAAATTTGAAACTGAGATAAAGGTAAAAATATGGAGTAAAAAACAATAACATGCATAAGAAAATAAACATCAAAATCGTCATAACTTGAAAACCGAGTATGCTAGACCTTTGGTGTTTTCAGTAAATGATAGAGTACTGTATGTATATACGAGGGTCATTCAAAAAGTTCTACCCATGGGTCATAACTTTTGTTTTGTTAAAGGTAGCTACTTGAACATTTGCATACATATAGTTCGTAATGTCACCCACAGGTGGTGAAAAAATATGTCAAAATCAGTTTCTGATTTTTTGTAGGTGACCTGAAAAACACAGTAAGATATGGTTCACCGGAAATGGTCAAAATATGTACAATATTTATAGAGGCGTCTCAAGTACAGTGTAAAAGATCCCATAATTATTGCATTTGGTCATGATATACTGTAAAAACTGTACAAAACATAAGAATAATCATACATTATTATATGTACTAGTTAAAAGGCTGCCACAAACTGAAAATGATGGGCATTAATATGCACAAAACTAATAGAACAAATAGCCAGTGTAATAAAATTAGTATAAATGACCACAAACCCAGTTTATGAAGATATTGACTTTAATAAATCATGCTGTAAAATGGTGGCATTGTGTCGCTTTCTTTGGAATAAAATACCACAATAGATCACAAAGGGAATTAAATTTACTTTTTTGACTGAAAATGTGTTATAGTAGCTTTAACTTTTGTATTTTATCTAATAGGGCAGTTAGAAAACTCACACTGTAGAGATGGACACTATGCTGAAGCTGATTATCATCATCTGAGATGTTACAAGATATCCCTCCACAAATTGGAATTCTGGGTAATTTCTGTCCATCAAAATTTAACTTTTTCAGTCACAGATGATGTTTTGGACTGTAAGGTGTATATTCATTCAAAATTTATATTGTTACTAATATGATTTGTTTGTATAAGAGGGAAGTTCGTACATTGGCTGCACGCATGTTTTCAAGTTCAATATCCAAAGATGCATCACCGTTTCCGGTGTACCATATCTTACTGTGTTTTTCAGGTCACCAACAAAAATCTGAAAATTATCTTGACATAATTTTTTCACCACCTGTAGAAGACAGGTACGTACTATATGTTTGCAAATTTTTAAGTACAATGTAGCTACTTTTAACAAAACAAAAGTTATGACCCAACGGGTAGAACTTATTGAATGACCCTCGTATTATGTAATAATTACAGTAAATCAATTTTCAAAAATGCCTCCTTTGCCCCCCATGGACCAGATTGTGTCACAAATTACATGCATTTCACAGAAGTCAAAATGACTTCCCAGAAATTGCATTTGAAGGTCCACATGTCCAGGACCCCAAACTAAACCACTTGGACGTGCAAACTTCATCTATCTGTATATCTGCAGTAGATAGCAAATACTTCCCATGTTGTTTCCGAATGTGCTACCAGGTAGAACCACACCCTACCCCATGTATGTATTTGTGAGTATAAAATATACAATGGTCAGGTGTCCAGTCTGTAGCACAACGGCACGCCGTTGATCAACTGAGGGCAATATTTTTAGCAACGCCAGACCGTTGCAGTCAATAGATGGCATCATTTCTAGCAACGACAGACCGTTGCTAGCTTTTCAAGTATAGAGGGCTTATTTTTGTCAACGCTCGTCCGTTGCCCACTGACAACGTTTGCCCGTTGCCCGCTGAAAACGACTGCCTGTGCTGTGTGCACAGCGAGTCGCTATTGCGTGGTCGAGACAACAAAATGGAGGGTAAATTTTCCTCTCAAATATCAAAAAATAATTTGTTTTGATGCGAAATATTACTTATATATACTCCAAATAAATGATTGATTGTAAAAGTATGGCCTAACATATATTTTGGAAGATCGAACTAAAGGCTCGAAAAAAACTTTGATTCGCCGCAAATTTCGGTCAAGAAATTTCGTTATTTTCCACATATTGGGTCGTGGTCCAGAAAAAACACAATATTTTCAGAAGTTTGATATGTTTTCTACTTAAAACAAATATTCAATTTGCAAGAAATATTTCCGCCCGGATAATAACAAGTAAAACATCTCTCAACTGTCGAAGTAAAAATATCCGGGAAAAATATGGCATGTTTGAGAATACACGAGGAGACATGTTTATCAGGTCAGCAGAGGTCAACTTTTGCCAATACGTCATGTCAATAACCGATTGTGATTGGTCTGTTGATGTACCTAGCTCATGAATATTCACAAATAAACAAACAACGAAGTAAAAAGTAAACAACTTATTTCCCTACATACGAACTCTGAGCGAAATAAAAATTAATGTAGCCTACTGGTATGAATGGATTTATTAGATATTATGCAATTGGGGAACTTTCTGCGCCGTAAAACTAGCAGTTATGGTGCACGGCTACTTGCTAGCGTGCCCGGCTGGCTCAATTTATCTCGGACCAATTTAAGCTTACCCCCGGGGGGGGGGCACTCACATGTTAAGGTGGTACGGGTATGTGCGGCGCTCAAGGGTCCCTTTTTCAGGCTCTCCGGCAGTTCCTTAAGCCCCACATTTGGATCTGCTCCAGTTCTTTGAGCCTCAAACTCTGACAATTGTAGTTCTTTAAGCTCAAATTTGGAAATAATTTAGAAATTTTTAGCTCAACAGCCTATAATTTGGCCCTAATTTCAGTTCTTCAAGCCCCTATTTTGCCCGAAAATCAGTTCTTAGTTCCCAAAGTTCGGCGCTCCGCGCCGCACACCCCTACCAAAATTTAAGTTGAGTGCCCCCCCCCGGGAGCTTACCATGTGAATTGGTTGCCAGTTGTACTATCGAACTGCCGACCAAACTATCACAATATTTTCTAAAAGACATCCGAAATAATCATTTATTTATTTCCTCAATTGTTCAGAATTCCCAACATTGCTTTCGTCAATATTAATGGCTCGTGCTTTATATGGAAGTAATTATTTAAACTAAATTGTAGCCCCTAGTTTAAATCATAATTGCACAGAAACAAATAAAAAAGATAGATGTTCATTCAGATTGAATACTACTTTTGCAGGGGCATGTCTTTGGACCGACACGTCGCTGGTTCGACATGATGCTAGTCCAACTCGTCACTATTCCGAACATGAAATAAACATCTTTGGTCCGACACGTCCTAGACCGAATATGTAATGCAGTAAACTTCATTGTTTTGATACCTTCAACATGTAGTAGGCCTACATAATGAAAAACTCTGCCCTAGTCGTTTCGCACATTTGGACTTGCGAAGTGATGTTCAGATTGTATTTTTGGACTTAAGGGATTACTTGTTTCAATGTTTTCGGATTGGTGAAGTGTTGGTCAATTTCACAGTTTTCCATTGTCGGACTAGCTCACCTAATTCAGTTTTCGAACCTTTCATGTATTGGGAATTTTACCGTTCCGACAAACGCCTGGATTATGGACCCCAATAATTCCCTTTTTGGCCGATTCCAAATCAAATTATTAATGTATTAATGATGCAACTACTTTGGTAATTATTATCATGAAACAGTCATACCATTTCTTGGGAGTGATTCAGTAGCCAGACATATTAAAGCGAAATAAAAATGAAGTAACATTAGTTATCAAAAGAGGACGCAGTGGGTAATCGAACCTGTGACGTCGGTATCACAAGTGCCGATCACTTCATAACCAAGACCATGGAGGCCGCAAGTGGACTGCCATTCTATCTATCAAACAAAGAGTTACGGAATTAAGGCGACAAAAAAAAGAAAACCTGTTCTACGGGCGGACGGACCTTTCAAGTAGGGTCGGTCGGGCTTTTTTTTTAAATGACCCATAAAATCACCAAAATCTGTAAATATTTGCAATTTGAGAAAATAAAAAAAAAAAAATTGTTCCTGAAATTGTCGAAATTTGAGCCGGTATTCATTTGTACAAGAAAATTTTTTTCCCAATTTGTTCAAAATCTTGGTCGGTCGGGCCCGTAGAACAGGTTTTTCTTTTTTCGTCACCAAAGCGTGATATTATCGTTATCGTTAAATTCTCAACTTGGTCTGGGCTCATAAAACTCCCGGGCTGAATAGCCATACACGGTTACTTAATATTACTTAATAAATAGCCGTATAAGGCTACGGAAACATTTTTCGTTTAGAAATCATCTTTTATTAAAAAACAAGCACATCACAATTAATTTATTGTTGTTGCAAAAACAGTTCTCACTTCTGAAAGTTTTATTTCTTTTATGTTCTAGCAATACATTTGAAGAATCAAATACTATTTTGAAGAGACAATTTATACAGTAGTTTCTTGAAACTCCGGGCTTGAAACCATTTACAAAAACTATAATGCATGCACTGGCAGATCCAGGAATTCAAGAAAAACATGCCAATTTATCAGAAGATTACTGGGCTGAGAGCTTGGATAAAATAATGTTTTTAAATAGCTGATCCTGGATCCACCACTACAATGGTAACAATTATGGCAAAATGTCATTTATAATTTTTCATATCACCATGATCACTAGGAATAGGAATCTAAAACCAATTTTAATTGTAATTTAATAATGGGTGCACCTAGACAAAATTGGACACCAATGTTTTTGCTTGCTCGTGACTCTAAACCACCTGCTTGAACAACAAACATATATGCAAAAAGGTCAAAAAGAGAAGAGGGGGATTCTAATTTGCATAAAACAAAAATGGTTAAATGGCCACAAATGCAGGGCTCAAATTTCAAAATTGAAATATGGATAAAAAAAACCCCATCTAATTGTATTCTTCTCATTATTGGGATTCAGAAATCAGAAAAAGTATATGAATCATAATACATGCAGTTTGATCTATCTCCGATACAGTTCTTGAGTTGCAGGCATATGGTGAAATGTTAAATTTTGGTCCCAAATGCTCCTATTGTGATCAGGTGGTCTCAAATTATTCCGCTGGGAAAAATATTTTAATTAAAGAATAGTTTGCCATATCTCATCAGGTGTTTTGTTATCGGTAACAGGGCAAATAAATCAAAACCCATTGACCTATTTTGTAATGTTACAAGTTACAGGTATAGGAAGCAAAACACCTGAGATGTGGCAAACTATTCTTTGTTTAAAATGTTCCAAGGATAATTTGACACCACTGTGATCAAAATCAAACATTTTTGATATTTTTACCCCTGTGGACAATGGTTGACATTTAAAACAATATGCCTCTAGTAAACCTTAAAACGTGTACATTAGAGATATGTCAAACTATTCTTTTTCTGAATCCCAATATTAATGAGAGGATATACATTGGTATATGTTCTAACCATGCTAACCAGAATCAAATAATTTTGAAATTTGAGCCCTGCATTTATTTATAGCAGCCACTGTTGTTTTATGCAAATTGGCATTATCCCCCTATTCCCATTTTTGGATATATTGTTGGGGATGTCTTTTAGAGATCATTACTGTAACAAAAAACATTGATTTCCAATTTTGTCTAGCTCCAAACGTAAATTGACTCAAAAGTGGAGCAGAAGTAAAAATTGTTCAATCATTATGCAAGCAATTGATTTAAATAACAATACAATTTAATAATTACAACAAAAAAATTGAACAAATTTTAATCTTCACCCAGAGCAGCCAGCGCACATCAATGTAAAAAACGTTGAAAAAAATGCATCGGGGGGTCTGGCCTGATTAGAACTGGTGACCTTCAGATTACTAGCACGCACGCTCTAGCCAATTAAGCCACAGATGCACACTGGAGAAGGGCGGAAGATTTAAATCTATATAAGTATTATGTTCAAATGATGTTCGTCGCATTCCTAGTGGAAGGAATCGGAACTGCAAAATTTAATATAAAATATGCAGTTCTGATGCATTAATATAAAATATGCAGTTCTAATGCCTTCCGCGACGAACATCATTCAACCTAAGTTCCGCTCTTCTCCAGTGTGCCTCTGTGGCTCAATTAGCTAGGAGCCTAGAGCGTCATGCTAGTAATATGAAGGTCGCCGGTTCGAATCCAGCCACATGCACTGTTGGTTTGTTTTTTCAACATTTAGGTGCATTGGCTGCTCTGGGTAATGATTAAAATTTGTTCATCCAATCAACTCAGAGAACTAAGTATATAATTTTCAAAAATAAAGATTGTCTTGGCATTTTCAAAACTTGTGTTAGGGGATGAAAAAAAATCCCACAGACTTTTCAAGTAGGATCTTTTGGTCGTGATTTTGTCCTTTTTTTTTCTTGGCAGCATTTTGATAATTGTTTGCAAACATATTTTAGAAAAAATTTTGTTAAAAAACGGCTGAATTTTACATGATTTATTTTTTTAAATCTCCCAAAATGCTAAATCTGGATCGCTCGAGTCGGTCCTATGTATACAGGTTTTTTTTGCCTTCTCCTCAGAAAGTAACAGAAGTAGATTTTAAGAAAATGCTTAGTGATTTCAAGCTCGGTACCTGGCATTTTAAATCAAGCCACGGTGAAATAATTACAATCCATTGTATTCCTTAATTATCAAATCAAGATCGTGTAAATATGCAAATTTCGTTCCATTCACTCTGCAGGCTTCGGTTCAAGGAATGATATCCACAATCCAACAAGAAGACGATGCATCTTTTGTCCGAGATTTACATTGTACTTCTCTAGAATTACTTTTACCCACAGTTACCAGTGACAGTCCAATGATCATGATGATGATCCCAATTGCAATTCAGAGTTCTTTTTAATAATTTGTAGTTCCTCATTAACCACCGAAGTTCAGTCTTCATCTCGATCTCCGTCGTTTGCCTCTTCATCGTACAGTCTTTGTCAAATAGCGTCCGAGGTGTACATTGTACTTCCCTATAATTACTTTCGCCTACATTCGCAGTGACAGTCCAATGATCATGATGTTAATCCCAATTGCAATTCAGAGTTCTTTTTAATTTAATTTGTAGTTCCTCATTAACCGCTGAAGTTCAGTCTTCATCTCCGCCGCTTGCCTCTTCATCGTACAGTTTTTTGTGTTTTACGAGTTCTGTGATTAAATCAAATGGAAAATAAAATAAAAAGATAATTATTTAACAAAGCTAGACATGCTGATCAATTAATCAAAACAATGATTTAATTATTGAATTTACACATAAAATGCAAGATAGCTTCACAGTTTGACAACCCTTGATCTATTTTGAAATTAATGTTACACTATCACTAAGTATCAGACAGTCAAACTTGACATAGGGTCAAAGTTAAATAACGATCATACACAAAAAATATTTATGGCGAGTGGCGAATGTTTTACGGGCCCGACCAACCCAGATTTTGTGTTTCGGGAGAATTTTTTGTTTTTTTTAGCTCAGATACTCAGATAGCGACGTTTTATGTAATTTTTTGTGGGACATGAGAGCACATCGGACATATATCGAATTACATTTTGAAAACGAGGAATGTCCTTCTGATATCAAATATCAATCAATTGAAAATTTTGACCTTTCATATAGAAGATATAGATTTTTCCCCAAAAGATCTTTTCAAAAAACTAAATTATTTGATATCAATATTATCACGATTCATCAGGAGCACATTCCTCGTTTTAAAATATGCAATTCGATATGTCTGATGTGCTCTCAGGTCACACACAAAAAAAAATGTGAAAAAGTCGCTATCCGAGCCCTTACGTTTTACTAAATCATGTAAAATCAGCCATTTTTGTTTTTGGCCAAAATGTTTTGATTTTGATTGAATTTTTAAAAAATTCAGAATATTTTCACACAAAAAAATCCTGACCAAAAGTCTGCCCCCCCCGGCGTAAAACAGTGCTTTTATTCGTCGTCTAATCCTATATAAAATATGTTTGATACATGGAGGATTGAAATTCAAGTAATTTAGTTTAATTTGCCGTCGGTGGTTCTTCAAATTCTGTTCCATATATTTCAGAGTGCACATTCCCAACCAAAGTTCCCCCTCGAGAATTCTATTGCTGTTATCAAAATTATGATGGGTGGGCCAAAAGAATGGATTGCCCTTAGAGCTCCAAAGTCAGGGTTGGTCGGTCGGTTTATTTTTTTCCTTACTTTCTTCTTTTCTTTTTTTTTACAATTTTAATATCAAGAAATGTAAGTTCACCTCAAAATACCATGGTAAACAATAGTGTAAACAATTGAACTTCCAAACACGGAGGCATGCTTCAGCAAATCTGACTCTAGTTTTACATGTGAAGCCATCGCCGGTGAGCAAATTCGTGGCTACACTTCTCGAGCAAGGGGCACAGTGGCATAGTGTGGGTCATCAGTTGCGGCACTGACCACGATTGGGGGCACCGGGTCTGATTGGGGACACAAGCCGGTTTCTGGCATTTTTCCAATGGGATTTTTTAAAATAATTTTTCAATCAATTGGGGGGGGGGTACATACCCCCCATGCCACTGAAGGGGCAACTGGAGGCAAAAGAGCTCTGACGTGACTGGGGTAAATTTGCCCCATTCGTGGCACTGCCACTGTCTACGTATACAGTTGACATGCATTCCCATTCCATTATACCCCGGGTGTATACCAAGCGCGTGTACGCGTACTGACCATGCATGATCACATTCACAATATGACTATTTTCTAAAAACATATTTAAACAGGAACTAAGAGAGCATACAATTACAAAACATGAAAGATATGATGGTGAACGTGATAATGGGCACTTGCACTTATCATATTATCATTATGAATTAGTTAAAATAGATCAGTAAGGGGGCTGGCATTTTCTTTGGAAGGGGGGGGTCCCAAATATGTCGGTGACCGGAGCCAATTTTTTTATGACCCCCCCTATCGCGGGCAAAATTTTTATGTAATGACCCCCTATCGCTGGTCGAAAAATTTTATGACCCCCCTTCCAACTACACAGACTCAAGAAAAATTATTCATTGCCGGAACTAAGGCGCGGAGCGTCAAAACTTAAAAGTGAAGAAAATGTGTGGAGCGCGGTAAATTGTTTATTGTAAGTGTAAAGAAGGCGCGCGGAGCGTGTAAAAATTTTGCATAGATTGTACGCACATTTCGACTCATGGTTAAAGAATCAGCACAAGAAGCAAAAAATTTTAAGTCACCAGCCCTAAATAATTCTATAACCCCCTATTTTGGGTGTTAAAAAATTATAACCCCCTATTTTTGGTCTGAAAATTCTATGACCCCCAGTATTTTGGGACCCCCCCCCGAAGAAAATTCCAGCCCCTAAGCTTTAATTTGTCATGTTGTGTACATAACATACTGACATGACTGACAATGTGACATACACATGATACGTGTACATGTGAATGTCATGTATGAAAACATAGTGAAAGGTTGTCGAATTCTGCATATTGTCGTGCAACAATGTTCAAACTAAAAACGACAAACAGGTCAGCATGATCAGATTGTTTCAGCAATCTACGTTTATCACAGACCAACGCCGTTCCGTTGATTTGTCAACGGACAGTCGTTGTTTACAACGCAATCACGTTGATAATTCTGGCAACAACGATACGGCGTTGATATGTGGTCAACGTGTACTCGTTGGTGGATGCAATTTTGTTGGAAAAAGCCAATTTCCCAAACGATTTACCTCCATGCAAAAATGATTTACCCAGCAATATTTTTGCGGAGTCATGCACATCGAACATCATTTTAGTACAAAAATATTCCAACTCACCAAATTATTCCGGTAAAGCACCGTAATTGGCCCATGAAGTTGCCCGTTTCTGACCATAAACATGACAATATCGTCGCCATTTTCATGATTATCTCGACTGTGGCAGGGTCGGAGTTGAAGTCGATGACGTCATGTGATCGTTGGGCGGAAAAAGTAGTGTTGCCAGCATTAAAATATGCATACAATTCCCTAATAGTGAGCACAAATTAGGAAAAAGAGAGCCCAAATCCGATTTCCCGAATTGGCAACGGGCAGCCGTTGTTGACAACTGCCAGCCGTTGTATTTTACTGTAAACGGCTTGCCGTTGTGCTACAGACTGGTGTCAGATAGGGCCTACCCATCTCAGGATGGGACTTTCATCCTGTACCTATATGTCAATCAATGGAGAGTGCTATCTTGGGTTGATAGCAAGTTCACTTCACTTGTAGGCCTATTATATAGGAGTCTACAAATGTTACCAAAACTTGCAGGTTCACTACCTTCCTTTTTTATCATTACAACCACTTGACCTTAGAGTAGTCTATACTAGGCCAAGTGGTAATGGTAAATACATTGAAAACAATATTGAACACAACACAATTCAATAAACAGACACATTATGGAGGAAAATGCTGGAAGGTGTATGGCAGCTCTTCCGTAGATATTATAAGTTACCAAACAATGAAACTTGAAACCTAAATAAAAAATGCAAGACAACAACCAATTTGAGACAATGATGATGCTCAATGAGGACAAATTAACTGTGTTTTATATTCATTAACCATAACATGAGACAATGGTGCTCAATCAGGACAAATCAATACATACAAGTGAATACAAATTTGAAAGTGAGAGTAGATCTACTCTCACTTCCCAGATGCATGTTAACTCCTCTCCTACTTCTCCTCTCAGTTACTGATCATAATCAAAACAAATAGGATGGGTTTGGGTGGTGAGTAACATATGGATCCACATGGATAATTCTTCACATGGATCCACTATCCATATAGCAAGTGCCCTAAATTTTAGCCTGGCCCAGGGCCCAGAAAAACTTAAATCTAGCCATGGCTACACAAAATGTACATATTATGCTACACTCTGTGTAGATTGTGACAGTCTCCACACTGCAGTGCACACTTTATACCATGCACCCATACATATGTATACATGTCGCATTCGTGCACACTATGATACAGAAAAAAACCAGCAAACTGGAAAAACATTTCAAGAATTGTCCTTTGTGGTGAATTTCAAGTTATCATGTTTAATATCATTATTATAGCTTTTATTCATCATTTTAATATTCCCCATTCCAATACACTGACTCTCCTGCGTGCACACATGAAGAACTAGGCCTACATGTCAATGTTTGTGTGAGCATAGCTCTCCGCCACATGCTTGTGCATCGGAGTCAAATGAATAGAGTTTTTTTACCGCCATGTTTACAGAAATTTATGATTTACAGAAGCTAATAGGTAAAGTATTGATAAAACTTGGATATAGTTGTCCAGATGTGCATAATTAATGATATTATTAATCATTGTGTGTAAGAAGTTGAGATGTAACCGGAAGTCTGGATATTTATACCGCCTGGTCCTGTCCAGTATTACCTTAGAAGTAGAAGGGATGTGTGGATGTGCATGAAATGAACATGATGAAAGGCTCTTTATTCGGAAAGTTGACAAAACAATTAAATTGGATGAAATTACTAAATGTATGTTGAAATTATTATTTGTGCAGTCTGTGTGTCAATACACATGCAGACATATTTTTTTTCACATGATGATTTTCACATCCCAATATATTGCTCGATTCACTAAGACCACATCAAATCTCTTTTTGTACTTGATTAATTCCACCACAGATCCTGGAAAAGGATCTGATTCCAAAAATTAAACCAGTTCTACATTTTTTTGTAAATGAGAGTACTTAGCAAGTAAAAATGTCTCAGGAACTCATGGTTCATAAAACAACTTAAAACTTACGTTGCATATGATTATGACATAATACATTTCTCTTTATAAATGTTTGTTGGTGCGGAATGTAGTTTTATTTATTTATTACATCAAGAGTGTATTAATAGCAATTAACAACAAATTAATGTTTACACCAATAGTAATAGCTTTGTTTATACCCATACCCATAATGGGACCCATACAAGTATTAAGTCCCAATTTCCGTACCTGATGTACCCATGGCCCGTATTTACCCATACTGGGACCTGTAGGCCTATCCGTACCCGTACTCGAGTCCCAATTTTCGTACCCATACCCGTGGCTCCGTATCCGTACTCGCACCCTATTTTGGGTTCGGACCCGTACCCGTACCCATGGCTAGGGAGCCGTACCTATGGCCTGGGAGTGGGACCCGTACCTGTACCCATGGTCTGGGCCCGTGCCCGTACCCGTACTCATGGCTTGGGACCCATACCCGTTACATACTTTCCCATGACCAATGATACTGAGTCATCATCTTGAATGGTCATATTGTTTTGCATTTAAAGTTCTACAGATATTTAGCTTTCTCAGATTTTTTAGATTTTAAAAATTGGACGTTTCTAGTAGAAGTTATAGAAGATTGCGTAAAAATGGTGAATTCTAAGTTTTGACAACGCAACCTATTTTGAAAATCTGTAACATTACTAACCGTTGAGCACAAAGTTATTTGGAAAAAGTTATGCAGGTATTTTAGTTGTGCCCTGTTCATAATTCTACTAAATAGCCGATATCTATCTATTATTTATGACGTTACGAAGCAATTATTATGGAATTAAGGATTTGTGGCCTAATCCCATTCTCACTTTGGCGGTAGTTTTAAATATAGTTATTGTGGTGTGAGTGAGGTCCATGTCATTTGAAATGCTTGCAGAGATCGAACTGGTTGTGGTACAGAAAAGACGGCTCCTCAATTTACCGTACAGCAGCGTGGATTTCTTTCAAAAACTTACTGGCAAACCGGCAGCTATGTTGAGACGCAAAGAAGATCATAGACGATAGTGTATAATTGTAATTTGACGAGCACGGAACTGTCAGGAATCGGCAGAGTGAAGCTTCAGGTGCTCGTAAGACTGTAAGAACTAGAGCGAACATTGCAGCTGTCCGGCAAGCTTTAAGGCGCAACCCAAACAGTAGTTGTCGTCGAAATGCTGTGCCAAACATCCCACGTTCTTCATTTAATCGTATCGTGCCATTTTTCAAAGGTATGCGAGTCGTTTTTCATCGATTTTACATTACATGATGCAGTCATGTCTACAGTAGAATTCATCTCGACCTTTGCAGGACTTAACCCCATTAAAAGCTATTAAACCAAGATAACACTCATTGAAACAGCTCAACTGATTAAATCGGATCTTCTCTGGTTGTGCACAAGTGACTGTTTTCATGTGCGATATCGCAATAAAGCTGGTATTCATAGCTTCAGTTGGGTAACCGATTATAAAGGAAACGAAAGGAAACAATGTTATGTGTGGCTTTGTTCACGAAATCAGACAATGGCGTGCTTTTTGTAAACCAGCATTCTTGAAAATGAGCAACATAATGATTTTTGACTTAACACGGTTTGGAAATAATTTCTTCATATTTTTGGTGTTATCTGTCGTTTACATGTCCTTCCTAAAGCACAAAAGTACGACCCTCTCCAAACACCTAAATTAGCTAAAAATTTAGGACATGTTACAAAACTATATTGTCTAGAATTTTAGAAGAGTACTTTTAATATTGGCCGGTTATTTTTCACACAGCGACGTTAACTAGGCAATGTACTATTACCTATAACATTAACTAAAACACCAAAAGTACGAATATTTCCAAACATCTAAATTAGCTAAAATTTAGGACATGTTAAAAACTATATTTTCTAAAACTTTAGAAGAGTACTTTTAATATTGGCCGGTTATTTTTTTCTTTTTTTCTTTAACTAGTCATATCCCCATACTGTTAACGTAGGGCTATTTGTCACGGTCACGCGTCAATGGGAAAGAGCACTGTGTATTGTGTATAGGAAAACGGACAGTAACTGCAGTATGATTGCATGCCACGCCAAAACAAATAAAGGTAGCGTGCTGAAATTAACAGAATAAGTAGGAGACATGTCCAACATTATAATGCTGGTATCAAAAATAGATACACTGCCCGTCTTCTATTTTTAGTTATTTTTGCAAACACGGTACAAATCATTCTGGGACACCCTGTATATGCATGTCTATTATAATGCTGCAATTTAATCATTGTAAAGAAAATCTGATGTTGAAACAAAACGAGTTTATATGTTTCCTCATTCCTTTCTCAACAACACAATTATGTTTCTCTTCTTCTTCCTTATAAGTGCCTCGATCCCTCATATGTATGATTATTATCGCACTGGTACAGACAAGTTGTACTTATTTTTTACTCTGGAACCTAGAGTACATGAGTGTACTTTTGAAGTACAGTCAACAGTACCGGGATGATGCCCTGCACTTTTCGAATAGCCTGTGACGTTCTTTAACATTGTTTGTACTCTATGATATTGAAACTGAAGAGAATATTCATCATTCCTCTAAATTGATCAATTAAAATCCCATTGAAATGTTTTTGAAACGGGCAAAGCACCCAGGCAAACAGTGTACATTGCGAATATTTATAGAATCATGACCATGCCCATGTAGCCTAGCTTGCTTGCGTAATGTATAGGCCTATGCCTTATTTGACAGGTAATAATTCGCTGTTCCCATCAACAGCTGTTTTAACTCCACAAGCGTTCTTGATCCCTTCCCTCCTTCCGCTGTTCCATCTATTCCAGTCCAATTCTTCTTTCTGATTGTATATACATACTATCAACCTCTCTTTCCACAGTATTGAAAGAGAGATGTCAAATGGGTAAGTGTTAAAACACTTAGTCTTCTGTCTTTCCAAAGTACTTTTTTCTCCACACCCATATTTCACAAAGCTTCCAGTTTCATAACATGTATCCTCTTTCTGCAGTGTCCATGTCTCAGATCCATGTCAGGCTACACTCCAAACTACTGACTTTTTACAACTCGCATCTGTTTATGTCCTTCTTGTAAGCTTTGGAAAGCAGAGTTTTCTTTTGTTTGTCATGCCAATCTTTGCTCTAGTATTCGGGCTCTAGTACGACTCTTCCCATGCTGAGTTACCTGCTTTTTCTGCTGTCCATTTATGGTGATGCTTAAAATTCGGCCCTCGTCATGTCTTCACTACTTTGAACTTCTTTACATGAATTTTCATGTCATATTCTTTCAATCTTCCATTCAAGCCTTCCATCAATCTTTGTAGACCTGTACCTTAGGACTACCATATACTTGCTTGGCAATCTGCAAATACCACATCATCCAATAACTCCCCTCCAAAAGTACACACTCTTGTGTTCTCCCCATCCTATTTACTCTACATATCACCTATCATCAATTAATAATATAATGCAGAAGAGATCAGTTACAGTCCTGGGTTACAGTAGACACCCTTGACACACTCCTCTCCCATCTACTTGGGTTTGGAACTCCTCTGCCACTTGTCCTATGTATTGTTGGATTATTTAATATATTCTGCCACTTCAGTCAACATGGCCAACTCCAATCCCCTTCAGAATGTCAGACAATGGCTTACAGCTACTTGTAAACATGTGCAAAGTCCCATTGTAGGCATAATACTCCTCATGGGTATACAAATGTAGATGCATAATCATGACAGGTTTTTGAAAAATATCAATATCAGACAAAACAGTTAAAAAGTTTAAGTGTTTTTTTCAGGTTTTTTATGTTTGAGTCACGGTTTGGTGTACCTTAATTTTTGTTGGTGTCCCCGTATGTTAGTGTATGTGTGCAATGAATGTGTGCGTATGTTAATGTTGGGTGTGAGGGGGCGGGGTGTAGCGCACATGTCTACTGTTTGTATATATATTGTGGTGTGTGAGGTTGGGGTATGTGAGTTTGTTGATGGGGTGTCGTAAGTTGATGGGTTGTGCAGGGTAGGGGTGTGTAATATGTAAGTCGATATCCCATTGAATTAGACCTATCAATGCATTATTTCAGTGTAACCGTAACCTTGGGGAATAATACAGAACATGAAATGCTTTATCTACTTGGTAATACATGGTTGGGTGTGTCATTTTGGGTGCCCAGTGTTTGTGTACACCGGTGTGTGCACAACTATATGACATGTAAGCTTGAATTTTTAAGGTTATTAACAATTTCAAACTGTTGCGATTTGGTAGTTCAAGGCATCTTGCGAATGATAGTGAACTTTGGCAAAAACTGCATTGCTCATTTCATAGCGAGCGTGTAGAAGAATTCAAATATCACAGATATACTTTTGTAGGTCCTGTGGTTCTTGAGTTACGTTGTAAAGAGCACTGAAACAACAACACTTTAGTAAAACGTACATAACTCATTAACAACAATAAATTAAGCAAGTTTGCAAAGTATGCAATTTGTAGAATGAACTTTTGCAAAACAAACGATTTTAGGTTGCTTCGACCTCGTCTACCCTTAATCACATTAAACATACAGAGATAATTGATTTAAAAAAATGTGCCATTTTTTTCAGAAATAAAAGATATCGGTACTTTAAATGATGTCTGTGTATGTGGAGTGGGGGTTGTTGTCTGTTGTGGTGACGGGTGGGATGGATGTGTGTGTGTGTGTGGGGGGGGGGCTGAGGTGCGACGGCGCGGTGTTGGGGTGACAAGTGGGGGGAGGTGAGTGTTTTGGGCCCATATATCTGGGTATGTTTAGGGGTGCATGATGTCCCTGTGATGGTTTGTTTAAATTGCCTGAACTCATTGAGATTCAAAATTTTGAATTATATGGACTTATTTGGAATATTTGGGAATTACCATGGACTTTTAGGGACTTACGGGATATATTAGGAGTTATTTGGAATTAGTTTGAATAATACGGACTTACAGGGATTTACCGGGTTTATTTGGAGTTACTCAGAATTAGAGGGATACTTGGGAATTAAGTGGACTTATATGGACTTACTGGACTTATTAGGAGTTATTTGGAATTAGTTTGGAATAATATGGAATTATAGGGACTTACCGGACTTATTTGGAGTTACTCAGAATTACAGGAATATTTGGGAATAATATGGACTTATAGGGACTTACCGGACTTATTCGGAATTAGTTGGGAATAATATGGACTTACAGGGAACATTTAGGAATTACTGGAATAATGGGAATTACACCCTGTCATGGGGCCTTATTGTCAATTCATCTTGGGATAGGTCAAGTTGAACAGAAAATCTGTTAACGGAGAAAAACAAGCAAAAGAGCATTTTTGCGCCCATAAAGCTCACTCCTAATGTCAGACAGATCAATTCAATCGGGAAGACACACAAACCCATCACTGCAGGCACATTCCAAATGTTATTTGAATTGGCAAAACAACTTTAAAGCTCACCTAAAGAGCAAATAGATCAAGCATTTTTTTATATTTTAAAATGATATTGCTTAATTTTATTTACTTGAAGGTCCGCTTAAAGAACAAAAGATATAATATTATCACAGAACCAGACCTCTAGTATTTTGGATCAATATTATAGAAAATAATACTACATAATTATCACCACGATGGTACCATTAATAAGAAGTAGCTGTCAACTGATGCTGCTGTTACCTCGGGCAAGCACTATTGATTGTTGTTATTTAATATTACGAGTAGGACGGTTGTAAGGCTAATGAGGATTTTGTTTGTTTGTTGAATCGGTTTTGAATATCCCAGTAGTACATACACATAAGGGATCGTTCACAAACACTTGTTGATGGGGGGCTGAAAAAATCATCGTAAAAGTTTTTCGGGACCCCCCTTTCAGATGTAACAAATTTCAGCCCCCCTTTTTTTTTTTAATGAAAATTATGGGTCAACCTCATAGGAAAGCAAATAAACTCAATTTTCTCGGGAAATTTGTGGTCATTTTTTTCAGGGCCCCCCTTAGAAAGGTAAAAACTTTTAAGCCCCTCCCCGCCTATTTTGCATTAGGCCTCCCTAACAAGTGTTTGTGAATGGCCCCTAATCAATGTCTTATGCCAATCAACATGAATTATCGGGCTTATAACCAGACTAGCTTAATGAAATCCATGTGAATGAGAGATGTTTATTTCTCAGTAGATTAAAGACCGACAAAGGCTGTCTACAAACATGCAAGCGACTAATGGAGGCTGCTAATTGCTTCCGAGAATTTACAGATGTTTATAAGCCGTTGTGGCCAAATGCTACGGTGCTACAAGCAAAGAGGATCGTGATTTACATCCGTAGTATTATTTACAGTTAACTATACTCTAAATCGTGTGGTGTCAATTTCCGATCTTTACGTGAGTATCATGTACAAATACCTACTCTACAACACAAAACCTGTGTCACATTAAAACATCTCTTTTGTTAAATAGTAATTGCTATTGATGTTGATGCTGTAGATTTTCGGCGTGTTATTATTGCAGACGCTAAAACCCCAAACAGCCAATTTGACTCAGCCAAAGTAATAACAAACACATGGAAACAGAAAACTTTACTCTGATCTGTAGAAATACTTGCACATGAATTTGATTTTTTTGGCTATAACAATTAGAGCGCATAGATTGACATTAGTATATCGCAAAAGAATTACCCTAACATTACCCATGTTTTGGGAACTATTTTTCCACATATTTTCGCCTATTCCAGCACGTTCTCTATAATCATTGGAATCCTTCTAGATGATCAGCGGATGGTTAATCCTCATAAAACTCGGATGATGATGATGATGATGATGATGATGATGATGATGATGATGATGATGATGATGATGATGATGATGATGATGATGATGATGATGATGATGATGATGATGATGATGAAGAGGAGGAGGAGGAGGAGGAGGAGGAGGAGGAGGAGGAGGAGGAGAGAAGAAGAAGGCGGAGGAGGAGAAGGAAAAAGTAAAGTTAAGTTAATGGTTAAGAAGGTTAAGATGGTTAATCCTCATATAATTCGGATGATGATGATGATGATGCATTTCACTGAAGTGATGATGGTGCTTATTTTGTATATTAAGCACGGCAATAAATAGCACCCTCTGTGTTACATTAAGGTTGCTGTTGGGCAATGTTATACATTAACGTTACTGTTGGTCAATGTTACATTAAGGTTATGGTTAGGGTTAGAGGGTAAGGGTTAGTGGGTTAGGGTTAGAGTTAGGGTTAGTGGGTTAGGGTTAAGGTTATGGTTAGGGTTAGTGGGTTATGGTTAGGATGAGTGGGTTAGGGTTAGTGGGTTAGGGTTAGAATAAGGGTTAGGGTTAGTGAGTTAGGGTTAGGGTTAGTGGATTAGGATTAGGGTTAGGGTTAGGGTTAGTGGGTAAAGGGTTAGGGTAAGGGTTCGGATTAGGGTTAGTGGGGTTAAGGTTAGGTTTAGGGTTAGTGGGTTAGGGTTAGGGTCCCAGTATCAACAAAAACATCAATACCGCATGGTCGGCAGGTCCGAGGGTTAGGGTTAGGGCTAGCGTAACCTTAAGGGTGATGGACGGTCTCTACTATGTGACGGGCTGTCGATAACGTAAATGTCACCCATATCCATACTGAGAGACAACCCGTCACCCATTTCATTTTTTTTAAATACTTTTTACCCCATAATTTCCCTCATTCTTTATGCCTTGCCCTCTATCGGTGGCTAATTTACAGTTCAAGCATAGAACAATACCTGGAAGCGGCAATAGAAATTAGCATGAGGCCACATTGATATGTAAATAGCGTATTGTTATTTAAATTTGTGCCCAGAGTTATAGAGGGCGGTAGTCAAGTTATGCAGACAGAGAATGGCTTGATGCGCCAGGCATGTCAAATTGCTGAGTGAACGTGTATAAATTCCCTTTCTGTAAAGGAAATAAGTTAGTTTATTTCGTGTACCAGTTTGTTATAACAAAAAAATAAGTATTATATTAAATATATTAAGTGTATAAACTTTGAAATGTACGTGAATTTGAAGTGCAGAGCTCCAAATCTAGCTAAGTCGTGTAGTGTGAAATTATGCTGTGTGACCCCCTCTGCGTGGTAGAATTATATTCATAAAACATTGAATTTAACAGATATATGGGCAGCCAACCACGATTTATCAGCATTAAAAAGATATATTAATTAACAAAGATAAATAATCAATAATACAAACGACAATTTAAATAGTAAACAAGTCTGAAATCTTAATATGTTGCCACGTGATTTCCCGAACACATGATATGTCAACATGTGACCATTATTCAGATTTACCGTAAATATTTGCAGTATTGGTGCACGGCTTGCACATAGTCGTAGTCAACTGTGCATTTCTTTACCTCCGTATAAAATCAATAATTCATGCTGGGAGCCAATTAACATTCTGTCTGCTTAGTGCAGATTGGTATTTTATTTTACTTGAGAGCATAATAGAAATACATAAGACGAATAAGGCGCCATGATGGAAGGTCAGGTCGGGTATCAAAGGTTATTATAACTTCAAATACTACTTGTATTTCACACCTTGCCTCTGTCACGTATTTCCTTCATATTATTGACAGCAAGTCCTAATTTTGACTTTGCTATTGCAAAATGTCATTTCATATCAAATTAATAGACTTTCTTTGAAAAAACATATCACTGGTGCCTGATGGGAATACCCGTCCGCCATTTCATTAAACTGGATCGTTTTCGCCTGGTTTGTGTCTAGATGTATGGGGGGGGTGGGGCTATGCTCTCATTGAACAGGCAAAGTTCGCAAAACTAACAACGTTGTTATTTGTCAATATCAATTAACATGATCCAAGGGGTCGAACATGAATTATTCATAACGGATCAATAACTGGCCTCACTTTCTAGCTAGTAAACCAGCGAAATTTTTCATAGGTTTTGCGTTGCTAATAGAACAACCGTGAATTTAGTGTCACCCCCTTGGTTCAAGCTTGTTTGCTATTGTATTGGGAGCAACATTGTTTTTTCGTTGGCCTGCGGTGCAACCTTGTTTATGAGCTAACGCCCCGTAGCAAACCACAGCCAGCCCCGTGCCTCATTTCAGTTTTTAACTTACCAAAATTCTGTTTTTTATATTCTATAGTGTCACATATTAACTCAAATAGTTATTAACTCCGTTAAAAATACTTACTAAAGTGAATTTTGATCAACAGAGGGCGCTATTTACTGCCGTATAATTTGATCAGGGGGGGTGGGACGTTGAGGTTTCGATACTAGATTTGGGGTTTTGAGGTTGCAAATGGCGCGAAACTTTGTGTTAAAACCAATGGTGGCATATCCGCTAAGATCGATTACGTTGCCCAATTTCCGTCATCAATATCATTTAAACTACCGAACGCACCTCCGCAAGTTTTGGAATGTAGCAAGAAAACGTTATTTTGAGCAACTTTTTCCAGCCCACCTCAGAGGTGGGATGGAGAAATTTTGAGAAAAAAGCATTTGAAATTTGAGTTTTCGCGGGGTTTTGGGGATTTTAGTTTAAAATTTGCCGTTGCATTAATCTCTTCAACAGACTCAAAGCAGTCGGTCGTGTGGGAAGAGGTTATAGTAGCGTACTGGATGTACTGTTTCATAGTTGGACAAGTACATTGTAGCTCGTCGCCGATTATTTCCTGGTGATTGATACCGTACGAAGCATCTGCATCTGCATGCCATGGTATGGAGAAGTCAGCTCTTCTGTTTACAACAAGCTAATAGCTCTGTTTACAAACGTGATGACAACCTGAGCATATTATACTTGATGGTGAGTGTGCGGAGTATTAAAATTTAAATTGGTATAGTAATTTCACACTGAGTCGCTTTCTCGAGCTCACTGTTTTCGTACGGTAGGGTCACGGACACTGCCACTGCACTGATATGCAGAAAGCTTATCATTTATATTGCGAGCGAGCACACTGATCAGTGCATGATGTGTCTCTAGTCCACAATAATTATCCATCTCATGATCTATTTAATAATTATAAACTGTCACTGTCAACTGTGTAACCCTGACCATGCTGACCCTGGCCATGGTAATTGCCGTAATTGTAATTTCACTAAACTTTTAACCCTTGACGTAACTCATTTACCGTTCGACGCGTTCACGTTCGTAAAGTTACGAATACCCAAAACTAGATGTAACTTAAGGGTACTGTTCGTAAGTAAGTTTAGTGAAATGCAACTTAGGCCTACGACTCGTCACAAGTTACGATTAATTTTGAGACTTACGAAGCTTCGTATAAAACTAAAGCTTAGTGAAATGGACACCTTGATCAAACTGTAACCCTGGGGCTGGGTGCTGGGGGGGCACTTAACACAAATGACCATACAAGTATGTTCCCCCGGAAAGACCCCCCCCCCCATTTTGGATTTTGCAGCTCTGAAAGACCCCCTATAAGTGACCAAACTAGAGCTCCGAAAGACCCATGATTTTGATAATTTCAGCTGTAGAAGGTTTTGTCAGGCAATTTTCAGCCAGAAAGCAAAGCAAGACCCTTGATTTTGACTGTTCGCAGCTCTGAAAGTCCCCATTTTGCTTGTTTGCAGCTCCAAAGACCCCCTTTTACAGGGCAGCTCCCAAAGACCCACCACCTCAAAATTCGGGGAACATACCCACCAAATTTTGTTGATGTGCCCCCCCCCTCGGCCGTATACCCTGCCTATCCCCTGCTAACTAGTGATCTGGACATATGCTGGACAGGGACTCAAATTCTCCCACTATAGGAAGAGGAATGTCAGTACTTGACGCTTTAATGTCTTTGTAGTTGTAGTAGGCCTACATACCTTCGGGGGGGGGGGCATTTTTGAATGCCGAGCCCTGACCATGTCTCGGCCCCATACAACATGGAATTTCTCCAATCGCTGTCCATCGACTTCCAACATGTGATTGTCTTGGTGCCTAGCAGGAAGTTGCAGAATTGCCTGGCTGTCCTGCCTACTGCCAATATGAACTTTTTATTTATCTCTAGATAATTGTCTCAGGATGATGGATTATCTCAGAATAAGTGATTATCTCAGGATAATTGATTATCTCAATTTATATTGCAAACAGGGACATTGACAGGACAGGACTTGAGATAATTGTTGAGATAATTTGAGAAAATACATTGTCTCAAGATGTTTTATCTGGAGATGATAAATTATCTTGATAGTAAATAATAAATTATCTGGAGATCATTATCTTGAGATAATCAATTATCTTCAGATGATCAATTACCCTGAGATAATAAATTACCTTGAGACAATTATCTCAAGATAAATATATGGAAATAATAAATTATCTCAAGATAAATATCTCCATAATCTTTTTGTCCGGAGATAAATCCTGCGAAGATAAATATCTTGAGATAATAAATAATCTTGTCATGATAATAAATTATCTCGAAAAAATACATTATCTCAAGATGTTATTTATCTGGAGATCATAAATTATCTTGATAGTAAATTATCTTGATAATCTCTAGATGATTAATTTACCCTGAGATAATCAATTATCCTGAGATAATTATTCATTCTGAGATAATCCATTAACCTGAGACAATTATCTTTAGATAAATGGAAATAATGAATTACTGTATCTCAAGATAAATATCTCCATAAAAAACTTCTCTCTATATATCTTTTTGTCCAGAGATAAATATCTCATGATGATAAATTATCTTGAGATAATTGATAAGTCACTTTCGAAAAAATACATTATCTCTAAATCTTTTTTTATCTGTAGATTAATATGTTGAGATAATCTTGAGATAAATTATCTTGAAATAATAAGTTATAAGATGACTTATCTCAAAATAATTTATTATTTCAAGACTCTAATTTGTTATCTTATTTCTGCAACTAAGTGTCTCAAGAAATTATCTCGAGATAAGTTTTATTAATAAATCTCAAGATAACAAATTATCTCAAGAGAATACATCATCTCAAAACCTTTTTTCTGGAACTAATAAATTCTATAAAATAATCTCAAGATAAATATGTGGTGATGATAAATAGCTCTTATGATAAATTATCTCAATTTATATTTTTGAAGTTAAATATATGGAGATAATAGTAATACTGTCAAGATGATAATGTATTATCTCAACTTAATTGATCATCCAGAGGCTATTTAAAGCAAGTACATGTAAAAAGCTTTTCTTTTTAATTTTTTATGTCATGTAAAATTATTGTTATTATTGTCTTCTGTTTTTTACAGGAAGCATGCATGATGGTTTGGAAAATGGACCTTGTGATGGCTATACCATGGACATAGGAAACCATTGATTTTTGAATCAACAGCGGGAACTATTCTTGGTGGTTATTCAATGGAGCTCAATGGATTTTTCAACCTACGGATTTGTCGCAAACTTCTCACATAGCACTATAACATGATTAGTCGTTTGGATTTAAGTACCAGCATTCAGCAGTTGGGGAAAAAAATCAGCATAGTTGAATGAAATACTTAATTGTTAGTAGTTAATGGCATTATGTCAAAGTCTGGCTAACTTTGCGACTAATTTATGAGACATTGCACTGTTTCACTGTTTGATGAACTCCAATAATAAACTAAAGGTTAGATCTGCATAATAATTATTTGTGAACAAAAATATTTACGGAAATGATTGTGCTCCTGGAGAACAAAACTATGGTAAAGAGCTCCAGAATTACTGCAATAATTACATAAACAACTGAATAATGCACCAACTGCCTGCCAAGATTATAATACAGGACATTGATATGATACAGGGTCTTTGAAAGAGCTGTGCAGTCAGAAAATTTAATATATAATGGCACAACAAAAATGATCAGAATAGAGTATGATGTTATAGTATTAAGGGGTACTACACCCTCGATAAATTTGTGTCTATTTTGCATTTTTCACAAACTAATAACACAGTGATAGCAAAAGTAATTATGTATATTATAGGGCAAGGAATCCAATTACTACACTGGAATTTCAGTGACCCAAGACAAGCAGTTTGTTATTTATGATAAGAAATAAGGTACCACTAGGATGTACCTCGCTTCCTATCATATACTAAACCGCTTGTCTTGAGTCACTGAAATTTCAGTGTAGTAATTGGATTCCTTGCCCCAATAATATACATAACTTTTGTTACCAGTGTGTTATTATTTTTTGAGAAAAATGCAAAAATAGTCACAAATTTACCACATGGGTGTAGTACCCCCTTAAAGCATCTGCCAATTTTTTTTTTATAATGTTGAAAATTGACCCATATGGTCTGGATAACAATTTGAAAATTGCACCTCAATTCAGCATCGAAGTGGTTACGTAATTCTCTTGGTTACCGGATCACGCTATTTTGATATCCTTCGAGTACCATATACTTTGTGTGGTGATTGTTTCGATCGTCGTTCATTACTCTGGCGCGTGATCCCGTTGGCATAGTAACATTACGTAACTTCGATACTGAATAGGTGTATAGTGTATAATTTCTTGCATTCACAGTTCCGATTATTACAACATATGGGTCAAAAATATTTTTGCAAGCTATAAAATTTACCATTCTGAAATTAAAGAGGAAACCCAGCCAGAGCAATTCTTCTGAGATAAACCAAACCTGCCTGGTTATCAAATTAGTTAGTGACAATTTACAAGTGACTAGAACTAATGCATATTTATACTATGCCAGGGTCATTTGTTTGGCAATATTTTCTTAACATGATCAAAGACATTTCACTCCCTGGAGGTTTGATTCACCCCAGAAGAACTACTCTGGCGGGGCTTCCTCTTTAAGGTAGTGCGTACTACACCCCTGATAAATTTTGTGACTAATTTTGCATTTTTCTCAAAAATAACTACACACTGGTAATAAAAGTTATGTATATTATAGAGGCAAGGAATCCAATTACTTCACTGCAATTTCAGTGATTCAAGACAGGTGGTTCATTATATAAATGGGGTATACATTCTAGCGGTACCTCTTTTCTTATCATAAATAACGTATCACTTGTCTTGAGGCACTGAAATTCCAGTATAGTATCTGGATTCCTTGCCCCTATAATACATAACTTTTTTTACCAGTGTATTATTATTTATAGTCACAAATTTATCAAGGGGTGTAGTACCACCTGCAAAAATAAAAACCTAGTAAATATTTCCAGCTATGTAGTAATTGTGATGGTGCTCTTGGAGCATATGATCACAGTGAATCCATGTTGCAACCATGTAGCATCATAGGGCACGGGGGCACATGCCCCCCCCCCCCAATCGATTGCAAAGTTTAGAAAATCCAATTGGAAAATTGCCGGAAAATGGATTGTGCCCCCTCAATCAGCAGCCCTCGAGTTAACCCACAGCACCCACTGCCATAATGCCCTCAAAATATGTCCTTTACCCAAGGCAGTCACTTGCCGTGCCCTCTAATGAAGTTGCCGTCGGTGCCCCGGCCCAGCCCTGCCCCTTCATAATAAAATCATCTATCTATGTTTGTGTGTGTTTTCTTCACTTTTGAGAAATTGCCTTGCCACCCTTCTCAAATTTTCAACAGTTGCCATGATGCCCTCTTGAAATATTACAAACTGCCGTGCTGCCTTGCCTTTTGAGTGAAAATCCAAGGCAATTAACAACTTGCCCTAAAAAGTTGCTGTGCCCTTCAGATCCTTAATTGAGGCCTGTCAATCAGACACAGATGCTTTAATTACCCCCCCAATATGATGACCTATGCTATGCCACTGATTACTTCTATTTGATCATTGATGGTGCGTAACATTTAACCTTGGTCCTTTTGGCTCAAACACATAAAACTGGAATGAAAGCCCCAAGTAGGTCAAATTATGCATCTCTTGACTGGAATTTTCAAATTTCGCAAGGTTGTCAACCAACCATACTTCCATACAGCAATAATCAGCAAAGAAAAAAAATGGCAAACCATCTTCTCTGCCACTGAACTATGCGGAGTCTGATACCATTGTTTATATGATATTTACCCATCTTGCATGTATTTCTATTCCTACTCAAATGCAACACTGAAATAAATTCAAGCAAAGCAAATGATTATGCTTTTAATTTATTATTCTTTTCATTTTACACATACAAAGTCATGATTGTTAACATCATCTGCCAGTGATTGTGTTAAAAGTTACCAAATTTGCCTTCAATAATGTAAAGTAAATCTTCAGATACCATGTAAAGAGGTTTAATAAAATGTTATTTTTATATAGCATGGTTCTACTAAGTCTTGAGATTGTAGTCATTCTTCTCTCATCTTTAATGCCCATTTGCATTTTTTCCCCATTTTTTTGGCAATAGCTTGTGTTCATGGTGATCATAATTCAAAATCTTCATTTCATGAAAAACTAGCTCAGTTTGCTGATCGCAAGGCCCTATATTGCCACATGACTGAGTTAGCAGGGAGTGTTTCAAAATACTTGCATTTCCCTGACAATAATGATATAAAATTGGATGGTTTGAACCCAATACGCAAATTTATTGGTCGAGCTATGAGTTTTAAAATATTGGACGAGACAAAGTCAAGTCCAATATTTTTAACTCATAGCGAGACCAATAAATTTTGTATTGGGTGAAAAAACATCCAATTTTATCATTATGTTTTCAGAATCTTTTTTGGTCAAAAACATGACTTTTAGTAAAAATTGTGGTTTTTGGTCAAAATGTGATTTTTGGTCAAAAATGAGTTTTGGTCAAAAAATTGTGGAAAACAATTTTTTGGGGAAAGTGAGCCTATCCAACAAAGTCCAAGTTTTGAGTCCAAGTGTTGATTATATTGGACTCTTTAACTCTGTACAAAGTATAGGAAGGAAGATTCTGAGAACATAATAGAAATAAATTGAGTGTATGGGCAAATGGGGTTAGTTGCACCTTTGAGTCAAAAGTGTTCAGTGTGGGGCACTAATTGGGGGATGGAGGACTACTTAGGTTAAATCATGATATGACTGCTCTTGTGTTTTTTTAACCAAGAACAAATTTGTTTATTTCCCAGGCGATAATAAAAATGCGTAAAAGGGTAGTTTTTCATGGGTAGGCACGATACGTGTGTATCGTGTTTAAGGTGTTAAAAACATGAAAAAGGGGAAAAAAGGGTAGCAAAATTGCAATTGCTAATACGTGGAAATGAAATTTAGGGTATGAAATTTTATGCAAGGAACAAAATCCCTGTATATGTTTAGGGTGTAAAAACAGGCGTGTGATATCTGTTTAGGGTATCGTTTTAGCCAAGGGTTAAATCCTTGTTTAAGGTGCATTTTAAAAGTTGATTATCGCGGGAGGTGTACAGGCCACAATGGGAGTGACCCCCTGCAGGTTTATTTAACCAGTCGGTCCGGGCAGACGCAAGCTCGGGCCCTGATAGGGCCAGGCTCAAACAAAAGGCTCAACCCAAAGCCTAAAAGCTTACAAGCATGATGTTCTCAGCTGTCTATCCAATCTATCACTACAAGATTCCTATTTTGGCCATCTGCAGACTGGTACACACAAAGTACCTACACAGTACCAATTATGTCACTGCACAGGATCCACCAGCAGTGGCACTGCACTGGTTCTAAACTGGTACTCACCTGGTACTGCACAGTACCAGCTAAGTACATGTACCTCCAACTACCTCAGCGATGGTGTACCTGTGCAGGCAGCCCAATATGAATCAGGTAGTGTAACTGAGCTTCATAATATTAATCCTAAAACACTTGTTGCCACAGTCCACTGCTTAGATTTAATTTCTAAATTGGAATGTAAAATCTAAAAGTTACTTGTCGATTGCTTGTTGCCACAAATGGCACAGTCACCAGTACACAGACTCGCAGAGGAATGTTTATTGCAACTTTTCGATCTCAAATATGGTTCCTGACTACCAGTTGCCTGAGTTATCAGTTTCCAGGGCTTGGTCAATATTTTGCCTTACCACACACACCAACCTATAAATTAAAAAGAAATAGAATAAAATATTATTTCACATCGAACAAGTTTTTACTGCAAATTGAAAATGATACGTGGGATACAATGATATTCTGGGAGACAAATTACTGCTGGTGGCAAACATTGGCAAAATGGTGCAAGTGATTATGAAAATGCCACTGTTAGCGACAACATTTCAAATTCATTTCAAAGCAGTTTGAGGTACCGGTACTCACGCTTTCTTACATGTAGCTCCAACTTCCACTGACATTCTCCGCACAAAGGTGTGAGGTGTACACCACAGCCACAAGAGGGCACACAGAAAAATAAATTATCAACAAATTCACAACTACTTTCCTCATATGAAGTTAAATTAAAGAAATCTTTTTTTTTACATCAGTGTAAATTTTGAGCACATTTGAAGGTGTAAGGTGACCAAAACTGTGACTGAAACTATAGTCTCTTCCCGGAGACTGGCTTAATCACAAATGAATGAGCAAGGGTTTGCCGTAATAAATACAATGTACATTTGCCTACCAAATCACAGTTACTTGGCATGGGACAATTACATATTTAGCATTTTAAATCAAAAAAAGGATGATTTAAAATTGTATTTAAATATAATGCAGGTTTTTCACAACATCCTTAACCCTGCAGTCACATGGCTGCTCACTACAAAAGGGTTGTAATGTTAGCAATACAGCAGGTTTTTTTTGGGTTGGATTATTTAATGAGTTTGTGTCCCTAAGTATGTGTAGTAAACTAAAAATCAGTGGCTAAAATACAATGTACATGGCAAATTCCTTTCTATTCAAAATCTAACTTTGCTGAAACTGCAGCCCATTCATGGTGGATGATCATGGAATTGTCTACATTAGGGACTGTTCACAAACACTTGTGGGGGGGGCTGATGCAAAAGGGGGGCTCTTAAAAGTTTTGACCCTTCTAGGGGGAGAGGGGCTCTGAAAAATTGACCACAAATTTTCCCGGGAAAATTGAGTATATGGGGGTTGACCCATAATTTTCATGTCAAAAAGGGGGCCCTGAAATTTTTGAGATCTGAAAAAGGGGGCCCGAAAATTTTCACGATGAAATTTTTTTTGCATCAGGGCCCCCAACAAGTGTTTGTGAACGGTTCCTTAATCTATTTTACTGTATGATACATGTGTACATACGAGGGGGTATCCAAAAGTTTTTGACATCACCCAGAAGTGAAAGAGCTATATTGATGAAATTTTGTCAGTGTAATCACTGGTCCTTATGTACATGGTTCAAAAATGGTCTCATAAGTATGTTTACTTTCTTTCCAGGTGGCGCTAGATGGGCAGTAGGCGCATTACCTTTTCATGATAAGATCCTCCACTTTCTTGAGTTTCTTCACTGTGGCGCGCCATCCATAAGTGATGGACGTCCACTTCTTGGCTAATCTGTGAGGGACATGTGGCTAGTTTGGAAATAACAATTAAAAAAAGCAACAGTGCAATATGATGGGCAATCATCACCGTAGATAGCTTTCATTTCATCATAGATTTTATGAGCATTGTAGGCCTAACCCTTCAAATGCAGGAACCTTAATCATGCTACGTTCCTCAATTTTCACCATCTTGCAGGTTATGCGCCTATAGCTACTGCCCACCTAGTGCCATCTGGATAGAAAGTAAACTTATACTTATGAGACCATTTCTGAACCATAATGTACATAAGGACCAGTGATTACACTGACATAATCTCATCAAAATAGCTCTTTCACTTCTGGGTGATGTCAAAAACTTTTGTATACCCCCTCGTACAATGTACATGTCATACATCATAGACTTACTTGCAAACTCATTTTGTGTGGCATGGTGGTGCAGGGCTCTAGCCTTCTCCTGTCTTTTTCTCCTGATGACATGAAGAAAGAAATGCAAATTTAGATATCAAAATTTGAGGAAAATTGAGGTACATAATACATTAGATGCATGCATAAACTCCTCTAGTTGATTAATTTCACAAAAGTGAGGTTGAGCTTTACCCAAGGAAAATCTAGTACTTGGGCGTAAAAAACAAGCAAACACAAACAGAGAAATATTGAAATTCCCAATGATTACACAGACAGTACAAGTACCCACACAGATTTGGTGCCCTAATTTGTATTTATGAACTACACTGTATTGGTAAGCACCGGAAAAATGTATGATTTTTTAGAGCAAATTTTGCGCATCAATTTCACAAAATTCCTCATTTGTGTGATTTATCATGTTTATCCATAATATTACTAAAATGTGTGCATTTTCCGCAAAAAGTTCAAATTTGCATTTTTTTAAATTAAATTATGCGTAGAGTTGAATTCGTTAAAATTAAGTCCTATGAGCAGTGGCGTGCATCGCGTGGCGCCCTACCCGGGGGCTGAAGAAAATTCAATTTTGCGCCCTTCCTCAGCAGCCCTTAAAAGGTTGCCCCAATTTTTTTACGGTCGTTTGAAAAAGTGAAGAACAAAAAAAAAAAAAAAGGATTTCTTGGCGCTAGCGCCCAAAAGCAACACATTTTGATATATAGTACAATTGTTTCAAATTTTCTGCCCCTTTTTCTTTACTAATTCTTTTGCCACCTTTCTTCTTCCGGCCCTTCGATTTGGCCACCCCTGCTTTGACTCCGGGGCTGGCGCTAAAAGCCCCCCAAATATGCGCATGATGAGGGCGGTCGACTGCATATCCGTCAGTACACGCTTTTCAATACGGAATAAATGCTAACCTCATCGTGACATCATCCAAGCAGCAAAGTTCATTTCCCATGGAAAAAGCATGTATTGACGGATATGCAGTTTACCATTCTGCTATGGTCTATTTTCTATACCGGTACTTTTTTCTGCATGGATTGTATTACAGATCACCATGGGTTCTTTCAATTTTGTGAAAACTTATGGTTTTTTTTGGAAAATGAATACTTTAAAATGGGTATCTTGGAAAAATCTTAAAATTAGTGGCCAAACCTAAAATTCGCGATTATACCCAAAATATGTGAATGTTAGCGTTTCACATACATTGTACATATCTTTTCAGATTGATTTTTTTTTACTTCAATTACCAAGAATGAAGATGTAAATACATGATGAATTAATACATACCCTTTTCTTTCTTCCTTTGTGTGCTGCTTTGCTGCTCTGCTTGTAGCTCGATCTTCCCCGTCAAAAACAACTATGGGCGTAACATTTTGCCTAACCAACACATCTACTGCTTAGCAGAAATCATTGACATACCGGGTACCTGTAAGAACCATAATTGCATAAAAGTGACATAAAAATTGGTTGATAATACAACTTGTCCCTATCCCAACCCACCCCTTGACCCGTAGCGTATCTGGGGCGGGGGTCACCTGCACCCCCCCATGGCTTTGACCATGAAGGAAAACCTGAAAAATTATGCTAAATCAGCCTTTTTTACACCTCTGCCTGAGAAAATCTACCCTGTGACCGGGTAAATCTACCGCACACCAGGATTTTGCCTGCTCTGACAAGTGACCCATACACGGTACACCACTGCTCTTGACAATATAGTCTACCCGTCCCTTGACAATATATATAGTCAACTACCTTAGCTTTATTCCCTCCAGCAAGCAAGGGACAGGTTGGTCACTGGTCAGTGACGAGTTGTCTTCAAAAATGTGGTGCAGGTTGGCGCAAAGACAGGTTGGCATAGGAACGGCTTGTCATGTATTCTTAAAATTTACTTCATTAGGAATGTGACCAGGTAACATTAAAACCAATCAACGGTACAGGATGCTTTTTTGGTCACGCAGCTATAAAAAGACAATTTTCATGGTTTAGAATAGGAGATGAAAAATAAGCCCTTAATCCTTTCCTTCAAGTTCATCACCGAATACAAGTCACACACTTAAAATAATCTCTTAATATATGAATAGTATTGTAAATAATTGTGGTTCTTGAGAAATATGTCAATTATGAAGATGTTGCGTTTCAACTCTTTTCACATCATAATTACAGAACCACAAGATCCACAAAATTGTAACTGGATTCAGCACCACACCCGATTTAAAATGATCATAACAAATTTCACTACATGTAGATGGTATACCATCTACATTACATAGTATTTAATAAATAAGCTTAAGCTTAACTTACTTTCGTGGATCAATTCCAGGTTGTGCAGTGTGCTTCGTTAATATTTATGTGTAGATCCATATGGGGGTCGTGTGGCGCAATGGTTAGAGCATTGGACTCATGATCGTAAGGTTGTGGGTTCGAACCCCATCTCGGCCATTGCTTCTACTCAACAGACCCTAGAGTAATCATTGTACCGTCTAAAAATGGACCATCAGGCTATGATGTTTCCAAATAGACGTAAAAGTTTGTAGAAATTGACCCTGTGTCAGCTTGGTGAAATGGCGATGAAAATCGCCCCTGCCGAGTTCCTCCGGGAGTTTCCAATAAGACAGACAGACAGACATAAATTGATGCGTCAATACCTGCACTTCACCGCCCCTGAAATCCGCGGCAGAAACCCTGGCAGAAACTTCTTTTTCTATATTCTTGAATTTTGGGAGTAAAGATTGAATTCCCATTGTCACGATTCGATTGTAACCGTGTGTTGAAGCTGGTCAACTCCGGGATTGTTATTTACGATCAGCTGATTGAAGATCACAGGCTGTTTTTAACGGCTGATATCGCTAATTGTTCAAAATGCGCATGCGCTAGACATGCGCATAAAACAAATCGTGTTCCCGTGGTGTTGCCGTCGGGATTGCCCTGGAATTGCCAGAGAAGTATGTCCCACCCCCCCTGAATTTGATAATGATCGAGTCTTTATCCTAGACTAGGAGGAGGAGAAGGGGGAGGAGGAGGAGAAGGAGGAGGAGGAAGTAAAGTAAAGTAAAGTAAAGTAAAGTAAAGTAAAGTAAAGTAAAGTAAAGTAAAGTAAAGTAAAATACTATTCAAAAATAAATTTTAATCAAATACTAATTAAACATTGAATCATTGGTATTATACTTGTCCAGTTATCAAAAACTATAGGAAATCCATGTCAATAATAAATATAGGACAGGGAAATCTCATTGAAATTGAGTCGTAAGCTGCGTAAAGACATTTTCGTTTCTAATAGCGGTAGCTGGTCATACTAAGACTTATCTTTGACGGGTGGTATTAGTAGTAATCGATCAAACGCTCAAACTGTCCCTCCATTTGATTTAAAGAAAATCTTCGATACGAACTCTTAAAGTAGGCTTAATGTCTGAATTAAGAAGGTAAGACCATTACAAAAGCGAACAATTGACAGCCTTTACTGCATTATCAATTCATTCTGTCGCGTGTTTTCTTGGGAGAAGGGGATATCTAATGAAATACGAAATGAAACATAAGTCGGAATCTATTTTTTTTCATATTAAAAATTGTGATGCCAAGTACGTTGACAAATATTTGAATATTTTGAATTGTCTTTCGTACAAGGTTACTAATGTGACAACGTTATGTGACTGTGACATAATTATACAGCTGCCAAAAATAGATGTAACATTCGCCTTCTTTATATACCCTTTACTAGCCTGAATCTGCATAGCGTAAAGCACTGCACTTACGTTTATCACTATAGATAAAAGAAATAGAGCAATAATACACTGTATTTGAATCACTTGTACTTTTGTAGATTTTACTTCTTTAAATTCAGGTTTATGCTTGCCTATAGCATTCAAATCGCCCATCATATAGCAACAGGCCTAACAGGAAAAAACATAGGAGGAAACATGGGAGACAAGCCAGCAGCTGTCTAGAAATCATCTTGAGTTGTTGTACAAAATATTCCCTTAGGGAAAATATGCTGGGACGAAGATGGTCAGAAACATAAAGGTGGCTTTATGACGACAGTACAATTGGCAACCTAGACGGCGTTGCTCAATGCGTTATTTCAACTTTCGTCCCAATAAACTCACATTTAATTTAACACAACTGTCCTTTAATAGCAATTGATAATGTTAAGGTATCATTGCCATCATTAAATCAGATTGTTATATTTTCTTTCAAATGTGTAATTATCACACCCTTCAACAAATATTATTGGCGCTTAAAACGAGCTAAAAGATTCAATACAAGTATTCTTAAGACTGAAGGTGTACGGGGGGGTACTCAAGTTTGGTTTTGGTAGGGACGTGCCGCTGAGATTTTGGAAGTGGACCCATAAATATACCAATTTTTCAAGAAATTTGGACCCATTGATATACCAAAAGTCAAAATTTTCGGCCAAATTTAACCAAAATTGTCTTAGTTTTTACAAATTTTCCTAAAATTTTGGTTAGATTAAGGAAAAATTGGGCTGTTTTCCGAAAAAATTGAGAAAATTTTGAAAAAAGGACCCATTCATACACCAAAATAGGCTTTGAAAAGGGGGTCATTGATATACCAGAAGGCTGAAAATGCTACCCATGTTTGCGGCACGTCCCCGTATGGCCATTTGTACTGAGTACCCCCCGGGCGTACAAGGAGGCAGTATGGGACACAATGCTGTGTTCTTTTGCAAACACGAAATATTTTCGACTCGTAGTTTTTAGTTTTTAACTTTAGGATACGTCTTATTTCAAGCAAAAATAATAAAATGTCAGCAGACGTGTTAATGAGATAATTAGATTGAGTCCGTAAAATCACCAACTCGGATTCAAATATCAGTATACCGAAAAACAATCAAAAAAAAAAAAAAAAAAAAACCATTTGATTGTTGGATACTTTCAAAATTTTCCTATGCTTGCAAAGATAGGAATTAGTATTATTATTAATACATTAGATGCGATCAAGCAAAATGTATAGTTGGAACTCGGAAATATTGATTTTAAGAACAAAACAAAGTCAATATATCCTTTTGTTTCCTGTTGTTTTGGAAACTCTTAAAATTGCTCTTATCTTTGGAACTGGTTGTTCAATTTCAATGGGGCTTTCTGTAAATGCAGATTTGCAAATGCTTGTTACTGTCCTTTAAGAAACGGAAAATTTAATATTTCCGAGTTCCGACTGATTTTGCTCGATCGCATCACATATAACTTTATTTTCAATGAGTTTCACCTTTAAGGATCTAGAATGAGCGTTTATGGCGTTTCGACAGTATTTTTGTGGAAATGAGAGCACCTCAGACGTATCGAATTGCATTCTGAATACGAAGCATGTCTTTCTGATATCAAATAATTTTCATTTTTGAAATTCACGGTATAATACAAATTTTATGACAAATTATTAAAATTTGATATTTTTCAAATTTTTGATATATAACAGTCCTCGAAGTAAATGTTATAAATCTAATGATATATCCTTAAAGTGTATGTAGCTGGGAGGAAAAGCCGATGATCAATTGAAAATTTTGACCTTTCATATTGAAGATATGGATTTTTTCCCCCAAAAGACCTAATTTTTTTTTTGTGTTTTGGGAAACAAAATCCATATCTTCAATACGAAAGGTCAAAATTTTCAATTGTAGGTCGGCTTTTCATCCCACCTACATGCACTTTAAGTATAAATCATCAGATTTATAAAGTTTACTTCGAGTACTGTTAAATATCAAAAATATATATTTTTAATGATTTGCCATAAAATGTGTATTACATTGCGAATTTCAAAAATTAAAATTATTTGATATCAGAAGGACATTCTTCGTATTCAGAATGCAATTCGATATGTCTGATGTGCTCTAATGTCCCACAATAAATACTGTCCAAACGTTCATAACCCTTCCCTTAATACACGACACAAAACCTGTTCTACATTAGAACATCTCTTTTGCTAAGTAGTGATTACTTTTGATGTTGTTGATTTTTGGCGTGTTATTATTTCAGACACTAAAACCCCAAACAGCCAAAGTAATAATAAACACATGGAAACAGAAAAGCTCACTCTGAATACGTGGACGTGGATTCATAACAAGAGCGCATAGATTGATATTATACCTTGTACATCTCAAACAGGATTGATTATCACCATGATCACAGTATGTATAATGCTTGGGGATTAGTCAACAGAACTTGCAAGAAAAACATTAAATTTCTCCGTTAATTGCTATTGTTGGCAATATCAAAATTGTTATAAAGTGGCAATATCAAAATTGTTACTTTCCATGTCCCCCCCTACAAGTGTTTGTGAACGGTCCCTAATATTCATTAAAGCCATAATACACGATCTTATATAAATATGAAATTGTTATTTGGGTGGGTTTTTTTTTCAAACCTGATATTTGGGCATATTTTTTCCAATGTTTACATATGTCACAACTTAAACCTAATTGGATTCAGTTGCTACATTTATGTGTTTTAGGACAACATAGCAAGTTTGAATTAAAGGCATAATAAATTCCCATAGAACACCACAGTTAAGCATCCAAGAGAGTAGATGGTTTTTATTTCATTCAAATGACCAGATAACATTCCTGACACTTGTTACCAATTCTTTTTCATTAATATTTGGCAAATAATAACCAAATTACACTTGATGGATACTACGGAATGGTATCAATCGGAGGTAGACGAATAAATAACCTTGGGTACGCTGATGACACTACCCTTAATTGCAAGAACAGCAACTCAACTTCAAGACCTAATAAACAGGGTAAAGGAAGCAAGTACGGAGTAAGGACTGTTCCTTAATGTCAAAAAGACAATGGTATTGATTTGTGGATAGAGGGAAAGCAAACCAGCAGTTAAAGGCTGATGGAGAGGACATAAAGGTTGAAAACACTTTTATCTTTCTTGGATCACTCATTGATGTCGAAGGAGGCAGCGGTCAAGAATTCAAAAGACACCTGGCCATGACAAGATATTAATCATGGAAGCTAATAATCGCATTTATAATAACATAGATCTTGTGGTTAAGGTCAATAATATTTAATATCTCTCTCCCATAAAAACTATGCACAGGGGAATCCTCTCCCAAAATGTTCATATAAGGTTGGAAATCCGACAATTGTGTTCAGTTACTTAACAGAATAAAATTGTAGAATTTCTTCTCGCCCTCATACACTGCTTAGCACGTGTAGATATAGGTAGTGTATGTGCGACGTCCAGTGGTTCGGAAGTCACGTAAAGCTGTTAGTCCCGTGTACAAGAAGAGTCAAACCCTGTGCACGTTAAGTGTCAGAGAAAAGAGAAGGGGCCAATCCCCGGTTCCGATATCTGCAATCAATCCTAGGTTCCAGGATCGCGCATATAGATAAAAACTGTGCACGTTAAGCCCGTGCGACAATACTCAATTTGAGGTATGCACGTATATAGGAAGAAGGGGAGAATGAAATGACACTCCTTATACCAAGTCTTGTGATCTCCTTTATAGAACCTAAACCACTCTTTTTAAGTGTCTGCTTTATTTGCCATTGAGTGCTAACACCGTCATCCTCGCCTCCGACTCGCCATAAATACACGGAATGTAACTTTATATTCTGAAAGTGTCCAAGCTAAATTCTCATGGAATGTGTTGATCTTGTTCAAAATGTGAATTTTTAGACTCAATACACGTGTCGATACTTTCCCTTGGTACTTTTCCTCAATATGCGCTGTGAAGTGGTGTGTGCATAAGACAGGTGGTATTAATGGATTCGAGTCCGGGATTCGAGTATTTTATTACCTTCATTCACGTCATTTAGGATCTTTATCTTTAGTACAATATTACAACAGTGTATCATTTCTTTAAACTACCACAAGTATTTTCATTCCTTTAATTGATAATTAGATTAAGCATGTAACTGAATTCACTGGTAATTAGTATACATGTAGTTATGACTTACTACTAGGGATGTCCACTGATAATACATTTCATGCTAGAAAGGTTTCCTACTGGCTGTGTGTGTGTCCTCACCCATGTATTGTCTATGCAAACACACCCCCATGCACTAAGTCCTAATTCCACCAGAAAACATTAACCAATTAACCAAATTTTACTACCATGACCATTTCATATGCTATCCATCATGGCTTCCATGCACACACAGTATATTGCTCAATGTAGTAAAGATAACCTTTGAGTTGGAGCAAATTTCCCAAAATTGGTAGTGATTAATGTTACCAAACTTATGCCATGATAAAATATAATCATTTTTGATAAAAGATAAATTAATGTGCTGACCTTAAAATTTTGAACAATGTTTAAGACTGCCGCTATTCATTTGAAATAATGCACTTATTGTTCATCTCCTCTATGGAGATTTCCGTGGCAGCCATCTCTATGATCATGCTTGAGGTTCCACCAAACAAACCATGAGTTTTGAGGTCTTATATTTTCAGGATGATCTTATTTCATGTTTGTTATATAAGCAAATATAATGTTCCAGATAATGCTAGTTAATAAATACATTAAGAATAAGTACCTTAAAATAATATTGCACTTCTGTTAGTATTCCTTTTTGGACTTAACGTTTTAACATGTTCTAATGTTCTAACCTGATGAATCTATTCACTGATGTTCTATAGCAGCCGTATATAAAACCGTGACACTCGAAAGGACATATCTCTGGAATGATTAAGATTAAGATTATCTGAATGCCAAAATGTTTTTTTCATCAATTCCCAGCCAATAAGTTAGGTCTGAATCAAGTTAAAAGTACTTCCATTTTTAGTGGACATGCCTATTACTACTGACAGTTGGTCGTTTCAAGTTATGAGCTTCAGAATTCGTGGTTTTCTATTATCCTGCCTAAGCTCTTGAATGACGTCATTACCGATACCTTTGTTTGTGCCCTTTGTTAGAAACTTAAAACTAGTAGAAAGCCGTTTCGGTTTTCATTTCAGTTTGTTACATAATCGTGTGACCGCAGAATATCAGGTTTGAAATTACCTTGATCAAATAGACCATCAAAATATTTCCACCGAGTTAACAAAAGAATAAACACTCGAATAGACACTGGTATTCATATGCATATGGCATGCAGGAGGTTCGATTGAAGGTTACTTCCAATATAGGCTAGTTGACTTTTTTTCAAGTTATTTATTTCTCGAATGAAATGAGAAGAGAGAAAAAGGGCGAGTTTGCGTGGGTGTGTGTGTGTGGGTGGGTGTGTTGTTGTTGGGGGGTTATGGGGAGGGGGGATCTGAAGAGGGAATGAAGAGGGAGAGTAGAACTCGAGAGTGAGTGGATTAGTTTGTAGTGGAGAGGAGATATCTATTGTCACGGGAGAAGGAGACACGAGAGAGGAGGAGAGGAAATATGGGAAAAGGAGGGGATATAGGTGAGTGGAGAAGGGGCCTAGGTAAGAGGTATGGGTTGTGCTTTCCATGACAATAAATTTATTCATAATCAAATCATCTCCTTCATCATGCATCACTGAAGTCTCATACAGTATTGTTACCTTTTACGCTTGATTGTTATCCGATCCATTATAATAATTGTCTACATTATTATGTATACACAAAAGTGGATATGTATCCGATAATACGATTAGCACAATTATGACAACAGGCTATTATATATACTCATGGTACTAGTCACTCCTCTTTTCGCCAAACGCCAAGTGTTTCTAGAATGCTGTTAAAATAAGAAAAATTTTAATGCTAATTTATTGCACATTCTAGGGAAGTGTGGTTACCTTTTTGAAATAGCCGACTGGGAGGGTTTTCAATAAAATGTTTTTTGTGTCAAAACTAAAGCATACTCTGTATAAAAGAAAATATGAATATTAACTGCACATCATATATAACGATTCGTGATACCCAATTGTGACACATTTGATGTCGTTTAAGAGGCAGAGAATTTTATTTCAATTTTATATACGCCAAAATATTTTGTTTTAATTTAGTGAGAATGACGATAGAAAAAACGTTGAAAATTCTACGTAAAAATTACATTAGGCCCCGCCAAAGATTACTGTTTCGTTTTTATGGTAATCTAATATTTTATTACCTGAAATAAACGTTGGGGTCTAATGTGGATTTTTCATATAAATGATAAAAACATCGACGTGTATACAAGAAAATGGTAGGCTCCATTATACTTACCCACATGTATTATACGAGTCGCCGAATATCGATATGTATTGTGCATGTATAGAAGCCCATTTATTGTCGGATTTCTGTATGTAGAACACGTAGTTATCAACAACTGAGCGCTATAAATACACATTAATGTGTTAAGTAAATAAAATTCCAAAATATGATAGGTTTTCTGTCTTTGCTTGTCACGTGGTAGGCCTGTGTTGAAGTTGCGACTATATGTTCAAATAAGTTTCAATATGGATACCAAAAAGACGAGCGGTCTAATATTTTCGTACCCATACATTCAAAATTTAGACTCTTAGTTCTTGGGTTATTGGTCAAAATATGATTTGACAATTTTTACATACAACTCAATAACTGTAAAACTTATCGAATTAATTATGTCTCTTTTGAAATTCTCAACAAAATCCTTAAAATTCATTTCTCACATTGTACAAAAAGAGGTTTATCTTTAAGAAAAATATTGAGTCAAAATCGAACGCTCGTAAGCCTCCAAAATATCTCTATTGATTTATGCATTGTGTATGTGAAACCAACCAGAAACAGAAAATTGCACCACGCAAGCATTATTTACATCCAAGATCATACTACATGAGCTGTTTTATTTTGTTTGTTTTTTCACATAAACACTAATGATTGGCAATTATTGTTTAATATCACAATATTAGTTGGGCCCGCTTGTTTCTGGGACACTGTATATTTCGAAAGCCTGTAGGAGCCTAAAATAAATAAGTAAATGGTAATTGAGTTTTGAGTGAGACAGCGAGAGTATAATGTGATCAACTAGGCGATGTCGTGGTTTTGGTAATGTGATTTTGTTCCGTCTGTTGTTGATTTTTCATGGTCATAAATAAATGAAATATCATTCAAACTACAAAGTACGTATTCCCGAAATGTCCATTGTTATAGGTTTTTTTTAAATTGCTATTAGCTTATCTTGAACGAAGCTTACTTTCTATAGGTAGTGAACACTGTTTCGTTTAAGAATGATGTTACAACAATTATGTGCCGTATACTTTGAATACTTATAGTCTGACCACATTTAATAATGACTAGTTGCAGCGCCAAATAATTGAATCATATTATCACATACAATAACCCATCATTTAAGTCAAGGATGTAACGAGAGAAATTTCATTTTGTGCGTCTTAGTTCCAAGAGGTTAGTTACGTTACTCTGACTTAAATAATACACGCACAATGCTGTACGCAAAAAGTGCCAGTTACATGTTCACCCATGCGTATCCTAAAAAAGTTATAATTGGAACCAGCAACCAATAGCTGCATGTTTTAGCTCGGAATTGAGACCTCGTTGCAATCGTACAAGAAATAAAGAGACGATGATTCAACACCCACTGAAGATGCAAATTCCAAAGTTTCAGTTTGCTCCATTGCATGCCCCTTTGATTTGTCTAGCGCCGTGTTTTCCATTGATTAGCACAGTGAAACTAGTGCCGTGCTTTCGGTGATTATAACATGGTATTGCAACTTTTGACTTCGTTCCTTCCGTAAGTTTTAGATCACTGTTTCTTTAATTCTTAACCAATTTCAACAAAGGGGGTCTTAAATCAGAGCTAAACAGACAACGTACTGTTGCTGATACTTAAAGCCATATTATAACATTTTTAAACAAAATAGATTAGCATTTCTTTGCTATAAAATGTTAGCTTTTACTGTCAGATATATCCCCTTTTATTTTTGAGCCGAACAACTACGCCAAAGCAAAGAAAATTGGAATTTACTACCAGCGCACATGTCGCCAATACGTAGCACTCGTTCGGTCATGTTGTGGTACGACCCTTTGTTGTGTATATCACCGCGCACGCCGTGTACGGACTGTGTGTTATGAACATCGTGTATGCGTTCGACTAATAATTCCATCGTAATAATAAAGCGCCGAATCCGGCGTTTTATTCAAAATCTCGGATATTGACAAAACTACAGCACCTAGAGTCTTGATATTTGCAGGGTATATTGGTTTAATAAAGTACAACTTAATCGTGTAAAAAAAGGAATTTTAAAAATTCAGTGAGGGCGTCTTCCTCAGCAAATGTTATAATATGGGTTTAATGTTGATATATTTGTCTATGTTTTAGATATACAGGGGTGAACATAAATGGTACCTGAATGTTTTTGTTCACTGTATATTATCGTGAACCAATTTCATCAACTACAGAAGCTTAAAATCAGATTCCTAAAAGACGTTGAGCTTTTACATTCTATTTCGAAATATCCAAAGAATTTTCCTTTTGTAAAATATTTTTTCACGCCAACAGGCAATTTCAATCTTATACCGTATGATTGATTTGTCAAACAGTAGATATCATGTCAGGGGATGTGGGAGAACGTCTGGCAAGCATTTAATGTGGCTTTAATACAATTATTACTCTATACTCTATCATTTGGAAGCATTAAATATATACCCATGTGTGTTTTGTTCTCTTGTTCCATTTCTCTCTCTCAGATTTTTTTAACGTATATCCAAGCACTATGTTTTTAACTGACATTACTGAAGAAATAAACTTTATTGCTTTTTATTTGACCGAGAAAATTAATTTCATTGCAGGTGTATCTCTGAATTAACGTTTTGAACCACCAGGTTAAAAACCAGTTTGACCCCTGCAGAAATAATGGTTTGGTCCTGTTAGTTTATTGCTAAAAGATCAATATGAAGTGATATAAGATCAATATGAGGTGATACATGTGTATTGTCTATTTGTTTATCATGGGCACCATCAGTGTTCATTGGGCCAATCAGCGATCACCTTTAACAAGGCTTGATTCTTGTGTGTGTGTATGTACCACCATTATTCTGTCAACATTCATGCAGACAAGTCATGTGGTGAATTTTTTCTCCCACCCACCACTCCCTATTGCAAGGTGTGCATTTAAAGCCATTAAAGGTTTGAAAATAGTATAATAAAAGCCGAAAGTTTATGGCTAATTAAAAAATGTTGATGTATAAGAAAGAATAATCTTGGATAATCAAAGAAAATTTAATAAAATATGTGACATTATCTGAAGAAGATTATATGGTAAATTAAATTTAATACTGTAACAAAAAATGTGCAACTCACTTTGCTTTGTTTGTTCATTTAAACTACTGGGTGAATAACCTACACCAGGATATTATCTACATAAGTGTGGTACCAGTAGCAATTATAGCAAAGATGTATTAATATCGAATTGTTGGACTCGTGGAGCAGTTTACCATTGGTATGTTAGTCCTGATGATCTTTTTCAAGGGGCTTATTTAATCATTTTAAATTTCTAACTGTTTTTGATGTAGTGCTTATAGATGGGCAATATATGTATTTTATAACGTTTTTCTGGCGAATAAAATGAAATGAAATATGTAATTACTTACAAGAGTTAGGGGTGTGCAATTTGACATATATTCATATGCTCTGGGCTCTTTTATATTTATGATGGCGGTATCAGCAAAGTTCGTTGCGATAAAAATGTCATAAGACCACCCTGTGTTTGGCTATATTAAAGAATAAATTTTGCAGGTACTTCATCTTGTAGAAAAAGTAGTTTGGCGGTAACTCTTCTCTGAGCTAGTTTAACATGTTGAATGAACTGTTCTATGGGTGTGATTTAACTTTCACTATAATATTATCAAGGATTACTCAATGTTAAAACAGTCAAGTAAGGCAATGTTTTCTAACATGTATTTAATTATGTACATGTATACTTTATATATTTTCATATTGGATTAATATACTATTTTATATCCAAATTAACCTTTCAGGAATTTCTCTCCTAGGATTCCAGGAAGCAATCTCTTGGAAGAACAGTATTCATGCACAGTTATCGTAAAGATTCAGCCCACTATTCACTAATATAATTATTCATTTGTTTAGTTATGACATGATCAGCTCCTGATTCATGATCAATTCAGCTCCCAGGTAGATTGTTCACTGGGGAGGTACTAGATTCCAGGTAGATTGTTCACTGGGACGGTATATCCAATAATATATTCATTATGACATGATCAGTTCCCAGGTAGGTTGTTCACTGGGTTGAGGTAACTTAGGTAGGTTCATCTAGGTCCTGATTCATGATCAATTCAGCTCCCAGGTAGATTGTTCACTGGGGAGGTACTAGATTCCAGGTAGATTGTTCACTGGGGCGGTATATCCAATAATATAGTTTTGTTATGACTTAATCAGCTCCCAGGTAGATAGTTCACTGGGGAGGTATCTTAGGTAGGTTCATCTAGGTCCTGGTAATAATACTAACTATATTTTCAAAGTATTGTGGAAGCTGTTTTCTTAATGTGCATGCTAATTTATTATAACATATGATATTTGATGCAAATAAATTTATGAATGTCTGTCTGAATGCCTGACAGATACGCAATTGGTGTTTGTGGTCGAATTATTTCTGTCTGGGGGTAATGTGCTGATTTTAACATGTATCGACCGATTTTTAGCGCGACTATGCATAACAAAATAATTTTTGACCAGCGTTCAGAGTGCATACCCATATCAACAAACACAAATTTTGAGGATTCCTCTGAAAATATAAGGGATTTCTCTTTCAAGATTTACTAAAGGATTTTCCTTACCCAAGAGGGATTTGTTTGGACGCTTTGCCTAACTGAGTCAAGCTTTACCCCAATAAAATGCAGCATTCCTGTTCCTTTTAAATTAATTAGCCTAGATTCACGGAAACGTGCTAGCTAAATGTTTTATCTGGTATATTTACAAGAGAATTGTGTTTTATAAGACATGCCCTGTGAGAAACACAGTTTAAATGCAAATTAATCAAATTGGGATAAGAATAATGCCATAACAATTTAGTCATTGTATACATCATTCTTGAAATGTGGCAAATTGAAGTATTGAAATGGAACCTTTGAAGAACACTAGGTACATTCAACTGTTGATGACAATCCCCCGCCACTTTTGTGTAATCTTATATAGGACAGCCGCTTCAAATAAAAAAATATCAAAGGATTTTACTTCTAGAAAGAAAAACTTGTTTCAAGAATTGTTACAGTTACATACTCTTGTTTCCTATATAATATTAAAGTTCCTTTAAATGTATTATACATTCTTGAGGATTTAACAAAATGCAGGGTGTCCCAGAAAAAATTACCTGGTGAATGAATTTGGACATAAGTCAAGAAATAGACATTAGAATCACAAATTTAAAATGCCAATTTTATTTGATTCGGTTGACTGGTTGCAAAGAAATTAACGATTACAAAATGCACGCATCAATGCATTTCATTACAAGTTTCATCAACAGGCACTTTTTTCATACTCGCTCATCCCTTTCTAAAGTTTGTGTATCTCATTAAATCTAGTCCTCATTATCTTTTTCATAATCCGACGGTGTTTTATGTTATTCATGCTTTCACAAACAACAGTTTGTCCGAGACACCCTGTACACGCTTCGTGTATACGCGTCAGGAGTGACATGTATGATGGATTTGTGTTCTAAGGTAGCTTGCTCAACTTGCAGCCCTGTGGCTTGGTTCATGGTGTTGAGAAGGTTGAAAATGCATATCGATAGGACATTGTTTTTGCAATAAAAAATTGAAAAGTCCTTTTATGATTAAATTGAGGCAATCAATTGCTACCAGAAGCGTTTTATTGAATCATTCAAAGTAGCTAACTAAAATCATATACAAATTTCAATACGAAATTCACCATTGCCCCTAGATGATTAAAGTGCATATTTTACAAAAGGCTGTGCGTATAATCTTACCTTGGTTTGAAAGTGTAGCCCCAAGTTTCAAAATATTGTATTTTTCAGCTTCAATATCTTTTTCTATAAGTCTTTTCTAAATCCGGTCAGAGTAACATTTGGTTTTGTTAGATGAACATGCGAAGACATCCTCCTTTTACATTATTATTCTAGAGTGTAAGGTGCAACATACAGAAGTTGTAAAAAACAGTTTACGAACCCAAACAATTATAATTAAACTGACAACAAATAAACACAAATTCCGACCAGCACACAACACAACTTGACAAAGACGGATGCCCTCGCCATTAGGCCACAGACTCCCACTGTTAAACCTTTCTGAAATACACGTGTGTTGAATGTGTGTTGACATTTGTGAGAAGTATGTCCAAGGCCCAAAATGTGTGTTGAAATTTGCAGGTCTTTTGGGAACAAAATGTATATCTTCAGTACGAAAGGTCAAAATTGTCAAATGATGGATGGCTTTTTCTACATACACTTTAAGCGTATATCATTTTTTAAATAAAGTTTGCTTCGAGGACTGTTAAATATACGTCATTCTACTATGATACGTCATTCCAGCTCAATTAGATACATGATGACTTAATAAAGTGGAAATATAACACCTATTCAACAACTCTTCCTATACCTTTGTACAGGAGCCAACCGTTGTTAATCCGTGGTGAACCAACACTTTTACTGTAGCGTATACGCGAACGCGAGCGAGACTACGCGTTACGCGAGAGCGCGTAAAATTCGTCATGCCTGGAACCTTATTGCGTATGCCAGCTTACAAGTTGAATTCAGTATTTATCAGGAAGCGGCTAAACATTGCCGTTTTATTCTGTAGTTTTATTGCTGATATCAAAAGAGAAATCAAGTAATTTTTTAATGTTCAACATCTGCACTAAACTAATAGCGCTCAAAATAAAATGAACTTACATTAAAACATAGTCTATACATAAACAACAACAATCATAAGGGCAACAAATTATAATATTGACGCTGTTATTTGAAAACTCCTTGGAATGTCAGAATTACAATTTAAGTGACTCAACCTCGAAGGATCATGCAGTTTTCACCTGCATTGCTATTCCATAATTGTATTGTATTATAGTGCACTCATCCATTGGTCGATATCATATTATATTTCCGTTTAAGTCACCTTACCTCGTTTTCTGTTTTCAGTCCAAATTACGATATTCAAACAGAATTGAGGGGCTCAATATAAAAACGACCTATCCCACATTTAGGTTATTTTGAGAAAACTCGGCTTCTGCATTAGAATTCTCAATACAATACATAACAATTTTACTTCTTACGTTGATTTTACAATTTTACTAAAGTGTAAAGTCATGATTCCAAATCATGATGTTTCATGTTTGGAATCATGACATTATGGTGACCATTTTCAGCAGCGCCCTTTATTTTCACCAAAATTTGGGAAAGGCCGTTTTTATATTGTGATTCATAATTAAGAAAAATGTTGTTTGTGTGATACCTTATAAACGTTGATATTTGATATGTTGAATTACCAAAAATAACACATACATTACACGTTCTCATCCAATCACATTAGCCCTCGATAGTAATTTTCTATAAACAGTGAGTTAATAATAACTTTTTGAAACACATTAGCTCAGCTGTGCTGAATGTAACCTTTTCCTATTGCATTCAATTCCCTAATAGGGTTCAAGAACCAATCTGTTTCTATTTTGTGTATTTTTTAAGAGTTTCCTATTCAAATTTTGAAGTTACTCAAGGACTATTGGCTCAAAGGTGCTGACCGTATACAACTTAAGAAAATCGCATTTTCCAGTTGTATTAGCATTAGGAAAGATTATTTACTCAGTTCTGTTATCCCTTGTTGACTTTGGCAATGTTACATTAATAATAAGTGACACTATTGATACATACTTATTGTTACGGATCGCAACAACTCGAGGTCAAAAACACCTTTTACTCAAATTCACTTTAAAATGCAACAAACCGCAAACAAACTTTTTTAACGAAATATGAATCTTTCATGAAAAGTATAATATGATTGGACAATGAGTTTGCCTGTGAACATAAACGCATACGTGAATCACAATATTGATTTTACTTATCCGGCAGTTACTACAAATTGCTGTTGCGCTCAATGTTCCAGACAAATGATGTATGTACTGATTCAAACTTGTCCTGCGAAAACCACTGTTCAGCAAAGTCCACTGTTGACTTGTATGTATTATCCTTTGTGTACAAATCCTTCCACAGATGACAATTTCCAAAATGTTGCTGCTTTCATCAATTACTTACTTTCTTCAGGGCACATGCTCTGTGTCAACTATTCCACTTACAATGGCAGATGTGTTGTTTCATAAACAAATTTTAAGCACGTTGACAGAAGAATATATTCCCCTTTGGGGAAGAAAAGAGCACTTATACTGGGTCCCCTCAAACTGTATGCAATTGTCGTTTATTAATATTGCTGACGACTCCAACTTCCTTACAACACACAAGGACATCAGCGAACTTACAGCCACTTTAAACCGAACTCGATAAACTCAAGTCTTTTCTTCAGGGCTACAAATCCTTCGCTCATTTTCTGGTGGTCTATTCAACCTTCCCTTTACGATTATCCCGGTGAACAAAATGTTAGTGGTCAGTGAGGTTAAGATTCCTAATCTTAATTCTTACTATAAAACTCCTAATCATGCTCGCGATTGTCAGACCAATCAAATCAATTGCAAAGACACATATACCAACTATATACATGTATTACAAGCACATATTAAAGGTGTTATATATATATATATATAGTTATTAACCTAATCAGTCAATAAATCGCTCGGCGCTTTCTTTGTACGATACGATGTTATTTAAAAGGTGTCATGAATAATAGTTATACATTTTACTTACTTGAAGGTAAATCCATTTACCAAACAAATATTATCAGCAACCTGTCTTCTGGTTTCTTGATTCAATATTACAGAAAATAATGCTTAAAGGGGAGTAAACATGAGCGTAATTTTATCACATAACGTACCTCCACGACAGTATTCTCAATAAACAGTAACTTTCAACTGACGTTCCGTTGCTGCTCCCTCGGGCAGGTGCTATTGATTATTGATATTTAATTTTAGGGTAGCTTTAAGGCAAATAAGTTTTTACTTGTTTGGCGAATACGTTTTCCATACACACTACAGAGGTATAATTGATGCCTGGGTATTGATGCCAGGATATAAATCAGCACTGACAGCATGATATCAGCATGAAATCGATGTGCATGTAAAAATGTAGTCCCAGTACATTAAAGGCCCGCAAAGACTGACAAAATAACAAGCAAACGCCTAATGGAGGCTTTTAATTCATTCGGATATATATGTTTATGGAGACATTGTGAGCAAAATGCCATGAGGCTAAGAGTATATTAGCCAAAGAGGGTCGTGATTTAAATCCGTAGATTTATTCAGAGTCAACAACTCCAGCATCAACAAAAAAGTAGTTGCCACACCTCTGTAACTTTTCAACATTATCTATTTTGCAGTTCAAATCGTCATGGTTATTATATATTTGAGTGTAGATAAATCTTGTTGAAACACAAAAAGATTATCACTAATGCTAAATGCAACAAGATGCCTATGAACTTTGCTCTTGAAGGATGCTGCGCCGTTGTCAGATATGCTATATGGTAAGCTATTTCAAACGTGAACTGCAATGTGGATGAAGGTCCTGTCAGTAGATATGATTCTAGAAACTGATATTGTGAGAGTGTGGCAATGCTGGAGCAGGTAGATCTTCTGACTACAAAATGGCTTTGGTAGCCATGGTAGCAGTGCCGTCACATCTGGTGGCACAAGCAGGTGTGTATTTTGTAGAGGACTGCTGCTGCAACCACTTGACGTCTTTGATGGAGAGATGTGATATTCAGCTTTGTGCTTGCTTCTTCTTCACATACGCCTATGATTCGAAGGGCTTTCCTCTGGAAAGAGTGGTGGCGCTGGCACTCATCCAAGACAGTGAGGAGTAATTCCACCACATCAGGGTTATTTGCAACTCTCCTCAGAGCGCCTAGCATCTGTCCTGCTCTGGATAGACGTCCAGGTCAGCTTGCTGTCTACCGTTACTCGGGGATCTCCAGCTCCTCTTTCTCAGCCAGTTTGGTGGAACAAAACAGAAGATCTAGCTCGGTTAGATTCCTCTTTCCTGAAATTGTCATTGCCTTACATTTCGTTGGGTCGAAAGTTGCCTTCCATTTATCTGCCCATATACTCATTTCTCCAGGTCTCTGTTCAGGCTAGCAGTAATAGCGTCAGTGGTGTTTCTAGATGTAATCTTAAGGTAGAATCATCTGCATAGAGTTAGGGTTGGTTTTCACATTCATCACCCAGGTTATCAATGAAGACAGAGAAAAAAAGCGTGCCCAAAATTGACCATGGGGAACTGTTGCATTGATGGAGGAAGTGCTTGATGACTGGCCAGATAAGACAACTTTCATCGAATGAATTATCAGGTAGCTCCAAATCAAGGTGAGCAGCTTAGCAGATACTCCTTTTGCAATGAGTTTCGAGCAAAGGCCAATATCCAAGACATTGTCAAATGCTAATTTGATATCCAGGGTAATCAGGCGCACTTCGATGCCTCTGTATATGGAGTTGTATGAGGATGTCAGCAGTGCTGTGGTGTGGCTTAAATTCAAACTATATATATCTGCAATCAGTTGGTTTCCAATGATGTACTTAAACAGTCTCCATGACCTTGCAGAGCAGGGAGATATAGATGGATTAGACTTCGAGTGGTCTTGCAAGTTCTGCGCTGCACTCCTTCAGGACTCTTGCAGGGATTTCATCAGGACCCGTAGTTTTATCTGGTTGTAGATTCCTGAGAAGCTTCCTAACCTCTTTGACCTTGGAGGCTATCTTTTCCATTGAGCACGTTGCTGAATGCTGAGCTTCAGGAGCAGAAAAAAATGACAGCTTTGTCCTTTGATGTAGTGTAGACTTAACGCCCATCCTTCAGCACTGGTATATCAACTCTGGTGGACTTACCAGACAGGGTGTTAACAGTGTTTCATCATTTCTTGCTGCTGAGGCTGAGAGTTTTTCCTCAACTTGTTGTTGTAGCTCCTTGTGGCTACATTCTCTGGATGATTGTACTTCTTTATGATGTTGTACTGTTCGTTTGCAGTGATCAAACCATACCTTGTCATCAGCCTTCTTGGAAACAAGATTTGCTAGTATGAAAATCTCCTATGCATTACTGATAATAGTGTTGATTTTGCTGCAACCTTCCTCTGGGTCATCAGGTTGAAGTGCAAGAGACCAGTCTGCATAATGTCCATAATATCTCGTCTTCACAGAGAGGTGATGCTGTGTTTAACTCAATATCATTTACCTTTTAGCGAGCATTATCATATTAATAGATGTGATACATGTGTGCAACGTGATAACCAAAGGCTTACATAGCAACAACACTCCTTCAAAATGGAGTAGCAAACGCCTCAGTCATAACCAGGGTTGCAATTTCTGATCACAAACGCTAAGGGTTGAGTCTAAGATACGGCTTACAGCAACAATCCACTTTCTACACTTACCTTTAGGTGTTATATCTTCTAGTTCTGTAAAATGAAACCAACTTTGGTGGATGTTTTCGATGTTATTAAGAATTATATATCCAAAAACTGGTCATTTCCAGTGTTCAAAATATTTACTTCAATTTGTCAACCTAATTTGTGTAACAGACAAGCTGATTAGACAAGTGATTATCAATTTCTTGGTTGTAAGTTCTCTAACTTTGAACATTTTTATTAACCTTATTACCAGGCATCTATAATTTCAAAAGCGTTCTTTAAAATCATTGGAATGCTTCAAGTTCAAGATTATCAAAAAATATATATTCTTCATTACACCATTTCCAATATCAATACTACATTGTATCACAAATGAAGTTTTCAATTATTCGTAATTCATGTACTAGCCAAAATGTTCGTTCCATGATTTAATTAAGATCAGGGTAATCAATTGAATGGATACCTTTGGTGATATTATGCGCATTTTCCAACGCAAATCCGTTTGAACATAGAGAGAAAGTTAACATTTTGCAATTCTGAATTAGGTCATTACCCGTTTGCTAATAAAATGGGTTGGTTTAAAGTTTTACCTTGTGGATGTCACTGTGGCACCAAGAACTTGACATCCATTTCTATATCATACCACATGTGAATGTGACAGTACCTGAAATACACGGCTTTCTAACATATTCTACAATACCAAGATTTTGTCCCTACATTAAAATACACGTCATTGACGTTGTATAAATGTTTACCTAAAGTGTGTATATGCCTAATCTAACAGGAATGTGAAGATTTCGACTTTTCATCTGACACCTCCATATAGGTCAACATTTCTTCCTCATGCGCGCAATGTGTTGTATGCATAAGACAGGTGGTACTAATGGATTGGAGTATTTACTATCTTTCCTTTACGTCATTTAGTGCAACTCGACAATAGTGCATAAAACTAAATCCCATTAATGTGCAACTTATGCAACTCATGCAAATTAAAGTTTGCTTTAGAGTTGGCAAAAGTTTTGTTATTCAATTAATTAATTATGGCATTACTCCTCATCTTAGGTTTACTGTAGAGTTAGCAGAAGTGTTGTTATTCAATTAATTAATCTCACGAAGGGGGCATTTTACCCTCTCCTCATGTTTTTTCCGTCGCCATGAAATGCTATACAAACCGCCAAACGGCCCCATGTAATTGTACACCCATTCGCTGAGTATTTGAGAGACATTTACAATTATTGCTATCAGAAGGATTGAATGGTTCGTTGACATCAACATATATGACAACCATACTACCGTCATACCCCTGCAGTCGACATGCCAATTTCATTATGTAAATTATTCCCTGTGCCGATTTTCTAACGCTTCTGGTTAGGAACGTTTCTTTATAGCTTTAAGTTAAAAGAATACTCTTTATTGATATTCTTTCTACTTGTTTCTGTTTTGTTTGCCATTCATATTTTGCCTCCTTCTGAAAACATCGGACTTTGGTATTCGGTTCTTTTCCTATTTTAGAGTAATTCATACAAGCTCCACGTATGAAGAAAAGGAATCATGAATCGGTATATAACTCTAGTCTCACTGCCGAGCCAATCACAACGAAGTGCAAATTGATTGCCATATTGCCGCCCTATGAAACGTTACTGGTTTATCCACAAAATGCCCATGTAAGTTTAAAATCATGTACACCTGGTAAGGCAATCCCAACGCGTACTTTATTTCTAGTGATTCAAATTTTAAGTAAGGTCTTCCAAGCTTGCGCACTTTTGGCATCACACAATGTCCAATAAATGAAGAGTTACGCAAAATGAATAACATTGTGTTAGCATGGTTATGGGAAAGTTCTCAGTTTTAATTAACTTCTGAACATCGTAACATTTCTTCCGAAAGAAGGAGTACTATCGTGGTTCACTTAACCAATTTTAATTTCATCTTGGAAAGTGTGGAATTATGAATTCAATATATACAATATGCTACGAGCATAATTAAAACTTTAGTTTTCCCAACACCACAGCAAGTCGTTACTAAGGATTGAAACAAGGACATCATGCATTAGAGGCAAGTGCCCTAACCATGGCGCAGGAGTATTGTTACATTATTAAAACGTAAGCATAGATCTACCTTTTGTAAATTAAGAATTAGTTGTCATAAATTAAGGATTGAAATGGATAGATATGTTTCACCTAAATTGCCTCCAGAATGGAGAATCTGTAAATAATGTGATCTCAATGAAATTGAGGACGAATTTCATTTCACTATGAAATGTTCCTTATATAACGATATCCGTAATAGATTTATGACGTTAATATATGCTATTTTTGATACAAACAATTCAAATGAAAACGATAAGTTTCTTCTTATCATGGGTGCCAATGATTTTGACACCACCAATGCAGTTGCCAATTTTATTTATACTGCTTTTGAAAAACGGGATTTAAATAATAGACCTATACCTAGTTAATGTATATTATATTCTTTATAGTTGTAAATTTTAATGTACTTGTACTTTATTTGTATACTTATTTGTATCCGTTGTTTGACCATATCTTATTGTAAGATGATAGGATTACCAACACTTATGTGATGTTACCTGTGTAACAAAACATTTGACTTGGATGTGCAATAATTAATTTTATTTATTTATTTCCGGTCTCTCTTTTTAAATGAAATGTTTTCTTAATTTTGCTTATGCAGGAAAAATCAATTGAAAAGGAACTAAGGCGCCCGGTGAAGTATCAACATGGGTAGAACAAATTTGATCATTTTTAACTGGGTCAAGCCTTTGAGTATATGTTGAATTGCAATTTGTTTTGGGTGCTTTCTGTAAAGCCGTTTCAGTTAAAATTAAGGAAATGTTGGTCCATTTAAACGGTTCGCGATGTGTGTGCAACAGGGTGCGCGTAATTTTGAGCATCCAGGTAGCTTTTTTCGTTTCACAAAGAAAACAATCACTTTATTTGAATGTATATCAGGTTGCCGAATGCCTGTGATTTTGATTATTAAGTTTATGTACAAGACTCTGAATCGCCGCTGGCTAATAAAATGGGCATATCTTTAGTTTAACCTAGAAGTAGGCGGAAGTAATTATTTGCTGATGTCGGTATGGCACCACGAGCTCGCCATCCACTTCTACATGTTCTATATCCCTATGAACATTACAGTACCCGGACTACTCTGGTTTCGACTAATATTCTACAATGCCTAGATTTTGTACTGAAGTTCTAAACTCGGAATGGCAAGTGTATATATATTCTAAAAGAGTCCAAGCCTAACCTCCATGAATGAGATTTAACCTTTTCAAAATTTCCACATTCCCCTTTTACCTTTCCTCCGTGTGCCGTGGAGTATAAGTGTTGTGTATATAAGGCAGGTGGTGTTAATGGATTTGAGTATTGTTTCACTTAAGGATGCTGTGTACTCTCAGACATGCATGTAGTAAAAGTGCCATAACTTTGTAATTATTCACGCAAGACATATAAAAGTATACATTTTTATAAAGGCAAGACATCAATGAATCTCAATATAAATACAGCTTTGGTGTAAAAACAACAATTATGAAGAAAATCACAACAAAAAAATTTCCCTTAAAAGTTTTCCCGCTTTTTTTAGTTTTTTTTATATTGGCCTTATTTCTTGAGATATTGACCATATAAGGCACCAAAATGAACTTTTTAAAATTCACAAACGCCCATTTGCACAAAATGATGCCAAAAATCGGATATAGACCAAAATATAAAAAAATGAGAAAACCGTTTCTTAAGTCGATCATGCTTTTTATGATGAGCATAATTGCTTACCTATAGATGCTGTATTTATTGAGTTATCGTGTACATAAATCGTCATTTTACCGAGAAAATGAACATTGAAATAAAGGCCGTTGAAGTTTAAGTTGGTCACATTTTGCACTTTGATCGAAGCTCACAGTAGAATGCGGCATTTCTTGTTTTTCTACCTTACATTACGGGTAAATCCACAGCCCCTTGAGAAGTTTGGGCGAAATCTGTTCATATCTTGATGTTTAAATCGGGGGAAAGAACTTTTTATCAGCTAAAACGGAGCCATTTGACCGCTAAGTTTTTGTGAAATCAGTGCTTCCGTGGTGCTTCCATAAGATGCGCCGCGCATGCAGATAAGAGTTGCGTATGCGTAGCGTATCTGTGCGTTAACAAATTGCGCGACTACAAAACATGATGCGTTATTGCGCGTGTGTACCCCGATGGTACAACAAAGATTTTCTTTCCTTTTGAATTGAGGAAACGAGTGAAATAGTGAAATAAAATCCATAAAATAGAGCAGTTAGAGTTAACAAATCTAGATTTTCTTTCTCTGTATTTATAAAAAACATAACAAAGTAAATACATTTCAAAAAAGCTCAATTTCGCGAAAGAAACAATGTCTAGAGTACACAGCCACGTTAATCTTTAATATAATTTGAGGACAGTGTATCAAAAATAAAACCCTATGTAAACATCTGAAATGAAAAGTAGCATGTTTATGATTATGCATATCGCCAGCATGCTACGCTAATTCCCTAAGTCGTTTTTGTAACTTTGAGAACAAAGTACAAAATATGGTTCAAGCATGCATTTAAACATATTTATTCACCAATCATTGCGCAAGAACAAATGATAATGATACTAATAAAATGGAATGGTCCGAAATAATTAGGGTGATTACGTAACTGATGCATGCTTCAACCACATTTGGTCTTTGTTCTCAAAATTACAAAAAATTACTTGCGAGAAATCGATATCACAGTCTTATTGTTATTCAAATAATACATAATTACATTAACCCTAATTTAACGAAGGGTAGAGATGATACCCTCGGATATTTTTCTTGTTACCGTAAAACCCTCAAAGAAACGGTCAAACGTTTTCATGTAATTGTCCACCGATGCTTTATTCTTATTTTAGAGAAAACTTGTTACCCTACCTACCGTCCAATGGTTGAGGCACAGGTACACATTTATATGTGATGCGATCAAGCCAAATCAGTAGGAACTCGGAAATATTGATTCTGAGATATAGCCAAACAAAGGAAATATTTCCTTTTGTTTCCTCTTGTTTTGGAAACTCAATTAAAATTGCTCATATCTTTGGAACTGGTTGTTCAACTGGTTTTCTGCAAAATCCAGCTTTAGTAAATACTTTTTACTATCCTATAGGAAACTGAAAATTTATTATTGTCGAGTTCCGACTGATTTTGCTTGATCGCATCACATATTTTCTAATATTATTATGAAACAGTACTGCAAACATCGTAAGATCCTATTCTTTTTGACTGAAAATCAGCCAATATTCCAGGTTCTTGTGAATTATGATGCTATTATTGACGGCAATCTGGTAATTTTTCTCATTTTTTTGGATCAATGAAAAAATAAGACCCATACCTATAAATAGGTTACAGAAATAGACATCGGACGTTTTATAGCAAAAATCCAGAGATTGTTGCAAGTTTTCCCATCCCCACTTCTCTTCGCTAGCACACATTCCTTTTAACCTAATTATTGGTTACTTATTACATTTTGCACGTTAAATACTACTAACAATACGACGTCAAAACAAATGGAAGTCACGAGCTATAGCTCACATGGTCTTGAGTGAGCCAGTGGGAATATAATGTGATTGATCACGAAGGCGCTGTCAATGAATGAGATTATGGACATTGAAGATCATTAAGGTGTTTTCTCTTGGGTATAACTAAATACAATATGGCTCCTTCGCACGCAAACAACCCTGTGAGACATTAACGAAGTTGCATGCTACTTTCGTTGCAGTTTTTATATAACGTAGAATAATTATTGTTGCTACTGTTTTATTCAACATATCGCTGACTCCAGTTGCCCCATTTTACGCACCTGATTTATTTGAGCGAGAATGTGCGTATTACAAAGAATTATTTTATAAGTTCGTTCTCGCAACAGCTGATTGTTGACATCAGTATAATCAGTGAAATGTACATCGCATGTTGAAAGAAGGCACGTCACAAACACATTGATGCTGTTTAAGATGGGCACGTCGTTGATAATTATGCTCTGAATGGCAGTGACGTCATTCACGTGATTGGGAAAACGTAAACATGGCGGCTTCCTTGAAAATCGAAAAAGATCAAATTTTGAGTGGAATACACTGCGCGTTCTCCCTTTATTTTGCCTACCTGGAACCCGATAACTGCTAGATTGTCTGATATATTACTTTAGTGATGCCCGTCTGCCATATTTCTATTCACGCCTATCTCCCTACTGTGAATGTTTCTCTTGCTAAGAGACAATTATCAAAAAGTAGATTTTAATAGAAAGATGCCAAAACAGAGAGAACGTCTGGTATTGATAAGCTTTTAGTGAAACTTAATACAATTATTATTTACTCTACTTTCTATAAATAGTTTAAATAGATGCAGTGTTTTCATTCTCTTTCTCTTATGTCCTCCCCCAATATATATACCTTTCCCCTTCCCCTCTTTTTCACTTTCTCTCTCGCTCTCCACTCTCCTCTCTCTCCCTCTCTCCCTTCTTTCTCGCTCTCTTGTTTTGTCCTCTAACCTGTGTGAGTATGACAATAAAAACCCGAACATACCGTACTTTAAAGGAATTGTTTCAATTATCAATATACTGATCATCAATGAAGGCTATCCATAGCGTCGATATTAGGGAGCTATACTTTTTAGATCAAAGATCAAAGTGGCTTTGAGCAATTCCTGCTTCAATTTGAGGTAATATCGTTAGCATGTAATGCAACAAGCTGTGGTTGGCATCAAAATATGTAAGTAAGCGGGGCTCTGCACGTGAGTTTAGTGTAAATTAACAGCACTTAACAAGTCATTTATAAAAGTTATTTCAAGCCAGTGTTGTAGTCAGGACCTCTATGCCCGAGACCGAGACCAAGACCGATACCTGCCTATCCGAGATCGAGATCGATACCAAACCTTCAGACACCAAGACCATCCGTTCCGAGACCAAGACCTTAAGTTCCGAGATCAAGACCAAGACCGAGACCTTTTATTATTTCACACCGTGCAAACAATTTTTATAATGTGCTAAACTTAAAAATTAATCAGTTTCATTTCATACTTTTTAAATTTCACCATTATCATTACGGAATGGGTATCCTTCGAAATCGATAGATATTGCAGTATTTCCGTATACGGCCACTATAAACAGACAGGGCGCCGCGATACCGTTATTCAAGGAAGTGGAGCAGGGTTTATAACTCCCAGAGCTCAAATGTGTCACTGTTATATTAAACACATCGCCTACAAAATAATCTGATATGGTTCTTCAACAATACTGTTAAAATTGAGGCCGATATCGTTTCGACGACAATTATTATTTGAAATCGGATTCAGAATAGCGCTATTGGTAGCCTCTATAAACTGCCGAGATAACGAATAAGTGACATTTTAGCCTAATCCCATAATGCTTATAATGATACCGTATAAATACCGTACACCACTATAAACACGCTCAATACTAAGTTCGTACTAAGAAATTCATGATATCATTTTCATTCTAGTAGCTACTTCTAGTACCACTAATTGCAACAGAATTCATTTAATCAACAATCATTTCAGAAAAGCATACATCAATAGTTCCCGAAAATTCCAGTAGTGGAACAGTACCAAATTTGCATAAATCCAAATGGGTCACTTATGCAGCGAGTAAAATGTCAAAGCTGATCAAATCTTAATTAAACCATACCAATGTACAGTTCTTGAGTTATAGGGGAAAATGTCAAAATGTGGATTCCACAGGGGAGCAGAAATTGAAAAATTGTCTGATTTTGATATCAAAAAAGGTCACAGATTACTACACTTGCAAGAACAATTTAAAAACAAAGAATAGTTTGCCATGTCTCAGATGGTTACTAGCCTTGTTAACACAGCAAAAAAATCAAAACCCTTTGAGCCCTGTTGACCTTGATCTATTTTATGACATAACCTATATAATAAAACAGTTAAAGCAATGCAACGTTTTCAATTTAATTCATTTTGCCAAATGATCACCAGTTTGAGACCAGTTGGATTAAAATTGGAGCAGTTTTCAACTCTAGACGCCGTGCCAGGATCAGACCCCTTTTCGGAATATTCTTGTTTACAATTTACAATAAGGAATAGAAACACCGTCGTGATACAATTTCAGATTTCGGATTCCAATCCTTTTCATAAACAGCCATAGCCGAGTTATGCCGATCCATTCAGATCTGGACATAACTAGTTTGGTCCAATGGAAATGCAAAAAAGATGCGTCCTCAACCAATCAGATTACGCGATTGTATGTGCTGATGTATTAGGCTTTTAACAAAACCCGGGCACGTTATGTGGCAGGCGAACTCAGTATATCTCTTACCACAGACGCATCAACATGGGGGTTGTAACAGGAAGCGTTTTGCGTTGGTTGTTTATCGTTTTAGTTCTCCGGAGTTTTACATTATTTTGGTATCTGCACCAGTCTGAAGAATAATAAACATTATATCTTTACAAAACATGGTTTCCAGTTCGTTTTATTTACCAGTAGCCTGCTGACTCAGCGCGTAATATGTGGACCCCAAAGTTTGACCTTTGATCTTTTGCCTATAACTAGAGACCTGTACGTCGGAAACACGTCAAACTATACATTTTGTGAATCCTTATGTTTTTTTCAAAAGATTTGTTCCACAACTTGGATTTTCGGGTCTTTTAATGTGTTATTAAATATGCTGTTCTGAAATGAACGGTGATTAAATGGGTTTTGTTGCAATTAGTGCTGAGTTAACTGTTTATTGACTAGCCCAGTAGTACATGTAGTACATTGTGCATCAACAAAATGTGTCTGGCATACAAATATCTTCCTCCTTTAGTAGTCAAAGTTCAACGAAACCAATTACGAAGCACACGTACAAAACATCTACATAGAGCAGATGAGGATCAATGCATTGCGGTCTGATGTGGACGCTCTGTATAGACCATATTGACCATATTGAAATATTCTGCGAAGTCTCAAATTCCACCTTTGTACCTACAAGTTCTTGTGCTGGAGTGATCAAGTTTCGAATTGCTTTAAGACCATTTCAAATATATCTCACGTGTAACGTAGTTATGATATTTAATATTTCTTAATATTTCCTAAAACATACTTGGGTTACATGAACACTAAAATACGCTTACGCAGTATCCAGGATATTGTTTTCAATTTAATTAAAAATCTACTTTATATTTGGTTTAATTTGAAGGAAATTCAAATACTGATATAAACAGATAAATGTCAGGTATTCTTTTTATTTGTGCATCTTCGTTTCAATAAATCTAGCATACTCTGATTTGCATATTAAATAGACAATTCTCATGTGATTAATTAACAACATTAACCAACTATTAGTAGCTTCTATTTCAAGATATCCAAATCGTCTTCTCTCCACAATTTCTCTCGCCAAGAGGCAATTTCAGTCCTTATATAGTTAGATACGGTATTAGATTTCGATAGAAAGATATAAGTCTAGCATTTGCGAGCTTTAACGCGAGTCTATTAATAGCAATGAATAAATGCACTTTATTATTGTGAAGCCTAATTTTATTCTCTACCTCTCTTTTTTACTCGACTCGTAACTAGGAAAGTGTGAAAAAAAATCTTCCACAGGAAACGTGTCAATCATCGCCGATATCGCTATTGATAGATAATTATTGGATTGTCATAAATACCCTCCTTCCTTTTGTGATGATGATATTTATCATGACGCAATTATACTGCTTTAGTTTGAACAGCTTGACGGGGCTTTCGTTTTTGTTGTACAGGAACTTGTACAGAAACACCTAGCTGTACGTGTATATTTCTGATGAAACGAAATAGTAGAAAAATACAACCAAAAAAAAAGTCTTGTGGACTATATAATTCTTTGTTCGGGACTTTGTTGTTGTACTATTTCAGGAAATGGGATACTGCTACAGAAACACCTGATGGTCATTGGTGCACAGCATCACCATAAGGTCAATAATTACATTTGTTCAGACGGAATCACGTGGCGCACCGTCAAGCGCTGGACAACAAATAAACTGAATTAATAAAATAAAATTCACCTCTAGAGATATCTTCCATTTAATCAAACACGCCATAATCCTATTGACCAGGATAATTGAAGCTTGCACTCTCCCAATTTGTGTTTATAGAATTGTTAGCCACATACCACACACAGTTAAATTCAGAAATACATACGAGAGCTTATGATTTGAAAAGACCGCCACTAGCTATAGGCCTAATGAAAAATGTATGCTGATGGTGTGCATTTTCCATTGATATGCCAATGTGTGATTATAATATCAAATCACAGAAAATTGCCTTTTAGTTTTGGTTTATGTTAAAATCCATTGTTTGGCTTGCAGTTGAATATATGTGTTGAAACAACAGGGCAGATCGTAAAAATGAGCAATTTGAGAGATATATGTGGAAACGCTGAATTCGAGCGTGTGCAATAGCCTGGGTCGCTCGGCTTATCTCGAACAAAATCGCCATGCGTGGCTGTTAAAGAACTAGCGGATTCGACCTACTACCACGGCAATTTTTGACACGAAGATTTAGGGATGATGATGCTATAGGAGCTAACATCCAGCATCATATACAAAGTTCCAAATCAGAAACAACTGAGCCGACCACCACAAGATGACAACCATTGATACGCTGTGCTTCGGTGCCAATTAAGCGATTCATAATTTGAATAAACATAATTGTTTATCAGACGCTATTTGCATTTGAAAATCGAATTTGAATCGTAGTGGGTTTTTTATGATGTTCTAGAAGCACCTATTCTCTATAGTCATGTAGTACACTGTGTATTAACAAAATGTTCCTGACATAAAAATATCTTTCTCCTTTAGAAGTCAAAGTTTAAAAATCCAATAACAAAGCACACAAAAGAATCGTTTGACAAACGCTAGGATCGAAGCATTGCGACCTGATGTGGACGCTCTGTCTAGACCATATTGAAATATTAAGCAAAGTCTCAAATTCCTCCCACATGCGTAACAAGTTCTTGTGCCGAGGTGATCAAGTTTCGAATTGCTTTAAAGGATGGAGTATGAACGTTTGGACAGTATTTATTGTGGGACATTAGAGCACATCAGACATATCGAATTGCATTATGAATACGAAGAATGGCCTTCTGATATCAAATAATTTTGATTTTTGAAATTCGCAATGTAATACACATTTTATGGCAAATCATTAAAATTGATATTTTTGATATTTAACAGTACTCGAAGTAAACTTTATAAATCTGATGATTTATACTTCAAGTGTATGTAGGTGGCATGAAAAGCCGACGATCAATTGAAAATTTTTACATTTCGTATTGAAGATATGGATTTTTTTCCCCAAAACACCAAAAGAAATTTGGTCTTTTGGGAAAAAAATCCATATCTTCAATATGAAAGGTCAAAATTTTCAATTGACCGTCGGCTTTTCCTCCCAGCTACATACACTTTAAGAATCTATCATTAAATTTAAAAAATTTACTTCGAGGACTGTTATGTATCAAAAATATGAAAAATATCAACTTTTAATAATTTGTCAAAAAATTTGTATTATACAAAAAATGAAAATTATTTGATATCAGAAAGACATTCTTCGTATTCAGAATGCGATTCGATATGTTTGATGTGCTCTCATGTCCCATTAAAAAATACTGTCGAAACGCTCAAAACGCTCATTCCAGATCCCTTAAGACCATTTCAAATATATCTCATGTGTAACGTAGTTATGATATTTAATATTTACTAATATTTCCTAAAACATGTGCGGGTTACATGAAATTAGAAACAAGATATTGTTTTCATTAATACAGTTTTTAATATAATAAAAAGCTACTTTTGTGCAAAGATAAAACGCGCTAAAAGTGTAGTTTTAATTTAGTAAAAAAAGGACATTCTACTGATAACAGGTAAATTTCAGGTATTTTTATTTGTTTCAATAACTCCAGCATACTCTGAATTGCGTATCAAATAGACAATTATCATGTGATTGCATGTTTGACCTCATCATAATTATTTAATACACTTCTCTATTGTTGGTAGAACTGAGTTAATCTCCCTGGCCTTCCCAACAAAACTACAATGTAACAGTAGGGTCCAATGCTCTGTTGGCCATTTCAGATTTGTAATTTTCAAAGTGTTGAAAATACTTCCATACTTCTTTTTCTTGGAATTTAGGCACAAGCTTAACATACTTTTTAACATCAAGGCCCGACTTTGATTTTGAGGAGAAACTGATGAGTATTTGTCACCTAGTTTTGCTAACTTCTCTTGTTCAAACTCAATTTGTTTTTCTTTTAAATGTGCTTCCATTTGCATTTTCTCTGCATCCAAATCCATCAGTCTAGCATTTTGTTTTTCCATATTTAACTTTTGCATATCTAACTGCAATTACATTTTCATTTTTTTCCATTCCCAACTGAACTAATAATTCTTTCAACATAACTACATCCCAACCGATTTCAGTTTGAACCTCTTTTTTCTTGTCTAAAAGGGATTCTTCAAAAAACTCTTCATCAACCCAAAGGCATTTTTGGTTACCTGTTTGCTGTTGGATTGCGTTACATCCAAGTCATTTTTCAAATCATCAAACTTCTCTCAAGTATTAATTTTATAGTTATTTAGTTATTTATTTTCTGCATTGACCGCCATACTGTACTTTTACTTTTAAGACTCAGTACATTAATGTCAACGAGCCCCCAATTGTTACGAGTTGATACAAAGATATGTAACTACATTAAATTACTCAGGGCACATCACAGATGTAAGAGAGTGTCTAGCATTGGCGAACTTTAACGCGAGTCTATTGGTAGCATTGAATCCACGCGCCATAATATTGTGAAACCTAATTTTATTCTCTAGCTCTTTTTTCACTCGACTCGTAGAAAGGTAAATGTGAAACTCGTAGTCCACAGGAAATCTGCCAATTATCACTGATATAAGTATCGATAATAAATTATTTGATTGCCATAAAACCCCAACTTCTTTTGTGATGATGATATTTATCATGACGGAATTATACTGCTTCAGTTTTAACAGCTTGTCGGGGCTTTTGGTTTTATTGCACAACTGAGTTTTAGTTGAAGAAACACCTAGACGAAGCAGGTCACGCTGATAAGTTTCTGAAAGTGTTGCTAGAATAAAGTAACATAACACAAACTGAAAAGGCCTGATTTCCTTTTAGAATTAGCCCAGTGGAAGGGTTTTCAATTCAATACTTTTTGTATACAACTGAAGTATCCGATTCATACAGGAATGCATTAATATTGAGTGTTGGAATTAAATATAATACTGGAAATTACTTTTGGCAACTATTGCTACGTTGCGTCTGGAACCACCAGACTTCATCAGGCAACTGACCCGTTAGACTGGTCACGTGATAGACGACTAGGTATCGTCCCGATGGTCCGGTCCCATGCATGAGATAAGTTAAAGCGGAGTCCCCCTTTCTTGTTTAGTGATGGTTGCCCAATGCGTTCCCAAATGGCTTCTTTTATGCCTCTCCTATGCCATTGTTCCTCCTGATCAAGAATAACAACTTCCTCGTTCTGGTGTCCAGTGTCCTTCAAATGGAGGTAAATAGCGGATTTTTGCGCTTCCTTGGTACTTGGTCACCTATGTTGACCAAAAAGGCGTTTATAACGCCTGTTAGGTTTCTCCAACATAAGCCGCTGAGCAATCGGTGTCACCACAAACAACACCGTACACTGAGCTTTTATCCTTCGGCTGCTTGTCCTTTACATTCACAAGTTTCCCGCGTGACCACGTGACCAGTCCATCGGGTCAGTTGTCTGATGAAGTCTGGTGGTTCCAGACGCAACGAAGCAATAGTTGCAAAAGGTAAGTTCCGGTATTAGATTAAAATTCCAAAACTCTGTTTGAAACTACTGGATGACTAAGAACATTCACTCAAATGCATTAATATTATTAACTGTGCATTTCCTTGTTTTTCGCCCCAAATGCGTCATAATTGATCTGGTTTAGGAGGCAGAGTGTTTACTTTAAATTTTATATACGCATACTCAAAAGTTTGGCCCACTTTCAGTCAGAAAAGATTGACCAGCCAAGGGCACATTTTCTCATCTTCTCTGGTTCGATCCTGGTTTGACAATGAACTACCATTATAAAGACCGCCAATTATATACCATCTTATCAACATTACATGTAGTAGGGCTCGCATACGACAGAAACAGCTAAGTAAGCCGTGCACACCATTGTCATCAGCAGATTGGACTACTGTAACAGCATTTTGACGGGCATATTTGCAAATCGTTCATCACCAGACTTCGAAATATTCAAGGCATTTCAGCCAGGATCGTTGCCAAGCGTAAAAAATGTGACTCAATCACTCTTGGACTTGTTGCGTTCCGCTGGTAACACGTCATATTCAAATCTCACCACAAACTGTCGCCCTGTTACATTATTTGATTTGCTTTAGCCACAACCGGTTCGTAGACAACTGCGGTCATCAACATCATTTTCTCAGGTTCGTGAACTCAGAACCCATAGTATGTCATTCGCAAATAGATCTTTATCATGCTTTAGACCAAAGGAATGGAACAAACTTCCAGTACATATAGGTATGCTCAGACTGTTGGTATTTTCCAGATGACGTTTTAAAGATCATCTAGAAACGCCTATTTTCGACAGTGATGTAATGTAAGTGATTGTGCGTTAATAAAATATGCCCCTCAAAATGCAGAAACGCTATCTAGAAATGCCATATTCTTTTCCCATCCACAAATTGCTGGGTCAGTGATGTCAAGTTTCGAATTGCCTACAAATATTCTTAATGTGTGCCAATGTAGTTATGATATGCAATATTTCTTAAAACATTTCTAGCCTACTTGAACATCAATTTTGAACTATGTTTGGTTTTGCTGACTGTATTGCAGGGTCTGCTCATATCTCATAACTGCGTTTTTCCTCCATGTATCACAATGGTAAAGTGAATAGTTTCTAGAGAAAACAAACACTCTTGATTTCTACAACTAATGTTACAAGTGGAATAAAAGAAACAATATGCCTGTTTCTTGTCAATGTTGCTATTGGTAATTAACCTAGATTCAAGGAACCGTACCACCCAGGTGTTTTACATGTTATTACGAAGACACTGTCTTAAAGGATAAGATCCAAAACTGTATAAGATTTCAAAATAAAGTACTGAAATTCAGAATAAATCAAATTGGGATAAGAATAATGATATAACACTTTAGCCATGATATAATATTATTCCTGAGTGGCAAATTGAGGCATTCCATTAGAAGCTGTGAAGAAGACTGGGATACATACAACTTTAGGTGAAAATCCCCCGACGTTGAAATCCTACCTTTCAGACAGCTTTTTATATAAAAGCCGCTCCACAAAAAAATATATACAAAGGAAAATCTCCTCGCTTGAAATGATTTTCCCCATAAGGCTCCTCGCGAGGTTGTTCACACTTTAAGATTTTGAATTTATATGGAATTCCAGACAGTTATCGAGTAATAAAAAGCATCAATTACTTTATTTTGGTAACAATCATTTGTGTCAAGAATTATTGTTACGGTTGCTTTGTGGAATGAATGATAAAAACAGGATCTTTATAATAATGATAATTATTATTATTATTATTATTATTATTCGCTTTCACTTAATATAAAAACACATTATCAGAACCTTCCAAAACTTACAAGAGTAATTCTATTATACTTTCTCGAGGATTTAAGAAAATACATGCTTCGGGTATGCGCGTTAGAAATGAAAGGTTTTATTCTATGATGCCGAAACTCTGTCTGAAGCTAGCCTTCTCAACTTGCAATTTGCGGCTTATGTCAAGGTCGTGTAAAGTCAGTGTCCTGTGAACAAGTACAAATATGATATGCTGAGAATACTTGTCGAACATCGATTCTGAACTACAAACTGGAATGGTACTATTCTTGTTGATGTGAATGGCATGCGATATTTTTGAGGCAATCGATTGCTACCAGGAGGATTTTATTGAATCGTTGAAAGTAGCTAGCTAAATTCATGTACAGTGCATACCATCTTCAGACATCTATCGTTGCTCCTGGAACCCACAAGGGACCTTAAATGCATCGTTTACTTTATGCTACGTTACATTGTCTTGGATTGAAAATGTGGCCTAAAGTTCCTTCATATCGTTTTCATTTTATTCTCTCTGCAACTATAGTAAAAATATCTAAGTGGATATATTCAAGAAGCGGCAAAACTTGATCGTTAGCGCAACGGAAAATAATAATAAAATACACTACAACTCCGAATAGATGAATACCTCCGTTTTTGCAAATACCAGAAACAAAAACAAAGTGCAATTATTGTTGATAAACAGGACAACATCATTAACAGCTTACCAACAATCATTGAGGTACAACATACATACGTTGGTGTTGCTGATTGACGGAATTGTGGCATGTGTAACCCGTAACCTAAACTTCAGTGGTTGATTTGTTTGTCGACTTGTATTTCACTTTTTCTGAATAAAGTTACAGGGCCACAAGGTCCTCACGTTTAATACCCTTTACTATGCCAAGCAGAGATGTGCAATATCGCTTTTCTAAGGTTTCGTGATATGAATCTGGCAATGACCATTATTACGTTATGCATATAACTTCTGTTATATATATAATACCAGTAACAGTTCATACCGGGTATAGAGGGGAATCAATGAGTTAGCCCAAATCACAGCGGCAGGTAGTGACTGGGCCGCCGAGTGCGAATATGTATTTAGTTTGTAAGGTTCGTGTTTGTTTTAAATTTTGGGGCGTTTTTCCAAAATTTGATATTTTTGGTGATATTTCAAAAAGCGACATGCCAAAAGCAACTCTTTGGGCACATAGTTTGTTATTTTTATTGCAGTTCTTTTCCACATACCTACGTTACCATTCGCTTTGGTGATTTACTAATATTATATATTTGATGACCGCAATTTGGCGTTTTCAATGCGTTTTAAACTTATCATGAAATTAACACAAAAATCTAGTCACGCTCCTTTTAGAATTTTTACCTGATCGTCGGCTTTGCAGGCAACAGAATGCAGATTGGCTCACGATAGATGTCGTATTCCTCTAGCTATGTGGGTCTCTTGATGATAACATTACTTTGAATTCCTTGTAACAGTATAGAAATTGTCGTCTGGAAACAGGGTCTGGAACTGATTTTGGAACAGCTTTAGACTTCAGCGCAGTATCAAATCTTATAAAACCGCACGACTGGCGACTATGTTTTTATGTTTCCCACACGAAAGTGTGGGTCTACGTCTATACTATACTTCTTTGGAAACCTTTGACCATTCTTTGTATAATGCGTTGCTATGACTTTGATATGTTTGCTTGATTGGGTACGTTATAGCATCCATTTCATTGAGTTGTTTAGCACCTGGTCAATAGATAATAGGGATACAGTAGTTTAACTATGGTGTGAGCATGGTGAAAGACTCATTATTGATTAGGCGCGGACCCGGGGCTCGGATATTAAAAGCACAGGTCCTTTGCGTGTATATCAGAAAATTATAACAGAATGTTTGGAATTTTGTAACCAAAATACTAACTGCATTCTGCATTATGTATTTATTTACTGACTTATTTATGTATTTGGTATATTAGTTAGTAATTAGTATTATTCCATGATTCATCGCTTTATTATTGATTGTTGATAACTTGAAAACTTGATTGATTGATCGATTGATAGTCATTTCACATTATATTCCTAGTTTATAGGCCCCTATACGAAACGTCTATTAATTTTGAATAGCATCGTACATTAGATATAAAATGGGCCTATCAGTATTGATTTATTCTATTCAACAATATCAAGGATAACTTCTCACAGCTAATTGCCAGATGGCTCAGTGGTAACGCACTGAGTTTTACAACAGGGAGGTCCCGGGTTCGATTACCAGGTATGCCTATTTTTTTAAGGCTGAGAAAAAAAATCTGAACTGCAAACATAATTGGCGCGCGATCTGTGCTGGTTCTTTTCTGGTGGCTGTGTCTGTTACAGGCACACTCCCTCTGGAATCCAAACCAGGTTCCCGCCCATTACACATCCCTTAACTCGTGTCTGATAACGTATTTCTTGGGTGTACAACCCGTCTAGATTTTAATGCAAAAACATCAATGGAGCTCCATCTGCTACTTATAGTTAAATATTCAGTTCATCTAAAATCATTGGTATCAGAATAGAAAAGTACCACCATTCTGCCTATGACGTCAATATGACATTTAAATGTAGGTTCACCCGCGCCATACAATAAAATAATAGGAACAGCCCGTTTGTGGAAAGGGTCACGAGTCTGAAAGATCTTATGTTAGAGTTCGAAGATATGATTAAGGTTATTGTTTGCTTAAAAAGTTACCTTTTTCAGAGTCTTCATTGAGCAGCGACGTAGCTTGCGACACCTTGCGATTCTTAATATATAAAAACATAATATCCCTTATATGATGCCTTTTGTTTGGGGGTGTATTTTAATGCACAAACCGAAGATAATTTAAAAGAGATGTGGTTGAGATATATATCAGCTATCACATACTCTTTGAATTTTGAAAATTGACAGCTCCATTTTTGAAATAAAAGAATTTTACGATCTACCTCCTTTTCAATCCGTTCCACGGAGTCGAATATCTATTAATGACAATTGACGCCTCATGCGCTGATGATGCGCAGTGATTAGCACCCCGAATATGGATCATCGATTCATATTTGAATCCGTTTCGTAAAATTCTTATATTTCAAGAACGGTGTAGTCAAATATGTGTTATAGCCGATTTATTCTTCAACCACATGTTTAGTTGTGGCGTTAAAATACCCACCCAAACATTTAGTTTCCGACGATATATTTTTTCAGGGACACCCTGTAGAACCAACTCAATGTGTGCAAACTCCGGTCATACTCTCCTCCAACTCACCTTAAAAATATGTGTGTGTGGACCAAGCTTAGACTGCCAGCAAAATGGCTAGCGTAATTGTACTGTGGCTTCTGAAGCTAATAGAGATTACTGTACAACATTGTGGTTAATTACCTGGTTATTATTAATATATGTGACCGTACACCACGAATGAGCCGTAAATGTCCTCAATTGTATTCTGAGTTACAGTGTAAAATGGGCATGAAGGTCGTATTCATAGGTACCTCAATTTGGTGCTACGTGTACCTCATTTAATGAAATACACGTAGCACCAAATTGAAATACCTATGAATATGACCTTCATGTCCATTTTACACTGTAACTCAGAATACAATTGAGGACATTTACGGCTCATTCGTGGTGTACGGTCACATATTAGCCATATAAGTTGAAAACAGTTTACAGTAATGTATAGTATTGAGCTACAGTGATAAATACAAACGAGATAATCCTGCTCGGCCTCATGTAAATACCGTATTCACTCGATAGTTAGCACATGTGCCTTCTATCGAGGGCTTTTGAAAACGTGCAAAAATGAAGAAAAAAAATGAACAGCGCCATCCACAAAAGTGACAAAAGTGTCAAGGGTTTTGAGCAAATCATCGATACACATAGCTATATGGTCGAATCCAACCAAAAGTGTCCACGGGCCAAAAATAAAAGTCCAAAATAAAAATGTCTCCACAACTTTGCCCTTTTGCCCATTGATTGATAACATATTGGCCTTATAGGAACCAAAAGTGCCATCACTAATCTTGAAAAATAAATCCAGGACGTGTGATAGTAAATGTGACATCAAAACCCAATGGTACCTACGAATACCACTAGGATGCTTTCACTATCGCAATACTAATCAACCTAAAGCAATGGGAATATTCCCATTAACGCTTTTTTCGTGTAATGTAGACCACAGGGTGTCAGGAAAATGCTAGCTCAACCAGAAAATATTTGTTTTCATTTTTATAACGCGATCAATATGATCTTAGTCAATTTATGCTAGTTTATTTTTGAAAATGAAGTTTAGGTCAGTTTCTGTATTTTATTTATCAAATGAGTATGAATCAATTTACATATTGTATTAGAACGAGTGGGATATCTGTTTTCAGGAATATTAGGAATTATACGCATACACCTAACGCTTTATAAAATAATAGGTGAAGAGACCCGGGTATGATCGTAGGTAACATGAGCGATTTAACAATATCTATATTACGTTTAGAGGTTTAAATTTTGCTATTATGATAATGAATGAATAAAATGGTAGTTTTTTAGATCTCTTTCAGATGGTGCGTCCAAATGAATAAATGCTATTACCTTAGATCAAAATTTTTGATGCTTTTAGCAAGATTTTGAACACTTCATTTTGATATACAAGTAGTTAAACAGCAAATTTACATAATAAATAATTGTTGAATGAATCCGTATATTGGTAATAATATTGTCCGGGAGTACCGCTTAAAGTTTTTGACAATTAATTTCCATTGGTAGGGACACTTCATTACATATGACATGTATTATGCTGTATTCGTAAGTAACATTTCAGTATTTGTAGGTAAGAATTAGACTTTTGGTGGATATCGCAATCAAATCTTCATTTTATAAAGCACTGCGACTTTGAATGTATTATTTTCTTTATGTGCGTTTATTGATACTTGAGACCCTATCATGTATATTTAATGTCGGTTCACAGTGGTTGAAAGAGGATTGAAGTAAGAAACAAAGGCACTAAAGTGACTTTAATTTGTTTAATTGCACACAAATCGCTTAAAACCGTTATTGCAGACTTGTGAAGACCATATTGGAGTCAGATACGTCTTGTGGCCTTTCGTTTGAGGGCAACTATAATTAGCTTTATATTAGGGTCCACCACTGTGTTGTCTAGATCATGAGACAATGAGAAAAGTCGTTTTTGTCCATGGATTCGTAGGTAAACTTAGCGAAAACGTCAAAAGTTACCTTCGAATAAACCAATTTGGACACAAATTACTCAGAAACCAGAAGGTCGGTAAACGTTTAAAATGAAACACACATGACAGCTGACAAATCCAAGTATTTATCCCCTTCTAATCTTCTTCGAATATGATTTTTCATTCAAATGAGCAGACCGTCGTCTATTTCAGTAAATATTTTTCAACAATTAAGCCTTTTTCAGTTTTGCATGGTGGGCATGTATGTGAATTCGCAACTTTCATTGACATATGATTTGATAGCAAACATACAGGCCTTCGTTATGTACCAATATGGGCATTGGCATGAATGGCGGTGTTTCACAATACTGTCATGATGTCAAATTGTATTCGTAGGTAACATTCGGTTATCGACATTTACCTACGAATACTTGCTTTTATTGTTGACATCTCAGATATATTTAAACGCAGGCTATTGAAACTTGGTGGAAATAAAGAGTGTATTACCCTGCACCTATTGCTTAACTATTGTTTACTATTCTCTCAGTTTGTGGAAATGACACAGCTTTTAACATGTATTCGGAGGTAATGCATATTTTTTACCAAATCTACCTTTGTGCCATTTAGAATTTCTGGCAGCTAAACACAATAATAAAGATGTCCGAATGCAATGCATTTCACTATTGGACATATCAAAGCTTGTATCAATTGCGCATTTATTAGTGATTTCCATTTTTAAAGATATATCTAGTGCTATGAAAAATTGTATTCGTAGGTAATGTAAAAAAGTACCACTCAATAAATTATCACAAAAAATTCATAATTATGTACAAATATGTACAAAATTGAATAGGCAATCTTTGAATACACACCTTTCAGGAAATCAATTTAGATTCAATCCAATGACTTCTTTTCATAACTGATTTAGATGTTTTTAAAAATACTTTAAGAAATATTTTGAAAAAATGGGTAAAAATAGCATGTTTTGGGGTCTCTGTGTCTACGTTTTTCACAGAAGGGGGTCTTATTATATATGGCGCGAAGCGTATGATCAAGGCGAATAAACACCATACAAAAACGAGTGCCAATTGATTAATACTTTTAAGTTATGGCCCTGAACATGCCGCGTACACTTTTCGTTGGATTCGACCATATACGAACAATTAAACCTACAATTTGGTGTGTTAAC